>NW_027520959.1:0-666742 GCF_052094955.1 Ictidomys tridecemlineatus | reverse complement strand
ATAGTTTAGCAGAGAACACCAATAAGTTACATCATAAATAAAATGGTATTTCTTTCTCTTTTTTTTTTTTTGTGTGTGTGTGTGTGCTAGGGGTTGAACGGAGGGCCTTGTGCATGAAAGGCAAGCACTCTACCAACTGAGCTATATCCCCAGCCCTGGAAACTAGTACTGAAAAATGAATCACAAATAAACTTACATACTATTCAGAAATTTAAAGCTGCTTCAACAACCTGTTTCTGACACTTAAAAAAGGCAGGGAAGTTTCAATCATGTTTTATAGCATCTTTGTTCAATGTTCTCTGAATTCCTACTTAATTCTGATCACATTATCATGATGTAAATTTGAATGTATAGATTTAATTTTCAGTAATTTCTGATTTTTAATATGGATAAAAAAATTAAGTCACTTATTAGAAAGAAATAACCAGAAATTATTTCTTACAATTATGGATTATTGAAATACAAGACTTTCACAGTGTGAATAACTTTGAGTATATAAATTTTTATCAAAGTGATGAAATAGCCATACTTCCTATAAAAGTGTAAGAGAAAATTATTCCTTGCATTTTCTCAAATCTTGTAGCTTCTAGTGTTCTTTAGCTTGTGACCACAAATACTTCTTTTCTGAGTTGGTGAAATACTCAAATCACAAAGAGATAGATAAGCCTTCTCACAGGGAAGATGATAGTAACATAGCAGATAAATACCCTCAATTCCCACAGGGTCTGAGAACCATATTATATGATATGAAAGACACTCCAACAGACTGATTATTCCAAACATTGTTTGCAAAGATAGAAAAAAGTCAGTTCGTTGAACAAAATGAGTGAAGTGGGTTTGTGCCTCTGCAGATGAGAATAGTTGTAAAAGAGCAACAAAAGTAAGTTCAGGACTGGGCATTACAAGACATAGCTGAGGGCTGGGGATGGGACTAAAGTGGTAGCGCGCTTGCCTGGTATGCGTGTGGCCCGGGTTCTATCCTCACCATCACATACAAACAAAGATGTTGTGTCTGCTGAAAACTAAAAAATAAATATTAAGATTCTCTCTCACTCAAAAAAAAAAAAAAAAAAAAAAAAACAAGACATAGCTGACAAAATCCTAAAAAACAAAACAAAAAAAAAAACACAAAAACTCAGAAAGCACTTTACCCAGCTAACCTTATTTGATAGAATCAAATTCAGATGAACAGCAGAAGAAAGAGGCATACCCAAAGGGATATAACAGAATCTATTTTTATTAAATTTTATTATTATTCCTCACAATTATAGAGTTCTGTATCACCTCAATTACTACTTTCTTCATCTTTTAGGCGTTATCATGACCTTGTACATACAACTCATGTACACTAAATTTACCCCTGCATTTATGAGCTTATCACTTACCTTTTTCTCTGTTTAACTGTATATGTATGTTTATATTTTTATCCCACATTTCCAGGATTCTGCCATTAAAATTTCTTTGATACCACCTCCATGAAATGAATTTTTGTCATTTCAGTTCAGTACATCTAAATGTTCTATTCCATGTAGTTGGGAAAGATGGGGCTATTGCAAGGTCTTTCTTATTTTACTAATTATCAACTAGAGTTAAAGATCAACCTCGGTGCCTCCAGAGGATTTAATTCTCATTCACCTTTCTTATACATAGTGTTTTATTTTTTATGCAAGCAGCAGTAACTGTATTTAAAAGGTGAGTAAAAGATTCTGATATGGACATGGTGCTTTAGCAGTCCCCAAATCCCTAGGGTGGTGGTTCTGACACCACCTTACCACTGAAGCATCTTGATTGCATTCCACGTTGGACACTGGTACTATGCTTCCACTGAAAGTGATTCATTAGTTATGAATATTGTTCTTTTTCTGCTCTCAGTACTATTGAAATGTGGGGATTTGTGATAGGCTTAGAATCATATTTTTCAACACACTTATCATAGACCCATTTGATAACAATAGAAACACATATCTAAGAAGAAGAAAGAAGAGAAGGAAGACAATTTATCAATCCTAAAGAGGTAACAGAATAAACTCTGGGAATAAAATAGTAGTCATCTTATAAATTTGTTTCAAAAAATATTTTAGATAATAATATATTACTACATTAGAAAAGAGTGATGTAAATGCAATTTCAATTATTAGTGTTGTGACTGATTTTTTAAAGAGAATATCAAAAGCTCTATGCAGTGGTGCATGCCTGTAATTCTGGAGTCTTCTGAGGCTGTGGGTGAAAGATCACTAGTTCAAAGGCAGCCATCCTCAGCAACTTAGAGAGGCTCTAAGAAACTCCCCAAAACCCTTTAACAATAGTGGGATTGTTGATGAAAATTCATCTACATTTATTAAATGCTGAATTCAGAAATTAGTAGGTTCTCAAATATATATAAGTGAGACAGGAGTACTATATTAGGTGTAAATAGGAACAAAGAGGAGATTTGATACAGCTTTTAATTGACCCAGATGCCCACTTTAGTTTGTGATTGGAATTATGCTCATGAGCTAGATCCTTAAGCTGTTTAAAATAATGTGTTTTTATCAAGTATTTATAAAACAAGATTAAGATTTAATATAAATCAGGCTTGGCAAAGGGGAAATTGTTCAAATAATAAGTATATACATAAACACATAAACCAATATTAGATAAGTTAACATTCAGGATATTTATGTCATTATATAATCACTAGGAATGTAAAAATAATGACAAGAAAAAGTGAGTAAATAAAAAAACAAATAAATAATTGAATGAATGAATAAATAACTAAAAAGTACAAAGATGTAATGTGACTGAAATTGTAAAAGAGAGCTTGTAGCCTTGAAAAAGTTTGAAGGTACTTTGATATGGTATTCTACTACTTACTGAGGAATACCTTATGAACTGTCAATTCTACTTCTAGATGGGAAGAGTTAAAAACAGAACCAATTCACCTGGCTCTCTCACTTGAGAATAGTGCAACAGTTACCTTTTTCTTTCTCCCCAAATTTTATTTCTGCTTCCAAGAACACTACCCCTGTAACCTCATAATGCTATTGTAGACTTGTTGCATATAAACCCTTCTGCTGCTCAAGTTTTTTTTTTAATTGATCTATTTCTCCCTACCCTCATATATTCCACAATTTTAATGAGTTTATTTTCAGTTGTAGTTGGACACAATATCTTTATTTTATTTATTTATTTTTATGTGGTGCTGATGATCAAACACAGGGCCTCTTATGTGCTAGGTAAAAAATCTAGAGCTGAGCCAAAAACCCAGCCCCTCCACCAATACTTAAAAAAAAAATAATGTCACGTACATACTTAGCATCCAGCAGTCTTTCATTCTCCTCCATCCATTTCCTGCTTTGTGCATGAATAATTTTGAGATTTTTTCCATTCAGACATCAATAGTGCAGAGTGCTCAGAATTGGGGGTAAATTTTACAGAATATTAGAGTTCAATTACACAACATTAAAACTTTATATAGTGGAATGCACCTAAAGCTGAGGATAAAAAGAAAATCTACAGACTTCACTAGTTAAAATAAAATATCTAAAATTCATGAAAATGAATAATTTTGAAAAGACAATTTCATAAAAAGGAGAGTAAAGGGCAGAAGATACTAAGCAGAAGCAAAATTTTCACACCACAAAAAATGTACATCTGTATAGAGTGACATGTGTGGGTGCTTCCAAAAGAAAAATTAAATTGAAAGAGATATGATTAATTTGAGATGTAGCAATAAAATATTAATTGTATATAAATGTACCTGTACAAAATATGCCTCATTTAATAATAGGTATACATTGCAAGAAATGAACTCTAAAATTTTAACTTTTATTTTAATTTATCTTATTTATTTTTTATGTCAAAGAGAATACTGACATCTAGAATTTTGTATTGCCAAATGTTCAGGCTACATATTATATTTACTTGAAGTACATCACTGAACAAGATGGATTTTATCACACATTGTTGTACAATATGAACTTATAGAAATGATTAAATACCTTATAATAAAATGAATAAATAGATGTGTGTAAATAACACAGAACCTTTATTAAGAAAAAGAAAATGAAACAAAACAAAACAAACAACAAAAAACTTGAAATTTCGAGAAAGTTTGCAGTGCATTGCAGAAATAGAAATATGAAATTCTTTCCAAAAAATCATTGGGACAAGAAATTGTTTTTGAGAAAACCATTATATGCTTTTTTAAACCAGAAGAAACTCATTTTCAGAAGTATTATATTATTCAATATAAAAATAAAATATATCTGTGGATGGTATTACACAAATAATCTCAATGACTTCGGAGGTGGAAGCTGAAGAATCAAAAGTTCAAAGAAAGCCTCATCAACACAGGAAGGCCATGACCACCAAGAGGAAGTTTCTGTCTCAAAATAAAATATTGAATGGCCTGGGTATGTGGCTGTGGCTTAAGGGTATACAACCCCTAGATTCAATAATCCATATATATCTGTCAAAAGTTACTATAACAAGGAATTTATGCTAGGTGTGGTGGCACATGCCTGTGCCGCAGTCTGGGCTGGGCACAAAATCACAAGCCACCACACACCTTGTAGATTCAAATAGTAATTCTTTATTCCCGAACTCACACCGGCCTCTACACACGTTTTCGGGAAATCCAAGTTCTGCTGCCACCCAATTCACCTACTCCAAGAGGCTTTTTTCAAATACTTTTTGAATCTCCAGAGAACTCAATGGGAACTCAAGCAGCAGGAATGACCTATTCCAAGCAGCAATAATCTTCAAAATCCAACTTCCCTAAAACCCACATTGTCTTAAACCAGGAACGCCCTAAACTTATCTTAAACCGGGAACACCTTAAACCCAAGGAGAGGGTTACTTCCTTGAACTGCAGGATCCACCCTAAATCTGGATCCACCCTCGTCCTTGACCAGGGTAACCTTTCTCAAACACACATGCGATGTCAACAGCGAAATTCCAAGGCAAGTCCATTTAACATGGGGTACGCTGGCAAGGAAATTTCGATGTGTCATTCCTACTTGGCAATGGCCCTCAGCATGCCTGCAATCCCAACACTCTAAAGACTGAGGCAGGAGGATTGTGAGTTCAATTTCAGCCACAACAAAAAGAGTCACTAAAAAGCTCAGTGAGACTCTGTCATTATATAATATTTAAAATAATCCTAGGAATGACTCATTTGTCAGTTGCCCCTGCATTCAATCCCCAGCATGAATAAAAGGGATTTATATTGAAAATGTCATAGTACTTGCCTATAATGCCATCTATTTGGAAGACTAAGGCAGAAAGGTTAAAATTTCAAGGTTAGCTTGGCCACTTGCCAACAACCTGTCTCTATATAAATAGATTTTAATTTTTTGAGTTCTTTGTATACTCTGGATATTAGGGCTCTATCTGAAGTGTGAGGAGTAAAAAGTTGTTCCCATGATGTAGGCTCCCTATTTACCTCTTTTATTGTTTCTCTTGCTGAGAAAAAAAACAAATAAATAAACAATAAGATAACAAATAACCCAATCAACAAATGGGCCAAGGAACTGAACATACACTTTTCAGAGGAGAACATACAATCAATCTACAAGTACATAAAAAAATGCTCACCATCTCTAGCAGTCAGAGAAATGCAAATCAAAACCACCCTAAGATACCATCTCACTCCAGTAATATTGGCAGCCATTAGGAAGTCCAACAACAACAAGTGCTGGCGAGGATGTGGGGAAAAGGGTACTCTTCTACATTGCTGGTGGGACTGCAAATTGGTGCGGCCAATTTGGAAAGCAGTATGGAGATTCCTGGAAAAGCTGGGAATGGAACCACCATTTGACCCAGCTATTGCCCTTCTCAGACTATTCCCTGAAGACCTTAAAAGAGCGTACTACAGGGATACTGCCACATCCATGTTCATAGCAGCACAATTAACAATAGCTAGACTGTGGAACCAACCCAGATGACCTTCAATAGATGAATGGATTAAAAAATGTGGCATTTATACACAATGGAGCATTACACAGCACTAAAAAATGACAAAATCATGGAATTTGCAGGAAAATGGATGGCATTAGAGCAGATTATGCTAAGTGAAGCAAGCCAATCCCTAAAAACAAATGCCAAATGTCTTCTTTAATATAATGAGAGCAACTAAGATCAGAGCAGGGAGGAAGAGCAGGAGGAAAAGATTACCATTAAACAGGGACATGAGATGAGAGGGAAAGGGAGAGAAAAGGGAAATTGCATGGAAATGGAAGGAGACTCTCATGGTTATACAAAATTACATATAAGAGATTGTGAGGGGAATGGAAAAAAATAAGGAGAGAAATAAATTACAGTAGATGGGGTAGAGAGAGAAGATGTGAGGGGAGAGGAGGGGGGATAGTAGAGGATTGGAAAGGTAGCAGAATACAACAGTTACTAATATGGCATTATATAAAAATGTGGATGTGTAACCTATGTGATTCTGCAATCTGTATTTGAGGTAAAAATGGGAGTTCATAACCCACTTGAATCTAATGTATGAAATATGATCTGTCAAGAGCTTTGTAATGTTTTGAACAACCAATAAAAAAAAGAAAATAAAGAAAATAAAATAAAAATAAAAATAAAGAGATTTTAAAAAAATGTCTGGGGATGTTGATGAGTGTAATGGCAACTTTGGTTTAAATCTAAAGAACCACAAAACAGAGCAGTTATTTATTTTCAGAAAGTTACATAAATATGTTAAAAAATTATAAATTTGGCAACATTAAGAAATAAACTTTTTTTTGTTAAGTGGTACAAAGATGGGCTGGAGTTCTGCATCAGTGGCAGATCATTCACCTGGCACATGTGAGGCCCTTGGTTCCATCCTCAGCACCACATGAAAATAAATAAATAAGGGTACTTATGGTAGGAGAAATGTTCAAAAATTAAAACCTCTTAACATCTTAACAAATTATAAAAATGCAAACTAACATCTGATGCCAAAAAAATTACACAGTATTAATGAGGGCAAAAAACAAATTCTCTTGAATTAGAGAAAGAATATAAATTGCTATTATTTTTTGTGTAAAGTGTTTATTTCATACACATGATACTCCTCAAACAGTAGCAAAGCCTATATAAAATATTGTGTTTCTGATCTTGATAATATGTAGTTATATGATAGCATAAGGCTACAAATATGTTCATCCATGCTGTTGAAACCAGAAAAATAGGTGCAAAGATGAAGTACATTCAAAATGAAATAAATACTATACTTTGAAAAAACTGCTTTTTTGGGATCAGACACATTTTTACTTTCATAGAAGTAGCTCCTGTTTTTTCCACAGAAATTTTTAACTTGGCTTCTCCAGAAAACTTCAACTTGGCTGATTTTTGGACTGTCACAAAAAGAGTCTCTACAAAAGAGTTCAAAGTAGATAAATTTCCAATTTCAATGTTGCCCTGTTTTAATTGACCAATACCTGGGAGGAAATCAGCACTCCAGGCACTGTACACCAACTTACTAGTTTCTCACAAACGTATTCAGTAGAGTAGTTTGTAAAAAAAAAAAAAAAACATGTAAACAAGGCCTCTTGGCCTGGAGCTGGGGCTTCACACAGCTGTTTACATTTCTAAGATAAGAGAAGTTACCAATTGGGCTCCCTAGTAATAGCAGGCAGGAGGAGGAAAGAAAGAAGAATCTCTCCCCTTCTCAGGTGCAATCCTTAAAGAGTTAACTTGCTGAGAAAAGTGAAAGAAAAAAAAAACTGCTTCTATGTGAACTTCTGCAGACTGTTAGCTTCTGACCACTCCACTTATATGCTGGGTATGAAACTTTGAAGCTACCGAAACTTGGGGTTCAGGGGTTTGATTGATTATACCAAAAGCTATGCCCTCTGAACCTGGCTGCAGCCAAAGAAAACTGTTTCCTGTTATGTTCCATGACTTGTATCATTTGTCCCCACAATATAATTTTATTCAGCTTAATTGACAGAACAAAATATTGCATAAGTATTATATAAAGGTGATATCTGTGTAACACATTATATAGGGAGAGGCTTTCAAGGAAAATATGTGCAATTTATCACAAAACAAAAATTTACAGAGGACATAAAATGCTCCATTGTATACACCATGTGTGTAAATAAAACTCATAATTACAAAGAAAACCATTTATCTCAGTTTAATGTATAATATTTTCCCATTAAAATTTTACTATGCATAAATTGTTTTTTTTGAAATTTATGTAGAAAAAAATATGTAAAATAGCCAAAAACCTTCTATTTTTAAGACCAAATAATGTTGCTGTTGTTTTGTGACATTAATGTGTACTATGAAACTGTATGGCAATAATACAAATAAATGAATCATAAATTATCCAAATCTGAATCCACAAATATGTCATTTTTTTGGCATTGTTAAGAGCAATAGGAAGGCCTAAATAAAAACTATCAATGTGAAAAATAATATTAGACATGAATGGTAAAATTATCCAATATGAAGTTGGAATTTGGGACTAGTAGCACAATTTACAAGTAGAGTGTGTGTGTGTGTGCAGAATGTGCAAGGTACTTGGTTCCAAACTTAGAAACAATAAAAGGCATATGTTAATGGGGGATGATGTTAAAAATAAGGCAGAATATAAAAATTCTAGAGTTTTCCTCCATCTAAAAATATAATTAATAAAAAGCTACTCATGTTCTGAGTGTCTCTTTGACAAAGTTATAAATGAATAGAGAGACTGAAATACATTCAGCAATTTAAAAAATATTTACCTTCAATCAGAATGAAAATCTGGGGTACACTGAGTATTAGCCCAGTCTTGAGCAAATTACCACATTTGAGAACAAATCCCCAATGGCCAATATCACCCAGAGTAAACAGAAGTGGGAAATAGTTAAACAGAAGTGTCTAAGCCACAGAATGTATGGTGATTTCTAGAGGCAATGAAAGCCTCTGCAGTGTTTTATCAGCTGGGATCAAGGCCAAATATCAAAGTTGTTGTTTATCTCAAGAAAACATTTGCCAACATATTTTCCCAATTGCTGTGGCTGTCAGATGATATTCTCCCTAGATTTTATTGTGGATATAATAGGAGGAAATACAATGAACCCCCTGGTACACTGAGTAAAATTCTAGCAGTTCATGAGCCCAGCCCCAACCCTGCTAACTCCAGTAATAAAGTCAGAACTACCAATTGATTCTAGGAGGAGTTTGCTTGTATACTAAATTTCTCCACTTAAACATCTTTTGTTCAAGTTACTGCTGAGGGCCATTACCAAGTAGGAATGACGCATCGAAATTTCCTTGCCAAGAGTACCCCATGCTGCTTAGAGAACATTCGATGGGACATTGCATGCATGCTGTAATAAGATGATCTTGCTCAAGGACCAAGGCAGATCCAGGTTTAGAGCTGATCAGGTTTGAGGAAGTAACTGGCTCCTTGAGTTTAAGGCGTTGCCAGTTTAAGATAATGGGTTTTAGGGAAGTTGGAGATTGAAGATTATTGCTGAGATTAGGGTGTTCCTGTTGCTTGTTCCTGTTGAGTTCTCGTGAGATTAAAATGGGATTTGGAGAGAGCCTCATGGAGTAGGTGAATTGTGCAGGATACTGCAGAATGTGATTGCCCCTGGACCTGTGTGGAGGCAGTGTGAGAGCTGGAATAAAGAACTGCTGTTTGAACCTACAAAGCTGTGAGTGCCTCGTGATTCTGGTGGCAAGCCGAGACATTGGCCTTTGGCAAGTTACTATGTCCTGAACTTCTAAGCTCTGGAAGCAAAAGAGACTGAGAATGTGCAAATCTACACAGATTGAAAACCAATAAATTACATTGTATTTCTCTCACCTTTATGGACTATGATAACCAATATTAGAAATCAGAAAACACAAATCTGTTTATTCAAATAAATCTTTACAGAACACTCCTACACTGGCTACTTCACATAAACTTGCCTCAGGAATTTAATGTAAGAATTCAATCAATATTCTGTGCCCTCTGCAAGGCTCTTAAAATGTCTTTAGGTAAAATCTGAGAGCCAGGTGTGTTGGCAGAGGCCTGTAATCCAGAGGTTTATAATTGTGATTTGAAAGACACTCTCAGCATCTTAGCGAGCCTCTAAGTAACTTAGTTAGACATTGTCTCAAAATAAAACATAAAAAGGACTGGGGATGTGGCTCTGTGGTTTGTACTCCTGGGTTTATCTCCCAGTGCAAAACCAACTAAGGTGAACAATTTCTGAAAGATTACAATTATGCCAGTGTACATATACATGTAAAAATATTAGTGAAAATTAATAAAAATATTTTTTGAAAAAAGTGTTAAGCTTCTTCAAAAGCTCAAGATAAAAATCACATATAATCCACTAATAATAATTTTGGGTAGCAAAGCAAGGCTGCATATGCCTATACTCCAGTGGCTCAGGAGTATAACAAGGGAGCATCTCAAGTTTAAGACCAGTCTCAGCAATTTGGCAAGGTTGTAACCAAATGAGTGAGATGCTGTCTCAAAAAAGGGAAACAGGTTGGTGTATAGCACAGTGACAAAGTGCCTATGGGTTAATCTATAGTGACTCAAATAATAATAATAATAATAATAATAATAATAATAATAATAAAATTTGGCTAAAAAATGCCATATAATCCAGTAATAATATTTCTAGGAATATATCTAAATGAATTGGAAAATTTTTCTCAAAAAAATAACTGCAATTCCATTTTTATTGTAGCTTTATTCACAGAATCTAATAAAAAAAATAAAATACCAGCCAGGCATGGTGGGAAATGCCTTTAATCCCAGGGGTTTGGGAGTTTGAGGCAGAGGATGGAGAGTTCAAAGCAGCCTCAGAAATGGTAAGGCACTAAGCAACTCTTTTCAAAGAAAATGTAAAATAGGGCTAGAGAAGAGGTTTAATCTCTGAGTTTAATTCCTGGTATGCACCCCCCCCAAAAAAAAAACATCCTTTTAGATGAAAGGAACATCAAAAGATTTTTTCCAACTTCACAGCACTGAACTACTCCCCTTAGATGCTACACACTTATAGTTCAAACTGATCTCTAGAAGACAAGACTCAGATAATGATATTTTCTAAATAGGCTAAGAGACATTGATATCTGTTGACACCTTATGTCAAACTGTTCTAAAACTAAGGTCTTGGCAAATATGGGAGGTTGGAAAGAGAACACAACATAGAGTTAAATTCTTTAAAAGGGAATCTTAACTCACACACTGTGATATCTGAAACCACAGTTGGAGATAAAATTAGATTCTTTGCTTTACTGATTTCTGGGTTATTAATTCAATACAAACATATATTGAAAAAGTATTAAGGCTACTGGTTAATGTCTATGTAAAACAGGTTATTAAAAATGTATCAGGTTAGGACTGGGGTTTCAGCTCAGTAACAGAGAGCTTGCCTAGCATGTTGAGTCACTGGGTTCGATCCTCAAATCCACATATCAATAAGTAAAATAAAAGTACATTGATAACTATTTTTTTTTAAATGTACCAGGTTCCTCACATGGCTTTTGATGTTCAGATTCACTATGTACTCTAGCCCTTGTGATTAAACTTCCTTATAGTTTAAATCAAGTCCAGTCCCATCTTTATCTTCCTCCACACTAGGACAAAGATGTTAGCTGGAAATGTTTGGAATGCTTCTACAAGTCATTTTAATAAAGTGGTCTTACATATATGGAGGGAAAAACATCAATTAAGGTCCCATTACATTTTTAAAAAGTCTTTAATTGGGACTGTGAGGATGGATTTAGCACTGAGCTTAAACAACTCCATTTTAAAAACTCCAGTTTGAAACATGCAGTCACTCCAGGCACACCCAAAGAGTCCTACAGTATGGCCTAAAAAAAAAAAAAGTTACTTCCCCTTAACCTGATAAACAGAGTGAAATATCTGGTAGGCTATACTTGCCTAATAAGAGAGAAAGACAAGAAAATCAGAGTGGAGACCACAAGACCAGAAGTTTCTGACCCCAGGGTAAAGGATGTCATGGAGAAATCCCATGATAGCTAATAAGAATTGAAAGAGAGGTTAAAAGCCCCCAAATTTAGTATAAATAATAGAGCTAATGAACAGGGATTTAGCCAGCAGAAACTAGGATGCACTCAAGCTAAAGATCCTGATGAGGACCTGATATCCCATAACTTGTCATTGTTCTTCTGATCCTCTGCATGATTTTCTCATCTTTCAAACTCTACCACTTCATCTGAATTTTGGTGAAAGCCACAACTTCTGCGAAGGTTCTCTCCTTAACATGCTGTCCAATCCAAGCAAGAAGAAGCCTGCCTTGGTTCTGGATCTGGTCACCATGGTCTGAGTGAGTGTGCATCTGCCGGACTAAAAGCCTAAGGTTTAAAAATTTTGTTCTGACATTTAATCTTAGTACACAGTCTGTCACTAGCCTGTCATGATTAAGTGAATTCTGCAGTGTTTAGAATTAATCTAGGTTTGTTAGTAGTAAATTAATCAACCTATTTTTTGTTGTTGTTGTTGCTGTGAATGGATTATGGCTACTGCAGGGCCAAGCATTCAGGATTGTTATTTTCTTGAGTAAGAACCTATAGAGTATAAATACATTGAACAATTTGAGTAAAGAAAGCATTGAAAGGGGTAGAAGAATTTGAATATTTTTTATTTCTCTCCTTGACTGCATATGTTTCAATTTTGCCCCTGGCGACTGGGACACATTGACTATATTATTTTATTAAGAAAAATATCATCATTTTTAATGTCATCTAATTTTTCCCTGCTTTCTTCTTATGTGAAAGTCTCACAAGGACAAAGCAAAATCTTTTAAAATTGCCATGCAGTTCTTGGAGAAAAAAAAATATAAATAAAGCATCCCTTTAAAACAAAACATGGGAAAAAATAATTATGTTGATACTGAAGTTTTGAGATGAAACTAAATTTCCCATTTAACCAATTTTCTCTGGGATCTTGTCTCACAAGTTTTGAAGAATAAAATCTATGGACACTCAGTGAAGGTAATAGTAAAAAAAAATAGGATTTATTTTAGCAAGAAGCAATACAACTCCCAAAATGTGGGAGAGGGCATGATAGCAGAAGAACCCATTTTTTGTGTGTCAGGTTCGAAGTTTAAATATGGTTTTTGGCAAAGCATTGGATAAAATCTATTTAAAATGAGTATTTAAAAAGGCATTTTTATTACCAACTAGGCTGAAATTTGTCCTTTTGATATCCCATCCTCCTTCCAGTGACTTCCAATTGGGTTCACCCCAAGGACAAAAAATTTGGTTGAAGGTATACCCACAAGTGAATCTCAAGTGTTCTTTTAATTTGAATAGGCCTTAATGGTGCTCATTAACATATCTATCCATTAACCTTCAGGTGTGGTTAAATAAGATTTCCTTTATACAGCTGCCTTATCATTTTACCATCTATTTTATTTTTTCTCAATCAAGTTGAGCAAGAAACCCGCCTTTGAGAATGTAAAGAGAGCTGGAAATTTGGGATTTAATCTCAGACCTATAATTGCTAAACTATCAGATAGCCATTCAGGATTTGAGTTACTTCTTAGTCTACATTTCAAAAGCTCAGAAGTTCAAAACCAGCTTGAGCAAGTTAGTGAGGTTCTAATGAACTCAGAGAGACCTTGTCTCTACATAAATATATAGAAAAAAGTTGAGAATGTGGGTCAGTAGATAAACACCCCTTGGAATAATTCCTGGTATAAAATAAATAAACATATATACAACAAAAATAAACACTTAAAAGGAACAAGAAAAGGGGTCTCTAAAAAAGCCAGAGCTTCTCTCACACAGTAACACAACTAATGAAGTTGGGGTCCTCTTCTGATGATTATCTCAGTCTTCACCACATATTCTGGGGACATGCTGAGATAATGGCACACAGATGCCCACATAGGAATTCAGGAAGGCCCTGAAAATACCATACAATTATGGAACAAAAGACTTGAGGTCTCAAATACTGATCTAAGCTCCACTATACTAGTCAGAGAAAACTAAAGGCTAAGCTGCCAAAGAGAGACCTTCTACCCACCAGACTCTGGAGACAATTATGAGTTTCCAGCCACTATTGCAAATCCCACTGGCTTCAAACAGCCTCCCTACCCAGTCTCAAAATAAGAACACACACTTACCATTTCCTGGATTTCAGGATGCTTGGTGTTCCCCTTATATTTTTTTTAAGCTCCAGTGTAGCACAGAAACCTGGAAGCATAGAAATGAATTCAATGAATGGCAGATTCCAATAACAAAAAGAATAGAATACTGTGGAAGTCTGCTCCCTCATCACTGGCTGTGTCTTGATTGGGACAGTTCTCACCCAAGAGACAGGTTGGAAAGGGCTTCAGGAACTTCCTCCAAAATTGAGGCTGGTAGTTACACCACTGGTAACTGGTGACAAGTCTTATTTTTCCACATGTTGAAGTTTGAACATTAGAGAAGCATGTTGAGGCAAGCATACAAAGCAGGGTTTATTTACAAAAGAGTAACATAGACTTCTCCCACAAGGGAGAAGTGGGACATAGCTGGTATCAGGGTATTCCAAGAAGCAAAGTGTTCTGCCCTTTTTATATGTCCTAGGCTTCCTTTATTCTCCTGCCTTTGCCCCCTTATCTTTCTCCTTCCTGAGTACATGTCTAGACCCAAAAATGCTTGGTGGGATGGCCTAAAGTTGAGAAATAGGTGGGTTTAAGGGGGGAGGGCAGGATGGAGTACAAGAACATATTAACAATCTTATAGCTCTCTGTAGGGAGGGGAAATTCCTGGGACAGGTTACCTTGGCAACAGGTTGGAGCAGGGGCAGTTTCCTAACAATATCCCTCAGGGGATAGTCTCCAACTTTCCAGATTCACTCAAAATTGGCTTCCTAGATTTAACCTGATTTGATTTATGTATCTACACTGTCTGTTTAATTCAGTAGGCCTACTGTTTGAGTAATAGTAAATTTCATCCAGATCAGAATCAAATAAGGACACAAAGACAGGATTTTGTCTGCTCTGTTTTTGTTGATCAAACTCTGGAGATCTACCACATGCAGGGGTGCATGCCTATAATCCAAGTAACTGGAGAGGCTGAGGCAGGAGAACAGTGAGTTCAAAGCAAGCCTCAGCAATGGCAAGGCACTAAGAACCTCACTGAGATGATGTGTTTAAATAAAATAGAAATAGGGCTGTGAATGTCGTCTCAGTGGTCATGTGCCCCTGAGTTCAATTGTCAGTAGAAAAAAAAAATACTGGAGATCAGATCCATGGGTATTATTCACTACAATGTCCCAGGACCACAGATGAATAGATTGAAGGATTAATAGTAACACAGAGTCCTGGGGAAGAGTCTCTAATTCTCCTCTGATGGCTTTTCAAGTAACTGATATTACAATATTACAGGCATTCTCCACAGCTTTGGAATATTTTTATTTATTTTATTTTTTGTTTTTATTTTTTTTTTGCTGTGAATTGCATTAAATGCCTCAGAATAAAATTATTTCATGGCAGAATTTCCTCCCAATATTTAGATCTAGCCCAGACAGAAGTGCATTTATATAAAAATTAAGTATCACAATTACTTTAAAATTTTATTTAATATTTTTGTTCTCTGGCCTTATGAGAAAAGAGCTTGAGACTTCCACTCATAAGTCATTCCCTGAGGCAACATTGTCCTACTCCTCTACAAAAAATGGAGCAAAAATAAAATTTTAAAGTTTCTAGTTTAATAAAATAAACAAGAAGTGAACAGTGCCAGGTCTCTAGATCTCTCAGTATTCCAGAACCTAGAGTATAAGAAATTAAAAAATAAATTATTTGCAATTGTGCCTTGAGCACAATAATAGAATTATGATGTCTGTTTTTTCTTTGGTATGGCGTACTATGAGAATATTAGCACAAATCACAGGCATTATGTCTATATAGACTTTTTTCTATAATTTAATACAGCCCATCAACAGAGTCAACTTCAAATTTAAATGAAAAAAAAATTAATTATTATTGCCAGTGTCCAGCCCTAGAAGGAATCCAGGGGTCCTGAAGTATGAATGTCATTGGGTACTGAAGGATATGTGGCCTCAGCAAAAGAAGAGATGACAGGATGACGGGTTGCAAGTTACAAGCAGCCTTCAGAAGGATCTGATGCCCATAGAGGGGACTTTATTTTTATACCTTTTTTACAGGTATTTACTCATTTAGTTAAAATAGCAACAAAGCCCAAAACTTTTTTCATTTACATAATTTTCAAGAGTTGCAATCTTTTCTGACATATATTAACTTCATAAGATATTGAACACATTTTTAAAAATATGTTCCTGTAACTTTTGCAAACCACGATAAAGCTTTTACATTTTCACTTCAATCACTAAGTACTAGACTATGCAACTTGACTACCTGTATCATGACCTATTATTAACTTTTAACTTTAAAGCATACCTATGATTATTGGTAAGCTTTTTTGCTTCTAAACTAAAGTCCTAATAATACACACTTACAAGAGTGAAAGCCTATGACTTAAAAGCCTACTACTCTGAACTGACTTTAAAATATATCTATATAAAATTTTACATTATTCTGTTTTTCCAAACTAATTTTCTTTCTTCACATGACCTATTTAACTGCTTTTTGAAAGAGTTTCTTTGGTCCTTCATCAAATTATGAATTCTTATCTCCTTATAATTTTTAATTAAACAGCAGGCTCTGCACTTCAACTCATTTGCTATTACTATTAACTATGTGTTTCCTATTTTCATCATGAATTCCTGTGTAGGGCAAAGAAGGCTCTTTTAGTAAAAGGAATGTATGTTGGACAGGTTGTGGCTTTAGAATGAGGAGCTAAGTGTAAATTGTTAAGCTTTTCTCAGGAACCTTGATTTGCAATCTTTTTCCTGTGAATATCTTAAGAAATAATACTATTGTTTGTATTGTCAGAGATACTAAAATACATCTCAGGACATATCTTATTTGTATCCTTAATCTCATTCTGGGAATTTTCCTGCAATATCAGGCAACATGTATTGACTGTTGTATGCCCTATTATCTATCTCATGAGTATCATAAACAAAACACTAAACATTACCCATTGTGGTGCAGTCCTGCCACAGAATCCCCCACACTGTGACCCTGCCAGACAGGAGGTGCAAGAACATCTACACCACACTGCCTATAAGATATCAGGTATTTTCCACATAGAAACTAGCTGGTATCTTGTGATTGAATTGTGGCATCCAGTCAATAGTGAGTGGATTATTTATCTGTCATTGGATAACAAGTCATTCTAAAATGTATTCACTCACTGGACCCCTGAGCCAAATCTCAATCCCTATTTTGTATTTTATTTTGAGAAAGATTCTCACTGAGTTGCTTAACATCTCATCTTCGCTGAAGCTAAAATTGAACTCATTATCCTCCTGCTTCAGCCTTCCAAGATACTGGGATTACAGGAGTGCACCATTGCACTCAGCTCTGTTCACATATTTAATGCCAGCATTCCCTCTTTGCCTTATCAACTGTTTCTTTTTTTCTATTGTACATTTCAAATAAATGCAGTATTCTCCAAGAA
The DNA here is from genome assembly GCF_052094955.1 of Ictidomys tridecemlineatus. Lineage (NCBI taxonomy): Eukaryota > Metazoa > Chordata > Mammalia > Rodentia > Sciuridae > Ictidomys > Ictidomys tridecemlineatus. Next base: position 649,270 of record NW_027520959.1, on the reverse strand, counting down.
CTGGATGTCAGATTAAAGATTTTGGTTTCTCTTTGTGAGGATTTCACATGAGAAAAAAGCAGACAAGTGTAACTTGACAATTTTAAAACTAAGAACAATTTTTCTCTGCTCTTTGTCTTCCCAGGTACAGACACTTATCACAATATCTAATTTGAAATTCCTCCTTTAAGAATTTCTGGTGTGATGTGTCCTCATTCTAACCTCCTATATTGTCCGATTTGTGGGTTTCATAACTGCTTAACAAAAGGTTTGAACAGCCACCATGTCTAAATTCTTTTGGAGGGCCTAGTGAATATCATTCCCTGCATCTTTTCCCTCTAGAGAGCAGTATAAACTATGAAGTGAAGGCACTCCAGAGAGTCTCTGATAGCCCTTCAGCTGGCAAGGATCTTTTAGTGATACAGGGCTGGGACACTCAGAAAAACTGAGATGGAATGAAGACCACCCCCTTCAAATGCAGACTTTTTTTTTTTAATCAAGGTATAAGTTTCCAAAGTTATCAGAGTGGCAGGCAATGAGTTTATTAGAAGTGATGTGAATGACGAATAGGGTGACACTCTGACAGAAGAAAGTGTGTTCTCTCTAAAAAGATAATAGCATGTCTCTCTTGAACTTCAGTCTTTTTGAAGATCTAAAAAAAGATCAAAAAGAATCTTGACCAGGTACACTTCTTGACTTTGAACTGACAGTAGGATAACATAAAACTCTCAAGTATCCTCTGCCATGACAACTTTAGGTTAATTAGGCTCATGTTCACCATTTCTAATTGAATTTATAAGCACTAATTTCAGGAAACCCCTTTGAAATAAAAAAAAATTTATTTACATTCCAGTCCTCAGAAGGTCATGTTCTTCTCCTGTAGATCCTCAGCACCACATAAAAATAAGTAAATAAATTAAAGGTATTGTGTCCATCTAAAACAAAACTAACACCAGAATACTGGGCACACAGGTGCCTATAATCCCAGCTGCACAAGAGACAGAGACAGTAGAATGATAAGTTCAAGGCAAACTCCAGCAATTGAGACCCTGCCCCAAAATAAAAAAACTGGGGATGTAGTTCAGTGGCAGAGCATCCCTGAGTTCAATCCCTACCACTGCAAAAAAGCACAAGAAAGTAACAAAAAAAAAAAAAACACTTAGGATTTGCTCTCAGAAATTATTTCACAGATTTTAACAAAGTAAGGTACCCCAAACATTAGTTTTTGCTAGTTCCCCCTTTTTTTTTAATCTTTATTTATTTATTTTTATGTGGTGCTAAGGATCAAACCTCGTGCCTCATATGTGAGGGAAACACTCTACCAATGAGCTACAGCAAACTCTCTGTGCCTCGATATCATTATGTCTCAGGGAGGAAATAATTTAAATCACAATCTTCAAAGAAGCATATTTTATGTATAAAAATTTTTAAATACGGTAAAAGAAATAATTAAATCACATGCAGAGAGTAAATGAGAAAAATAAGTAATGAAGAAAGATCAAAAAGATCAATAAATAAACAACAGAAAAAAGTAGAGAAAATAGAGAAAAATAAACTAATTAAATGCTGGTTCTTGGGCTGGGGTATAACTCAGTAGTTCGGTGTGTACTTACCATGTTTTAAGGCCCTGGCTTGATCCCAAGCACACACACACAAAATAAATAAAAAATAAAAAAATAAATAAATAAAACACTGGTTCTTTGAGAAGACAGAAAAAAAGTGGAAACCTCCAGTTGGGCTAAATGAGGGAAAAAAGAGAAAATATACATATTACTAATATCAGGAAAGAAAAGATGATATCACCATAGTTTGTAGAGATATGAAAAGCACATATGCCAATAAATCCATCAACCTAAATAAAAACAACAAATTTCTAGAAAGATACCATCAAACTCGCCTACAATGAAAACTTCAATAGAGTAGTCACAGGTTTATATTTAAGAGAATTTGTATTTAAAAAAAAAAAAACAAACAAGGGAGAGAATTAAACAACAGCAGATGGGATAGAGAGGGAAAATGAGAGGGAAGGGGAGGGGGGATAGTAGGGGATAGGAAAGTTAGCAGAATACAACAGTCATTAATATGGTATTATGTAAAAATGTAGATGTGTAACAGATGTGATTCTGCAACTTGTATTTGGGGTAAAAAATGGGAGTTCATAACCCACTTGAATCAAATGTATAGAAGATGATATGTCATGAGCTTTGTAATGTTTTAAACAACCAATATAAAAAAAGTAAAAAAAAAAAAAAAAAGATTTTTTAGCATGAAAATCTTCCCTTAAATTTTTTTTCAGATCCAGATAGCTTCACTGGAAAATTCCAACAAACATGTAGGAAAAAAAAAAAATTACCAATTCTATAAAAAAACTGAAAAGGAGGAAATACTTCCTAACTTATTCTGAGGCCAGCATTAACCTGCTATCAAAGCTAGACAATGACATTACAAGAGGTTGTGATACCTCTCATGAACACAGGTGCAAAATCCTATACAAAATTGTGGGGAGAGTGGGGGGTTGTAAAAAGGAATAGAACCCAGGGCTTCACACATGCTAAGATAATGCTCTAATGTGGCTAGGCTAATGTCACATTCTCAGTCCTTTTTATTTTGATACAGGGTCTCACTTAGTTACCCATCATAGCCTTGAACTTGTGAACCTCCTGCCTCAGAGTAGCTGGGGTTATAAGTGTATGCCACCACATCCAGTACCCAAGCAAAATTTAAATGAATTAAATACAATAATATATAAAATGAATAATACCTCATGACTAAATGAGATTCATGCTAATATTTCAAAGCTGGTTTGCCATTCAAAACATATTGCACATCATTATATTAGCAAACAAATAATAAGAATCCAATACCCATTCTTAGTTCAAAAACAACAACAATAAAAACCTTAGGAATACAACAGTCTCATTCTGATAAAAAGAATCCACAAAATAAACCTATATTTAACAGCACACATAATTTTAAAAAGATTGAATGTTTTTCTTTTAATATAAGGAACAAGATAAGGATGACCACTCCCATCATTTCTATCCAACAATATACCAGAGATTCTGCTTACTTTAATAAGGCAAGAAAAAAAAACTGACAGTCAAGTGAGAAAGGAAGAATTCAAGCTATATTTTTAAATGATGAGCTCATCTATATAGGAAAATCCAATGAAATATACCCCCAAAAAAACTACTGCTAGAAGGTGAGTTTGGCAAAGCTGCATGATACAAGAGCTAGATACGGAACTGAATTGTTCTGTTGATAATGAAAAATTGTATATTGAATTTTTTAAACATACTATAATAATACCAAAAATGTCAAATATTTAAGACAAATTTGAAAGAGATATGCAAGACTTCTACTTTAAAAGATTGCTGAGAGAAATTAAAGAAATTCTAAACAAATGGGAAGAAATAACATGTTCATTTGTTGGAAGACTCAATGATGTTAAGAAGTCAATTCTCTCCAAGTTGATTCATAGATCCAATATCTCAGAATCCCAGCAGGCTGTTTTGTATAAACAGGTAAGCTGATTTTAAACTTCCAATGCATATGCAAAAAATCCAGAACAGTCCAAAGAACTTTGCAAAAAAAAAATCATAAGACAAACACTATTACAAAGATAAAGTAATTCAGACAATGTGGTACTGATATAAAGATAAACAAGTAGATCATGGTACAAAATAGAGGCTAAAATAGATCCATGTACACAGAAAACTTCTTTTGGCAATGGTACAAAGGCAATTCAGCAAAGAGACAATGTTCATTTTTAACAAATGTTGCTGGAAAACTAAAAACCCATATACAATAACTGATGAATTTTTACCTCCGCCTTGCACCACATACAGAAATTAACTCAAAATGGGTCATATTCCTAAGTGTAAAACCTAAATCAATAAATCTACTCAAGGAAATAGGAGCTAACTTCTGTGACTTGGGGTTAGGCAAAGAGTTCTTAGATATGATACCAAAAGTGCATTAAAGAACAATTACTAAACTGAGTTTCATCAAAATTAAGAACATCTGTTCTTTGAAAGACACTGCTAGGGGAATGTAAAACATGTCAGCCTGGGACAAAATATCATAAATCTGATAAAGAATTTGTATCCAGAATATAAAAAAAACTTTTAAAACTTAATAAATAAGAAAACCAAATACCCCAATAAATAATAGCATACAAGATTTGATACTATACCAAAAAATGGCAAATAAGCACATAAAAATATGTTCAACATCATCATCATCCAAAAGGAAAATACAAATTAATATCACAATGAGGGGCTGGGGTTGTGACTCAGTGGCACAGCACTTGCCTTGCACATATGAGGCAATCGGTTCAATCTTCAGGACTGCATAAAAATAAATTTAAAAAATTAAGGTATTGTGTACATCTGCAACTAAAAAAATATTTTAAAAATCACAATGAGGTAATACTATGTATCTATTAGAGGAATAAAATTTAAAAAGACTACCACAGTAAGTATTTAAGATAAAGACTTGGGGCAACTGATTCTTCATTCACTGCTGGTAGGAATGTAAAAGGAAACGACAACTTGGAAAACAGTTTTGCAGTTTTAAAAATTAAAAATACCCTACCACATAGTCTACTTATATCACTTCTGGGTATTTTCCAAAAAGAAAAGCGAGCATAAATCCATACAAAGATCTGTAATATAGTTGTTCAGATATATTTAGTTCTAAGAGCCAAAAGCTGAAAACACCCAAATGGCTGTCAATGTTGAACAGATATATCCATACAATGGAATACTTTGAGCACTCAAAGGAATAAACAACTGGTATAATCAGAAACAGAGACAAATCTCAAAATAACTACAATGAGTAAAAGAGCCAAAAAAAAAGAGTACATGTGATATAAATTCATTTACATAAAACACTAGAATAAGTAAACTAACCTATAGTGACAGCAGATCAGTAGGTTGGTGGTTGCTTGGAGAAAGGGACGGAGGACCATGAGGAGAGAAAAACATAGAAATTTGGGGTGGTGATAGATTTTTTTATTCTCCTTATTGTTATGATGGTTTCTTGGGTGTGAATATGTGTCAAAAATGATTAAATCATACACTTTAAACATGAAGGTTATTGGATGTCAATTATACCTCAATAAAACTGTCTTTAAAAAGAGCTACCTGAATTATATAATATCAATTTTACATTGTCCCTTTTCCGTTAGCATACCGAAAATTTTCACTGTAGCAAACTTACTCATGTAACTGCTTCAAATACACCTTTTTTTTGACATTTACTCTATATAAACACGACTGTAAAAGTAAATTACTGGATTATGGATGTGGCTCAAGTGGTAATGTGCTCACCTAGCATGGGTGCGGTGCTGGCTTTGATCCTCAGGACCATAATAAAAATGAAATAAAGATGTTGTATTCACCAAAACCTAAAAAACAAAAATTAAAAAATTCTCTCTATCTCTTCTCTTCTCTTCTCCTCTTCTTCTTCTTCTTCTTCTTCTTCTTCTTCTTCTTCTTCTTCTTCTTCTTCTTCTTCTTCTTTTTCTCTCTCTCTCTCTCTCTCTCTCTCTCTCTCTCTCTCTCTCTCTCTCTCTAAATAAACCTAAATTACTATTGAATAGAAAAGTTAACAAATTGATCTCCCTGGATTGCACAGTTGTCTGTTTACTGGCTTCAAATGAACTCTGAATGTTTAGCTAAACTATCAGTACTGAAGGCTCAGTCACTGAATACTGAAAACACTGTGTTTGAAAGCAGCCCTAAAGCAATTCATTAATTCAAATAAATGTTTACTGCACATGTGCTCTCTGTATGTTATGGTTAAAAGGGCTGGATTTTTTGCAGAATGGATAGTACCAAATTACAAAGTTATTCCACGCCTCTTTTGGAATAATTTGTAAGGTTTAGCAACACTTAAATCACATAATGAAAGAATAGCAATGGAAGCAGACGACAGACAGCGAAGAACAATGACTCTTCTAATTAAAGGTTAAAATAATAAATTTCAATAACATGACTGAAGTACTGTATACTAACAGCTTAGAATTCCAAAATAAAAAGTATCTCTCATACCTTAAGTGAACTCAGAACAAAGATTAAAAATTACTTCCACACACAGCAAGTATGGAGTCTGCCAGCTCTAAGTAGTCATTCTGGCTTAGAAATATAAAAGGATATGAAAAGACAGACCCCAAATTATTATTTTTTTAAATATCAATAACAAATAGAAAGTTTTAAGTAAATTCTCTAACAGTTGGTATCAAAAATAATATTCTGTAACAGCATATTCTTCATTACTGAACTCAGCTAACTGGACCAAGAATGGAAATTACTATATTTTATAGAAAATACAAGCTTAATTATTCACCACAAATACAACCATCCATAGCTCTGCCATAATAAACAAGACCTTTTACAACATAGCAAGGGCAGCCATTTGAAAACCTTACACTATCTTTTTCCCTTGCAATGATACTACCCTTTCAGGTTGTTTATCTAAAAGAACCCAACATCTCCTCCATTTGTGTACAATGAATTGAAGCATTTTCTTCTGTCATGTATAACTGATTACAACTAATGAATAATTTAAAAAAAGAACCCAGGAACTCATGCCAGGTACCCAAAAATCTATAAAAATCATTTGTTAGTGGTAACTGTGGATGGTATGTACTTCAGATTTCCTTAAAAATTTACTCTTCTTCTAAATTTGTTCAGATTCTTCAAAACTGTCATGTTTTCTGTTCTCAATGGTAAAATTTTGCTAAACAATGAGCTTTTAATGAATTTTGACTGACATGATTTCTCTACACGTCTTTCAAACACATCATACCCAAATTCATATCTACATTAAACACTACTAATCCTGAGTGTTCAGTAACCATGGAATCTAGACAATGAGTTCTGCAAGCCCAATATCCAAGTATTCTTATCTTCACTGAGAAGCAATATGCTAAACAAAAGATGAAGAAGACAACCATAGTATTCAGTTATTGCATCTTCTATTTATTTATTTTTTTGGAGTTTTACAAATGAAAATGGTTTGCTTTAGATAAATTGGGGGAAAAAAAAGAAAAGACATTTAACCACTTATAATTAAAAATTATGAAACATTACATCTCATCTCTGATACTGATTGTAATTAATATTGTAAAATAACAATACAGCTTGATTTCCATTGAAGCTAAGAGCCAAATTGTGGTTCCTCTTGACACCTCCACTGTCAATTACTGCCCTCCTGTAGCATTTAAATTTGAAGGAAACCACTGTATCTTACAGTAATTTAAAAAGCTGAGATGCTATAACTTAATTTGAATTCTTAGAAATGTCTATTACAACTTGCTAAAAGACACTGCTGCATCTAAAAGTTTTTTGGCAAAAAAAAATTAAGTAAATTTTTTTAAAAGGCTCACATATACTGCAGGGAATAGGAAGATTTGAGACAATAAACATAATTGTTAAAAACACATTGGTGGGCTGGGGTTGTGGCTCAGCATTAGAGCACTCACCTAGCACATGAGAGGCCCTGGGGTCAATCCTCAGCACCTCATAAAATAAATAAAGATATTGTGTCCAACTACAACTAAAAAAATAAATAAATATTTTAAAAATTGGTCTTCAATATTCCAGGGTTCTACATGCATGGATTTGACGAACTGCAGATAAAAAATATTTGGGAAAAAACATGCTTTTGTTCTGAACATGTACAAACTTTTTGGAGGGTCATTATTCCCTAAGTAATACAACATCACAATTATTTACACCATATTTATACTATATTAGATATTGTAAATAATCTAGAGACGATAGAGAGTACATGGAACAATGGGTATAATTTACATGCAAATATTACATCATTTATATAAGAGAGTTTAGCATCTGAAGATTTTGGTGTCCAAGGAGGGTTCTGAAGCCAATTTTTCACATACACCAAGGGACAAACAAATATGCAACTGACTATGATATTGTGTTATATGGTAGGGTGGTAGGACAAAAATATTTAGCCTCTAAGTTAATATAACTGTATTTTTGCCTTAATTTTTTAAAAGAAACAAACAGCCTCTCTCAAGTAGGAGAGTAATATTACTAATTTACATAAACACAATTATGTTTTTATTAAATTTAATAATAAAAATTATGGCATACCTAAGCTAAAAATAATTTGGCTTTACTAAATATGGAGTGAAGACAGAATTGGAAGCACAGTCATCTCAAAATTAAAGAATAAAAATATCAAAGTTGAATTCCATTCTAGACTGGTATTCCAATAACTATTAAGAGATAGGAATCAGGAGTCAGATTTCAAGATGCCAAAATATGAAATTTGTAATCATTTTATTTTTGAATAAGAAATGGAACTACATTAACTTCTGCTACTCAGAATCCACAATCTTCACATCAACTGAATTCTTACTTTTAAGGTGAACTTTCAGTTCTTTCCATTCATAGATAAGACCTGATTTATTAAGTTCCCTGATTTGTATCTCTAGAGTAGATCACAGCATATTTTCTTAGTACAATATATATTGTTCCAAGTGTTTTATAAACATCTTTTGTGAGAGTTTACAAGAGTGATCTGAAATAACTTCCAACAACAATGGAAACAGTTGAACAACTTTCTTTTTTTTTTTCTTTTTTAGTGGAACTGAGGATTGAATGACACATGGATGTACTATAAAGGGGCTAAACCCCCAGACCTTTTTATTTTAATACATGGTCTCACTAAGTTGCTGAAGCTGGCCTTATACTATTGATCTTCCTGTTGCAGCCTCTGAAGTCCAATACAATTTTCTAAGATTATACCAATACGCTTCTCTGTATGCATTACCCTTCTCTGTAGGCATAAGAAAGCACTGGAACTTAGATAGAGAAATCTGAATTCAAGTGATTTTATTTGTTTGTTTGTTTTTGTTTTTTTTAAAACCAGCTAGCTACATGCCCAAGGACAAATTTCACAATTTTACTGAGTCCTTATTGTTTTGAGAAAAAAATGAAGTAATAATGCACACAAAGAGTACAGTGCAATGCTCAATCCAAGCCCACCACAAAAATCCTCACTGTTCACAACTCTTCACAGAAAATACTCATTTCAGAACTTATACCAGAGTAGGAGTAATTAATATTGGCCATCCTTCTACCTTGTAAACATCTAAAGATCTATGAAGATTTAATACTGAATGAATAATCTTTCTCCTCCATTCCCCTCCAACATAGTTTTTTGAAAAGCTATCAATAAAGTCTCTAAAAATATTAAATTAGAGCATGACACAAAGCACTCATTCACCTAAAAGGTATTTAAAAGTACTGAACTGAGAAACAGAAAAACATGGAGAGAAACACTCTATTAGAAAGAAATGCCTATTTTGCAGTGCAGTTGGTAATCTTTCCATAAAGATTGACGCAATATGTTTATAATTTCCAAGTGTCAGTAATCTGTTTTTAAGGTAAAAGAAAAAAGAAGTGGGATGGTTTCAACCACCAAGAAAAAATTTGAGAAGATATCCTATCTCATTGACAGCAATTAATGTTTGAGTGATGGCTTCTAGAATGTTCAGACTGACGAAAATTGTTATATTAGAACAGACTGAAATATATCTAAAACAAAACACAGGGGGTTTAACGTACACAAACACAATCTGCACCTTTGTGTCCTCTCTAAACAAACCAAAGAAGGAAAAAGCTTGTATGAAATTCTAATTGCACTGCTATAGATAAGGTGTGGGGGTGGGGGATAGTGGTTTTCAGCCATATTCCCATGCTGGATGTCCAATTAAAGACAGCATCTAGACTCTGTAGTAATAGACTTGCTCTGCCTAACTCCCCACAAATTTGCATTATGCCACACACTGGACAAAACTTTCAGGGTTAGGAGGGAGGAAATTTCTCAGGGGAATAGGATGTTCAGAACTTTGGAAGTTTCACTAAGCTCTGAAATCATTATAGACCTTGTGCCCCAAAGCTACTGTTATTCCCTCCTCTTTCTAAAACTCCACTCATAAGACTGAGTTAACAGTGCCCCTTGGGGAGATCTGGTCAGTTGCAAAGTCCACAGAAGGAACCTTGAGTGGCTCTTATCTACACTGTACACCAGCACTTGGCATCTCTCCTCCCACTGCAGCTCAGTACTACCACCTTGATTGCAAAGCTGTTTTATCTCAAAGAGTACAAAGTCTCAAATTCTTCACAGGAAGACTGAACTTCTCTTGTCTACACAACTTTTCAATAAAATGATCACTTACTATGCCAGTCTAAATTAAGCTTTATGCCTCATATAGGAAGAAACTGTTTCAAATGCACAAAATTCAACCCATGTTATATGTAATGAAGTCTTTTTTTGATAGTTGTAGAAGAACATAATAGATTGATTGATTGATTGATTGATTTTTGTGCTGAGGATCAAACCCAGTGCTTCACACATGCCAGGAAGGCACTCTACCACTGAGCCACAATTCAAGCACTGTAATAAAGTCTTAATATCTATTTAAATGTAGTATAAAAACTTTAACAAATGCAGCTGACAGGAGAAATAAAGGATAAAGCCTTCATTTTAATTACAACTTCTATTTAATCCCTCACTTTTCAGGAATATTTTTAGTAGGCATTAGGGCACAAAATAAAGAAATAAACTCAACAGTATAATTAAAGGCACTGTATAAACAAATTCCTCTACTGCTACGGAAAAGAGATTCAAGAACCTCAAACTTCAAGATTTTAGAAAACAAATAAGATTACATCATTAGCCACAATAAGATCCCAGAAGGAAAACCTCAGAAAAACCTCATTAATCTTGCCCAATAATGAAGACTCAATAATTTCAAGTCTGCCTTGATTTAATTTTGGACTATGTCTTAAGAAATAATGGCTAGGGGCTGGGGATGTGGCTCAAGTGGTAGCGCGCTCAAGCGGTAGCGCGATCCTCAGCACCACATACAGACAAAGATGCTGTGTCGGCCAAATACTGAAAAATAAATATTAAAGTTCTCTCTCTCTCTCCCTCTTTCTCCCTCTTTAAAAAAAAAAGTAATGGCTAGGGGTTAGTGTTATGGCTCTGTGGTACAGTGCTTGCCTGGCACATGCAGGGCTATGGGTTCAATACTCAGCATCACATATAAATCAATAAAATAAAGGTATATGTCCAACTAAAAGTAAAAAATGAATATTAAAAAAAGAAGCAATTGCTAGACAAATTAAAGTGCAAATAAAAATTGCTAGAGGATTATTTTATTTTAAGATTTTCAAATGAAAAATTACTTCTGCAATAATACTAATTAAAACGAGTTACATTTATTCTTTAGAATCCTGTATTCCAATAGAAATAAACTTTACAAAATACAGAATAAAACACTGGTTAAATCTATTATATCATTAATTTTTTCATCTCTCTGTTTACTTTGGCTGTGAAAAACTGGTTTAGGAGTCAGAAAAACTTCACAGACAGGTCCCAGACAAAGACTTATTCATTCTACTCAAATACTGGCAATCTAATTCTCTGTTTTTATTTTTAAAAAAATGTAAACTATACAATTATATTTACTTTATTTGTGGGGTGGGCATTTACTTTATCCTTATTTTCAAACAACATATTGTGAAAAATATTGCCATGCCTATACTGGGAAACATAAACAGATCTTAAACAATGTCCAGCAGTATACCTAGTTTAAATACTTACTCTGCCCATAATGAGAAAAAAAAAAGATTTAAAATACATGGCTTATGTGATTTAAAAATTAACTAGAATGTAGTACAAATCAAATTTTGAAACATAGTACCATCAAATGAAATAGTAGCAAGTGCCCTAGAGTTATTCACATCTAAATTAAATGAAACTATGTTAGTCTTCTCTAAATTAAAATGTATAAGTATTGACTTTCACATCTTTAACCTAATAATAAATACATATCAACCACTGGGAGATTGAGGCTTAGGCAGGAGGATCCTAAGTTCATGGCCAGCCTTAGGAACCTAGTGAGGCCCTAAGCAATTTAGCAACGCCCTATCTCAAAATAAAAAATTAATAAACAAAAGGGCTGGAGATGTGTTTCTGTGGTAAAGTGCCCCTAGATTAAATCCCCAGTACCAAAAAATTAAACAAATAAGTAAATAATGATTTGGGTGTCTGTGGATGCCCACGAGGTAGGTACTCAGTGCTGAATAAAATCTGGTGAATAAATCACCAGTTGGACCATATGGTCCCAACCTTGGGGTACTCTGTAGAAAATGTTAATTGAAGTGAAAACAAAAGCCCCCTCAGGAAAGGCAATCAAGATGTACTTTATATATAGAACACAGTTTAATGTTTTTTTTTATTAAGCCAAAGAATAAACAGTAGGTCAATGACAAAGTTGTGAATCTGCTTCATGTGAGGCCATCCTTATATGTAACTCTTATTTGATTGAAATAAAATCTAAAGCAAATATAAAATTAAAAATCATATTTACATCAGGTCGTGATAAAATCTTTTAGACAGAAGAAATACATATAGGTTTAATACACATAGGTTTACACATGAACACACAATCACATAGTTTACATGACTCAAAAACACTATATTATCAACCAATTATGGAAATAATATTCTGTATGCTATTCAGCCATTGGTATCCATGTTTGAAAATTGTTAAAAAAATTATTTTGAAAGTTACTTTAGGCTTCTCTTCAGTGAATAAAACACAAAAGTACTGCTTTTTGCAGAGGAAAAGATTCTGTATTCAAAACAATTATAGATGGTTGATCAAGTTTTCAATTTTTTTTAACATTTACTTCTTATGTGGAACACAATATCTTTATTTTAATTTAATTTGGTGCTGAGGATTGAACCCAGTGCCTCATATATGCAAGGCTAGCACACTACCACTTGAGCCACATCCCAAACCTCAAGTTTTCAAATATTAATATTGATTTAAAATCAATGCAAAAGACAAAAAAACAACTCAATATATTTAAATATTTGCATCACATTTATGCCTAAGAATATCTGACACATAAGAGTCACAAGTATGTAAATAAGGAGAGAATTCTCTGTTAATAAGAATACTGAATGAAAGAAATCTTTGAATAACACAAGGTTTCCTTCAATAGTTGAATACAGTGGAACATACCTGTTATCCCAGAAACTCAGGAGACTGAGGCAGGAGGATCACAAGTTTAAGGACAGCCTCAGCAACTTAGCGAGGCCCTGTCTCAAAATAATGAAATAAAATATAAATAAAAGTTTCTGGGAATCTAATTTACTGGTGAGGTGCCCCTGGGTTAAATCCCCAATACCAAATAAAAACATGTTATCTCAAAAATGTACTTTTTTTTAACTATTAGATTAGCAAAGATTAAAAAGATTAACATAACTTGGTATGAGCAAGGGTTTTGAAAATAAGATTCCAATGGTCATTGAAGGGGATAGTTTTTACAGTTAACAGCTTAGCCATAGTTATCAATATTTAAAACATATATAATGTTTGACCTGGCAGTTATACCTCTAAGAAGATAAATGAATAAGTATACTATCATCAACATACCATTATTCATAAGAAAGAAAAACAAGTAACAATGTAAATGGTTATCAAAGGAGTAGATAGACAAAGTATGATGCCTCTAAATGATAGAAAACTAGGCAGCAAAGGGCTGAGGTTGTAGCTCAGTGGTAGAGCACTGGCCTGGCACCTGTGAAGAACAGGGTTTGATTCTCAGCACTGCATATATAAATAAAGATCTACTGACAAATAAAAAAAATAATTAAAAAAATAAAACTAGGCAGCCAGTTAATTGATCATCCATGATTATGCACATCAGTTTCAACTCACAATTAGAGATATATAAAACATATTAAAAATGACCACATAGCTTCATATAGAGAGAAAATGCTATTTATTGAGTCTTTTATACTGCTATTTATTTAAAGTCTTCTGTATACTTTCATATCCATCAATAAGTTTCCAAACATGAGTTAATGGTGGCCATTTCTTTGTGAAGGAATTGAGGGCTTACTATTGTTATTATGTTTTTTTTATGGGTAGAATTTTTTTTAATTATTATAATAAAAAATCATAACAAACTTTTAAGATAAAGAAGTGCATCTATATCACCAGAATTACTTCAAGTCTTTTCAACCTCCAATTTAAGAGGAAAAAATTCATTGAATATTGCTAGATGTAATATAGAATCTCCTTCTCAGAACCACACTTTAGAATGACAAGATAATAGAAATTAAAATATTAGAGTCAAACAGATAGAGAAAGACAAACATCATTATCAGACAGCTCACATTATTGGCATCCACCTTACCACCCACAGGTTCTATGAACTGAAACACTCCTAAAAAAATATCCCTTTTACAACTTAAAGAAGCAGAATAAATAATAATAATAATTAAAAAATTTTTAAGATGTAAAATCATAAAACACTTATCACAGTGAAAATATTTAATTATTTTTCTGTCTTACATTCTTTCTTAGCACTTGAAAAAAAAAAGTTTGGAGAAGTTAAATAGATTTTAGATGTATACATTTAATCTGATGTTTATTTATTTTAGATTTTTGTTTTTCTGGGACTAGACAAAATAGTTCAAAAGTACTCATGGAAAAATAAGCAAGCAAGAATTCCCAGGAATATGAAAAGCAACAAGGGGAAACTAGTTTTAAAAGATGTTAAAACTTTTAAAAAACCAATAATGTGATGCTGGTGTATGAAGAAAAAGACTAATAGAATACAAACCCCAGAGACACCGCAGTACATCCAAAAGTTAACAATACCATAAAAGTATTCAAAGAAGGGCTCTAAAATCAACAGGTGAAAATACCAGACTCACAGAAAAAGATAAAGTTGAACCTATGCATCATTCTCAACACCAGAAATAATCCTAGTTTGAACATTTAAATATAAAAGTGATACCATAAAAGTACTCAAAGAAACCATGGGCAAATTCTAAAAATCTTGGAGGCCTTTCAGGGACTTAAATTCCAGATACCTGGACTGGAGCTGTAGCTAAGTGGTAGAGTGCTTGCCTAGCACTTGTGAGGAACTGGGTTCAATCCTCAGCACCACATAGAAATAAAGAAAAATTTTAAAAAAATATCAAGATACCATAATGAGTAATATAAACTGTAGAATTCAAAGAAAAAAATGTAAGACTTCTGTATATCAAAATATGTGAAGGTAAATAAAAAATAAGTGAAAATTTGGGGAAAAACTACAATTCATATCACACAGGGCTAATCTCTACAATTTATAAATTTCTAGAAATTGATAAGGGGAAAAAAGCAATTTGAAACAAAAATGTGAAAAAACACATGAATAGAGAGTTTACAGGAAAAGAAGTAAAACTAGTTTTTAAGTATAGGAGCTCAACCTCATTAATAATGATAGCAATGTACATTAAAACAACTCTATATTGATAATTCTCATCCATCAAACTGTTAACAAATTCAAGGGTTGTAAAGGCACAGTACATTGGAAAGGCCCCAGAAAAACAGGAACTCTCTCATACACTTCAATCTGCCCTCCTGTATCTGTGGTATTCAGACTGGATTTAAAAAATTTTAAAAATTATCATGCAGAACACATACTAACTTTTTTCCTTGCCATTAGTCCCTAAATAATACAGTGTAATAACTATTTGCATGGCATTAATATTGTATTAGGTCTTTTAGTAATCTAAAAATGATTTAAAAGTATGCAGATGTGCATAGGTTATATGAAAATACTATGCTTTTTATATAATAGACTCAAGCATCCTTGAATCTCAGTATCCACAAAGGGATCCTCAAACCAATCCTCCAAAGATAAGGAGGAGCAACTGTACTTTTGGGAGTTTAAAATGATGCAACACTTAGGAAAAGAAGTATTTAACAAAGCCATAAATGTCCTGCCCACTGGCACAGTGATCCCACTTCTAGGAATGCATCCCACAGATGTACCTGCATATGTAAAATGATATATATATATATATATATATATATATATATATATATATATATATATATACAAGCTGTTTCACCACAGTATGGTCTGTGATAAACCTAGAGAAGATCCAAATACCCACAAGAGTGGCTGGTTAAGTAAACAAGGCACTTAATAGATGCTGTTTAAACACAGCTGTTTTTTTTTTAAAGTGTTTTCTATAAACAAAGATTATATTCTTTCTAAATAAATACTAATAGGAAAAGATCTCAAGAGCATATAAAGAAAAAGCCATGGGACAGAATTAGTTACATTTTATGCTACAGTTTATATAAAAAGAATATAGTACACTGGCATTTCTCCAACTATAAAAGGAAACAATTGACATCTATGGAAAATAAATTAAAGGAGGTTATCCAAGAAAGAGGGGTGAAGAGGGGGAGGGGCAAAGCAGTTGGAAATCAGATTTTCCCAAGCATGGCTGTGTCATTTTAACTTTTAACAAAAAAACATTAAAAAGGTTTTTTTAACATTTAAGTTTTTTAAACGTTAAAAAGAATACTTACACAAAGAAGAGAAAGAGACACCTATAGATAAGACTTAAAAACAAGCTTTAAATAGATTTTTATATAGATTTTTTCCTCTGAAATTAGATGCTGAAAAGCAATCTTGGTGTGGTTATCACAAAAAATATGCTTTTCCCCCCTTCATTCAAGTTAAAGGATATGATAATCTGTTTTAAAAAAGCTATTTGAAGGAGTAAGAAATTAGGAAAGCAGTAGGATCCCAAGTTTGAGACTGCTTCAACAGCTTCAGAAGATCCCATTTCAAGAAGGAAAAAAAGGGTTATAACTCAGTGGTAGAGCGCCTATGGGTTCAATCCAATCCCTGTAAGTAACCCAGCATCTAAGTGATGACATGAATGTATATTCTATGCAACTCAGACTTGCTATCATACACACTGCTATCACTGCCCAACTCTTTTCTAACATCAAACTTCTAAAATGATTCTAGTGTTGTCAACATTTCTAATTTGAATTCCCATCAAACACAGACAAGATTTTGTGACAGGAAACAACTTTGCCTCCCAAGATTCTAGAATAATTGACAAAAGTGTCACTAACCAAGACCATTGTCTATGTTATATGTCAGACACTTCAGAATAAAAAAATTTCTAGAAATAAGTTGTTTGTCACCCCTTTCTTGTTAAAATTAAGTAGATAATGGATATGTTCATAATAGTATTCTCAAAGAGTCAGAAATGTCCTTAAGAAAAATTTTTAGTTATCAAAGAATTTGGGGGACACCTTGGTGCATTTAGTATTTGGGAGCCAGGATCTAGGCTTCACACAATGCTTGGGTGGGATGGATCTGTATCATCAAGATTCATCATGGTCACAAGAATTTTGATCTTAAAATGGTTTAATCAATCCCACATTAAGTGAGCATTTCTTTAAAACATAAAATTTAAAAATAAAAAAAAATTTTAAAAAAGACATAATATTTAAAGCTTTTATAGGAAACCCCACAACTTGCCTCTAATTATGTAAGACAAAGTAGTAAGGGATGATTCAGCAGAATAAGGAAACTGTCTGAAAATTAGTTCTCATTTCTTTACACTACACATTAACGCAACATAAATTTAATAATGAGTATGCATAGAGTAGTATATATGCTAACAGTATGAGATAGCAGATAAATCTCACCTTAATGAATCCAACAATTTCAATCTTGTTAATACTTTACTGTTATTACTAGCAACTGAAGGAACACATTACTGTTCTTTCAAGTAGTAGTACCTCAAAGCAAAAGACACAAAGGATGTCCTGTGACATAGTAGGTAAAGGGATCCATGGAAGGGCCATAGTATGACCTGCGGGTAGACTGAGGCACCCTGTAATTGACCTTTACATGTCATCCCTACTTCAATCTAGCGTTTTCTTTTTATTAGCTTAAATAAAGTTATCCCAGCACAAAGTGTTTTCTCCCTAGTTTCCATCTTCATCTCCCTCTTTGATTTTCTTGTTTGAACTAGATCCTAATACTTTTTTTTTTTTAACTAACTCAAACTTCTTCTTAGCAGCAGGTGCAAGCACTCAAAAGCATGCTGTCTTCCACCACAGCTAAAAGTTCTGGTTATTAGTGAGACAGCACTGCATATCATACATTGTTCTTCCCTTATTTCTCTTTTACATGTAAGTTAAAGGATCATACCCACTTTCACTTATGTGTGTAGGTAGGTTCTCTGATTTAGGAACCTCACTGCTCAGTAGTGAAGTGGGCTCTACAAATGCTGAACACCAAACACAAGGGCCTTGTTTCTGTGGTTGACAACCAACTGTTCCAGGCTAGAATCACGTGCTTCAATGGAAATCAAACTTTCTTTTGCCTGAGGCAAGCCTTGGGCTAGTGACCCCACACCTAGTGTTCAAAGGTCACTCTATGCCCACCTCTTCTCTCTCACACAGGACCAAATGACAGATTTGGGGTGGAAAACCTTCCAGGAATTGAACAAAAGGCTTGAAAAAACCCTTTCCCAATGAATTTACATACCATGCTGCATCTAATTTCAGAGTGGGTCTGACACACCATCTGCAGCCCCACCAGGACCCCAGGAAACCAGCTGCAAGCACTGCTTGGAGAAGGACCGGAGGCAAGAAAGGGGCACAGGCCTGTGCAAGTATTGGGAGCCCGATCCCACCACATCTAAGCAGTGCAACTTTGGGCAGGGCGCTGCACCTCTCTGTGCAGCCCTAGCATGGAAGTAAACAAGTTAAGTGCCTGGCAAACAGCAAAGTGAGCCAGCCATGGCCAGCAGTGCCAAACCCACCACCCTGGGAGACTGAGGTGGGTTCGGGATCCCACCAAGCGCAAGACCTGACTGGCCAGGGGGAACTGGCCCAAGGCCCAGCTGCCCCACCCTGCACCTTCAGGTATGGCGCCGACCAGGCGGCGCCGCTTCAGCCCCAGGCCCTGCTGGACTGCCTCAAAAGAGCTGGCCACCCACCCGCCCCGCTCTCCTTGCCAGGGGATGGATCTCTGCCGCTTTCACCCTCTTCAGCTCCCAATAGTCGCCGCCGCCACCACCACCACCTCTGTCCACGGCCCGCTGCTCACCTCTCCTGCCATCTCCTCTGCAATCACTAACGCCAGCGCTGTGAGATCTCGCGAGACTTTGGTTCTCCCCTCACTACTCCGCCCTCACCACTGTGCAAACCCAGCCTGGAACTAGCTTGGCCCCTCCCCTTTACACCGCCCACCGCGCCTGAGGGTCAGTACTAGCCATTCTTGAAACCTTCTTTCCAGGCCCTGTCCCTGCTTGCACCAAGGGCACTGCCTCTTAGCCCCAGTCTTCACTCCCCACCCCATCCCTGGCCCCAATGTTCACCAAAGTAAACAGAGACACGCTTAGGAGGTCATCTGCTAAAATCCCCCGATCTTGATAAAATTGTTATCAATAAAATGTTTCAGCTTCATTGCATGAATTTCCTAAGGCCTCCCTGTGATATTCTTTGTGCAGGATACAGAAAATGATGAGACTGTATTGAATTCTGTAGTCTCCTTGGATAACATTTTGCTGATACAAAGTATGATGGAATGGCATAGAGGAGATAGAATATACATGATTTTAGGGAGAAGACACATGGCATTTCTTCCCAGGGGAAATCGTAATAATTGTTTCTAAAGAAGAGGAGCTAAAATTTATTGAAGGTATATATTCTTCCAGTCCTGGAGATGAAGAAACTTGCATAAGTGTTCATAGTTAGTCATAATATGAACCTAAGTCTGAGTTTGATCCTGTTCCACAAGCAGCATAGTCTACTTCTATTGGGTCAGGTTCTGTAAAATCATGAGCCTTTAAGGTTCAATTTACCCCTTTGTTGGAGTCTTCCTTACATGATAGTTTTTTCTGTTAGAAAATACAGGCCCACTCACCCTCCAAGATAGTTCACTCTTCAGGAAATAATTCTGCTATATGAGCCAGAGCATATGAGTCCCCTTCTACATATGAACCCAACCCAATCCACCAGCTGAAAGAGTGGGTCAGGAGGCAAAATCACATCAAAGGGGCAGCTACAAGGTGCCTAGCACAGCTACAAGTGCTGTCCACTCTCTAACACATTTAGTCTGATAATTCTGTATCAGTTAGGATAAGCAGCATTGGGCTGACAGCAGCAGGAGTTGAAGCAAGCAAAGAATCCTGGCACATGGCACTCCAGGGAAGCAAGGGAGAAGCCATCCTTAGTTTATCTGGCCAATCCTCCATGTGGTTTGGGGCATTTTTCTTTGAAGCTTAGCCTCAAGTTCTTTTCTCCAGCCCTACCTGCTGAGGGCCATTGCCAAGTAGGAATGACGCATCAAAATTTCCTTGCCAGCATACCCCATGTTAAATGGACTTGCCTTGGAATTTCGCTGTAGACATTGCATGTAAGGTGACCCTGCTCAAGGACGAGGGTGGATCCAGATTTAGGGTGTATCCTGCAGTTTGAGGAAGTATCCCGCTCCTTGGGTTTAGGGCGTTCCCAGGTTAAGACAAGTTTAGGGCGTTCCCAGTTTAAGACAATATGGGTTTTAGGGAAGTTGGAGGTTGAAGATTATTGCTGCTGGGAATAGGGCGTTCCTGCTGCTTGAGCTCCCGTTGAGTTCTCCTGAGATTCAGAAAGTATTTGGAAAAAAGCCTCGTGGAGTAGGTGAATTGGGTGGCGGCAGAACTGGGATTTCTCCAGAACGTGTGTAGAGGCCAGTGTGAGTTCGGGAATAAAGAATTGCTGTTTTAATCTACAAAGCTGTGAGTGGCTCCTGATTCTGTGCCCAGCCAAGACTGCAGCACCTACCAATGATTCATGGGATGCCTAACATCCTCTAGTGCACTAACCTTTCTACTTAAAGCAGCTAGTATTTCTACCCAAGAACACTGGCCTCTCATAAGCCATTAGAGCCCAGGATATTTTGGGGAAGCTTGCTAGAGACAATGGTAATAGAAAATTTATCTGCTTTAAGAGAGAGCCCCAGGCAGATGAGGTGGAACATGCCTGTAATCCCAGCTACTTGGAAGGCTGAGCTAGGAGGATGGCAAGTTTAAAGTTAGCCGATGCAACTTAGTGAGACCATATCTCAATTTAAATGCTTTCCAAAAGGTCTGGAGATGTAGCTTAGTAGTAAAGTGCACATTCAAGATCATGGTTCAATCCCCATACTGCAAAATGAAGTTAGATAGATAGATAAATAGAGAGAGAGAGAGAGACAGAGACAGAGACAGAGAATATGCAGGAAGCCTGTACATCTCCTTTACTTAGCTTATTCATGTGGTTAAACCAACTCCACTTGGCTTCTCTGTTTCTTACAGCCCAAACATTCACACTGGGTCAGGCAGGAAAACAGCAATTGTTGGGGGATAAACATGCATCGTCCCTGCCACCTGGAGCCACCCAAATTTATGTGCTATCTTCTAAAGTAGCCCTCTCCTCATCAGTCCTACTCAGGTAAGTGCTGTCTGGTTCTAAGCACTCAATTTGAGAAAGAACCTCTTTCCTTGGCCTCTCTCATCTTTTGATTGCCTCTTTGATGGGTATAAATGGTTTTTTACTTGCCCAGCTCACACATCTGGTAAGTGGCAGAGCTGAAGGTCTGGATACCATCCAGATTCCAGGCTTTTAACCACCAAGTTTAATGCCATATACCATCTAGACTCATTAATTTTTTTTAAAAGGCAAAACAAAAAAATAGGGCCCTGAGCCTAACCAAAAAAACAAAAAAATCTCAAATTCCACTTCATATTTTCTATTTGGCTTTGAACTCACCTCTTAAGTATTGCTGTGAAATAAAGATGGTGGTGCCAATTTTGTAGAGTCTAGTAGTCATTTGCACTGCTCACCAATGACTTCCGGCTCTCCACCTTCTGGGCACCTGCAGGATTGACTTCCTGGTCACGTGACTAGTCCTGACCAAAGAGTGTACATGGAAGGAGTTTGTGCCATTTCTGGATGGAGCATTTAATGCTAGTGAGAGAGGAGCCTGAGATATGTCTTTCTGATAGGACAAACAATAATGCCCGTGATGGTGTTTTCTCCATTGAGAAAACTATCAACCAAACCAAACTATCATTGTTGCATAATGTGAGCAAAACACAGATCTTTTTGATTTTAAGCCATTGAAATTTGGGGGTTAATAACTATCATAGCCTGCTGTAGTCTATCCTGACTGATTCAGCTGGCCTCCTATATCCATAGTTCCACCAGTTTAGGATCAAAAACTTTCTTTAAAAAAAACTGCTTTGAGGGCTGGGGCTATAGCTCAGTGGCAGAGTGTTTGCCTAGCATGTGTGAGGCACAAGGTTTGACCCTTAAACTGCATAAAATAAACAAACAAAATAAAGGCATGCTGTTCATTGACAACTACAAAAATAATTTTAAAAAAACTGCATTTATGGGATGTGGTGATGGCTCAGTTGTAGAGCACTTGCCTAGCATATGTGAGGAACTGGGTTTGATTCTCAGTCTCACATTTAAAAAAATAGACACAACAAACAAATAAAAAAAGGTATTGTGTCCATATGTAAATAAAAATATTTTAAAAACTGCATTTATACTGAACATGTATAGAAATTTCTTCTTGTCATTATTTCCTAAATAATACAGTATAACAACTATTTTCATATAATTTACATTGTACTATGTTTATAAGTAATTTAGAGGTGATTCAAAATGTACCAAAAAATATGTATAGGTTATACAAATATCCACTTTGTATAAAGTGTAGAACATCCATAGATTTGGAAATCCAGGAGAGGTCCTGAAACCAGTCCCTCAAGGATACCAAGGGACAATTGTACATACAGTATGATTGTTAACTCATTGATTCAAACATTTTTCTGCCCAGCTGGTCAAGAGTATAAGCTCAAGCCACATTCCTGAAGGTCCTAGTTTAATACATCTGAGATGGGGAACAGACCTGTGCAGCTGTCTGGTATGCCCAACCAATTCTAATGGTCTAGCAAGGTTGAGATTCCTGCATGGCTACATCTTGTGATGGTAGATTAAAATATGGTGTCTACCCTTGAGGGATACCTAGACTGGGAGGACAAGCCCAGAGCCATAAAAATTACACTACTAACAGGGAAAATGACCTGAAATATGCAAAAGTAAGTAAGAATATATAAGCAATTGATAAAAAATAAAGTTTTACATGTAATAGAAAGTAGATATGCTTCCTGGCAAATCCATTCATCAACCCTGTGACCACAGACCAGGTACCCAACCTGTCAGCTTAACATGAAGACTATTATCTGTCACTATGCTTTTCCGTTATGTAAAACAAAGCTTAGAAAAGCTCTAAAGATGTGGTCCAGATTCAAAATAGTTAGCACAGGGCTAAATTGGACTCCAGATACAGGCTTTTATCTATCTAGGGCCCAAGGCCTTGGCTGATTCATTTACGGTCCCTGCTTCTCTTCCAGATTTCTTTCTTGTTTCCCCCTTTACCTTTAACCACGTATTGTGACCGCATTAAACTGCCTGTCACTGCAGGCCCATACCATGCCACTTACTGCACACTGCAGTGCTTTGGCTCCAGCTGTCCTGTCTCTCTGGCATGCCTTCCCTCAATCCTCACCACCTTGTTTCTGAACCCCAGCCAGGTTATTGAATACTTGGTTGGCTGGCCCCATCCTTGGTGCTATGACTGCCCCCAACAGCAATTCTTTTACTGGCTGACTGAGCATCTCCATTATTAGGTTGCAGTTGGGTCTCAGTTTCTTTTCTCTGAGTCATGTAACTAGCATTAGGGACACTGTGCTAAAGCGCCAGCCATGACCCCATGAATGCTTAATTCAGCTAAATCACATTCCTACAACCCACAAGACAAATCTTTTGAACAAGACCACACAGTGAAATATTTATAAAATGCCTTTGTTTTCTGGTAATTTTGTGACCACTGTGAATCTCAGTTGTCAGAAGTAAAGTAGACTAATGGGAGTAACTGCCTCATGGTTGTGAGAATTTATTAAGATGTAAACTTGAGTGCCTTGCCTGGTTCATAAGGGAGACATGAACTAAATCCCAACCACCTTGGTTGTTATGAGTATCTTCTTATTACAACACTGCTATTATCTCTACTCAGCATACTCCCATAGATGTCATCATTAATATTATCACTCATACTTCCAACCATGTCTAAGTGACTGTGCTAAACATTCCTTCCTAGAATGCATAGTATTCTCAGAATCCTCAAAATGTATTATTCACAGTCTTATAATGGTTAGGTGTCCCAATCATAAATTATCTCCCTGGTACCTCCAGGAATCTGTCCAGTGTACCATTGGGAAGTCTGTGGCTGCCAGGCAGTTCCATTCAGGCTTTCTGGATATGGCTAAGGAAACATAGGTTCTCTTTAGCCTCCCACTTTCACTGACATTCTTTTCATTATGGGTGTTTCCAAATCATTTATGGTCAGCCCAGGCCACTGTGGAGGTGGCCCCTATGTCTCCCTATAGGAGGATCAGGGTGGCAGTCAAACAGGCCTGTGGGCTTCTGGAATCATTGATAACTCTAAAAGGAATAAAACCTGCACAAAGCTTATTTTTTTTCTTACTAGAAGGAAATCTAATAATGGGGATTTTAGTTGGGAATAATGCCCTCAGAGTGATCTAATCTTGTCCCCCTTCCCTCCTCATCTTTTACATATCTGAAGCACAGTAGGCAAAATTAGGGTTTTGGTGAGCATTTCCAGTTGAGATTGCCTGTTTAATGAGTCTGGGCTATTATAAAAGGACAAGAAAACAGATCCTTTCCCCACAACCCAAATGTCATCAGAACAGGAAATCTTTGAGGGAAACCAAAGCTTAAGCTACAGAATAAAGAAAAAATGGAATCTTGAATTTTCTGATTGAAAAGATTCTGAAGACCCAAGCTTTGAGTGGTGTTTGCTGAGACCCCACACTGAGATGAACACCCAGAGGGCATGTGGAAAATAAAGGAGAGCCCCATTTGTAGGAAGAAAAGAAAACAGCAGGTATGTTGGCATTGTTGGTATGAGGAGAGACCAGAAATCAATGAACAGATTAAGAGGTGGCCCAAGAGGCAAGTTGCCTCCAGGAAGGCCAATGACCAAAGTGAGAAGGCCTCAGATTGGGAATTTTTATTTTTCCCAGATGGATGGAGTGAGAAAAAGCTTTTTTTTTTTTTTTTTTTTCAGAACCATGTTGACACACAATGGCTTAAATAAATGTTCATTCCCATCTCATCTGACTCATTTTGCTGGAACAATGAGCTTACATTCCACAGCCTGGACTGACCCTCCTGTAGCCCACTACTGATAAAGCATAAAGGGTATGATTAGTGCTTTTTGCATGAAGAAGGACCATGAAATCAGCTGGCTTCTCTTTTGTGTAGCTTCTGACAGCAATATATAACAACCTATCTTGTATTCTTGTGTCAGCCATTTCTAGGGGAAAAAAAAGTTGGGGAGGCATGACCGAGGAACATTTTTTAAAATTTAGCAATATGTAAGCAACAGCCTTTCAATGTAAAATAGAAAAGGAAGAACAAATTCCACAGTTACAAGTAAGGAAAGAGGACATTAGATGGGTGCAGTAGGTCAGGCCTGTGATTCCAACTACTCAGGAAGCTGAGGCAGCAGGATTGAAAGTTTTAGACCAATCTAAGAAATTTAGTGAGACCCTGTCCCAAAATAAAATAAAAAAGGCTAGAGAGGTAGCCAAGTGGTAGAATGTCCCCGAGTTCAATCCAAGTACAAAAAAAAAAAAAAAAGATGGCATTAGGATGAACACTGTGGTAAAGAATTGAAATTAGGGCTGGGGATGTGGCTCAAGCGGTAGCGCGCTCGCCTGGCATGCGTGCGGCCCGGGTTCGATCCTCAGCACCACATACCAACAAAGATGTTGTGTCCGCCGAGAACTAAAAAATAAATATTAAAAATTCTCTCTCTCTCTCCTCTCTCACTCTCTCTTTTAAAAAAAAAAGAATTGAAATTAGTAGTATCATTATAAACTAAAGCTTTTTAATGAAAGGAAAAAGAAAACAAAGAAAAAGAGATGTATGTGTATACATGCATTTATAGAAAAAACATAGTTCCAAATTCTGAACACTAAGAGGACTTAGAACTCTTGTTTCATAAAAATGAGCAGGACAGATCTCCACCCAGATCTGGATTCTAAATACTATTCTCCAATAATAGAGACTTGAAGAAATTGTTGCTCCCAGAAATGGATCAGGAAAAATGTAAAATAATCCTGTGGTGGCAGAAAATAAAGAGATACTTAATAAGAAATAGGGGCTTAATTTTTTTTAAAAAAATGCTACATTATAATTACATATATCAGGAGGATTCCTTGTAACATATATGTAATGATTGCAGCATAAATTGGTTGATTTGATAGGGACTTATTGAAAAGATACAGGAAACAATATGAAAGAGTTTCCAACAGCCAAAGTTGGGACATTTCGAGCAACTAAATATAGTATTGGACTATAAGTCATAGAATTAAATAGATAACCATAAGTCCATATGAATAGAAAAAAATAAGAAAGAAAAGAATAGAGAGTTGTTTCCTTAAAGATAATTACAGTTTATAAAGAAAGAAAGGATAAGTGAAATAAAAATAAAATAACCTTTAGGAAACCATAATAATAAGTGTTATGGGTAAGATCTATGAATTAATGCCAAAAATGTAAGTGAGCAAAAACATTTTTTTCCTCTAGTATGGGAATTTAATCTAGGGCCTCATGCATGACACACCAGTATTCGGCCACTGAGCCACATCCCCTAAATAAGTAAAAATTGAGAGAGAAAAAAGATATTTTCAAGGTATCTTTCCCAAGATATTTATTAATCACAAAGGCAGAAATAGTAAGTTTATAATAAGAAATCCAAGAAGCATCACAAGATTGAAATTAATATCATTCCTAACCAGTCATGTTGATGTATCCCCCTTCCCACCAAATAATCCCATAAGCACCTTTCACTTCTGTGGCATCTCCCAGCCAAATCATAAGTAAACACCAAACCCAAAAGGAGAGACCTTGTACGAAACATCTGACCAGCATCTTTTAAAAGGATCATGGTCATAAAAGACTAGAGACTGAGGCACTGCCAAAGACTTGAAGAGACTAAGGAGTCATTATGACTAAATGCAACACAAGATCCCAGATAGAAACAAGACCTTAAAGGAAAATTTGTGAAATTCAAATAAAGTCTATAGATTAGTTGATAGTTTTATACCCAGGTTTTTGTCTTTGTTTTGATAGTTATACTATAATTATTTATTTATGTATTTGTATTGGGGATTGAAGTCAGGGGTTCTTGGCCACTGAGAGACAACCCTATCCCTTTTTATTTTATTTATTTATTTATTTGAGACAAGGTCTTGCTAAGTTGCTTAGGGCCTTGCTTACTTGCTGAGGCTAGTCTCAAGCTTGATATCCACTTGCCTCAACCCCCTGAGTTTCTGGGATTACAGAAATTCACCCTTGTGCCCAGCCTAGTTAATCTTTTCAAGAGTTAATATGAGAGAAAACTGGGTGAAGGGACTGCGGAAATATTCTGTGATTTTGTAGAGGGCAAAAAATACTTTAAACAACACCAATACAAAACCCTTGGTTAATAATGATAGAATCGAGAGGTGAGCTCCACACCAGCATTTTAGGTTAGGTCTGTGTGAGGGCATGTGACATAGTTCACATCAGTGGGCAAGTAAATCTCTCTCCTGCTCTTTTTCCCTGGCAAAACCTGGTGTGAGGGCAGGAGACCAAATCAGAGGGTGTTTCTCAGCATAGCTAGATCATCAGAAGAGAGAGGTGCAAAGAGAAGTCCAGAGCAGACTTTGAAATTAGGGAGTTGAAAAGAAACAAATTGTTCTGATAAGAGAAACAGTGGAGGAGAATATTGGGGAAGGGCAGGGAATATAAAAGTTGGAAAGGGACAGAAGTTCAGGGAGCTTTGAAGGAAGATTCTTAGCATTCACAACTTATACAAGTTGTTTGCATTAAAAACTCCTTCCATATCCCCAGACCTTTGTAAAGTCTGCTGCACATACAAGCTTGATGTCTGTGTCCATGGGTCTCTGTGTCTATTAATTTGTATGTGTGTGTGTGTGTCTAACTATGGCAGTGTCTATAAGTATGTTTGTCTATATTTTTATGGTCTTTTTTTTGGTTCTGTGAGGCAGTCCATATCTGTGTGTGTACATTTATTTGTCTTTATTTCTATGTATTTGAGTCCATCCATAAGAGTGCATCTCTGTGTGTATATTTTTCAGCCTGTATGTCTTCTTTTTGTGTGTATGTGTGTGTATTGGAAATCCCAGCAAAGGACTGATTTCTTGTGACAATGGGTTTACATATAAGGTCACAGGACTCAGAGGACCAACAAGACATCAGCCAAGACAGAAGGAAATTGAGCCCTAGGTATCATAAGAATGTAAGGTCTTAGGAATTCAATGACATCTTTGCAGAGGCATTGGAATTCCCCCCAGGCACTTGGAATGCTGGTGGGGGTGGAGTTTCATATCAGTAATAGCTAGAGACTTCAGAGGGCAGGATGACCCTACTCCAAGTCAGCTTACTCTGTATTATCTCCATTGCGCAGGTGGGGAAACTGAGTCTCACAACAGCACTTTGATGAGACTGAAGAGAAACAGCAAGCTGATGAGCCAGCAGAGGCCTCTGGGTGAATTGAACACAGTGAACTGCAGTGAGGAAAATCAGCATCCGATCTATTTTCTTTCAGTCTTTCTGATAATAAAGTCTCTTGGGCATAGTCCACCTGCAACACCTCTCTCTTACTGCTAGTGTTTCTTTATTATCAGTCAACACATGCTAGGAGCATCACAATCTCAGGATACAACCAAACATATTCTTCCATGAATGTGCAAAATGACAGCTCTGCAGATATGTGATGTCACAATCATAGCACACCCTGCCCCACCCCTCCAAAAAAAGAACAAGTCTGTTTGGATTCTTAGATAACTTGGCTGTCTTATCTACATATTCTTAATGACAAGGCAGATACTATTTTTTTCTATTTAAAAGACATTTTAATTTTGATAATAATTTTGGGAATAAAACATGAATAATTCAATTCACTAAAAACCATTTAACATCTGAAGGCCTCCTGAGCTCCTAAAAAACTTTAAAATAAATTTTATGTATTTTTTAGTTGTAGATGGACACAATACCTTGTTTTTTTAATTTAATTTTTATGTGGTGCTTAGGATTGAACTCTGTACCTCACACATGCTCAGCAAGTGCTCTACCAGTTCTCCAAAATTTTTTTTTTGAGATTTGTGCCATGAGAAGTAAATTCAAGAGAGTTTCTGTTTGTTTGTGTAATTTATTTATTTTAGAAATATTCAAGGCTATGAAAGAGTTACAAGAACAGCAAAATAATTTTCTATACACTAGATTTGACAGCTATTATTTCTGACCAATTTACCTTGTAAGCTCTTGTGTGTGCATGCCTCTCTTTCTTTACGTATTTATATGTGTATAGGTATATGTTTATGGACATGCATATTACACACACACACTATTTTAAAGCATTGAGATTCCAATGTTAGGATCTTTAGTTCTAAATATTTCAAGTATTTCCTAAGACCAGAGACATTCCTTTGTGTAACCACAATATGGTTACCAAATTCAGGAATGTAATGTGGACACCATGATATTATCCAACATACAATCTATAGTCAAATCTTCTGGTTGTCCCAATGAAGTCATTTTCAATAATTGTTTTTTTCTGATGCACAACCAATTAGGAATCAGATTACACATATTTTTCATTTAACCTGGAATAGTTCCTCAGTCTTTCTTAATCCTTAGGACCTTAATCACAGCCTATTTTTAACAAAGAGAAAGCAAGCTTCAGGTTTGGAGTCTTGAGCTCATCACAATATCCAGCTAGAATGGCATAGATTTTAGTTTTCTGAGTATGTATCTTCCAATTATCATCTATTTATAGAAAGTGACATGAGTTTCTACTTTTGGGGAGTAATTTATGGTGTCTTTTCAAACTCCACTTTAAAAGTAAAATATTTAAAGGAAAATACTAGAGAAATAAAAAAGCAGGCATGTAAGTCAGCCACATTTTCTCAGCCTCGGCACTATTAGCACTTAAGGCCACAGAATTCTGTGTCATGGAGTGTCCTTCATATTGCAGAATATTCTTCAGTGTCCCTGGCCAATACCTACTAGAGGCCAGTAGCATTCCCCCACTCTCTCTCTAGTTATGACAGCCAAATATGCATGCAGATATTACCAAGTATCACCTTGGAGGCAAACTTACCCAGCTGAGAGCCATTAACCTAGCCAAAAGATGTGAGTGGAGGGTGAGTTGATGCAGGAGCTCACAGATCTTGGAGAAGAGTACTCGCTTCTGTCCAGTTCAGTTCAAGCCATGTTGATCAATCATTGCCCAAATGTCTTGCCCTGTGCAAAGCCCTGGAGAGACAGATGGGCAAGAAATAAGGAATAGGGGCTTAATTTAGAACTGCCCTGAATTAAGCAGCAGGCAGGGGGTGTGTAAGAGGAAGAAAAATTTAACCAAGAGGAAGGAGCTGTGAAAAACTATAACATAACCTGGAATTAGATCTTCTTATTAAGCCGCCTCACTCTCAAAAGAGCTCTTCTGCCCAAGTAATTATTTTTAAAACATGAATCAGATCATGTCAGTCCTCTGATGAAAAGCTTTCACCTTCCCACTACACTTAGAACCAAATAACTTTCAACTCTTTGTGGGACCTGCACCATCTAGCTCCTCTCTCCCTTTTGGCCTTAATTTTGTTTGCTCTCTTTTGGTCTTGAGCTGCAACTACCTTGGGCCTCTGTCTCCTGAAATCTCCCCATGATCATTTCCAAACAAAGATCTTTGCATTGTGATGTTCTCTATGTGGAAAAGTGTCCCAAGTATTTTCAGGGCTGGCTCCTGGTCACAGAGGTTCAAATGTCACTTTCCCTGACTACCTTTTGCACTGAATCCCTCTAACCAATTACCCCATGTAAATTTCTTCCATGGTACTTTCTGTATCAGGCACTGTTGGTAGTGGACATGACTTCCAATGTAACTGCCCTTTTTTTTGTGGCCAGCTGGGCAGAGGTGGCTCATGAGAGATGCAGAAATCTGCTTGCCCTACCTGATATAGACACTGTCTCCACCTCTTTACCTCCTGCTGAAGTACAGGAATGAGGACAGAAGGGGAGGTGTTTGAACACTGCAGGACCCCAGGGAGGATGCAAATGTCAGAGCCACCTATTCAATACCAGCATCCTCCTATTTTTTGCTCCAGGGAGAAAATCAAAGCCCTAGGGTGTGAGCCATGATAATCAGGTTATCTTCTACTTGCCTCCAAAAGCATGCCTAACTAAAATACTATTTGAAATTACTGTGAATTTTGTTGCTTCCTTTAATATGTGTGTATGCATTTAATAAATATGTGTATATAAATTTTAATTGGCACATAATTGTTCATGTTTATGGGGTCTAATGTGACATTATGATACATGTATACAATGCATGGTGATCAGGTCAGGGAAATTGACATAGCCATCACCTCAAACATTTATTATTTCTTTCTACTGGGAGCATTACAAGTCCTCTCTTGTGGCTATTTTGAAATATGCAATTGAATGTGGTAAAGCATAGTTACCCCACCATGTCCTGAAATATTAGATGTGACCGTTGCTGTCCTGCAAGCCTGTACCCATTAACCATCCTCTCCCATTTCTTGCCCCCAGTTGTTTGGCTTTTGTGCATATCTCACCCCTAGGCAGGATGAGGAAGACCTGTCTTACTTATTCACTGCTACATCTTTGGCCCCTGGGCACAGAGTTAACTAAGGATAGAGTTCCACAGCTACTGACCTACATGTTCTCTAATTCATCTCATGTATAAGATAAGAATCATCACAGCACCTTGAAATATTTTGAGGACTGAATGAGCAAATCTGCATATAGCACTTAGTGCAGCACATGGCACCCTGTCATTGCTTAAAGAATTGCTAGTATTTGTTGACTTAATGAACTAATTAATGTATGGAGAAAGGGTTCTTTCTCTGCTTGCTTTTTCAGCCCCATGTCCTTTGGCTCCCTCTTTCTCTTCAAATCAAAGTTGTTTTACTTGGTACTGACAAGTCAGGCTATTGATTAAGAAACATGACCACACAGTGAGTAGAAATTCACACCTCTTACTTTGAGCTGATGGATCAGCACTTGCTGGAGGTTGAGAAGGGACAAGCATTGCAAATAGAAGGACAGGGTCCATAAAGACAAGGCCAGGAAGTGCTGGAAATGAAATTTAATACGCTGTTTTGCTTTGGCACACCATGGGATGGGTAGAACCCAGCCAATAAGTGCCTGAAAAAAGTCACTTGGATGTCAAGTGAAGATTATAGGGACAGAGATTCAAAAATGTAGTGGGGGAGGCTGAAACCCATCTGAACCCAAGAAATATACTTATTCATTAACTCAACAGAATATTAAGCACCTACTCTGTGTGATGTAGACAGGGATCTGGCAGAGAAATAATAAGGGGATTCCCACAGAAATTCCCACGGACTCCGCTGACTTTCTTTCATAATAGCCTTGCCACCAAGTTGACACCAATTCAAAATTTTAGATCCACATTTGGCTTAGTTCATGATCAGTATTACTGCCACTAGCTAATAGTTCCAGTACTTACTCTGTACTAGGCACTCTGCTGAGACCACTTTACCAACTGTGGTCAGGGACACTTGCTAGGAACCTAACCAGCATCTATTTTCTTCTTCCTTACTAGAACAAAAACTCACTTTTATTCAAGGTGGCACCAAATAACACAAATCCCTCCAAAACTGGCACTCAAACTTTGTCACTAGCATCCAAACACATGTGTGAGTGGGACTTAGACATGTTATTTCACCCAAGGAGTCAGTGAGGTGAGGGTTAATGTTATTCTTATTTTACAGCCAAGCATACTGAGGTTTAGAGTTTAAATGAAATGTCATATGTCATACAGCTTTTTGCTGGTGAAGGTCATATGTGAATCCAAGCCATCTGTTCTTCTGGTCTATTCTTATTTGAACAGATAGCATATATATGCACAATGGCATTTAGTCCTCTCAAGAACATCAATGGGCAGGGTAACTGGTAAATCTTTCTGATACCTGCCACCATATGTTCTCTGATCATCTGACATCTTCTCTTTGGTCACCTCTCTGGCAGCTTCAAAGGCTAGCCTCTCTCCAGCCCAGTGGAGCCTGGAGTATGGAAGAAGAAGAATAGACAGGTGGGGAAGTGGTTAGATTTTAGATGTTCATCTAGGCAGAACTCCTAGCAGAAGATTGCAGATAGAGGGCATGGAAAAGTCAGAAGCAGAGAAGATTTGGCATCATTTCTTATGTTAAATTCTGACTAGGGACAATGTCAAAATATAATCAGCATACAGTGTGATTAGGCAGAATGAGAGTTTGCAGTTTGCATCCAAAAATTTCTAGAAAGTTCCATGTGTCCTGAAGAGGGACACAGAAAGAAACTGATTGTGGTAGTGAGACTAACAGGAGTTGCTGTGGGAGGAGTGAAGTGGCTCTGAGACTGCAAGTTACAAGGTGACCAGAGATGACCAAGGGAAAATGGGTGGAGCAATAAGTTTTCTAGCAGAAAATTAGCACCAGAAATGTAGGGCTGGTCAACTTGGAGGTGCCAGGAGTGGACTGGGTGGACCATCACTGTCCAGAAGTCCAGCAGCTGTAGGACCTGCAACTGTAGCCTGCTGAACCAGTGACAGAGGGCAAGGAGGTCACTTTCCCAGAGACTGGCAAGGGCTTACAGAGCAGTAGCTTGAGGCATTGGATTCTCTTCCACAGCCCCACACCATCTTGGTGAAACTAGAAAAGAGGAAGAAATTCTGAAACAATGGAGTCTTTTGGTGAAAAGACCTCTTGAACCAAGGGAATATGAGTCACAGAGTAACCATTTCCATTCAAGTTATAGTTACTCTCAACAGAGGGTTTAGTCTGGGAGGAATACTGGGGGAGTCACAGACCTCCAGAAGTAGCTTAGTTCCACACACTCAAGCTGTGGGGAGAGCGTGCTTATGATGGGTCCTGCCGTGGCAGATACTGCCTTCCTCCAGGTCTCCCAGACAAACAAAGTGGAAGGCACCATGGAAATACACAACTGTCTCTGGGCCTCAGTATTTTTATTTTTCCAATGGGAACCAAGGTCACCTCCCAGTGTCAACAGGACTGATGAGGGGCAGAGCCATGGAGCAGGTTGGCAAAGTCACAGGCTAGACAGTGAACCTCTATTTTCATTTTTACTTCCATCCTTTTGGCTTCCTATGGACACTGTCAAAGTTGTGCCTGGAGCCAGCTGGAACCAGGGAGGGGACTCAGTGACTACAAAAGGATTGACAAGCTTCATTTTAATGCTCAAGTTGTATCATATCACCAGGAGGTGTTCATGGATACTTAGTTAACTATTGAATGAATAAATGAATAATTATGGGAGTCATAGACATCAATGATGTCCAGCGAGACTCTGATGTGCTTTTGGTGGGATTGCCTAAGTAGCAAAGGCAGTCATTTTTCAGCCTCAGTTTGAATATTACCTTCTGCGAGAGGACTCCCCTGATACCCTCGTCAGGTATAAGTGCCCACTTTGCACTCTTCTCTACCCTTCCCCCATATACTAGATGGTTCATTGTGGTTTTCATTTGACCTTGAGTTCTTAGAGACAAGGTTACATCTCATTTAATTTTCCTGCATCCCTAGCACAAGGTCTAGACAAACGAAATAACAAGAACATTTTATTAAGTGTTTTCCAGGTACCCGGCATTGTTCTAAGTGCTTTAGCTATCAATATGCTTGACTACCTGAATATCAGGTTCCAGGGTGACATTCTCATGCCATTGTGAAGGTAAGAACACTGAGGCTCAGAGGAGGTAAGAAGCCTGATATTTCTTCTGGCTTTCTGGATCCTTCTCTATCAGACAGCCTAATTCTTGAGGTTTGAGAACAGTATGAAAATCCCAGTGATGGGACAGTCTTTCTATTTGACTGGGTAGGTGTATAGAAAGAGAGAACAATGAAGAGACAGCACATGTTAGCAGCTGACAACCCTGCCACATGCCAGACACAATGCATTCTTTGTCACAGAACTACAACACTGAGACCACACCAGGAGCAGTGCCTCTGAATGGGGATTGTTTTCTTTGGGCACTACAGAAATCATCTGCTAGTAGATTGAGAACAAATGGGTACACGTATATGCTGTTAGGGGTATGATATTTCTGGCAGAAAGACCAGGGAAAACAAAACCAAGGTAATGTCTCAAAACCTCAGCAACACACATGGAAATGTGCAGATGTGAGCTCATGTGGAATAGAGACAGTAACACAACAATATCGACACCCACAACCAAGAGTAAAGAAAAGTTCAACACCCTGTTGGCACATCTAGTTTCAAAAATAGAACAAAATAGGGCCACAATCTTGCTTTTTGAGGGAACTCCTGAAATCTCCCAGAGGATCTGTTCTTTCATAAACCTTTCCTGCCCACACTTCTTGTTACCCATAAATCTTACCCTCTACATGGCAAGGGGGCCTGGAGCAAATAACTTTGCAAAAACAATGTATCCCATAAACAATTCTGGTGGAAAGCATCCAGCCCCATACAATGGAGCTAATCTTCTGGTCACACATTTCACATCTGGGATATTAGCATGGAAGCCACTTCCTTCCAGGTGGAGGCAAAAGCCACTTAGCCTGCATGTCCAAAAACAACAATGCTTGGCAGATTCTCTACTCATGTGGAGTTCAAAAGGCAGGAATTCAGAAGCATGGAGCAGCTCTTTCTCCCCTACTTTCTTTTCTTAAAGAATCACTGCAAATTTGAGGGCAGGGTGACATATTGATGCATATAGCTTTGTGGGCCATAATCCTGACATTTACTTTAGCTCTATCACTGATGAGCCCTATACTCTGAGGCAAGGAATTTAACTTCCCAGAAGTGTAATTTCCCATTGTTCAAGAGGGATTGTGTATAGATGCCTAAACCCACTGGTGCTTGGTAAGGTATAAAATCAAACTGTTGAGTGGTACTGTTAGCACAACAATGACAAGTGTTGTTGAGAATGTGGAGAAATTAGAAAATTTGTTCCCTGGGTAGTAATGTAGAAAGGTGAGTGCACTTGAAAACAGCATAAAGGTTCATCAAAGAATTAATCACAGAACTGCCATGTTGCCCATCAATGCTATTTCTGGGATATATGTTTGGAAGAACTGAAAAAAAAAATTATACACCTGTGTATATAGCAACATTTTCCAAAATAGCCGAGGTATGGAAACAACATAAAATTCCATCTATAGACAAATAAAGAAAAAAAATATGGCATATGCATACAATGAAATATTATGCAAACTTGGAAAGGAGGAAATCCTGTCACATACCACAATTTAGATGTACATAGAGTTCACTATGCTGAGATAAAGCCAGATGCAAAAAATACAAATATGTACTATGTACACATCTTTATGTATCTTAAGTAGTCAAATTTCTACAACAAAAAGAATTGTAGCATCCAGTGGCTGAAGAAGGCAAATGGAGAGCTATTGAATAAATGTGGGTTTCAGTTTTGCAAGAGGAAGAGTTCTAGAGATCTGTTCCACTAAAATGTGAACATAGTTAACACTACTGAACTGGTAACTTTAAAGATGGCTACATTGGGAAATTTGATGTGTTTTTTAACCAAAAATAAAAATAATAAAAATATATTTTTTATGTTTCATATTGGCAAAATTTAAAACGCCTGGCTGCAGGGAGAGTTGGTTATATCAAAGAGAAATGGAAACATTCCTACTCTGTGAATAGCTGTGAAATTCATGTGACTATTCTAAGGGGCAATTCATAATTAGATACACACATTCTACAAGCCAGCAATTTCTCTTCTCATTATTTATTCTAGGGCAGGTACAAAGATTTTTATTGTTATAAGAACAAAAGTTGGAGACTATCTAAATGACCATTAATAGGGCAAAGGATAAAGAAAAATGGCAAATACTCACAAATTAATGAAGGAATCAGATCTATACCAATGTATATCTCAAAAACATATTATTGAGTAAAGAAAAGCAGGTTATACAATAACACAGACAGCATGCCACTCAAAAGAATGCAGAAGATAAAATGTATAAATTTCTAGTGTACCAGTCTTGAGATGCTTCCAGTGATCCCTGATAATTATGCCTTTGTGGAGATCTTTCTACAGTGAATAAAGCTCAGCTGTATCTTACTCATTCCACAGAAACCTAATAGGGTTTTATGAAAGTGGCTTCCAAGGCTAAATATAAGAAATGCTGCTGCCATGTTGCTCTCTGGTTTTTCCTATTGCTCATTCTGAAGGAAGTCAGCCACCACACTGTGAAGATGCTCAGGCAGGCTGGGCAGAGGCCTGGAAGATAAAGAACTGAGGGCTCCTGCCAACTGCCAGCACAACTGGGAGCCACCTTAGAGGTGAATGCACAAGTACAAGTGAAGCCTTCAGATGACAGAAACCTTAGGAGAGAGCATGAATCAGAAAAACCCACCTAAGTCATTATTGAGTTCCTGAACCTAGAAACTGTGGTATGTCAATTGTGCATTTTTTAGTACTTAGAGTTTGAGGGTGATTTGTTACACAGCAATAGGTAACCCATATATTTATGGTTACCACCTAAGGGTCTGTGCCTGCGGCCTGCTTTCCATTTGTATCAGTAAGTGTCAAAAAAAAGTTAAAGACACATTACTATCAAGCTGAACACTTCCTTCTTCAATTACTCAGAAAAATGGATAGTTCTCTAAGTTTGATTTCTCTTTTGACATGAAGTCATCTTCACCAGTAGCAGCAGCCCATGCTTTGGACAATGCTGATCTGGTCTGTTATTGACTGAATTCCATGCCTTTAACATTCAGATGTTGAAGTCATGACCCAAATATCTCATGATTTGGAGACAGGGTCCTTAAAGAGATAATTTATTTAAAATGAGCTCATCAGGATTGGCCCAATACAAGTTATCGGTATAAGAAAAGATTAGGGGGCTGATGTTATGGCTCAGTGGTAGAGCACTTGTCTCACACGTGAAAGACCCTGGGTTCAATCCTCAGCAACATATAAATAAATAAATAAATAGTAGATAAATAAATAAAAAAATAAAGTTTAAAAAGAAAACAAAAGATTAGTACATAGGTACACTGCAAGGGAAAATTATGTGAACACAGGGAAGATGCTTAGAGTACCTATAAGAAGGGTGAGAGGCCTCAGGAGAAACCAACACTTCTGACCCCTAGGTCTTGGACTTCTGGCTTCCAGAACAGTGAGAAAATAAATTTTCTTTGTGTAAGCCACCCAGTCTGTAGTCCTTTGTTTACGACAGCCCAGACAATGAATGCACAATCCAACACCCTTGCTTCATACCTGATGACCTTAGGTCCAGAGGTAGAAGTGACTTAGCTAAAGAAAAAGGGAAAAGAGAAAGCAGAAGCACAGAGAGTCCATGTTTTTTTTTATCTCAAGTGTGGTTTCTCCATTAAGTGAGCCCAAGGCCCCAAAAGTGGAAAAGATATCTCAGGATACATTGTCAGCACCAATTTAGCTCCTCGTTCGTTCCTATTCTTGATGGCAAAAATTGTTCCAAATTTTGAAGCTGTTGGGTCCCCTATGGAGACATAATGTGGACTAACCTTGTTAAACACAGGTTCTCATAGAGAAAATGAAGGGGAAAAGGAGTAGAAAGTCATGGAAGAAGCAGATAAGGAAAAACTGTTTTTCTTCCTTGTTGTCATGAATTATAGCAGCAGAAATGAGAGAAATAAGGAGAGAGAGTGGACACTAACTTCCAGTTGTATAGGTAAGTCTCCACAGGTTCTGAGATTCTCTGAACATAGCAAAACACCCGTGTGCAGAGTCCTGTAACAAGTTCTGGTTATATTTTGTGCTTCTTGCAGCTTCCAGTCAGGTCTTCAGGTACAAGACTTCTTGCAGAAATAGCACTGTGTTTGCCCATTTGTCCAGTTGGAGGAGCCAGCCTCCACCTCCTCACTTTTTGGGAGAATGGCAATGCTGAAAGATGTCAAAAACATCTCACTACCTTTTTTTTTCTGGCCTGGAAAGTGCAACTCCTGGTCTGGTCTGCATGGAATACTAATTAAATAATAATTGTGGACAATAGCCACTCTGGGCAAATAAGGAGGTGTATTTGAAGACTGGGGTGAGCAAGTACACACCTGGACTGTTTGATAAAGGCCATTTGTAGCTCCCAGAAGGCTGAACAATGAGTTTGAAATGAGCAAATGCTCTTCAGTAAGAACCCAGACTCCCTTGCCTGACAAGTGTGCAGACAGGCCTCAGAACCCTCCTAGGCCTTAAATACTTGATCATCAGAATACTTGATGAGATGGGTATGAGTTCCAGGCTGAGGTTGAGGATTAGATTCAGCTGGGTGAACCCCTCCTCTCCCTGGTTCATCACTCTTTAGCCCCTTCTGAAACAGTATGTCATCACCAGAAGCATGATCTTCCCAGAGAATACTTCCCTGTCAAGCACCTAGATGGTGAAGATGGTGATGGAGCAGGGAGTGGAGCAGTGGTTATGCAAATAAAGTGTGGCAAATAAAGTGTTTCTATTGTTGTTTTCTTTTGCCATGCTGAGATTTGTCCTCAGGCTTTGTGTTTGCTATGCAAGTCCTCTACCACTGAGCCTCACCCCCTTACCCTGAAAATATTGTTCTATTGGAATGCCATCAGGCATTCAGTTATTATATATTGCAGATTTGAGGCTATTATCACAGAAAAAATTTGGTTCACAAAGCCTAAAGTTTTCATGATGTGGCCCTCTGAAGAAATATTTACCTGATATAATTTTAATATCACCAAATATATTGGCAGGTTTGTGGAACAGGGAACCCTATGTGCAATTCACCAGCAGCATTCAGGTTAATTTGAGAGTCAAATATTTTGAGTACTTATCAACTGTTAATGAAAATTAAAATTTAATTATGAATAAAATTTCTGTAACCAGGTAAAGTGCCAGTGTGGCAGGCAGCTTCTTTCTGCAATTTGGCAAGTTGTTAGAAGTATTAGAACAAAATGAACTTAAGATGTGTTAACAAACTAGAGCTTTAAATATGCTTTGTATTTGAAATAATACATATTCTATAAATCTCACCTTATTTTCAAAAATGATTACATACTACATTATTTTACAGATATAAAAACTGAATGCTTAAAGAGTACTTAGACAATTTCTAAAAAAAATTTGTAATAAATATTCTTTACATGTGTATATGTAATTTATCAGTATAAATCTTTTTATAAATGAACATATACAGAAAAAATCAGAATATATGCAGAAGATCCTTCTTCATGTGTTTTTTATATAAAATATACACATTTTGGTCTGGGGTTGTGCCTCAGTGGTAGAGGGCTTACCTAGCATGAGTGAGGCACTGGGCTTTATTCACAGCACCGTGCATCAATAAAGAAAATAAAGGGTCATTGACAACTAAAAATGTATTAAAAAGAGAAAAATACATATTTTTATATTATAGATATGATATGTGTCCTTAACATGAAAACCCCAAAGGTAATAATGAAAACCACAACAAATACTGGTCAGATATTCCTCCTCTAACAGAAAACAGAGCTTCCAGCTAATTCTAGCTCTGGAACAAAAAAATAAATGATGTTCTTGAAACATGTTGTTTTGCAAGAAAGTCAAATGTACTCCAGGATGAATTGGACGCATCAAAAAGATGTGTAATCAGCTTGAAATTGCCGTTGCTGTCTACATCTGTCTGGGGTGAGAGAGTACCAAAATGATAAGCTTTTTCTTATTGCCCTCTTTTGGTTGGTTTTTCTATTTTTGGTTATGTAGAATCAATGAAAAAAATCATCATTTGGCTATCCCAATAGTAATAATTTGACACAAGGAGGAATCATCAATGAAATATTAATTCTAGTATGTGAAATTTTACAGACCAAGGATATATTTATAAACTCCCAAAGTATCTCCACACAAAATATTTATGAAATATAAAGGGTAAATAAATACTATGTTTACCATGGACCAACCTGGCAGATACTACTTAACCAAATAATTAGTCAACAATAACCAGAGATGGAACCAACTGATACTGTATATCTCCATAGTTTCTTGTGCCTGTGTGATTGAGGCCCCATATATTTGCTTACATTTAAGTAGAGGTTGACTCTAGATCCTAGACAATATGTCCAAAATTACTAGAGGCTGATCATAATTTTTTACCATGTCTTTCAGTGCTTCCAGAATATGCTCTAGTGTTAGAACTAGGCATTGCATACATGATGGTCTTCTTCTAATGGCATAACCTGAATCCAATCATGAGAAAACATCATGATTCTAAATTGAAGGAAAATCTACAGAATGACTACTGACATAAACCATTAAAAAATTAATAGGTGTCTTGAATAGCCCATAAATACTCAGAAACCATCCCAGATTGAAAAAAAAAATAGAAGAAAACGACCACTGGACACAGTGAATAATTGATATTCAAATTTCCCCAAACTGGATTTATTTTTTTCAAAGACAATTGTTAAAATAAAGTCAAATTTTGAATAAGATTTGTAGAATATTCATAATATAGTTTTCCTATTTTGATCATTGCACCATATTTATAGAAGATAACTTCTCATTTTTAGAAAATGTGAATATTTAGGAATAAAAAGACATTGTGTGCATCTTGCAAATGGCTCACAGATAAAAAACTCTTATGTACCTATACTTATCTAGAAATGGAAAAGAAGATATAAAACCAGTTAACAAAATAGTAACATTTGGGTAATGTTTCTTAGAAATTCTTTTCACTACTGTTTTAAATCCTATAAATCTGAAATTGTCAAAATAGAACATTTCTGAACGAAAAATAAATTTTTAAAATATTAATAATTAACAGCATACTCAATAAAATAAACCATGAATTTGTATAGGTTTAATAAATGAATAAATTTTATGGTGAATAATTAACAAAGGTATTTATAGTCTCAAACTATCTCCCCACAAAAAATAATTACAAAGTAAAATTCTGCAAATACCACCTTAATGACTAAGTTTAACATCAGCAGTAATGATGATATTATAGGTCACATGATATGATTCAAAAAGAAAATCACAGAATTGATTCTGTGATACTCTTGCCAAAAAACATGTAATCTAGTTCCAATCATAAAAAAAAAAAACAGAGAATCTATCTTAAGCACATTTAATGAGCTTTCTCCCTGAAAAGTTTCAAGGTCATGAAAGTTAAGAAAAGACTAAGAAATATTTAAATCTGAAGGCATCTATAAAATACAACAATTAAGGTAATTTTATGACTGAATAAAATATTTTTATAAAGGACAATATCAGGCTACTAGAAAAACATGAAAATAATCTGAGGATTAAGTGGTTGAAGGCATTATGATAAAATATATGAGTATTGATTTGAAAAACAGCATTTGCTTAATGTTTTTTTTTTCTTTTTTCTCTTTATAATATCTTGGAAAATATTCGTGAAGTTGTAGGTTCTACTATAAATTACTTTTTTCCACTGAAGCATTTTAAAGTAAATTACTAATATATGCCATATTTCGTGATATTTTTATTATTTCCTACAAGTCAGAACATGCTAGATAACAAAATAACCTTTATAATGAAACTGATATGATTAACAAGTATACTGTTACTTGTTAATATTTGAAAAATTCATTCATCATGAATGAAGATTGTATTGTCTTTATCTAGCATGTTCTGACTTGTAGAAAATACTAAAAATATCATGAATGATAGTATATGTTAGCAATTCAATTTAAAATGCTTCAGCAGACAAAATTACTTTATATTAGAACCTGTAAATTTACTATTATTTCTTAAGTTTGTGTAAACAAAGAGAAATTAAAAAATTAAGCAAATATTGTTTCTTATTAGGAAAAATTCTTAAGTCAGTGCCTCAAATTAAAATTATAAAATATTAAGGATTGTATGTTTGATGGCAGTATAATAATTTTAATACATTTATCCACTAGTGAATATAATAGTAACCAGTATACCAAAATAATGTTGCCTAATTCTCTGGATCCATATTTCGTGATATATTTTTATAATACAAATAATCCATCATTAATGTGATATTTAGATCTATCAAATTAGTGTTGACAATTTGGTTGTTGAATTGAGTGTAAATGCTAGCATTTAGATAGTTTGAAAGCATGTCTTAGTAAAAACTGGGTTTGCAATTGCATTTCA
Source organism: Ictidomys tridecemlineatus (assembly GCF_052094955.1). NCBI lineage: Eukaryota > Metazoa > Chordata > Mammalia > Rodentia > Sciuridae > Ictidomys > Ictidomys tridecemlineatus. Next base: position 606,135 of record NW_027520959.1, on the reverse strand, counting down.
AATTTTCTTATAGATGTAAATAATTTTCATATTTTGAATATTTCATCATATATATGATACACACATCCATTTCAATAAATTTTTAAATCATACATTTCATAAACAATTTAAATATTATGTCAACAGTTTAAAAACAAAATATTAGCTTTTATATATTTTTTCTTAAAATTTTTGTATATCCTTATGATGTTTCCAAAAGTACATCTTTTCTTGGCTTATTAGTAAATTTTAAGGCAGAATCTCCCATGGTCAGGATTCAAATTCTGCAGCAAGTGAAGAGAAAAAGAATTATATTTTTGCCTCAAAGATTTTATAAGTATGAGTCAGTGAAGATGTTGAGAACTTTTCATTGTTTATAAGAATGAAAAAATAGATATGTAGGTCCACAATAAAAAATTGAAAAGCAATATACCCATATTTTCATACACAGTTATCATTATGACCAAGTATTAGAGCTTTGGGTTTTTCACCCTTTATGCATAAATTTGACAACCATATTCTAGGGTATTCTGGCAAGCACTGGAATGACAACATGAAGATGATAATGGACACCCCTCACCAGTCATATACCATAGCTTGAAAAGCAGGCAAGCAGGCAATTTTCATACAGAGTCATTGGCATTATGACAGGGATAATACTGGAACACTTAGAAGGGACTTCTGTCCCAAATTTGTGTCAGTGTTTTAGGTCCTTTAGTGAAAGTTATATGTGACTTAACATCTGAAGGAAAAGGAGAAATTGTGACAGAGAGGTAAGAGGTGCATGCAGACACCAAGATGAGAAATAACACTTATGGAATCACAGTGGAACAGTGTCACTAGAGTCTAGAGTAAAGTGACAGTAAGAAAGTGAGAAAAGACAGGCTTAATAACCTGACAAAAATCCAAGTGATTTGAGTATTTTAATTTTTGACTAAGAAATTTCATACTTTTCTTGAGGGCAACATGTAAACTAACGATGGAGTCAGGACAGGGTATTTTAAATGCATGACTGTTACTAGGTCAGTAACAGTCATACATTTTGGCCAGAAACAACAGAAAATGGGTGATGCCATTTTTTTCCCACAAAAAAAATTCAGCCCATAGTCTGACAGTTTCATAGTGGGAAAGGAGCAAAAAAAAGGCAGTTTCAAACTTAAGATCTTTGATTTTGATTTTCAGACTTGGAAAAAGATTACGTAGCTCTTTAATTGTAATTGATTTCTTTTCAGAAGTAAATGACCAGCATTTTTTAAGCATTTGGCCCATTTTAGATGTGTACTTTATGAGAAATGTGTGAAAATACTTCCAACTCTTAATATAAATATCACCATGTAGAGTGTTCTTTGTATAAAACCTGTTTTCTTACTAATTCCCTCCAAAGAGTCTAAAATAGATTACTAAACATGGTAAGTATGTTGTTGTGATAACAATAAGGTGACATCCAATTCCTTTACAATTTTTATGTGAAAAAAATTATTTTGACTGACAGAATTCCCATTCCTGTCTTTCTCTTATTCTGTTCTATTTTTCAAGGAAATTATTTTAAACAAAATTTTTACTGGTGCATTTAATTATACATAATAGTGGAATTGATTATGAAATATTCACAGACACACATAAAATAATTTATCACTCTTCCTCTCTAGTATTTTTCTCCTTTCCTCTTTTGTGGCATTCTGCAGTGATTAAGGAGACATATCTTTGTATCTTGATAGAAGAATGTTTTTTAAACTCTCTCATTAAGGCTAGCATGATATAGAAAATTAATGCTCGACAAGGAAATGTAGAAGTATTAGATTAATTTTTAAATAAACTAGCTTATGAAGAAGTAAAAAAAAACATCACTTTCTCCCAGAAATACTATGGAAAAAGAGTTGCCCCACAAAATCTCCCTTTACATTGTGTCTACATTCACACACAATGTATCATTCTTTTGTAAATGGTAAATTATCTCATTTTTTTGGTAAGAACTAATAAGAAGAAATTATATTTGCATCATGCATAACAACTAAATTTTATGCTCTTTTTGTACATAGTCATCCAATTTCATGACTCAAGCACTTCAAATCTGATTCTCTCATTTTTTTCAGAAAGGTATTCATGTAAGCTAAGAAACTGTATATATATATATATATATATATATATATATATATATATATATATCAGCTATTAAATTACATTATAATTTATATAATACAATTATTTCTGTCACACTATTTAATTTCAGTGTTTTTTTTTTAAAGCTTAGATTTGTTCTCCTGTGATTTTTTTAGGTCAAATGGCAAATAAAAGAATAAGGGTGAGGCCACATTTCCACAGGTATGCACGACTTTACTGTGTTCTAAGAAGATCATCAAAACACCATGGAAGCAGGGTGTGATGACACATTCTTATAATTGCAGTGGCTTAAGAAGTAGAGACAGGAGGGTCTTGAGTTCAAAGGCAGCCTCAGAAATGGTGAGCTTCTAAGCAACTCAGTGAGACTCTTGAGTTTTGTATTTTATTTCTAAATAAAATACAAAATAGGCCTGGGTATGTGGCTCAATGTTTGAGTGCCCCTGGGTTCAATCACTTTTACAAAAAAAAAAATGGAAATAGCATGGAATCTCTAAACCAAGGTGCATTAAAATGGATATTCAAACAACAATGACAGACAATGAAAGCAAGATGTTCTCTTTAATTTGTTCATTTTCAAGCATATATTTCATTGTTACAATATTACCCCTGAATAAAATTTTTCAAATATTATAGAAATATCTTCAAATGGATTCAAAATAGTTGAATATTTTTTCAGCTCTTAAAAATATAGCTCATCATTGCTGGAATAATATTTGACTTGTTCAAATGAAGTCTTAGTATAAAGAAAATCACCTGGTTGTACTGAAGGGCTCCTGTTACATAATGCAACCATAACCCTAACCCTAAAACTAACCCAACCCAACCCAGTTGGGGACAACACTCAGTATAGAATAGCAGAATGAATCTGAAAATTTTTTTCTAGGTATGTATATGAACATACCACAGTAAATTTCATCTTCATGTGTATAAATAATGTATAATTTAAAAACATTTAAAAACTACAAATATGTGTAAGATCAGTAGAGCAGAAAAAGAGAACACAGGGATAAAGCAGGGGAGATAAAGTGGAAGTACTGGTAACTTAATTGGAGCACAATATATTTTATGCTTATGTCAAAATTAACCTCAATTTTATCTATATATAAAATCATTTTTTAAATTATCATCAAATAAAAGAATAATTTAAAAAGTTGTCATAAAAGTAAGTGGAGAGATTTTGGCTCAGTGGTAGAGTACTTGCCTACACGTGCTAGGCACTAGGTTCAATTCTCAGCACAATATAAAATGAATAAACAAAATAAAAACATTATGTCCAGGGGCTGGGGTTGTGGCTCAGTGGTAAAGCGCTCACCTAGCACGTGCAAGGCCCTGGGTTCGATCCTCAGCACCACATAAAAATAAATAAAGGTATGGCGTCCAACTACAATTTAAAAAATTAAAAAAAAATATTAAAAAAAATTATGTCCATCTACAATTAAGTAAAATATTTTTAAAAAAAGAGTAGGTGGAAATTCTAAGTAAGTGGGCACAACACTGAAAAGAATCAGAACAGAGGTAGTGCATGCAATTATGGGTTCTTAATTTATCTAAAGCAGTGTACATATTTCTAGGGGGCTTCAAACTTGCAATTAAAGCAATGTAGGTGAAAGAGAGAAAGAAATCAGAGATGTATGGTGTGGCAGGTTACAATGCTGCCTTTTTGAAAGATTCTCTTTGGAAGACTCTTGAGGAAGCCTTTAGAAATATTGGTATTTTAAAGATAAATATAGCAGATGATGTATACATTATTTTAGCTGACTACCAAAGCCATTTTATTGTGTCAGTTTCCTTAAATATATGCAACTAGAAAATCTTACTAAAACTAGAAAGATTCATATTTAGTGAACTAGTTCAAGGACTTCAAGAATATTCCTTGAAGAATTTTTCAAGCATTTTCATGCACATTCTACTTATTACCTAGGTAAATTAAGCATTTGGCACTGAGACAATTCAAAGCAACAACCACTGGTGCAGAATAAGATAGCTGGGTTGGTGGTCAAGATATATTAAAACTGCTGCCAAGAAAGTTGGCTCATGAATTTGTTACCAGGGCTTCAAGAGACTCCTTCCCATTTATTCTGTCATTTACAGGCCCGAACACTGACCACGAGAATATTTTTAACCACTTTGCATGTTATACTTCCCTTCATCCCCGTGATTATGTTTCCCTTCAAAACAAGTATTACAATGTATAGAGGAAAAACTATATAGAACATTTTTTCTCTATGTATATGTAAGGATAATATCAAAGATTAAAATAAAAAGCAGTTAATATATCAGGAATTAGAATGTGCTCAGAGTGTAGTTTATAGCAACACTGGACACTTAAGGTTTAAGTTATAAACTTTCAAAATTGTGAAACTTGTTCATGTTTCCACGTAGAAGCAGTTTTGTCACAATATAACTATCTGAATTAAAAAACTTCAAAAACACTTAACTAAAAGTCTAATAGACCAGACTACATATAGGAGAACAGTAAGGGAAGAAAGCTTGATAGTTTGCTTCCAGATGTAAAATGCAAAGGTGGGTGAAAGATAAACTTTCCTAACATTAATTCCACAAATTATATTATCTAGTTACTTTTGCATGCTACTGATCTCATGAACCTGTCTCAAAGTTATGCAGTTATAGACAAAGTAAGCAGACTAAGTTGCTCTCTTTCATTCTAGGTTTTGACATACTTTTCAAATTTGGATTCTTCTATATTGAAGTGCCTATACTCTTTCAGTTGTATTTCTTAGAATTTTCAGTTCAGACTCCAGATTTCTAATTCTGAGTTCCATCTGACTTCTTATTGAAGCAAAATTATTCTTTTTTAACTGCTCTTAAATTTATGCAGCTACTGATTGTGCCTAAATAAAATAAAAAGAATATATTTTTAAAAAAACTTAGAACCCAATTATTATGTATTTTTTTCATTTAGTTCTGAGTAAAAAATTCAGACAGAAATTTTAAATGTGAAGAAAAAAGATGCCAGACTTAAATCTTCTCTCATCTCTCTCTCTCAATTACATTAATAAAAACTAATAATTAAATTCTTCCTCTCCTCCTTTCCTTTAACATTCCCTGCCCTCCTTCTCCTCCCTATCCCCCTCCCCCCTTGTGCCTCCTCCTCCTCCTTTTTATTGCAAATGGAACCCAGGCCCTTGCACAAGCTAGGCTAGCTATCTACCATTGGAAAGTGATCTCAGTCATGAATCATTCTCATGTTAGTACTTAGATCATATGACAATTTAAAGAATAATAGAATCAATTCAAAATATAAAAGTTGAAAAATTTAACCTAACAATACCAAAGTATGTTATATTTCTGCATCACATTTTTTCTTTTCTCCTCATAGTTTTATTTATGCCCACTATTATCAAGTATCCAACAGTTATCTGATGAAAATCATTACTCAGATCAAATTAGCTATAAGAATGATGTAAACTGAGGTATTTTAAGGGTTAACAAATGTTTTCTTCTTCTTAGAAATCTACACAACAACTTTCCTCAAGAGATATAGAATACACATGTAATGTATATGTCCAAAATAGAATTTACAAAACAAACTGGATCAAAACACACTGCAGATAAATAAGATAGCCTATAAAACCAGAATTATTTATTTTTACTTCTCCTCTAAATTCCATCTTGCTCATTGTTCAGTGTCACATTCCTACCATACTCCTTGGCCTCATTTTACTCCAGTGCTCTGTGTGTGCCTTGGGAAGTATATAACATTTTCTTCCAACTTCTTTTGACTTCTCTCTTTTTTTTCAAATTTATCTTGTATACTTCCCCCCCCAAAATAAAACAAGTTCTGCATAAAAAAGTCATATTTATTTTCAATTGTAAATATTGTAAATGCTTTGAAGATACATTGTTCATCTTTGTAGTAAGATCATATATCTGCATGAATAAAATAAGTATGAAATAACACAACATGAAAATAAGGTACTTAAAATATTTGACATAAACTGAAACAACAAATTTTACATAAATTCAATTGCAACAAAACATAATTTATACCAGCATTTTGATGAGTAGATTAAGTTTCTATAATAAGATATATTAGCTTTTCGGTTGGCCAAGAATTACAGATCTATAAATTCCAATTCTGGCATAATAAATGTTGGGGAAATCTATATAGAAGGTTTTTTCAAATACTAACAAAAGTATGAACATTCTACAGATAAATTCACTATTGGATTATGTTAATTTAATTTTATGTTTTATCACTGAAATGGAATAAAAGACTTGACAGGTCAATCTACTAACAAAAATTATTGGTTGATATCAAATAATAATTTTGTTTAAAAAATATTAGTCAGTAATATTTTCCATTCATTCTAGAATAGGTGTGAACATTAAATAGTACTCTAACCTTGAGTGAATTTTTTGCTCAATAAGATAATCACCATGCAAATACTGTTGGTGAAAGAAAAGTCAGAGAAAGTGCATGAAAAGAAAAATTTACTTTTATGTGAGCTCTGAGTAAAAGAGATAAAGTCAACAAAAACAGGCAATACAGAAAGAACAACATAAGTATGACAGAGATATGGTACTGCAAATTGGTGCAAAAACTCTGAAAAGAAGTATGGAGAGTCCTCAGCAATCTTGAAATGTAGCCACCCTTTGACCCACTTATCTAACTCCTTGGTTTACACACAAAATCCTTAATATCATCATACTAAATGGACGCAGCAACAACAATGTCTGTAGAAGCTCAAATCACAATAATTAAGCTATTAAACCAAATGAGGTGTCCTTCAATAGAAGAATGGATTTTTAAAAATGTGTCATATACACACAATGAAATATTACTCAGCTGGGAAAAAGAATGAAATTATGGCATTTGCCAATAAATGAATAGAACTGGAGATTAACATGCTAAGTGAAATAAGCCAATCCCCCATATCCAAAGGCTGGAAGTTGTCTCTCACAAGTGGATGCTAACACACAGTAAGGAATGTGGAAGAAAAGAATAGAATTTCATTGGATTAGACAAAAGAGAATGGAGTGAGAATGAATACAGAAAAAACAGTAGAATAAATATGACACGACTTTCCTATGTTCACATATGAATACGTGACCAGTGTAACTCCACATTATGTATAAATAAAATAATGTGAAGTTATACTCCATGCATTTAAATATGAAAATACAGTCTACTAACATATATATGTATAAATAAAAATTAACAAATAAGTAAATTACTATTGTTTACATTTATAAATAACTAAAAAGTATATTGGTAGTTTTCCAGGACTTTGGAAGTGTAGGGATTAAAAAACTGAAGGCTAAAATGTTTCAGGTTTCTTTTAAAAACATGAAAATGTTCTAAAAATTAACTGTTTAAATGGTTATATAACTCTGTTAATGAACTAAGAGACACTGAATTTTACATGTTAAATGGGTGAATTGGATGTGCATTACATATATCATAAAAATGCCTTTTAAGAGATTAACTAAAAAAAAAACTTAGCTAACATTTTTTATTTACTAGTTTGGAATATCAGTCCAGAAATAATACAAATATTTATATGGTCTCATAATGTATCTAAAATAAAACAAAAAGAAACAGCCTAAGTTTTTCAATAATTAAACAATAACCTAAAATATACCTGCATTTTGAGAAATGCATAAAACCTTTTTGTACACATTTTTTTAAAAAATTAATTTATCAATTACCTGCAGATTCTGTATAGATGCACAAAAATGAAAGTAAAAGTAACAAAATTTTCTGAAACATTCTATTAAAACGTACCTCTGATTTAATTTTTCATATTGTAACATGAAAGTAGAAATAGCATTAAAAGCTTCTGGGTTATAGAAAAAAGTCTCAGCTTTCCTCAGACTAGATATTTTAATAAAAGATGCATGAGTTTGTAAGACAAAAATTCCAAAATAAAATTTTAAGTGTAAGAAATAAATGCAGTATAAAGATCCCCATATATAATAAAATCAATTATAATTAAAATATAAAGAAAGCTGTTCATTGAAATTTCTATCTCAGAACACTTTTTATTACTTAAGTAGATGTAGATTTACAGTTGACATGTTCAATTTAAGACATACTTGTCATTTGTCTTAGTGTCTTCATTAGATCTTGTCTTTGTCTTTTAAATTTATGTGAAAATGTGATAAATCTTTTAGTGAAAACTCTGATACAAATGGTAATTTCATGTTATCAGTCTCACAACTATCTGATATTTCTGTTAATGATTTTGTTACTCAGGTCACTTTAAAAGTGTATTAATAACATTTTGTAATTATGTTTACTCTGAAAAAATATCATTACATACATGTTTATTCTCTTTTTTTTTTTTACATGTTTGTACACTCCTGTTTATTTCTGAATTCCCTTAGGGAAGGTTGTGTACTCCTGCCTAATAACTATCACATTCCTTAGACAACAGGGTCAAACCCTGTATCTCTACATACTGCCCTTGATAAAGTTGTAATGTTTAACAACCTACTGAATTCTCAATGAGAAATGGTTACAAAAGTCTCATTTGTGGTGGTGAATTCTGCAGAGGTTATTATCCCTCTCTTATTAGAAGCTCAAATTAATACCCCACATCCTCACATCTTTAAACTTTGCTAAAATAATTCCAATATTGGGCTGGGGATGTGGCTCAAGCGGTAGCGCGCTCGCCTGGCATGCGTGCGGCCGGGGTTCGATCCTCAGCACCACATACCAACAAAGATGTTGTGTCCATCGATAACTAAAGAATAAATGTTTAAAAAAAATAATTCCAATATACATTCATGAATCTTTGATACAATAATCCCAATATACTTTCACAAAGAATAAAGGAGACCCTAGGTAACCTGGTTTCCACCTCACTGCCTGTCCATATCTTCTAGAATTCTCACTGGTCCTCACACCACTCCTACTATACATAAACCCTGCCACCCTCATTAGTCTGGACATGGTGGTTCAGTGACAAATTAATGAAATTTAGATAGCTACAATTACCTTTCTACTTAAAGACACTATATAAATTTCAGAATAGAAAATGGGCCATGAAATGAAGAAAACTATTAGCAAGTTATCATGGATATATGCAATAAATTACAGATGAAAAAATTTTGGTTTTGCTACAATTCATCACATTAGTCCCAATTTACTACAATGACATATAGATGCTTTTAAAGAGGTGGACAAGACATGAATGAAAACAAAAAATATCAGGACAGTTATTTTCAGATTTAAGTTGAATTGAAATGACAAAAAATAAATTTACCAATTAGATATATATAAAAATAGCAAAGAAAGTCTATTACAAAATACAGCATCTACATTTCAGTTCAACTGGGAAATTTGGAATGAACTGTCAAAGTAACTAATTTAATTGAAACTAGGTATGAGCATTTCCATTATCTGTTTCATTGTGATCTTAAAGTATGGCAATGAGAACACATTAAAATTGTTATTCAGTGACAGAATGTAGCTCATTGGTAGAATATGTGTAAACTTTGGGTTGAAGTCACAGCACCAAAATTAGATATTGTTTCAACATTATTGATACCATATTACTAATGTCAGTGTATACATCTACAAAAAATCTGTAACTCAATCTCTTAAATCTTTATAAGAAACATAATTTCTTAAATTGAGGGATCTGTCAGGGCCAAGGTTCAAAAAAATTTCCTTCTTTTTAAATATTAAAATCCATCTAAGTTTTTTGTGTTTAGTTGGCATATGAGAAACTATAGATATTTTAAAATATGTACACAGAGTGTAAGAATCAGAATAGGGAAATTGGAAGGCTTAGCACTTCAAACACAGATTGGTTGTGCTGTGAATGATGCCTAAATTATATTTGCTGGAAAACAGGTTGTACTCTTTTGATATAGAAAACACAGTTTTAATATCTACACTTTTATATTCATCAAGATTCAACATTTTAGCCATAAGCAGGTATCACTTTGAATATTCCTTTGAAGACCCTTTATACAGTTAACTTGCTTGATACTTACTTCTTCTGCTTTCTCCTTTCCATATTGATCCAGTTGTTCTTTTAAATGATTGGTTTTATTGATTAATTCCAAATATTTGTTTTCCAGCATAAGATGATATCTTTCATTCTGAGCTTGAAGTTTTTTTATAACTATTATGTTATAAATATATTATAATTTGCGTTTGAACATTAATAACTCCATCTTTTTATTGTCACCTTTGTTCTGATAGTCATGCAATTGGTCTTCACACAATGTAGTTTCACTTTGTAGTTTAGGTACCTTCTCTTTAGAAGCTTCCTGCTTTCTGAGGTGTTCATTTTTTTTTCTTTGTTCATTGTGATACCGGTGTTCCATCCCCTTCAGTTGGCACTGTCTTTGTTTTAGGTGTCTGTTTACCTGTTCTGTAGCCAAAGTAATTACTCTCAGAGTACCTCTTGTCTGACATGGCTTGTTTCCTAGGTCATTTTTTTTCAGACTTTGGAACCTGTTGGGAAGAAATCTCACAAATAACTTTTAGGTTAGATATATTAATATTATTTTCTTTCTGCGAACTAAAGTCTTCATCTCTTGTTTTCTGAAAAGCAAGTTCTAGATTTCTTTTTGGTGTTGGACTTTCACCATGATAGTGTGGATCAGTGCCAGGTCTGGTAGGGTGGGATTTGACGTCTGTTTCTGGTATTTCTATGCTTTGTTTTTCCACTCTCCAGTGTACTCTGAGATTTCCAAATATCCAACTGTTTTTTTGTCCTTGAATATTTTCGTGTTTCCTCATTCAATTCTTGTGTCCATGAAAGAGTGCTATTCTTTTCTGTTAAAATTTGAGGATTCTCAAAGCACTTATTTTCCAGGTTCTGATATTTTATTGTGTCCATTCCCAGTCTCTTCATGGAGATTTCATCCTTATTCCTGTAATATTGATGCAATAGCTTGTTCTCTGTCCTATCACTAGTAGAAACCTAAATAAAACCAAGGAAATATTTACTTGCATTTAATATAATGTTATTTCATATTTTCACTGAAATTAAAGAATAACCTGTACATTTATATGGTGAAAGGGTTTCAATAAATAGATAGCCCACTGAATAAAAGTTAGATGTAAACTTCTGAGCTTATAGAAATATAAATTCCCAAGAGTTCAAAAGTGAATTCAAGAAAATGGATCTATGAGAGTAAAAGAAAGTTACAATTTAAAGGATGTAAGAACTGACAGGTCCAGAGGCACATGCCCCTAATTCCAATGTCTCTGGAGACTGAGGCAGTAGGATCACAGGTTCAAACAAATCTTCAGCAATTCAGTGAGATCCTAAATCATTCATAAATAAATAAATAAATAAATAAATAAATAAATAAATAAATAAATGGCTGGAAATGCATCTCAGTTGTTGAGCACCCTCATTCAATTCCTGATTATAAAAAAAATATTAAGGAATAATAAATCTTCATTACACCAGAATGAAAGAATAGATTAAGTGATTAGTTAGTTTTCCAATGTAAAAAAAAATAACTTTGCAGAAACAGAAGAGAAGTCACCAAGAAAACCCACATATATACAGTTATCTAGTACTAGACAAACACACTATAAAACATGTATTGGGAAAAAGAATAGGTTCTTCAACTAATAGTTCTGGGAAAACTGAAAACCCATGAGTAGTAGGAGAAATTTAACCCCTATTTCTAACTCCATGCAAAACTCAACACCAAGTTGATTAAGAACCTAGACATTAGAAAAAATAATCCTAGGCCTATTACAAGACAAGATGGGCCCAGCACTCCATCATGTTCGTGCAGGAACTGAATTCCTCAAAAAGACCCTTAAAGCACAAGAAGTACAATAAAGAGTCAAAAAATGGGATGGTATCTTTACAACAAAGGGAACCATCAAGAATGTGAGTAGACAGCCTAGAGAGTGGGAGAAAATCTTTGTTACTGACACCTCAGATAGAGCATTAATTCCCAGAATATATAAACAACTCAAAAATATAACATATAGAAACACCCTCCCTCACACAAAACAAACAAACAAATAACCAAATCAATAAATGAACAAAAATCTGAGAAGGCACTTCAAAGAAGAAGATGTGCAAACAGTTCACAAATATATGAAAATAAAATGTTCAACATCTTTAGCAATTAGAAAAATGCAAATTAAAACTATATTGAGATTCCACCTCACACTAGTTGAAATGATAAATATAAAGAATGCAAGTCACAATAAATGTTGGTAGGAATGTGGGGAAAAGATTCACTCATACATTGCACCAAGCAATCACTCAGGAAAACAGTATAGAATGGAATGACCCTTTGACCCAGTTATTCTGCTCCTCAGTATATACTCAAATGATACTATAGTGACACAGCCACATAAATATTTATAGCAGCTTTTCACAAAAGCTAAGCTGTGGAACCAACCTAGGTGACTTTCAACATTTGAATGGATAAAGAAAATGTTTCATATATAAACAACGGACTCAGCCATGAAGAATGAAATTATGGCATATGTTGGTAAATCGATGGAACTGGAGAGTATCATGTCAAGTGAAATAAGCCAGTTTTCCAAATCCAAAGCCTGAATATTTTCCTTAATATGTGGATGATAACACACCTAAATGTGGGGTAGGAAAGAATAGAAGTTTGTTGGATTAGACAGAAGGGAATAAAGGGCTGAGAAGGGAGGGGAAAGAAAGTACAATGTATCTGACATCACATTCCTATGTTCACATATGAATACATGACCAGCAAAACTCTACAACATTTTCAACCACAGGAATGGGATCCTGAATAGAAGAAGTTATATACTATACAAAACCTACTCTACTGTAATTATACCTTTAAAAAGTCAATAAAAAATAAAAATTCACTATTTCTCACATTGATCCACTTTTAGGATCATATGATCTACACGTTAAACAGTTAAAAACCCCAAATATTTTATTATGGACCTATCTTTTGGGATGACTTCAGTGGCAATTAAAAGAACATTTAACTTTAAGAAAAATATGTTCACCGTCTGATACTTTATGTATTCAACCAGCCCATAGTAAAAGCCTTAGCTCTACATCTACCAAGACATACAAAAGTTCCCCAAAGTCTTTTCCTAAAAATATTCCTAGAATATTTTGTTCTCTAACATTTTGTAGCTGTGAATAAAAATTGCATGTATTGATAGATGTAGGAACAGCATTAAACACATTATGTACATCAATGAACAATATATCAAAATTCTAAAAAGGAGTGCAAGGCTAAAAACATAGGCAAGTTGCACGATTTATCCAAGTCTTTTGCCTCTGCTTCTAATGCTTATCCACAAAGTCAGTTATTTCTGTCCTGTGAATGGATAAACGCCAAAGAAGGCCTGTGTTTCAAAATAAAATGACAAATAAGGCAAAATGTGTAAGGCTCTACTCAGAAAATCCCAAGATTGCTACACAGTAGCATTTGTTTCATCTCAGTGAAGTTTGAAAGATGAATCAATATAAAATAAGGCAAATAAATGGATCTTATGTATTAAGAACAAATATTTACAAGTAATTTATTTCTAAGAACATATTATGGTATGCCATTGTTTCCAAAGGTGTTTTGTGCTGAAGTAGGAGATTACTTGGAGCAAAGTGTTTTTTTTTCTCTTCTCAAAAGTGAGAAAAATGATATACAAAATCAGGGTATTTACTGGCCCCACTTTTCCTCCTTACTTAACACTGGGTGTAGTAAGACACATTAACACAATAAGAGAGTGAAGTTACTTCCCCAAACCAAAAATTTGCTATTAGAAGCAAGAGTTTTGATATCATAGAAAAATCATCTATTCCTCTGGAAAATATGAAAATTTTTTTCTTTTTATAAGGCTACTCTAAAAGTCATCATGGGATTGCTGCAGAGAAATAGAGTTGGATTGAGAACATTACTTAATTCAATGGGACAAAAAATGCCACCCTCACCTCTAAAATATGTACATTCTAGTTATAAATTTATGGATTTAAATCCCTCTATACTTTCCCATGATTTAATAGAGTTACTGTTTAACTATGTTACACACACACACACACACACACACACACACACACACACACTCATTTGAAAACAGAAGAAAATAATTCAGAAAACATTTTCTTTCTGCATATGTCTATCCATTTTTGTTTGTAAATATGTATTACTGAAATTTCATATTATAAATTCTCGAATTCTGGTCTCATGTAAATTGTCTGTAGGTTTCATTTTGTCCTGTTAAAATCTACAAATTTATTTCAGCAAGATATTGGCTGTATATCAGCAGGTGATAAAAGTCCAAAAGCTTAGTTTAAGAGTGGTACCTTCAAGATTAAAAAATAATACTAAAAGGTAAATTTATTGTTTATGAGTCAGTGTCTTACATTTCAACTGCACAAATGACAGAAAAATTTGGATGAATGAAAACATTTCTTAAATACAGGCAGAAATGTAATTGTGAAACACTTTTAAAAAATGTTTTAACTAGTTGCATAGCTATTTAGTCTGTATCTTAACATAAAAAAACTCTAAATTGGTATTTATGTTAGTTATTAAACTAAACTTCTTCATTTAGAAAACAAATGCTGAACATCTACCAGATGCTAAAATTTGCTGTAACTAGTTTTGTCATAAAAGTCATCATTTAATTTTAGAGTCAGATAATAATGTGTTTTAAATCAAAAGAGTAGTTCACACCCCACATACCAAAGATTTGTGAAACAGCAGACTTCATGTAAGTGGAGGTCCTATAAGTCTGTACTTTCTGGCATTATGGGAGATGTCTGAAGTGTGTGGATGTACACACACATGATGACTGCATGTTGGTGAAATTGCCAAACAGCACATTTCTCAGACCACATTGCCATCATTAATTGAAACATGACCACATAAAATAAGTTAAAGTGACCTTATAAATAATGCAGATGAAATAAAGTAAAAACTTGAAACTTTACTGAAGGTTCATTTACCTGATTAAAATAATTTCTTGCAGTCTCCAATTCTGTTATCTATTGTACAGAGATTTTAGCTTGCTTTCTCACTTGATCCTCTTTGTTATATTCTGTTTCTTTTAATGGGTTCTAATTTTTTTCATGTAGCATATCATCATTTTTTTCTCTTTGCCTTTTTTTCTTTTAAGGTATATCTGAAGTTTAATATGGTTATGTTTTAATTGATTTTTGCCAGAAAACAAAAATTTCTTTTTATTTTCTGCATCTTTGTATACTGATTTAGTATCCTAATAAAAATTCTATGTTCTCTGAAGTTTTTCTAGTTTAACATTTTTAGTTTCTCCTTTAATCTTGTCTAAAACATACATAATTGAAAGTAGATACTACACAAAAGGAATTTTGAAAGGATTTGGTAAATTGACAAGTTAAAGGTGATTATTTTTGCACTATCATAGACCCTCCCCAATTAAAAAGATAATTTCAAGCTAAGTAAGTTTTAAAGACTTATTGTTTGTGTAAAAACCTATGAATTCAGCAGTAATATAATTTATCTTCATATAATATGCCAGGTATACCTACAACTTGCTTACAGTGTAACAGCATATTCAGAAATTCTTCTTTCAATATGTATCTTTTGAAGTTGGGAATGTAGCTCAGCGATGCAGTGGTTGCCTAGCATGTGTGAGGTGCTGGGTTCAATCTTTAGCACCACATATAAATAAAATAAAGATATAAAAAATATGTCTTTTGTATTACTACAACCCCAAACTGGGATAAGAAATTCAATACATGTTATTACACTTTTTATGTTTCTTTTATGGTATAACTTTCAAATTTCCTCATTGATCATTATGTATTTTACAAATAAATTAAAATCCACTTTTGAAAAAAAAATGACCTAGTATTTAATCCAATAAGGAAGAGTAATGTCCTTCAACAGATGAATGGATAAAGAAAATATTATATATATATATATATATATATATATATATATATATATAACACACACACACACACACACAAACACACAATGGTATATTAGCCATAAAAAATAAATTTATATCAACATATAGTCTAGTGTCATGCATACCTTAAAAAGTTTATGTCCTTTCAATATAGAAATCTGAACAAATTTAATTTCTAATGAGAGTGAATTTGAATAAAATAATTTATAATCAGTTTCCATTTCACTTTTTAATTAATGTCATTGTTAAATGTGTAGCTGAGGGTCTAGCTTAGCACTAGCAGATCATATTAGTCACACAAAACCCTGGGTTTGATCCTAAAAATCAGAATAAAAACTGTAAATGTATAGAAGCATGTTTCAGGGCAGTGAAAAATGCCTCATTGGTGGAATACAAACTTCTTGAGAGCAACTTAAAAATCCTGAAATCTTTTTAAAGTTTCCCAACTTTAACAAAATAACTCTATATTGAAAATTTTTCAAAGTAAAAAGAAATATAGAAAATTATTTTTTCTTTTCTTTTGTTCTCATCCCCATCTTTGGTACCAGGGATTGAACCCAGAGAAGCTAAATCACTTAGCTACATCCCAAGGCCTTTTTCATTTTTTTTAAATTTGGAAACAGCATATCACTAGTTTGCTATTTTGATGAGGCTTGATTTGAACTTTTCATCCTCCTGTCTCTGTTTCCCAAGCTGCTGGAATTATAGGCAGATGCCATGGTATCTGAGTAGAAAATTATTTTTTTTCTAAATGATATTTCTTGAAACATTAATTGTAATAAAATTTAAAAATATAAAGAAATAACAATCCCAAATTCTGTTTCTTAAATAAATAGATTTCTAGCTGATGGGGTTCCATGGAGCCATTAAAAATGTGATGAGAAAAAATATGCACTTAGTTTTTAAAAGTAATCACATTTCATAATATACTATCATATTTGTAAGAATTTTATAATTTTTTCAAGTTTTCTCCCTTGCAAAGTGCTAAAAGATAAGTCAGCAGTTTAAAAAATTCTCCTTCTTATTTCTACTGGAATAAAGGAAAGGATTCACCTATTCTTTCAATCTAGGATATAATACCTTAAATCATGGAGTTGTTGTTTCAATTGTATATTTCTTGCTTAAACTCTGATACCCTCTTTTTAAGTTCACGAATCTCATTTTCCAGTTGTGCATTTTTTTTTACATGTAGTAAACACTGTGTACAGTGACTTTTTTGGTGATTTATTAGTCTTTGAAGTGAAGAAACTGTGTCTGGGTTTTTAACAGGCTAACAGAATCTGTCAGAAATAAATAAATAATATATATATATATATATATATATATATATATATATATGTAAAATATGTGACTGATTTACATATATGAATGCTGTATATTTCACATTCATTATTTATATACTAAACCAATGAATGCATAAAATATGTGAAACAATATGCTGTACTCTGCACATATAGCAGATGAGATGAGATCCCTTTTGTTCTTTAGCTTAAAGACTAATGGAGAAGACACGTAAAAAGATCATTATAATTTCAGACAGATGATATTAGAAAAGAGGTTTGTGACCTAATAGAGGAATCTGATCTACAGAAAAGATTCCCTGAAGAAAATGAGAATACACTGAGAAATGAATAGACATTAGGTAGAATGTGAAGAACAGTATTCTTTTCAACATAAAAATTCAAATTTTCCAACACCCCTGTGGTCTATTCATGTCTTGTATAGAAACAAAGAGGGACATTCACCTGAAGTGATCCTGATTCCATCACATGTCATGACAATAGGAGAAATATCCTGCTTCAGTGTTAGAGGAAGATTTCATGGTGTAAAAAAAGGGAAGCTTCTCTCTAGTAACCTGAGGAGAATTCTACCAACCCCATTATTTATTAGAAGAAAAAGTAAACCCTTACTCACCTACATTGTCAGTGAGCCAGAAAATAAGAACTTCAAATTTGGAAATCAGTGTGGAGTTTCCTCAAAATATCTAGGAATACAACCACCTTAACTCCAAGTATAGAACACCTTGATATTTATCACAAGGAACTAAAAATCAGTTTATAAGTAAGACACATCCACATCACTGTTTTTAGAAGCGCAATTTACAGTATACAAGTTATACAACCAGCGCAGAGAAATGAATAAACTAAAAAATTTTTCTAGCACATCAGGGTGCTGAACAGAAGCCACATTTACTCAGGGTCATTTTTCCAGTTATTTATCATAGGAGATAAAAATCCAGAATTTAAAAAAAATATTTTCATTATTTTACTGTGTCATAAATTCAGTTTCTCTGGAGGCATATCCCAACACTATTCTGACTGGATTTTAGAGAGAAAATGAGAGGCAGAGACACTGAGAGCTCTGGGCAGCTACAAAATGTCTTGTGGTCTATGGAAGAACTAGAAAAACCCAGGGCACTTTCATTATGATGTAGGTGTTTGCAGTTATGTGAAACATCCAGGAATGAATGCTTCTGGTAGAAGACTCATACCATGCATCACCACATATGTGAGCAAATATCCCAGGTAAAGTCAACCCACCATGACCAGTAGATTTTGGAATATTTGCTTCCATTTCTGCCTCAGAGGTGTTTCTAAGCTCTTCGCTTAAAACAAAAGAGTGATTGCAATAGACCCCTGTGGTCCACCCCCTTTTGGAACTATCTCTCTGTGTGAAAGATCAAAAAGCACTGCCTGTCTTGTTTCACTGAGAGGAAATCCAGTTTAATAAAATGACAAAGTAGGGTGAAGAAATGTTTCTATCATACTGTTAGAAAGCAGCACACAGAATCCGGGTAGAGTAAAGTTCTCCTCACAGGATGGCAGCTATTCAACCTGATACTATGGGTTTATGACAGAGACTGAAGAGAATGTGCTGAATACTCTCATCAGCAAGAGGTTTGTTGTGCCAACTAGACAATCTATACAGGAGAGGCCAACATGGATTCTGTATATTTCAAATAGGTACTTTGAGAATAGTGGTTGTGAGGGAGAAAAGCTGTGTAGTAATTCAAGAGACAGAAAAATCCAGGAGACCTGGGGCAAGTTCTGGTGAGAAGATTGTTTCTTGAATTTTCCAGAACAAAGCACAGATTCCATCAACTAGCCTCATCTACCATGCTAAGAGTGTGCCAGAAAACCCTTCAAGACACTGGGAATCTTGCACACCCCTTAGATCACTGACTGCAGGAGTCTTCAAGTGGGGTATGCATTACAGACCAGTCCCCAGACTCCATGGTAAAAGGGTTTATCAGACAGACATACCCCATCCCTGAGTGACAAAAAGAAAAAGAAAAAGAAAAAAAGAAAAACAAAGAACAGAGGATAAGTTTTCATCTGCACTGGAAAACTTCCTTAAGTGCCCTATGCAAGAAATTGGGCATAACTGAGAGAAGCTCAGCTTTTGTACTCCACTATCACATTACTACCAGATTAGGTGTGTTTCAGTGGGAGAGTCCAGAAAAGAGTTGGACTACATCTGCCTTTAAGCAATCACACAGTGGTTTTGGTTTCTATAATTGAAGATTCTGAGTAGAAATTCCTTAATTTCATTAACAAGAAAAAATTTTATGCTGTTCTTGCTGCTCTGGGCTTATGTGTAAATTGTTGTGTAAGGGGCTTTCTCATTATTTCACATTCCATCTCATTTTCTAAGATTTTGGCTTCTTTCTTGTATGTTTCCCCCTATATCATCTCTTCTTGCCACTTCAAATCCAATACTTTCTCAGTTTTATTATTTTTTCTCCTTGTTTTCTCCTACAGCTATTTTTAGTGACATAAGTTTCATTCTTTTTTCTTATTGAATTGCAGCCAAATAATTTTATGAACACTAATGCCTATTTTTTGTCACCTGGTGTATACTGTTATTTCTCACCACAACTCTCCAGTTTGTGGATTTATAGAGATCACTTTAAACAAGCATTTTCTTAATAGGTGATATATGTTCTGCTCTAAATTGTCATTTTTACTGGAGGTTATTTTCTACTTTTATAAAAGTCCTGGTGGGCAAAGAAAGCAACTGGGCCATGTCAAATTGGGTACTTGGTGCTGAGATATCACCCCTGCCCAGGGTGCTTTCCAAAGATAAAGCTTTGCACTAAAGGACACACACATATCCTAGGAAGAGAAATTCATCCAAATGCATAAAGCACCTTGGCCTTACTAACATGAAAAAATGCAAAAAAACAGCTCCAATTTTTTAATTATTTAATAACAGAATTCAAAGACTTTTTTCCTTATAATTCACTAAAGAGGTTGGATAAAAGTGTTTAATAATATTAACTGCCTTATGGTATAGAAAGAAAAAAAAAGAGTTTCCCCTTTTACCTCAAAACAATGGTCCATTCTGGGAGGTTTCAATTTCCTAAACAGGCCATTGGGTATCTTTTTTTGAGGCTACTATTTGCATTTATAGAGACACTGATATTTAGGCTATATGAAAATCTTTCACTTTGGCATGAAAACATGTTCATATGCATCTAAAACTGACCCACTGGAAAGAACCATCTTTACCATAAATGCATTCAATGACAATCACTACTATATATGTTCATTAATTAAAATGGGTATTCACAAAACTACTTAATTTTAACTTCTTTATCATTTAAGGGGGTTAGAAAAATGGAAGCCCAAACAATATTCAGAAGAAATTTTGCCTCAATCACAAAGATAATGTTTACCTACATGTTATCCTGAATTTTAATACTATTGTCAGATTCATAATCAGTTAAATTCTTTTAGGCTTGAATATCATCTTTAGACTTCAAAACACTATTATGAAAGATAATTGAATTTGCCTGTATTGACTTTCTTAAAACAAGGAATACAGGAAGAAATCAGAAATTTTTAAAAAATATATGTGTGAACACATCTCTGGCTGCTTATTTTTGGTGTTATCAAGACCTTCCTTCTCTTCTTCAGATGATGAGAATCAAAGGGATTCAGCTGAAAAATGTATGCAGATATACTTAAACTTCTTAGAATATTTAGAGAGAATAATAGTCTGCTAAAAATAAAAAGTAATAATAAGCTTGAATTTTAGGTGATATTACCTTTTTAACTGTTTATTGGTGAGGTAAACTTGTGTGTACTCAGTGATTTAACCCCAGAATATTGCAACATTGGCAAGTGCTCTGCCAGAGTTTTATATTTATTTATTTTTGCACTGTTACACAAGGTTTCAAATGACATTTTCAAAGTGTTTGTTCTGGCCTGAGACTTGCCATGCTCTTGTCTAAGTCTCCCAAGCAGCTGTGTTTAGAGGTGACCAACTGCACCCAGCAGATACTATTTCAGGGAATGATATTAGTGATATAAAACTTCAACAGTCTACCTGGGGAGACACTATATATTACCAGGTTTAAGACATAAAAATATCTCAAAGGTATATCCACTCAAGATGAATAAAAATTTTCCAGAATTAAATTTTAAAAACACAATGGAAATGTGGGGATTCATACAATTTGCTATTCTCTTTCTCGTAACAGTAACTTTTAAAAACAAAAATTTATCAGTAGTCATTTCCACAATGACTTATATATACTATACTGTTATGAATGAACCTCTTGCATATGCAATGTTTTTCTACATTATTCTGAAAAATGTGTTCTTCTATAGAACTCAGTCTGTTTAGTCCTGCATGATTATCAATCTCCTTGTCATAAAATGTTTTTAACCCCCTTGGGGTCTTAGCATTTCAGCGACTGTTCAACTGGATATCTATCAGCTGACTTGTAAATCACTTCTTCCCTTCTGTAGCCCTTTGGCTCCTTGACTTGAGGAGACCTCTTTTACATCACCTTAGCATCAGCAGTTTATTTGAATCCACAATTATTATGTTCCCTGTGAGAATAGAGTAGAAAGATGCCAGAGATAGTGGCTTTCCTGGAGCTAGGACTCTGCAGAGATTAAAGTAATGAGGTTAGCAGCCAGAGGCAGAAAGTGGGGAAAGCTTGAAAGGCTGGAGCTAGACAAAGAGTCAAAAATTAAATGGGTCAGTTTTTGTCTGAAAATATAGAAACTGGTGGGGAGTCATCCAGATGACAGTGAAGTCAAGGGAAACAATAAAGTGTTAGGCTGAACTCATGTTAGGAAAGATTTCTGGGTAATTTTAAAGGCTGGCTTTTTATCTTCTAGAGAGGTTCATGGTCACATTTACATTGTAGCTAGATGGCTCCAAATGCTGAGGATAGGATAAGTGTGTAGAGCATATGTATGAGCAGAAATAAATAAGAAGGTGGGCAGAAGTACCAAATAGAGGGAAGCAAAACAGAATGAAAGGAATGTTTCAAGAAACATAGAGGATATATCATTTTCTGGGACCGGTGTAAAATGAAGTTTCATTAAGTAAATAAAGGAGAAAACTGAGTCTCTGGAATAAGAGGCTCTGCACTGTTACAAAAGGTTTCAAATGACATATAAAATAAAACACAGGAACTGTTTAAGATCTCTGTGGTTACCATGTAGTATTCAAATTTGACATTTTTGTATGTTGAAGGGACTCATTTTGGTGCTTGGGAGCAATTTCCCAAATCTTGGATTTACTCAATCCTCCAATGAGTAAGAAAAACAGCTTTGTGGTACAGCCACTTCTTAGCATGCTAAAAGATCTGTGTTCAGTTCCTACCATTAAAAACTAAACCAAAACTAAACCAAAACCAAACCAAAACCAAAACCAAAAAAACCCAAAACAACAACAAAACAAACAAACAAACAACAACAACAAAAACACCACCACCACCAACAACAACAACAACAAAAGAAAGCATGAAGAGGAAATTTATAAAATGGTTTGTGTAAGTAATTTTGAATTTACAACTCTGGGTTAAAAATAATCAGAAAATAGTAATTTCCTAAAAAATACTTTATTAGTTTTATAGAAAATAAATAATATAAAAATATACAATAATACCTTGTATGTCTTATTACAGAAATAATCATGAGTGATGATGGACATAGGATAAACAGCTGCATAAACTACAACATGGGTTCAATGTATTTAGTCAATAAAGTGTGCATTACACTAGGATTTAAGTTAAATTTTAAGTGGGTCTTGTTTCACACACTATACTTAATTTCTGGGTTCAAACACATATTTTTATGTCCATCTCCCAAGATTTGGAAATTATTGGCAGCTATGCAATGAGTTTTTATAAAATCTCAGAAGTAAATAGAGCCTCATAATTTACCTAACAGATATAAGAATTCTGGGAAATTTAATTTTAAAGAATGAGATAAAGATTTTTTAGAAATCATTTTGTTGTTTCTTTAAAGATATAATTTTAAATTTGTATGCCAATATAGATACTGGTTTTTTTTTTTTTTTGTCAAATCCTCCTACTACTTAGGAGAAAATCTTCTAGAATTAAAAATATTTAAATATAGTTCTTTCTACAGAATATAGAATGCAAAATTTACCTGATTTGCATGTACTTTCTTCTGTTGTCTTCACTGTATTCTTTTGAAGAAAATACATCCTGTCTAAGACAGGCTGTATAAGTTTGGAAAGTAGATATTAAATGCATGTTGTACATTTTATACTATTCACAGGTAATAATTCAAGATAAACAAGAAGTTCATTATTACCTTCACAAAAGGATGTGTGAAATCTGGAAATACTGAAAAGCAAAAGGGATATACAATACATAAAACATGAATAAGACAAAACTACCCACACTTTCCTGCTGAATCAATATGGAGTTAAGTTCCATGGGTTAGCTTTGATAAAGAATATTTTAGCTTTTGGGTTTCTATGATTGCTGGTTTCTGTTGAGTACAGCAACATGAATCAAATACACTGGAGAAGAACATCCAATATTAGTTTAATTAAACATGGAGTTAAGTTTTCAAAATTGAGATTACAGTTCCAATTACCACAAATATAATAGGGAATGTGCACATACCAAGTAAAGGTGTGGATTGATTGAATGAATAGGAATATATAATCAGAGGAGCAAATGAGAACCTTCGGGGCATCAATATATAAAATGAAGAAAATAATTTAACAGTAGGTGTGTATATTGTAGCCAATCACAATCATTTAATTAACTAATTAAGTCCAAAGTTGTGATAATCATTTAATTAACTAATTAAGTCCAAAGTTGTGATAGTAGTCAAGTGGAAAGTAGAATTCATTTGTATTGAGGAAAGTTCTCTGAACTGATCAGTTTAGATATATACTTATTAAAATAATCTATTTTTCCATACTCATGTAGGACAGTGGTGTATCTTCTTTTACTATATCCTCTGGTTTCACACACTCAAGGTTTCTTGATCCATTTATTAGAGTAGATATGGTAACTGTATGTAACAAATAATTTTAAATAAGCATAAAATATTAAAATATGGTAATCCAAAGAGGAAAAGTGAACTGAAATTCGAAAGAATTATCAGATATGAGTAACCTTTTATATTTCAAATTTATTGGCATATCAGTAAAAAAAAATAATAACTATCTCTTAAAGTGCCCTGTGTTTCTTAAATGCTATGTTTCTCATCTCAACTTCTAATATCAATACTTCCCTATGCTTGGTAGTTAAGTAGCAAAGAAATTAATAGTGGCTGGTTGCGCCAATTCTAATTGTTTCTCCCACTTAAAACCATCTCTGGACCAGTAATTCTCACTTTTGTTTGAAGGTAAATACACTGAAACCAGCTAAAATGCATTCTCTCAGTTTCCTTATTATTACCTTCAAAATTACCTAGCTAATTTTATTCCTTCTTCACTACCCCCTCCCTTTGCTTTTCAAAAGCAACCTCTAGATCTGTGGTCTTGATTTTTTTCTTAATATTTGTTGTTTAGATTATTTTCACTATTTTTTCTTCCTAATTTAGTAACTATATCTTTAAAATACAATTCCTAGGAGCTGGGTTTTGACTCAGTCGTAAGGTGCTTGTCTAGCACATGTGAAGTACTGGATTTGACCCTTAGCACCACATAAAATAAATAATATAAAGGTATTTTGTCCATTTACAGCAAAAAAACTTTTAAAAATACAATTTCTATGTCTTCATCCATTTGTTCTTCCCCTTTACCAACAGACATAATAAAAAACAAAGCAAGATTTATGTTTTTAACTTAATCTGGTTATGCCCTTAACTAAGACACAATGGCTCTTAATTTAGATTTTCTAAAGGACAGTTCATTCAATTGCTCTTGCAACTCAGAATGTGGTCTGAGACTCAAGAAGCATTGGAAGCATCTTTGAATCTATCATGATGTAGAACCAAAGACCTACTGAGTCTAAATATACATTTTGTACATGGTCCCCAATATTATGATTCACTAAAATTTGAGAGTCCTTATGCATGCTTAATCTTTTATCAATTCCTCTAACTTAACTTGTCTATTTGATGTTTCTTTTTGCTTTGTTATTTTGTTATTAGTACTGAGAATTGAACCCATGGGTGTCTAACTACTGAGCTACATCCCCATACCTTTTTATATTTTATTTAGAGACAGGGTTTTGCTGAATTTCTGAGGGCCTCATTCAGTTACTGAGCTGAGTTTAAACTAAAAATTCTTCATCTCAGCCTCCAGAGCCACTGGGAATATAGGTATGCACCATGTGCCTGGCCATTTAATTTACCTATTTAAAATTTTCTCTATTTTGTTCCCCAATTTGTAGTTGTATTAGAAGTCATAGTCTTTCCAGGGAATGTTTATCAGGCCATGATCAATGTGCACCTGCTTATTTTTTTTTCTTTTGTTGTTTTTCTCTATAGTCTTTTCTCATGCTTTATTCTCAATTCTTCCGAACCCTTCCTTATGTCCCAACTTTCCTCTAATTTAAGAAGGTCTGGAAATGTACCTAATAATTCAGCTCCTCTACTGACAGTCCAACTTATCTTGTGGTTGCAACTTGATAAGATATACTATTTAAATCTTCTTACTATTTATTATTTTCATTTCTTCCACTATTGAATCATCCTAGTGCTAATGGTTTAAACAAGAATTATATCCAATGACTTTAAAAAGAGTGGTTCTTACCTTTTATATGTCCATATACACCTTCTTTTGATCTTTGATGTGCACCACCAAATGAATGACCAACACTATTCTGAGAAAGAATCTGAGAGACACACTGGTAAAAATTAATATCACTAATGAGTTATATGAAGATTGACTAATCAGTATTCTAAGGAGACACCTAATTGTACAAATTTGAAATAAATTAGAGTTACAAGTACACATTGAAAATTGAAATCTTTTATACCAGAGTGTCATATATCCTCTGCAAATCAGCCAAGTATTATAATCATTTGTCTACTAACTCTATACAACCAGGATAGAAGGATAATAGAGAACTACCAAAATAAGGGTTAGGGTTGTGGCTCAGTGGCAGAGTGCTTGCCATGCATGTGTGCGGCACTGGGTTCAAGTCTCAGCACTGCATGTAAATGAATAAAATAAAGGTCCATTGACAACTAAATGAATAAAAAAGAAGAGAGAGAGAGAAAACTACCAATATCACACTAACTGATGTGCATATTTCTATCAAGAAAGCAACTTCATTACACCTTAACACTACTCATAACTTGCCACTAAAAATAAGAGGACCTTCTACCATATATTAGCATATATAATATATAATATGTACAAAGAGTAAGTTGTATAGACACACATATGTATATATACACTTGCTACCCATCAGTAAACATTTAACACATTCTAATTATAAGGTTTTAGTGTTGTACTCAGATATTTTGTTAGAGAGACTAAATCATGTCACATCAAGTAGAAAAGAAGCCATGTTCCTACTGTTTTATTCAGGGAAGGAAGGGCTTACAGAATTATAAATTTCTTTTGGTTAAATGTTTACTGATAGGAAAACTAGTTTAATAAAATAATAAACTGGTTTTAAGAAAGTTTTCTTTTTTTAATACATGAGGGTAAAGTATGCATCAGTTTCCACTCAAGAAAAAAATTACAAAATATTATACTATGGTAAAAATCATGTATGTAGATATATACAGTGGTTACTGACTGCACCGTGAATTTCAGTCAAATAAACTGGTGTATTTCTGCACAAACACTGGTAAAGGGCATGCAGTGGAGTGAAATTACAGAGAGGCAATTAAAAGATAAGACCCACAAATATGTTTTTTCGAGTAATAAAAGAGCTCATAAAAGAATTTAACTACTGCAGTTGTCAGGAAAAAACTGGCTAGGTGGAAGCTCTTCTCTGGTAGGCTCACACCCTCTATAGTTTTAAAAAAATCATATTGTAAATTTCAGTAATGAGTTTCAGCCAGTTGGATTCTGCCTGAGATGTCAATGGAGGACAGGTGCACTGCAGATTCTTCTCAGAAAAATCATGAGTTCTTACTCAAGAAACTTATTTAGTTGGTGTCCTTTTTCTAGACTTTCTTGATGGAAGATCAGAAACCCTGGCCTTCATTTTCTTATATTTTCAGTACCCAACAATGACATAAATTTGGCAGTTCAGGAAGCATTCACAACACAAGTCAGGTTCTATCAACAATAGTAACTGAGACACAGATCTGTAGCAAGCTCTGTAAAGCTGCAGTCATGGTTACATGGTCATCCAAGGGATAGAAACTAAGGTTAGTTTCAATTAAATGTGCCGGTAGGAACTATGTGTAAGAAGAGTGTCAGGATTGCTTCTGGTAAAATCTTGTTGTTACAATCTCCAGAGGGGAGAGCTGATCTCCAGAGTTTGATCTCCATCTCACTGTGCTCAGAAGCACGTGAAGGAAGAACTAAAGCAATTATTAGTCACTTCTTGTTCATTCACCAAGGGGGTTCCTCCTTTAGAAAGGTCCCATTACTGGAACTCTGTCTTTGAAATATTAACATCTTGTATGCTTTATCTCCAAGACAAAGGAACTGCCTCTGTTTACTGGAATTGTGGATACCCACCATCTAGGTCCAGGTTAACAGCGATGTGTTGAAAACTCTGGTCAGCAGAAAGTATGGTGTGCTGCCTTATAGAATAAAGGGCAGTGGGGACATCTCCCTGTTAAAACTTGTGTTTTGAGATTAGTAACAGAAAACATAATGAGTTGTGTGTGATTCCAAGGGGCAGAACATTTTTGGAATACTTTGAAAGGTCTTGTGAAAAGTTTATTTCCTGCATCTCCCCCAACCAAGCACAGATCCTGCACACAGTCCACCTCTATTATGCTTAGAGAAAGTGAAACCAACACCACAGGAGACATGGAGTCTGGCATGACCTTGAGCTCACTAAAAGTCTGGAATTGGGATTTTCAGCACAGACTTACCCATAGGCTTCATGTGTGAGAGTTTTGTTAATAGCTCTTATTATAGCCATAGTCCCATACCCAGGTACATAAAAAACAATATAAAAATGGTCCTATAGCATTTCCTGGTAGGCACGAATGAAACTTTTCAACATTCAAGACTCCACAACCAATACTGGCCTGTTTTGGCTAGAATTGAGAAGAAACAAGTACAACTATAGTTACTCCCCAGAAACACCCCCCCAAAAAAATGGTTAATCTTAAAAGTAGAAGTTGGATAAGAAACTGCTTATATTTGAATTACATCAGATAAAGAAATCATATTTTTCTTGGCACTGAATCTTTAAGTGGCTTTTCTTATCATTTGTTTTTCACTTTCTAACTTACATGATCTTTTAATTGTTTAATTTTCTTTGTACTTGTTTTCTTATTTTTCATTTGTATTTGCATTATTTTCCTTTTTTTCTTTTTCTTTTTTTCCATCTCACCTTCTGTGTATTTTAGTATTAATTTTAGAATCACTAATGCCTAAGTTTTGGACAGTGTTTATTATTATCACTTCTTCATTGGTTACCTGAGTTGTAGAGATCGTTTAAAAAAGGTTTTGCTTTGGTTTTAAGTCAACATGTGATTATCTTCTAACTTTTTGATATTACTTGTGATTATTCTTTCTTCTTAAAGTGCTTTGAATAAGTAATCCTAGCACTACTGTCAATGAGTTAGGGCTTTGAAAATAGAACATACACTCTGTTTGGGGAATATCTGAAGAGAAATCTGCTGAACAAAATGACCCACATCTGAGAGGGGAATAGAAATCTATTTGAATATCTGCACAAACCTCTGTATATTAAAACAAGAAACATGAGAAATCAAGGCACTAACACACTACCCAAAGTGTTTAAATCCTTAATAACTTACTACACATACATTGATGTGTAGGATATGGTGAGCAAAGAATTCAAAAATTTATTATGAAAATAATTTGAGAAACTAAAGAGTAAAAAATGAATTAATTAAAGAAAACCAAGTTTTGAAAGAATATCCCAAAATGAAATAGTTTCTAAAAGAGAAAAGGCAGAAAATTTGGAAATGATAAGCTTATTAACTCAAATAAAAGTCCAAATGAGAAGTACTGAAAATATACTACATCAGGTAGATGGTAGAATGTTAAGTCTTGAAGACAAGGTCGATGATGTAGAACTTTCCTAATATAATATAAAAGAGAGACTTTAAAAAAATATATAGGCATTTTACAACAACCTTAAAAGACCAATTGCAATGAATGTCTTCAGGGAAGGAGTGTAGATACAGACTAAAGGCATAGAAAACATATTCAGTGAACTCACATCAGAAAAAAAATCCTTAATTGTGGAAATAAGATGAACACCAGGCACAGAAAGCATTTAGAAGGCCAAATACACATGGTCAAAAAGAAACTGTCCACATTATATTTTTTTAAATGACAAAATTCAGAGCAAAGAAAGATTTTTACAGATTCAAGAGAGAAGCACCAAGTCATTGGTGAAAGGTAACACATCTGGGCCAGCAGGACATGCAATACTATATTTCAAGCACTAAAACAGAAATACTAAAGTGGCACCTCCTCATTCACAAATACATCTTCATTAAGCTTCCCCACATACCCTTACCATAATTGTTCTTCTTTAAAATATATCAGCAAAGATCTCTACAAAATGGCTCAAATGTGATTAGACTCCCTATTTCCTTTTGATCTATTTTGACTTGCAGAAACTAAATTTACCCCTGGATTTAATGAATGCACTCTGCTTTTGTGGTATAATCTGTAAAATCCCTGACAGTTATAAGAAATGAGACAATAGGTTACTTATGAGAACTCACAGAAAAAGATAACTTTCATGTAGACCCCTGCAAAAATGTATACTTTTAAGCTCCCCTCTCCACACCACTGGGTATAAAGCTCAACAAATGTCTAGACCCAGCATTCAGGGAGAGAATTTGTTTTAGATGAAAGCTCCCTCTGGAGAGGCTGCAGACAATAAACCTGCTTCCCATTAATTCCTCTGGTGTCCAGTCTCATCTGTCTTACTTCAGTACTGCCAGTCTAAACTGTTTTCTACATCAAAGTTTTTTTTCAGAAATAAAGACCTTTCAAGACAAGAATAAACTAAAATAAACAATGACAAGTAAGTGTAGAAGATTCATAATGGAATTCTATATACACAAGAAGAAGATTAAAATAAATCATGGAGAATACAAAAGAATGAATGTAACTGATGAGTGGATAAGCAAATGGGAATTAAGAGTGAATCCTCTATTATAAAAAAAAAACACACTTCATTATTTTAACACTGGATTCACATTGTGTTAATTGTCAACTTAAAAGATATAGACTGAAATACTCAATTAACAAAAAAGACCCAAATGTGTGTTGTCTACAAGAAACACACCTGAATTTGCAAAGTTGTTCAAAGAATAAAAGTGAAAGAATACAGAATTATTCCACGTAAAAAGAATCCAACAAAGTAGTAGCTATTTGCAAATATGATAAAGGTGACTTCAAGCAACAATTACTCAAAGGTATCAAAGAAGGTCACTACATACTGCTAATGTGAAAAATTCCACAAGAAGAAAAATAGCTGTAAATATTTACACGTGAAAGGCAATGCCACCGATTTTATAAAATAATAAATATTTCACCTAAAGGGACAGATAGGACCCAATAAAAAACTTAAGTGTAAGTGATATTAATACTAATATCACCAGTGACTGGTTAGGTGGTCAAAACACCAATAACTTACCTACATATCACTTTTACTTTATATCATGTCAACTTTATAGTTGTCCACACACATCACAATGGATTGCTATTAGAAAAAAACACATAGAGCCTTATTAACAAGTGGGTCTGGAAAAAAATAGATACACACATGAAGATGAAAAGTCAACTTAAGAGTGGATCAAATATTTAGGAATTACACAAGAAAATCTACAACTGCTGGATAAAATTGTAAGCTGAACTTATCAACATATTATCACAAGCATCAATTACTCTAATAAACCTCCTAAAGCATAAAATATAAATCCAAGAATCAATACCTAGGGTGGCATAAAATTAAAAACTTCTGAACACTAAAGGAAACAAATAAGAAAATGAAGACAAAGCCTGCAGAATGGGTGAACTTTGCCACCTGATCTACAAATGTGGGTTAATATCCAGAATATACAAAGAACTCAAAAAATTTATTAGAAACAATTAATAACTCACAGAATAAATTGAAAGAGAAAACTAAAGGGATCTTTCTTAAAAGAATTACAAATGAATAATAAATATATTTTAAAAATTTCAACATCTCCAGCATTTTGGGAAATACAAATAAAAATTATATTTAGATTTTATCTTACTCTCTTCAGAATGACAATTATCAAAAACACAAGTAATAGTAAATGTTGATGAGATGCAGAAGAAAGGTACACTTGTACATTGTTGGTAAGACTGCAAATTAGCACAAACACCCTGGAAATCAATAAAGAGATTCCTCAAAAACTAGTAATATATTATCCTACTCTTCCAGTCCTTGGTATATAGTCAAAAAATTTAATCTCAGCATATTTTAGGAATGCAGCCACATCAGATTTTATGGCAGCACAATTCAAAATAGAAAGGCTATCAAAAAGAAACCTAGGTGCCAATCAACAGGTTAATGTATAAAGAAAATGTGGCACATATATACAATGGAGCTCTACTCAGGAAATCATCAATAAAAAGAAATAATGGCATTTGTTAGTAAATAAATGGAACTAGATAATGTCCTGCTAAGTGAAAGTAAATGTCCCGCTCAGACTCAGAAAATCAAGGGTGGAATATTTTTCTTATATTAAGAAGGTAGATAAAAATAAATGGAAAATGGGGGATTCCATAAAAATAGAAGAGAGGTCAGTGGAGTAGAGGAAGGAGATTGAGAAGGATGGAGGGAGTGCCAAAGGAAGTGTTGTGAAAAGAATCTGAAGAAATTTTCCTTTGTGAACTTAGTAATATTTCACACTGAATTTGACCTTTATGTATATCAATGATACACTAACTAAAACAACTACAAATAAATACAAGAAAGAATAGTGAAGTATAAGAAAGGTAATAGAGGCAGGAAAGGGAGAGTACTGGGGATCAAACTGGAAAAATATATACCATGCTTGTATGATTATTTCAAAATTAGCTCCAATATTATATGAGAAATAATGATATAATTAAGAAAAAGATGAAAACAGCAAGTAAAACTACAGAAACTACATGAACACTTGAAGAATGAATAATACAGTTGCATAATCAAAGGGACACTGAGGAAATCAGGGGGAAAAAGTTTTAAATAAGCCTGAGAACCACATGAGAATAAAAACACAACATCCATACATTTATGGTATAAAGTAAAAGCAGTTATTTTTCTGTTGTTTTTTGTTTGTTTGTTTCTTTTATTGAGACATTGTATGTATATATAATAGTGGGGTTCATTATACCACATACAGAAGTGCATATAACATATTTTGATAAATCTTGCTGCCCAGTAACTTTTCTTTCCCTTCCAATGTCCCTCCACTAATCCACCAAAAGCAGTTATATGAGGGCAGTTTTTAGCAAGGGCTACATCCATTTAAGAATCTGAGACATTTCAAATTGTAAACCTTATGATGCATCCTCATGTCTAAGAAAAACTTAAGTAAATAAATTCTAAAACTGAACAAGAAAATAATTAATTAATGTTGGATAAAAATTATAGATGAGATAATTTTAAAAAAAAACATAGTAATAATAGAACAAATGGTTGATTGCTGGAAAGATAAATAAAATTGATAAACCCTTGGCCCAGGGACTAATAGAAAGAGAAAGAAGATACAAATGAATAAAGCTAGAAACAAAAACAGAAATATTAAAACAGATACCACTGAAATCCAGAGGATATCTAGAGACTATTGGAAAACTTATATTTTAATGAGTGAAAAAAAATCTAGATTATTTTAAAGAATAAAATTGAAACATAAATAAATCTAGAAGATACTGATAAAATATGGCCTAAAATTTTTGAATCAAAAGGATAGAGAAAAAAATAGCTCAATAACAAGAAATTAAGTTGAAGCAATAATAACAAGCCTCCTGGACCAGAGGTTAATGCATGGCTAAATTTTATCAGATATTTTAAAAGAATTGTTATTAATATCCCCATTTCATGTAAGAGAAAAGGAAAGATGCTTCCAAAGCAATTCTGCAAAGAATTACCCTGACTGGAATAGTGAATATTGGACAGAACAAGGAAAAAACTAGAGAACAATATCCTTGAGAACCATAATATATAAATACTTATAAAATATTCACAAACCACATTCAACAACACATTACAAAATAACATACAGTGTCAGGCATGGTGGTATATGTCTATATTCTCAGAAAAGCAGCAGGTTGTTTGAGGAGCACTGTAATTTCAAAAATAGCTTGGAAAATTTAGTGAAATCTGTATCATAGTAAAAAATAAAAGGTGCTGAGGATGTGGCTCAGTGGTACAACCTTTCTGGTTTGAGTCTCTAGTCACATACAAAAAAAAATAATCCATAAAAGCTGGTTTTGCTCTAGGATACTTCAATACATGCAAATCAATAAAACTAATACACCACATATAGAATCAAGGGAAAAATTACATGATAATTGAAACAGCTGCAGGAAAAGCCTTTGACAAATTCAATGGCCCTTCATAAGAAAGCCCCGAGAAACCATAAACAGTAGAATTTTTATTACAAGTAAATAAAGACCAAGTATATCAAACCCAAAGCCAATAGTAAAATGATGAAGAACATTTTCTCTAAAATGAGGAAAAAGACAAGGATGCTCATTGCCATTATCTCACTAATCATAGTACTTAAAATTTTAGACAAGAGAAAGAAGTAAAAGGGATTCAAATAGGAAAGTTAAAATGTTAAATCACTTTTATATGCAAATGATATAGTCCTATTCTTAGAAGAATATAAATGATGTACAATGAAAATTCTACTTCTGATGAATAAATTCATCAGAGTAACAGGATGCAAAGTAAACATATAAAAATAAACTCTTTGTCTATATACCATAGAAAACCTAGTGAGAATTCAGCAAGGGTAACATCTCATTCAAATAGTTTTAAAAATACCTAGGAAAAACCCTAAACAAGGAAGTGAATGACATTTTCAAAAAAAATTACAGATTGATGAAAAAAGAAACTAAAGAAGACAATAGGAAATAAAAGATCTCCTATGTTCATGGAGAGGCAGAATTAATATTGTGAAAATGGCTGTAGTACTATAAATGAATTATAGATTCCATGTATTCCCATTCAAATTCAAATGATATTATTCACAGAAATGGGGGAAAGAAAGAACTACTTCTAAATCTGTATGGATGAAAAACAAAAAATACTTAGACAAAGTGATAATGATCATAAGAGAAACAATGGATAAACTACAATGCCCAATTTCAAAATAGAAAACAGAGCCACAATAATAAAAACCATGGTCCTGGTGTAAAGAAAGACCCATAGACCAATGGACAGAAGTCAGAAAGCAAACCCACACAGGTAGAATTATGTGATACTAGGCAAAGACACAAAAAACATATTTTGGAGAAATGGTAAATGACATTTTAGGAATAGTGTTGGAAAAACTAGATACCTATATGTAGAAGAAGAAAACTAGATGCCTATTTTATAACACTGTACAAGAGTTTATTTAAAAAGGACTAAAGACACATGTACCAGACTAGAGGGTTTACAACTGCTAGAAGAAGATATATGGAAAACACTTCAGTATGTAGATAATGACTTCCTGATTAGAGCCCCCTACAGCTCAGAAAATAAGAGCAACAATGGATAAGAGAAGATGCATCAAACTGAAAAATTCCTGCACAGTGAGTGAAACACAAAACAGTAAAGAGTGGTAGCCTCCAGAATTGGAGAAAAGAGTAGCTTTACTAGCTACTCTTCTGAAAGAGGTTAATAACCTGAAAATATTAATGCAAATATCTTAACACCAGAAATGCAAAAACCTTTTCAATCAATAAGCAAATGCAAAGCTAGTTCTCAAAATAAGAGATACAAATGACCAACACTTCAGTGAAAAAATAACCATACATCTTTATCAATCAGAGAAATGCAAATCAAAACAACATCAGGCTCCCATTTTCCACCATTCAAAGAAGCAATCATCAAGAAAGCAAATAATTCTGGGAAGAACTAAGGAGAAAATCTCTTATATGTGATTGGTAGGAACATAAATTACTATATATCTAAGGAAATCCATATGAAGGCTACTCAAAAAACTGAACATACAGCTACTTAATTAATCAACTATACTACTCAGTACTTAATGGAAAATATTAAAGTCAGCTTACTTTAGAGATATACATATTCCCATCTTTCCCATGACACTATTAATAATAGGCAAGATACAGAATTAGGCTAGATGCTTGTTAATAAAAGAATGGATAAAGAAAATGTTATATATATACATACACACACAAGGAAGATTTCCATGCATAGAGAACAACAAAACTAAGTAATTTTTAGGAAAATAAATGAAACAGGGAAGCATAATGTTAAGTAATACAAGCCAGACTCAGAAAACAAGTATCATATATTGCTCTCATATGGAAAACTAGATGTGGAAATTTTCAACATAAAAATATATGAATTATAAATTTTATCCATCAGCATACATAAAATTGGGAATATGGAGGAAGGAATGTTGAAGTATATTGGGGGAGTATATGTATATGTATGTACAAATATGCCACCATGAAAATTCTGTATAATTAATGTGTATCAATTTTTAAAAATTGACAAACTTTTTCTAATTTTTAGAAGTTCATTTATTTTTCATTTATCATGTTCATTACCACTGTTACTGGTTTGTTTAGATTTATATTTTTTGAATAGCAGTACTATTTATATATGTATGCATATATTTATTTTATTGATTTATTTTTAGTTATATGTGACAGTAGTGTCCATTTTAATATAATTTAACAAGCATTGACCATCAATAAATTAAGTCTATATTAAATGTTACTAAATATAAATTTCTTGAAGCTTTAATAAGAACAGAAGCAAAGAAAACATTAATTTCTTAAGCATCTAAAATATGCCACATTTATTTGCTTATTTTCCTATTCATTATAATCACAAAATGATCATGATTATAATCCCACAACCTGCTTCCTAGTCATTCAAGGATGTCAAGAGAAAATGATAGACAAATATGACACAATGTTCTATATGTCCTGCATGTACTTCCCTTAACTTTCCTGTTTTGCCTAATACTGAGTTGCTGCTCTTATTAATTTCAATATTTCTTATTTTAAGTATCAGCCATCTTAAAACTTTTATTCAGTCTGTACACTTAACTTTCCCTCCATAAATTAATTCTTTGTATGCATCTCCTTTTCTCAGCTTCATATTCATAAAGCTGTTCTTTTAGCTTGTTTTCTATTTCTCTCCTTCCATAAGGGCACACCAAAAAACTGTTTATTCCCACCCCATTCTGTCAATGTTAATTCTATACATATACCACACCTGTTGATATCCTTGTTTTTTACTATAACCTTGTAGCCTTATTTCTTTCTAGCATGTTCGTCATCATGGAAGAAGATATGTAAAAAAAAAAATGAAAGAATTTTCTTAAAACACATTACCTTTGAGTCAGGTGATGGAATAGAAGGACAATCATTTCTAATTCTGATTGCCTGCACAAGTGTGGTTTCAATTACTTCCTTCTTTCGACTGGCAGAATTACTGTTGTAATTCTGTAAGTTTCCACTTTTTTGGTTCCCAGTGTCATATTTTACTACTGATGATAAAAACAAAATAAACAGTATATGAAACTTGTGTAATTTAGAGTCAATAAGCAGCAAAATTTCAGTTAGTCTTCAAATAGCTTACCATCCTTTATGGATTGTCTGGAAGCTTCAATTAATTCTCCTCCTTCTTCTGGAATATTCTAGGAAGAAAAAAAATTATGGTATAATAAGTGCCAAAGTTGACAAAATGACTAACGTTCTCCACTACTGCAGAGTACAACAGAATAAGCATTCTGATGTATACTCAAACTGTAATTCTCTCACTAATGGGGTAAGGATTATGAGCCAAGACAGAAAGATTTCCAAAATGTCACTCTCCTTATCTCCAATTGATTTTTACACAAATACTGAAATCCATTCTACTATTTTCTTAAGCTCAGTGATGTAGAATAAAAATCGTAGCCATCTTTATTTAGACTATTTTTGAAAAAGACTAATATTAGAAAATATATGTAATATTTTAATGTGTTTATGACATATTGGCATGAATTACCTCTTGAGGGGAAAGTTCATAAGATATGAGCTTTTAGAGTATCTATTAAAAATATTGATTGGATTCCTAAACAGTATAAATTTTGTCTATCTTATGTGTTAAATTGCTAAAGATAAATGATTATACAAATTTTGCTGTTTCCAACAAAAAGAGAAATGAAAAAAAAACAATATTGTGAGGGTGATATCAATGAATAAAAACCTTTTGGAGTTGCTAAACAAAAACATTAACTCAATAACTAAACAAAAGTGACAGAGATAGCACAATGAATAGACACTGAAGACATGTTTTCTGCAGGGAAATATTAAGTATTAGAGTAGGTCATTGTTTTAGAAAGCGATGCATGTTTTTTTTATTCCAGTACCTTCATATAATTAAATTAACAAAACAATAAGATATAAAACAATAAAATATTTCTTAAGAAACCAGATGGTGCTGCCAACCACATCACCA
Source organism: Ictidomys tridecemlineatus (assembly GCF_052094955.1). NCBI lineage: Eukaryota > Metazoa > Chordata > Mammalia > Rodentia > Sciuridae > Ictidomys > Ictidomys tridecemlineatus. The sequence continues at coordinate 568,171 of NW_027520959.1, read as the reverse complement.
TGTTTGCTTGATATAGGTAACAAAAGATAGTGGAAAGTCATTTTTTAATAGATAGGCAAGAAGGAAGAAACTAGCAAATTTTCATCTGAAATCTAAATCTAAACTCAAGTTTGGAGCAGGCTTGGAGGATATTCTTGTTCCTACTAACACATTTATGACGTTACTCTAACTTGTTTATTCTTCCTTTATTGCACCAATTAGAGATAACTTACTCAAAACTTTCACATACCATATATTAAAAGAGAATACAAACAAAGAATATTTTTTTAATTCAGTAGACTTAATTACTAGTTATCTCATGCACATTATACTATTTAGGATGTTTCAGCAAGTAGACATTTATTTTATCCACATTTACTCATGTTCAACACTGTATATGACACCAGCTTTTAGAAATGGTGCATTTCTCCAGGCCAAATGAGCTCAGTTGAGTTATGAATAACACCATAATAGCATTCTAAAAGGAACACAGTATGATCTCTCTATATTTTTATCCTCAAAATAAAAATTACACTGTTCTAACTCACATAATATTTAGCTCTTCATAACTGAAATAAAATTAAAGTCATTGCAAAAACAGAAGATGTTTACATTTAACCTTATTTTAGCTGCTCAAGGATATTTGAACATATATTTTTTAGAGAAAGAGAGAGAGAGAGAGAGAATTTTAATATTTATTTTTTTTAGTTTTTGGCAGACAAAACATCTTTGTTTGTAAGTGGTGCTGAGGATCAAACCCTGGCTGCATGCATGCCAGGTGAGTGCGCTACCGCTTGAGCCACATCCCCAGCCCAGCACATACATTTTTCACCTGAAATAGTTAATAAAAATAGTAGTGTTTTACAAAATAAACATTTAAGTAAGTAATTTTAGATACATTTAAAATTTGAAATTTCTGAGTTTGACATAGAATTTGGATATTTTAAAAAAGTATAATGAAAAAAAATTCTGAACCTAAAGTATTACCATGCAATTATTGAGAGTTTCTGCTTCCAGTACTGGTTATTACTTTGCACACGCCATCTTTTCTTCAATTAGATGAAGAGTAATTTGTACAAAATTTTATTACCTCACATTTTTTAGATTTTTTATTGGTTCTTCTCAGTTATACAGCAAAATAGAATTTACATGCTAGGATATAATTATAAAAGCATAGAATATAATTTGTTCTAATTCAGGACCTAGTACTTCCTTCTGTTCTACTAATCTTTCTGCTCTTATAGTTTTTAAATTACTGTTACTTTTAGTGGAAAGACTCAAAGTTTGGATATGCAAGCCCTTTTTAATACAAGTATTAAGATACAGATTTTAGATTTCTGGGCTGCCACAATTTCCAATATTACTTTATTATAAACACAGAGCCAAGGAAAGAAATAGAGCATACAGGTCTCTTCAAATGTTATAATACCAAAACATCAAGGGTCCAAGTGAAAAAAAGAAAAGTTATGTACAATGTATATTATATATTAAAAACTAAAGGCACCAGGAAAATTGCATAATTCTATAAAAATTAATTTAGGCATGAGTATTGTAAGTCATGTAAGAATGATTTAAAAACCACAGTAACGTAAACTGATCCAAAAAAATCCTTGAATAAATATTATATTTCCTCTGGAGTTAGAAAGCTGTTTCTAATGATATTTTTCTGTTACTATGTATTGCCTAGCCCATTGTTCCTTCCAGCCCCCAAGATTCCCAAGTACTTGAGAGAACATTGATACAAAAAATATTTTAAAAAATTTAACATAATTCTTTAAAATAGATTCTTAGCAAATTTTCACATAAAATGTAAGAAAAAATATAGCTAAATTTTAAGCATTAACATTTAAAACACAAAATTCAGAACAAGAACACGAGTTTTTTTTTTTTTTTTTTACAAAAAATCACTTTACCTTAATACTAGCTTCATAGCTGCCCTCAACCATTGCAAAGCAGGAATCAGCTGGATGTGATTTTTTTTGTTAGATCTTTAGAGAAAAAAATGTGTAACAAAAATGGTGAAGTACTATTCTTTTTAAAATAAACTCCATTTAAAGTTAATGGTGTATCTTTATTGATATAATTAAAATATGACCTCCATTTAAAAAAATAGCTTATATTCACCTCTTTCTGCCTCTACTGCTGTGACTTTATAAAATATTCAATGAAGGCACTCTTAGTTCCAATTCAGAGCAATAGAAAAAACATCAACATAACCTAATAATAATTTATTCTTGGAAATTTTCTATCTTGAAGGCTGAACTTAAAACCCAAGTAATGACTGGCATTTTTTTTTACACCTGATTTGAAACAAACCTCTAATAATAGAAGACAAGATAACAAGATGCACAGTTCCCTCTCGTGGATATCCAGGATACAAATACTAAGCAATGTTGTTCTTCAGTATGGAAATCACCAATAATAATACACAATTTATTCCCTCTACCTACAAACAGTGCACAGAGTTCTCTGGAACTTTAAAATATTTTGAAAGTTAAAAATTGACTATATATGTTATTTAGAATACATTTGTTAGACACATTGGAATAAATTATAAAATTGATTTTTCCTGAATAGGTCCGACTTTATTCAGGTGTTTATAAACTAGCATGCACTTTAAAACCTTTATGGACATTCAGACACTCAAGGGGAAAGACTTCCAGAAAAGCAGAGTCTTGATGTTTGTACCTCTGTTTCCCTAATTATTATGTAAATATCCTCCTTGCTGTAGGAATCAACTTCCCAGTTCCTCATCTGCAAAACTCAGTGGCAGTCTTCAAATTTGAAGTCTACATCCCTTGAATATGCAGAGTCCTGAAACAAGGTTAAACTAAATGGGGTCTCAAGCACTGGCCTGTCTAAATACCTTACCAACTACACAACTGAAGCTTTGTAATAACTTTGCCTGTCAATCACTCCTGGGCCCAGCAAGGACATCAGCAATTTGGAAAGAAAGTGAAGGTGAATGGAAACCTGCTTTGGGCCACAGATCTATATATTCTAAGAAATTTTACTGCTGTTTCACTAGTCTCTAATCCACTCTTGCAACACAGATGAAAACAGGCAAAATACAAGCTTAGGACTTCCTCTAAATTTTGTATTAATATGCATTTTATAGAGAGCTTTTAATATTCTCTGTCTTTAATTCCTGTTTTGTGCTCATTCAACTGATCATAAACCCCAAGATTTTGGTCTCTTTTTTAAACCCTTATTCCTACCCAACACAGTGTTGTTACTCATAAGAATATCCCTTTGCTTTACTAGTTAAATTTTGATCCTGTATCACAGTGTTCACTTTAAAATTCTAGTCTTGTCCTTTTTTGTTGGGATTCTATAGTCAATCTCAATCTATTATACAAAAAATTAGCCTTAAAAATAATAACCAGAAAATGTACTGAGCTCAGAATTAAGGAACTGGAGTTCAAATTTCATTGCTGTTATTGTTTGTACCCAGAAAAGTCCCTTTAATATATTTAAGTTTCAGGCTCATCCTCAAAACTATCATTTGGCCAGCTTGTCAAACATATGCTAAAAGACTAGATGGTTGCTAAAATTCCCTAAAATTCTGAAATTTCTGAACTTTAGATTGTGTCAACAGAAAAAGAAATAATATTCAATTGACAAAGTAAAAAAGAAACACAAAGAGAACAAAACAGAAAATACAAATAGAAATTAAATAAAAGAGTATAGTCATAGAAAAAAGAAAAAAAAGTATAAAAGCAAAAGTCTTCATAAAATGGTTAGGGGTAGTATTTGAAGAGAAACTAACTGGAAAATTGGGAAGTAGAGAAATTTGAATGTCCTCTAAGGATTAATATAATTAATACAACATTTTGTGAATAATATTATTCTTCACTTCCAGAAAAATAATTTCTCTACACCAATTGCTTGATCTTGTTTATTCGAAACCATGTGGCCATAGCTCTGTGAGATTTTCCATAAAAGCTTTGGTATATTAAGAAAAAAAAATTGGTTACCAGTGGAACTGTCAATATCAGGACAAAATCTTGGACTATAACCTGGCTTCTCAGGTAAAATATAAATCAGAATTAACACAAAACTGTCTTTGACTTTCTAAATTGATGATATACAATTAGAAAATTAAAAAGTGAATATATATGCTATTTAGAGTACATGTCAGACACACTGAAATAAATTGTAAAATTGAGTTTTCCTGTACAGGTTTCACTTGGTATCAACCTGTACAGTGGAACAACACAATGGAGTTGTCAGCCAGGTAAGACTACAGTCTAAACATAGGCCTGAAACTTATTAATTATGCAAATATGGGAAAAATAGTCAACCTCTATGAATGACAGTTGCTTTAATAGTAATTAAGAGGTGATAATAGCACAGGTACTTTCAAACTGCTTATAAGACAACTTTAGGAAACAAGTGTTAACAAATGAATGTGGTGTCTGTCTCAGACTAGAATACTCAACAAATCCTTTTACCTTCACTCTCCACTTAGGTAATAGTCATTTTTTTAAAAAAATCTATAAATTCATACCGTCTTAATGAGTCATTTTTAGAACTTTCTTTCACTATTAAATATAACAGTAAAATATATATTTTATCAAAAATGGAAATATAAAATATTAAAAGTTTATGACTCTGATGTTTTGTTATAAAATATTCCTCCAGGCCCATACTTGAAGAAATTTTTAGAAATAATATTAATTTTATTTCTGACAGGTAAGTAAAGAATGCATTAACAACTCCAATGTCTCCCACTTTGTACTTATCAAATGCAAGGAATAATTATGGGAATTATAAGTTTGATACTTAAAAGTAAATCATTGGTCCCATAACCATAATCCTTACCAAAAGCTGCAAAAATGAAAGAAAACCTTATCATTATAACATAAATTAGCATAAAGATATAAATGTCAAACCAGGAGAGACATGATGGTGGATTAGCAGGAAGTGGCTTTTCCCACAGCTCCACCACATGGGACTCAGAGAGTAAAAAAAGTGTTTCTCTGTGAGGTGGGTGATAAAAGCATGCCACTTATACTCAACATTTTTTTCTTTTAGCCTTGAAAACTGAGGAATTTGGGGTGCATCAGACAAAGATGAAAAACAGAACTGGAGCTTAGGTTTTAATGTGAGTGGAGGATATCAGTACACAAGGACAGAAAAGACTGAAAAGTGCTACAGACAAGGGGCTAGGGTTGTGGCTCAGTGGTAGAGTGTCTGTCTAGCATGCATGAGGCACTGGGTTCAATCCTCAGCACCATTTAAAAATAAAATAAAAATACTGTGTCCACCTAAAATTTAAAAATATAATAATAAAAAGAATAAAAGTGCTGCAGACAGTCTTGGAATGAAGAATCTGGAACCAGAGGGTCAAGCCTGCCCTGGGAGGACCGGAGCTACTCTACTCTTTAATCTGTGTCATGAAAGTCACCACGGGTCTGCCTGCTATGTATAGGAAGCTGAAGCTGGAGACATATTTAAACATTTGTAATGTGGTGGCACCAACTCAGACTTGGAACTTAGATTGATGTGTTGAGGCTTAGTCTGATACATAAATCTGCAGACACTAGCCACAAGACTTAAACTGAGCCTAGCAAATCAAGAGAATTTATGCCTTAGACAGTATTTTTTCTGGGGGTATTGCAAGTCAGATGAGCAAAAGAAAGCCTGTCCTCCTCTCTTCCTTTGATACAGCTGTTTCCAAGACCAGGGTCAGTGGCTTCAAAATCTCAATGTCCAGGAGTGATAGAGCTTGGTGTTTGGGGGCAGACCTTAGGAGGTCAGAAAGAACAGTACCCTGGGAAAACAGAACTGGTAAATGACTGGCCTCCCTGTCCCATGAATATAGCCCTGGGGAAAAGAGTGGGGTATAATCCTAGGTGTGCATTGATTTATTAATGCCCAGTAACTCCCCATGCAAAGACTGGACCTCACTGCCTCCCCTGAGAACATCTTGTAGAACCTAGCATAACTTATACCCTGGGGGTGGAGCTGACAGCACCTCTCACAGTTTCACATACCATCCCATGGAAAAGAGAAACTGAGAGATGGAAAGACACTTTAGAACAGACAACAAGCACATACTCTCAGTAACAATCTTGGTTTTTTTTTCTTTTTAGTTTTTCTATGTGTACTGATGGATACATGATGGACATTTATATACTTGTATATGTACATATTTGTTTATGATTTCTCATTTGAACAATTCTTAAACAGTTATTTTTTCTTACTCTTTTGTTGAGGGTTAAAGTTTTCAATTAGCATATTTTTGATTGGCTTTATATTCTGTTTCAAAACTTCTATTTCCTTTTGTTTCTATTTCTCTCTTTTCTCTTACAGTCAAATTCCATTATTCTCTCTTTACTCTTTATTTCTTTTACTTTTTTCTCCTTCTTCCTCATAAACAATACATCCTGTATCATCTCTGCATCTGCCCTATCTACATCTTGAAACTACTAATTCTTTACTATCACCATTGCTTCTTTCCTCATAATGAACTCTAATTTTAATTTCTCTCAGCACTCTTGGTTTATAAAACTCCACACACCACTTCTAATGCTAAAGCAACAATTAATACAACTGAAGCTAAAGAAAACACCTTTTTTATTTTATAAAAATATAAATAATGATTACTTACTCTCTTTACTGATATAAATTGACCCAGTTTTGTTTATTGTGCCAATTAACTTTGTGTGAAAATAAAAATTAAGTATGCAATTTAGTTCTATATATTTTATGCACAACTGGTTGCAATTATTTGTTCCCCCCATCTCTGAGCCATAAGATACCTATAGAATCACAAGAAATGCACAGACTGGAAGTTCTCTTGCTACATATCCATTTAGATACATGAGTAGACACACAAACAATATCAACAAGCAAGGAAACAAAGCATTTCAAACACACCAGAATGACTCAACAGCATATTTCACAAAAATCACAGTGAAGAAAACATCAGAAAAAGAATTTTGAAAGTTTATATTTCAACTGACCTATGAGGTAAAAGATAATGTAAAAAGTAAAATCACAGAGAAGACACAAGAAGTAAAATATCAATAAGAAAATAGAAGTTCTATAGAAAAATTAATCAGAAGTTCTCAAAATGCAGAAATCAATAAACCAAATTAAAAATGCAATGCAAAGCATCACCAATAGATGACTTTAATCAAATGTTAAGATTTAAGTTAAGTATAAAAATGCCATAAGATAATCAATATATTCAGAAAAGCCTGTTCACAATAATCAGCACACATTCAGGTTTAAAACACCAGAGGGACTAATGATAGAAGGGCATTTCTTCAAAATTGTAGAAGCTGTAGTTGAGAAACTAAATGCTAACATCAAACTGAATGAAAAATTGAAACATTTTTTCTAAAAACAGAATCAAAACAAGGAAGTAAACTTTCACCACTCTTTGAATTCCCCACCAGAGCAAACAAGCAAGAGAGGGAATCTAATAATATATACATAGAAAAGAAGAAGTCCTGTTGCCTCTGTTTACTGATGACATAAACATTTTACTTACATAATATAAAATGCTCTATCAGAAAATGTATAGTGCTAATAACAACCCTACTAAAGGAGCTTATACAAGAACATAATCCATAAATCAATTTTAATCCTATATTGCAATAGCAAACTTGCTTCAAAACAATTGGAAAAAATGCTTCATTCAAAAACCTTAAAAAAAAATACTTGGGAAAATATCTAACCTAGGAGATGAAAAAACTCAACAATGAAAATTATAAAATGTTGAAGAAAAACAAACTGAAGACAACCTTAAGAAGTGGACATACTTCCAATGTTCTTGAAAAAGCAAAATTATTATTATCTAAATGTTCATACTACCTTAACCAGTGAACAGACTCAGTACATTCCCAACCAAAATATCAATGACATCCTTCACAACGCAGACATTCTTCACAACACACAGACAAAACAGATTTCTTAAATTCATTTTGACACAGAAGTGACATAGAACAGCCAAACGTATCCTGAACCAGAAGACTGATGCTGAGAGGTTCACAGTACCAGATATCCAAATATGTTGCAGAGCTTTACTAAAAAGCAGCATTATATTGGCACCAAAACAGACCTGAAGATAAATGAAATAGAAAACACAGACAAATCCACAAAGTGACCTGATAAGCAACAAAGCTGCCAAAAATATATGTTGGAGAAAAGAGAGACTATTTTTGTTATGGCTAATTTTCCAGTGTGTGTGTGTGTGTGTGTGTGTGTGTGTGTGTGTGTGTGTACACACACACACTCATATATATTCTTTATCCATTCATCTGTTGAAGGACATTACTCTTCATTATTGGATTAAATATCAGGTCCTTCTTGTTCAAAAGTTAATTTTAAGTTTTTTGTAAAATACATAATGATCAACAAGGTAGGTTGAAAGTGTTACCACAAAAGAGACATAAAAAAGTGTAATAATAGGTATTGGATTTCTTATCCCAGTTTGGGGTTATAGTATTAGGAAAGATGCATTTTTTTATATCTTTATTTTATTTATATGAGGTGTTAAGGATTGAATCTAATACCTCACTCATGCTAGGCAAGCACTGTACTTCTGAGCTATAGCCCCAGCCCCAAAATATACATATTGAAAGAAGAACATTTTATATATATTTTACTGTAAACCAATTGTAAGTATACTTGTCATATTCTATGAAGATAAATCATATTATAAATGAATTCATAAATTTGAATGTAAACAATATGTCTTTAAAACTTTTTTGACTTGAAATTATCTTTTTAACTGGGGAGGATCTATAATAGTGCAAAAAACTCACCATAAACATGTTAATTTACCATAGCATTTCAAAAACTTTTTTTCTGTAGTATCTAAAAGATTTTCTAGCAACAGAAACTTACAAATAACAAAATAGTCTTTTATTATTGACTTTCAATTATGTATGTTTTAGACAAGATTAAAGAAGAAATTAAAAATGTTAAACTAGAAAAATCTTCAGAGAGCATTGAATTTTTAAGGATACTAAATCAGCATAGAAAGAGCCAGAGCATAAAAAGACATTTTTGTTTTCTTTCAAAAATCAATTAAAAGGTAACCATATTTAACTTCAGATATACCTTGAAAGAAGACGAGGTAAAGAGAAAAAAAATGATGATATGCTACATGAAAAAAAGTAAGAACCCATTAAAAGAAAAAGAAACGGAATACAACAAAGAGGATCAAGTGAGAAAGCAAGCTGAAATCTCTGTTTGTACAATAGATACAGAATTTGAGACTTCAAGAAATTATTTTAATCAGGTAAATAGATTTTCAGTAAAGTTTCAAATGTTTACTTTATTTCATCCACATTATTTATAAAATCCCTTTAACTTACTGTATGTGGCCATGTTCACTTAATGATGGCAATGTGGTCTGAGGAATGTTCTGTTTGGCAATTTCACCAACATGCAGTCATCAGGTGTGTGTACATCCACACACTTCAGACATCTCCCACAATGTCAGGAAATACAAACTTACAAGACCTCCATTTACATGCAGTCTGCTGTTTCTCAAAGCATTGGTATGTGGCTTGTGAAGTACTATTTTGATTTAAAACACAATGTTTTCTGATTATAAATTTAAATGATGAAATTTATGACAAAACTAGTTACAGCAAATCCTAGCATCTTGTAGATGTTCAGCATTTGTTTCCTGAATGAAGAAGTTTAATTTAATCACTGATATAAATTCCAATTTAGGATTTTTTTATGTTAACATACAGAGTAAATAGTTATGCAACTAGTTAAAACATTTTTTAGAAAGTGTTTCACAATTACATTTCTGTCTGTATTTAAGAAATGTTTTCTCTTACCCAAATTTATCTGTCATTTGTGCAGTTGAAATATAAGACATTTACTCATAAAGAATAAACACTACCTTTTAAAATTATTTTTTAGTCTTGAAGCTACCACTCTTAAATTTAGCTTTTAGACTTCTATCACCTACTGATATACAGCCAAAATCTTGCTGAAATAAATTTGTAGATTTTAGCAGAGAAAAATAAAACCTACAGACAATATCAATGAGACCAGAATGCCAGAATTTACTATATGAAATTTCAGTAATACATCTTTGCAAACAAAACATAGTTGAACAATAACTATTGATCATGGGAAAGTGTAGAGTGTTTTAAATCCATATATTTATAACCATAATGTACATACTTTGGAGGTAAGGGTGGCATTTTTTGTCCCATTGAATTAAGTAATGTTCTTAATTTTAACTCTATTTTTCTACAGCAATCCCATGATGACTTTCAGCATAGCCATATAAAGAGAACAGACTTTTAATATTTTCCACAGGAATAGATGATTTTTCAATGATCTCAAAACCATTGCTTCTACTAGTAGATCTTCTATTTTGGGGATGTGACTTCACTCTCTTGTTAAACATGACCTATATTCACATATGAATATCTTACCAATTTTATGTGAACATAGAAATGTAATGTCAGATTCATTCTACTGTCTCTCCCCTCCTCTCTCAGCCCTTTATTCCTTTTTGTCTAATCCATGAAACTTCTATTTTTTCCTCCCCCACTGTAATGTGTGTTAGCATCCACATATTAAGGAGAATATTTAGACTTTAGTTTTGGGGGACTGGATTATTTCACTTGGCATGATAGTCTCCAGTTACATCCATTTACTGGCAAATGCTACAGTTTCATTTTTCATGTCTGAGTCCATTTCGTATATATGACACATTTTCTATATCCATTCATCTGTTGAAAGGCACCTAGGTTGGTTCCACAGCTTAGCTTTTGTGAGTAGCTGCTATAAATAATAATGTGACTGTGTCACTATAGTATCATTTGAGTATACATTGAGGAGAGAATAACTGGGTCAAATGGATGCTCCATTCCAGGTTTTCTGAGAAATCTCTATACTGCTTTCCTGAGTGATTGCTTGGTGCAATGTATGAGTGAATCTTCCCCACATTCTCACCAATATTTATTGTTATGTTCATTATTTATAGTTATCATTTTAACTAGAGTGAGGTGGAATCTCAGTGTAGTTTTAATTTCCTTTTTTCTAATTGCTAAAGATTTTGAACATTTTTTTTCATATACTTGTTAATTGTTTGCACATCTTTTCTTTGAAGTGCCTGCTCAGTTTTTTTGTTCCTTTATTAATTGGGTTATTTGTTGTTTTTTTTTTTTGTGGGTGTCTTTTTTTGTGTGTGTGTTAATTTTCTGAGTTGTTTATATATTCGGGAGATTAATGCTCTATCTGAGGTGTCAGTAACAAAGATTTTCTCCCATTCTGTAGGCTGTCTACTCACATTCTTGATAGTTTTCCTTTGCTGTAAAGATACCAACCAATTTATTGATTCTTTATCTTATTTCTTGTGCTTTAGAGTCCTTTTGAAAAATTCAGTTTTTACACCGACATGATGGAACACTGGGCCTGTCTTGTATTGTAATAGGCCTAGGGTCTCTAGTCTAATGTCTAGGTCCTTGATACACTTTGTGTTGAGTTTGGTGTGGGGTGAGAAGTAAGGGTTAAATTTCTCCTACTAGGTATGGGTTTTAAGTTTTCCCAGCACTATTAGTTAAAGAACCTGTCCTTTTCTCAATGCATGATTTATAGTGTGTTTGTCTAGTATTAGATAACTGTATATATGTGGATTTTCTCTGTGGCTTCTCTTCTGTTCTGTAAAGTTTTGTTTTTTTATTGGTTGTTCACAACATTACAAAGCTCTTGACATATCATATGTCATACATTAGATTGAAGTGGGTTATGAACTCCCAATTTTACCCCAAATGCAGATTGCAGAATCATGTTGGTAACACATCCACAATTTTACATAATGCCCTATTAGTAATTGTTGTATTCTGCTACCTTTCCTATCCCCTACTATCCCGCCCTCCCCTTTCCTCACATCTTTTCTCTCTATCCCATCTACTTTTAATTGTAAATGGACACAATATATTTATTTTATTTATTTGTTTTTATGTAGTGCTGAGAATCAAGGACATGCTAGGCAAGTACTCTACTGCTGAGGAATAACCAAAGCTCCAGGTGTTAGTTCTTAAAGTATTTTTTTTAACTTGGGTCACAGATACCACTCTCTGTTGCTGTCTTGTAAAAATGAATTAGAATAGGAAGAAGTAATTCTGAACACAGCTAATATTTCCTTAGACTTAATGAACAAATCTACTTTTTGTATATATTAACAAATCTTTTTATTTCTATTAATGTCCACTTTTTATTTCTATTTGTGATGATTATGGTAACTATAACTAACAGTGTTGGCTGTTTTCTCTGTCAAGATGTGGAATAGGAGGACAATTAAAGCGGTAGAGAAGGAGAGATTTACCTACTGTGTAATTTACATATAGCTTTGATTATATAATTATAATCTTATATTTTAGTTTTTCACTTTTTTTGTAAAATATCTGAGTCTTGTTTTATGTATTAAATAAAATTTTAAAGTATATGTTCAGGTTTTTTTTTTTTTTTTTTTTTTTACTTTTAATTGCTCCAAGATGTATTTCATGAGCTCTTTATGCTGGCCTGATATCTATATTTATACCTCAGCCTTATTTGATGTTTTAAATCTTGACATGTTCTCCCAATAATATTCCAGGTCTAGATTGACAGTGATGTGTGGGTGCAATGCCATTGCCCAGTGTGCTTCAATTAATTCTGTTGTGAGAAATTGCCTGTGGGAAACCCACCTGAAACTGTCAATTCAGTAATCTCTTACATTTTAAGGCTTGTCTTGGAAAAAAAAAAGAACTCTTGAAACCACAGTTATTCATACTTAAAATGTGAATGGAATAATGTATTTTAACTTGTAAATCTATTAACATTTTTAAAAAACAAAATTCATATATAAGAGGATATCAAATTATTTATAAAAGTTAAGAATAATTTTTAATTTGATGAATTTGTCTAAAAATTAATTAATAGTTTTGAATGCTGAGTCTCCTACATTAAAACAATTATAATTCCTACAGTAAAAAGTCACAAGCCACAGAAATCTGATTGGTGATATCATTGTATGGTTCTAAAATGGGAATTGCCATCAAACATTTATCATTCCGTGTGACTTAAGAATTGTCCAATGTCATTATTTGGTTAAAAGTGTGCCCCACTCCCCCTTAAAAAATAGTTGATACATGTTCAGATGATTGATGAGAAGTGAGGAAACATTGTACCTACAGAAAAATGGTCTCCAGAGAATCATTTTGACTTTTGAATTCTTTCTCAGTTTTGATACTTCTGTCCAGGGAGTGGTTACCTTTCTTTTTAACAAGATGACCCAATCTCCTTCATCCCAGTGTGTATCTCAAGGAGACCGATCACCATCAACCGGGGTGGGGGGGCAGTCAGAGCATTGGCTCTACTTTACATCGATATCAGCAGAAACCATGGCAAGCTCCCAAGCTCCTCATAAGATATGCAAACACTTTGGAATCTGGGGTACCCTCAAGGTTCACTGGCAATGGATCTGGGACAGATTTAACTCTCACAATCAGCAGCCTGGAGCCTGAAGACGTTGCCACTTATTTCTGTCAACAAGGTAACAGTTTCCCACCCACAGTGATACAGGCCATGATAAAAAACTCCCAGGGAAGCAAAAGTATGAGACTGGGCTGCCCCAGCTGCTCCTCCTGCTGCCTCCACCTGCTGAGGGCACTGCTCAGAGGCAGCCAAGGTCACTGGGTGGTTTGGGGAAGGGCCCAGGGACGCTCCTCTGTGGCATTACTCATTTTCCTTCTCCTCAGCTTCAGAAACACAGACGTGACAATGTGCCAACTGATGGAATTAAGTGGACATCAGTGCACCTGCCAGGGGTAGGGGTGAGGTTATGGCATCAGACACAGGGATCAACAGAGCTTGAAGAAAGCATTTGTTTTTTCCCATATTTACTGGCTTCAACATTCATGATATGCTGGATATGATTAATTTAAAATGGTAGAAGAGGCTCTCCCTTCCTCCACAATCATCTGTGGGCTCAACATGGCCCCATGAAGCTACTGGATGGACTGACCTGTGATGCAGCCAGAACTGAGGACTTCAGGCCAGTTCTCTGTGTGACCATTACCTGCATGCTCCTGATACATCCCAATGGTTCTGTGATGCTGAGGCGGGGAATAGGGCCATCTCCTGTCAAAGCAAAGCACTGGATACATGAGTTTCTCTGAAATGAAGGGGTGTTTGGAACTTTTGCAGTTGTTTCTCTGATCATCACCATCTTCTGGAACAAGTTTCTGCAGGGACCAGTATCGAGGCTCCAGAGCAGCAGGAAACCTGTCCAGGGGACATGGTGTTATTGTAAAGAAATTTGGGGAAGGAAAGTATGGGGGTGCCTTGCTGGAAACTACACGTGAAAGAAGATCCTAATTGTGAAAGAATAGGAATGAGGACTAGGTGCCTGGATTTGGTCTTTTCATTCATGGCTACCAGGATCAAGGTGCTCCATATCCAGGCAGAGGAAGTACAACACCAGCAGGTTCCCCTGTGACCAGGGCTGAAGCTTTGGACACCTGCAGATCAGACTCACATTGCTCAACCACATGTCCTCATGGCTCCAAGACAGAATGGACAGGCTCTAGCTTCCCAGCTCTTCCTGATGGTGGACACAGTGATTGAGGAGTAAAGGAGAAACACTGTATTTGATTTTATGAATACTGCTGATGATATTCAGAAACTAAATAGGCAGGAATCCTCTGCCTTTTAGTCACATTTATTGTCTCACAATCAAGAGTTTACTTGAGTTTTAGATCAGATTTTGGACTAGGACTTTTGCATAAACAGGAATTGTTAAGATTATGGGGACTCTTGAAGGGAGATTAAATGTATTTTTCATGGTGAGATGGACATGAGTTTCAGGGGTACAGGGGCTGAATACTATTGTTTGAACATAAAGTGACCCTGAAACTCAAGTTAGTGCAGAAATTTTCAGATATGAAATGATGAGATTATGAAAATGGTAACCTCAGGAGTGGATTAATCCACTTGGTAGATTTTATAATTGGATGGATTAACTGGGTGGTGACTTTGGGCATACTGGGAAATCTTTGAGGAAGTTAGGCCACATGTCCTTGAGATGTCTACCTTGTCCCTGTGGCTTCTTAGGAACCATGAGATGAGCAGCTTCTCTTCTCCATGCCCATCTGCATTGGGCCATTTTGGACCAGAGGAAGGGAATCAAATCAGACAACCATGAATTGAACCAAACCTCTAAAGGTGAGAGCCCAAGTCAACATGTCCTCAAAAGAAAAAAAAAGTGAAAAATGTTTAACTCTTTCATGAGTATTGTCCAGTCCAAGCCTCAAACCTCATTCAGCTAACTCAGGTTCTGAGCTCCTTCCTATGGCCATGTCCACAGGTTCACATGCTTCTCTCACCCCAGCCCAGGCCTTCTCTTTTGGGTGGCCTCCAAACTCAGCTGCCCCAAGCTCAACAAGTTTTCACACTAATGAGGTTGGAAGTTGCTTTAGTCAGATTTTTCTTTTCTGGAACCAAAAACCTGACAAGAACAATAGGCAGACAAGTTTATTTGGCGCTCACTGTTCCGAGGTCTCAGTTAATAGTCATCCAAGTGCATTGCTCTGGGCCCCAGCTGAGGCAGAACATCCTGGAAAAAAGGTTACAGGGAGAAATACCACTTAGGATGAGGTACCAGGAAGCCAAGAGAGAGGCACTGCACATAAGAGGCAAAATCTATCACTCAAAGCTATGTCCCCAATAATCAACCTCCAGCCACACCTTGCATGCCCACAGAAACCCCCTAGTTAATCTTCAGGGGATTAATGCACTGATTAGAGATTAGGTGACAACTCATAATCTAATTATTTCTTCTCTAAACATCCTTGCATTGTCATACACATGAGCTTTTGGAGGCATCTTATATCCACATCATAACATTGTGCCCTGACCCCACAGGTGGGCTCATGACCACCTCACAATGTGAAATACATTTAGGCCATTGCAGGAGTTTGCATACGCTTAACATTCCTGCATTGCTCAAGTCCAAGTTCAATGAAAACTAAGAGTGTGATCCCCTGTACAAATCAAAATCATGTTAAATATATCTAATATACAAAATCACCAAGTAAGCATTTCCATTCAAAAATAAAAAGGAAGAAAAATTTAAAAAGGAAAAAAGTCCCAGGGCATTCAAAGAAGGAATGGGACCAGTATACCAATATCCAGCTGGGAAAATTTATTCTGTATCCCCACATAAAGCACAGGGCACATGGCACTCTGATATTTTCTCCAAAGGGCTGTGGAGCTCCACAGATGGCTTTGTGGGTGCAACCCACATGCCTTCTCTCTGGTCTTGTTTCTGCTTGATCCTGTAGCTTTTCTCAGCAGATGTTCTGTGTTACTGGCATCTCTCAGTCTGAGGAATCTCCAATGGGCCTTCCATTCCTTTCAGTTTCTCAAACATTGCCCTCTCAGAGGCACCCCACATAGACTCTGATCTTGGCACACTTAGTCTGGCCTCCCAGGATGTCCTTTGAAATCAGGTGGAAGATTCCACAAACCCCCAGCTCATTCCTCCTGTATTCTTGTAGAACCAGCACTGTCATGTCACATGACTAAATCCATCAGGGTCACTCCAAGTGAATTTGGGGAATAAATAAAAACACATACACAGAAAGTATCTTTTCTTTGGGTTCCATGACTGCTCCTCAGCAGCAGCTCCCACAAGGGGGACAAGTAGGCAAGAAAGAGAGCTGGGAAGAGGTGCTGAACACTTTTATTGGGAGAAGCCATTCAAATAAGGCAAGGAGTCAGGATTACAAAGGACAGGTGAAGATAACTCAACCCCCGTGGGTGATGCCTATACCTGGAGCCATGCCTCATTATCTGAGTGGGCAAAACCCAAGTTACTGCAACCTGGCACTGCCAAGTCAGACTGAAGGAAATAATTGGTCAGAACCTGGTGCATCAGGACTTGAAGGCATATGCATCCCGGGTAGCTCCGACCCAGCACCACAGGGTTGATGTCAACATCTGCCACCATCTTGAAGAGTAACCAAGTCTTCAGGAGCCATGGCTGAGGCGGTTTCTGAGTGTCTAGGGAGGTGACATGGTGAAACAACTCCCTTCACCATCCCAACCCCTATGCAAATAGTCTGATTTCTATATTCCAAAAAAGTTGTATAGAAAATGTGTTTGACAGATTCTCATTAAAGTAATGATCAAAACCATAATATTTATTCTTTTACTCAATAAAAAATAATGCTGGGCTAGGATTCTGGCTCAGTGGTAGAGCTTTGGCCTAGCAAGTGGAAGGCTCTGGATTTGATACTTAGCACAACATATAAATAAATAAAAAGAAAGGTATTGTGTCTGACTACAACTAAAAAATAAACATTAAAAAGAATGCTGCTCTGCCACCGTGGTTTGGGTGGCGGCGGGCTCGCCGGGAGTTGAGTTGAATGAGAGAAGTGGGACCCTGACCGTGACAAGAGAAAGAAGAACCAGTTCAGATTTCAGAGCTTACGTAGAATCACAGTGAAGCATTCTGGACTCAAAATATATTATCAAAGACCATTTCCTTCCACAACTAAAATGCCAGAAAAACCAGGGAGCCATAAACACTGTTGGAAGAAGATGCACTCTCACAGCTATGACTTTCCAGTTATTTTCCAGCAATTTTTATGGGGAACAGGGACAAAAGATCTGTAATTGGTCCAGTAGAAGACTTCAGAAAGAAAGCAAAGAACTTTAGGCATCTAGTATGGCATGGGAGACTCACTAGAAAATTCCTTGGGATTAACTTTATGCTTCTTAACCAATGTACTTCATGCCAACTTGACAGCTGCAGAAATCAAAAGGTGATCTTCCTGCCTCATATCTGAGATGAGCATCACCACAATTACTTTGACCCCAAGAAACTGCAGAGAAGAGAACAGAAATAACACAAATTGAAGTTGTATCAATTTGCAAGTTTGGATGTGATGTACTATTTGTTATTGCAAATATCGGTTCTTCTGCAAAAATAAGAAGCAGTATCAAACAAGTTCAGAAGAGAGTTAACACATTTGTGACATATATTGGTAATCAGATATTAAGGATTCTGCCATTTTATTAATTGGTTTGTGTTCTATCCTATTGCCAATTTGCTCAGCAATCAATCATGAGTTAGCTAATTTGTATATGGAAGAGCAAACAAAAGTTTCATTGAAGAAGTAGTTGATTGAGGATACATTGATGGTTTCCATTTATATACAAGCAACTACATGTACCACTATCTGACTTAAACAATTCATGAATAGTACAGTTTTACTTCATCTTGTTGCAAATGAAATTTCTGCTTTGTTGAAGGCTTCAGAAAATGTCAAAAACTAATTGGAGGGCTAGGGTTGTGGCTCAAAGGTAGAGTGCTTGCCTACCATTTGTGAGGCACTGGGTTCAATCCTTAGAACCACATAAAAATAAAATAAAGATATTGTGTCAACCTATAACTAAAAATAAATATTTAAAAAATGCTTACACCCAGGATAATATTGTATTATTGATGGTTAAGGAAACAATCTATTATACACTGTTAGGTTACTCTAAGGTGATGATTTCCATATTTAACATAAACATATTTCACATCTGTAAGTGGATGACAAAGAAAATATAATTTATGGGAAAGTGTTTGTAGCACAAGTCTTCATACTGCACTTGAACCCCTGAGCATGAGTGTGAACCAATATATCCAAAATTCTGTTGTCATTTGCACATGTCCTGTGTCTGTCCTGGAGCTGTCACCCACTATCCTGAGTAGGATGCTCACCAGGTCCTGCAGGTGCAGCAGCCACAGCACCAGCCCCCATGGAGGGCAGCCTTCAGGTGCAGCAGGAACAGCTGCAGAGCTCAGGAGATGCTGGACACCAGGCTGGGCTCAGGGGTACAGTGCAGAGCCTTGGAGGTGGACAGGCAGGCCTGAGCCAAAGCATGGACACTTGTGTGCAAATTCTATTCAGGGCATGATCAGGATGTTCACAGAGACCCTTCTCCCCTCATTGCTGAGGGCTCAGGCCCTATAGGCCCTCAAGGGAGTAGCCACATTGTCCTCCCCAGAAGAGCCACTGAGGTACAATTCTATCATCTTACTGCCTGAAGCTGGTCAAGACGCTCCTGCACCCTGACACCACCTACTGCCATCTCATCCCCTAGGGCAACTTCCTCCTCCCTTTGTCTAGTGAGTCCCTCTCACCAGGCGTTAAAAATATGGAGAGAGGTCTTCTCAGCATGTCCTGTGCCTTTCTGTCAAGGGAAAACACACAGGGTATCACACATGTTTTTAGTCTTCCTTTTTGTGTGACTGTCCCCTGTTGAATCTGAAAGCAGCATCTAGCGTGGCACCATCAGGACCGGGCCTGGCTGCTGAGCTCCTGCTGCCTTCTGTTGCCCTCTACACACCCTGCCTGCCTGGGAGGGCTGTGGGGCAGGGACACAGACCATTCTGTCCCGCAGCAGCCACACTTCCTTCAAGGCACAAGAATCTCCTTCTCCCACCACTGGGGATGAACATCTCCCCATATGCTCCTCCTGCCCAATTGCAGCTGACAATCTGGAGATTCTCAGGAGAGTTAGTTGGGAACAGCTCTAAAATCACATCCTCTCTCCCTTTCCCATTTCTTTTCCCTTGTACCTGGGCTCCTCCTTGCATACCTGCCTAGGTCTTCCAATCCTGTCCCCTCCTATCTGAGTTCCCAACTGTCAGTCCTCACTTCCCACATGGCTGTCCTCATGTGGGTCATAACCCTCTTCTCCTGCACATCCTGGCCCTTGGCCTGCCTCTGGTTCCACTCCTTGGATGCTCATGGGAGAGTCCAAGATGGTGCCTGGTGGTCTCTAAAGAGACCAGAAAGGAGAGCAGCAGATGTTCAGAAGCTGTTCGTGTGGCCAACATGGTCCACTGTGAACAGAGTAGACAAAGGAGCCATCAAACTGCCAAAGGTACCTGTGTCCCTCCAGTCAGAGAGAGGCCACCAGCACTTGTGGATGTGTTTGTCCTGCAGCCAGGCAGTCACAGAGCCAGCAGTTCTTCTCTGTGCGGGGCAAGCCAGCAGGGAGGAGCTGCCCATGCCCACCTCTGGAACAGAACTTCTGTCCTCTTAGGGCCCATAACCAATACTTAACTCTGTGACATCTCTGTGTAGCTATAGATTCTGAGGTCACCCAGTGTCCTGAGCAATGGTAAGGTCACTGTTCCAGGCAGCAGGAGCACAGGGTCAGCCCTTGAGCTTCATGATCCTCAGTTCTCTGTAGTGGAGAATGAGACATAGCTTCTAGTACAGACATGGGTTTTCAATGCCCAAGCTCACTGTAGCCAGCTTAAGGTCAGCAGACTCTGTGGCCCACAACTGTAATCCCAGCTACTTCAGAGTCTGAGGGAGGAGGATCACAGGTCTAAAGGCAGTGTGGGCCACATACGTACTGTCCCAAATTAAAGTTTTCAAATACTTGCAGTGTTATTCTGACACTGCCTAGCCAACATGAGGCTCCAACTGATCACCAAAACTAAGCAAACAAACAAAAACTTTCCATTGTACAAATAGGCAAAGTAGTATGTTCATGGTTAAAATATTTGGATTTCTGATGCACATTGTATTTAGACTTCTCAATATAGTTTATATTTTAAATAGCATGTACACCGCTTATTTTATTCCTTTTATTTCCAAGCACACTTGAACTCTGGCTGAGAGGATTCACTGGGTGGGTCTTTCTGACCTTCCTCTTTGGATCACCAGGGTTTCTGCCCCAGGACCTGTGAGCTCAGCACTGGGCACAGCCTCCCTGAGAGCCAGGTTCTGTCATGACTCCTGGTGCTCCTCACCTGGCTGTGGGCTCTCAGCTTGGCTTAGCCCCAGGGTGTGGAGTTCCTTTCTTTCCTGGATCCCCTGACAGGCAGCTAATAGGCAGGGCCTCTGCTTCCCCAGGTCCTCTGCCCCATTGTCAGGAAAGCCATATCCTCACAGCCCAGGGCCAGAGCCCATAACTCTTGGGTGGCACCAGCCTGAGCTCAGCCTGTTGAGCCCCTGCCCCAGCCTCTCCCATTTAGTCCAGGCCTGAAGGACTGAGCTGAATTTTAATGCACAGACCTCATTTCCACAACTCAAACCAAGGTTGTCACCAGAAAAATTATAACTTACCTCTATTTGCATCCTCAGGTCCTGGCTTGCACCAATCCTCCAGACAGAGATTCCTTGGGTTCCCACTTTCCTTCTGAATTCCACATGAAGCATAGTGAGCTTACAGGGCAAAGCTCTCCACCCTTGCCCAGCTGCCAGCCCTCTACTTCAGTTTACTGAGCACCAGCTCTGTGGTGCTGTGCATGGTGAGGACAGGCGATCCTCTCCCCAACCCAGGCAGGAACAGGGACAGGGGCACATTGGATCAGCTCAGGGACCTATGAGAGCAGAGAGGGTTGGGTTTGGTTTCTGAGAGGATTATGATTCCTCATGAGCAGAATGGAGCTGAAGCCCTTGGACACTCTTCTCCATGGCTCATACATGTGTCTTCCTTGGCCCAGGAGGAATGAAACCCAGGTTTGAATGTCCAATGTGCTGGGGATGGAAAACAAAGGGGGAACCTGAGTCCTTTCTGCTTTCTCTGAGCTATTTCAAATCCTCACACACTCCAACATTCTTAGTTGATTTATTTCTTAAACCTTCCCTGGAGGGATAAATGAAACTCAAACTTGCTTCTAAAATCATTCTTACTTCTCTAGAAAGGATGCTTAAGTGAAAGACGAGTCTGGACTTGAGCCCTGCTGCTCAGGAGGCAGTGTCCTGTGTTAAGTGTTTGGGGAGACTGAGGCAGGCAAGCCTGAAATCAGGTTAGGTCCTTTCCTCCCCTGGCATCTGAGTCAGTCTAAGCCAGTTTCAAGTGAAACCCAAATGTCTCCAAAGACTTAAAATTCAACTCTCTTCTTGTGTGTATCGCTCTTACCTTGCACATGAAAAATTAATCTTTTTTGTTTTTTCTTAATCCTGCTGTATTCCAAGGTCCTTTAACAGAATCAACATTAGGAAACAATACAGTCAGGCATGGTGGCACATGCCTTTAACCTCAGCAGCTTAGAAGGCTGAGGCAGAAGGCTCACAAATTTAAAGTCAGCCTCTGCAAACAAGCAATGTTCTAAACAACTTAGCAAGACTCTGTCCTCTCTCTCTCTCTCTCTCTCTCTCTCTCTCTCTCTCTCTCTCTCTCTCTCAAACACACACACACACACACACACACAAAACAACAACAACAACAACAACAAAAAGCTATATGTGTATATATACATATATGTCTGAAGATGTTAATCAGTGGATTGCAACTCTGGGTTAAATCCTGGGTAGCCCACTGGAAAAAAGGAAGAAAAAAAAGAAAGAAAGAAAGAAAGAAAGAAAGAAAGAAAGAAAGAAAGAAAGAAAGAAAGAAAGAGAAAGAAAGAAAGAAAGAAAGAAAGAAAGAAAGAAAGAAAGAAAGAAAGAAAGAAAGAAAGAATTATAGACCATTCTTTGAAGAATGAAGAGAGCAATAAGTTAAAACTCACAGGAAAGTGACCAAATCTATCCTATGGCTCCAGGGTAAGCATGTATTCTGTAGAAAAATTCATGTTGTCCTATTCTGACCTGCGATGCCTGGGGACATGGGCCTGTGCTGAGTGACATATGAGCCAGCCCTGCACAGCCTGCTCGGCCCTGCTGAATTGCATGTGCCCACAGCACAGCCCAGTGCCCTGAGCACTTCGTAAGAGGCTGCTCACACCCTGTGCAGTTCAGTTCCTGTCAGGACACTGCATGGCCATGAGGGCCCCTGCTCAACTCCTGGTGCTCCTGCTGCTCTGCCTCCCAGGAAAGGGGGGACAACACTGAGCATGTACTAAATGCACTATGGTCAGTGTTGACTACCCCTGCCCATAAGTTCTTTAACTGCATGTCTAATTATTTGAAACTTTGTTTGATTTTGTCATTTCAAATATCAGCTGCCAAATGTGACATCCAGATGGCACAGTCTCTATCGTCCCTGTCTAAATCTTGAGGAGAGAGAGTCACCATCACTTGCCAGGAAAGTGAGTACATTAGTGATGATTTATACTGGTACCAATAGAAACCAGGTCAAGCTCCTAAGCTCCTCCTTTATGATGCAACCAGTTTGCAATCTGGGGTCCCCTCGAGGTTCACTGGCAGTGGATCTCGGACTGATTTCACTCTCACCATCAGCATCCTGGAGCCTGAAGATGCTGCTAATTATTACTGTCAACAGAGTTGGGATTCCCCTCTCACAGTGACACAGGTCATGACAAAAACCTCCCAGGGAGCAGAAGTGTGAGGCTGGGCTGCCTCCACCTGCTGAGGGCACTGCTCAGAGGCAGCCAGGCCCTAAGGGTCACTAGGAAGTTTTCCATGAAGGAAACTGGGAGCCCCTCTGCACTCTTACTCTCTTTTTCCTGCTAAACACTAGCAGACAGACACTGATGCATGTTCTTTATTTTCATTTTAAAATAAAGAACATGCATCAGTGCACCTAGGAGAGGTGCAATGGCATAGATATTGGTTCAAACCACAGTAGAAACTACTGTAGTTATGACAAGCAGGAGTTGCCCCCCACCCCCACATACTTAGTACTAAGATTAAACTCCGGGTATTTAACCACTGAACCACATCCCCAAGTCTATTTTATATTTTATTTATTATTAGAGACTGGATCTCACAGCATTGCTTAACACCTCACTTTTGCTGAGGCTGGCTCTAAACTTGTGATCATCCTGCCTCAAATGCCCCATCTGCTTTTAGGGCTGCACCACCATGCCTGGCACAAGCAGAGGTTTATTAAAGAAAGAGAATGGAAATATGAATGACAGCTTTCTGAATATTTAATGGGATAAATAATTGTATGCATTTGTGCGTTGCAATGTGAGATTTCCAAACCTGCATTTTGTGATCATGAAATCACATAATTAGTACATTCCTCACACTACATATTTATCAAACATTTATGGTGAATCTTTCCATCCCCAGTGACTTTGGCAATAAAAGACACAGATCTAGACATGGGGATGCTCTGTTCCTCCCACAGCAATCAGTGTCATCTGCCACAGAAGGTGGGAACCTCTACCCATGAAGCCCTTGACTCTCTGGGACCCTCTTCTCAATTATCACTTTTGAATCTCTGGTTGTCTGCTAGTCATTTGTCCTCAGCTACAAGAAAGATCAGTGATATGAGCTGGACATCTGTGTTTCTAACAGAATCTGTCCCAGTGATAAATGCAATAGGGTCAGCTCCCTGAGCAATAGTTAAGATTAGCAGTGAAGCCCCATGGGACCCAGAGTCTAAAACCCTAACCATGTTATGCCTAAGATCGACCAGTAGACGTCAGACAAGCCCAGCCAACCAGTCACCTTGTCTTAGAAATATCCAAAATATCCAAAAACAGAGTGTACCACAACACACAGCACGCTCCTCACAAACAGAGTCCAGCTAGCAATGCTCCCCCTAGTCCACAGTCACATCCTCGGTGCTCTGGGTGACTCTATTCTACTGCACCTTATTGTAGAGCAAGCTGAGCCTTTCTAGTCCTAATTTCCCATATCCAAAAAAACTCAGAAGCCTAAAGTTTTGGAATAAATTCCAGAAGATTTTGGATTTTTATATGGGAATGATCAGTTAGTAAATGATAAAAAGTTTCCAGAATCTGAAGAAACACTTCCAGGTTCCCACATTTAGAAAATGGATCTTCAACCTGTGTTCTACTTTCCATCATTACAATGTTTGACAATGAGCACATGCAAACAGGAACATCATGGACCAAGATTATGTACAACTATAATGTCTTAAAATATTTAAAATATTCTGAATAAATTTATTAGCCCAAAATTGATTTAAAAATACCCCTATTTTCTAAAACACTGTTTTAGGAAATGTGCCTCTTGTGCATTTCCAGAGACCCTAGAAGAGAAAGCTGAAGGAATTCTAGTGCAGCAGACCCCAAGTGGAGGTGGTGGGCTTTTCCTTTTTGTGAGTCATTTGACAAATATTATAGAGAAGGTTAAAAGACAAAACAATGTTCCCCTGAGCAGGAAGGCTGGGACATGGCCTGTGAGGGTTTCCTGAGGTGATGGTTTGAACGTAACTGATAAAAAGAGTAAAGAGATCAGCTCTAGTGGCTGTGATGGATAGTCCAGTAGATATTATATTGCAGATTAAGACAAATAAGTAGAATTCAAGAGCTGAGAGAAGGTAGTGAAGAGACCACCCAGAGCCCAGTGAGGCTGTGGGGAGAAATTAAGGCTGAATCCTGTTGGTCTCAGGAAAGCTGCTCTTTGACAGTTGTGAGGAGCATTTTCACCATGGAGACAATGATATCATAAAAAGAACAGAGGTGTTGAGTGTCATTGGTCAAGGGATCATCTTAATTAACTAGAAGTTACATCTGTAAGGAGGGTACTGCTAGTGTCAGAGCTTTACTGATGTGGAAGGTGAGTTGAGGACAGCTTCAGAAAACTCCACCCATGTCCCTTGATCTGTGGGACAGCTCTGTCCCCAACCTTATGACCTAACTCAGGGCCAGCATGAGAGCTAGGCAACTGAGTAGACACTTTTCAGCTGTGGTGAAGCAGTCACAGCTGGATGATGGGGATTCCATGGGAACATGGAGTAGCATCAGTGCAGGAGCTTCCTGGAGACAGAGGAAGGTCAGGAGAGCAAGAGTTCACCTACTGGAGGATGTGGCAGATTTACAGGTGACAGTTGTCCCCTGTTAAGGAGAGAAGGCCTGAGCAGGCTGACAGTGTGCATGTACAGGCAGGATGGTCACAGAGTACAGAGGATCATGGGAGGCAGAGCTCCTTCCTGCTGGACAGCACCACCATCTGCCTCAGGAACCTGGAGCCAACAAGGAGCTCAGAGCCTGTCCTGCTCCTCTCTGCACTTGAAGTTTCCTTGAAGCTACACTCGCATTTCAGGAGAGTGTTGCTCTTCACTAAATCTCACAAGGGTGAGGTTTCTTGCTCCTCCAATCCCTCCCTAGGGTCAGAGCTATATCAGTGCCTGGGCCAGATCTCCAGGAAGCTCTGCTTCAGAGGGACGCACAGGGAGCTCCTCTGCCTTCTGTTCCCCTGGCTCCCAGCTGAGGAGAACATGTGGTGGTTCTGCATGTCTGTGAAAACCCCTTCAATGCTTTGGGCCCTTTTTCCAGCACGCTGGCTCAGCAAGCCCAGTGACCAAAACTGCAGTGATTCAGTTCTATTGTTGAGACTGTGGTTAGACCCAAATTGAACAAGCAATGATTCAGTCTTAGTTCTAATTCAAGTTTCAATTGACAAACTGTGCTGATACAGACTCGGTGAGGATCCTGTCTGTCTCCAGGGTAATAGCAAGGTGGAGTGTGGGCAGTTAGTGACCTTAGAATCAGCAGAAGCCTGGGAAGAGCCCTGGAGGCCTCATCTGTGCTGCATCCTGCAGCCTAAGGTGCAGTGGGTCATCCAGAGACTTCCCCCTAACCATCAGCATCCTGGAGCTGAGATGGTGCAGTTCATTATGCTCAGGAAGGCCACAGTGGCCACCAGAGCATCCCAGATAATTCCAGAGGAAAATAATAGCTGCCATCTGCCTTCAATCTCTTTCTGCCAGTGCATAACTGTTCTCTCTAGTGACATAAAAGCAGACTTTTACAGTTTTCTGTTTCTTCTGACCCATGGAAGTGAGAATGTTGGAGACAGCAACTTAGCTTCATTCATGTAGGAAAGATGCTTGGTCCATTTTGCCCTCTTTTGCTTCTCCGGGGACATGGAAGAGACAAAACACTATGGGAAGTTCTTGGTGTTATCTGTAGGGTAGTAGGAGAAAATGGAGAGTTAGGAAGATTCATAAACACCCAGGGCTCTGCTCAGGGTTAACAGTGACTACTCAAGACAAATCATGTGCCAGGGTCCCTGCATATAGGGTCCTGACCCAATGATGGCTTCCTCTGTCATAGACAGAGGAATGATGTTAATGATGGCTGCAGCAGTTCTTCTCAGGTCTTGTTAACATGTAATTTCCTCTGCATTCCAGGATAAGGCCTTGGGACACTTCTCTGTATTGTGATCTGGAATATGAGGGTCCCAGCTCCTTCTGGCTTTGAGTCTGCAGAATTTATCCAGCTATGGCTTCTCCTGAACCCAGAGCAGGACTCAGGGCTCCACGGAGGTGGGGATTTGTGGACACTCAGACTCTCCTGGATTCAGTGTCCTGTGCCCATTCACAGGACCTGATATTCTAACAATGTGTTTTGTGTCTTTTTTTCCTCCGACAAACCAGAATTTTTCTGTTTGCTAGGACCCAACAGTGGAAATTTTGAAATCAGATAAAACAAGGACATACCTGATTATAAAATCACTAACAAAGTATTTCAGGCATTTTTCAGAAACACCATTCAGAATCCACTCAAGGGTGGTTTGAAACAGGCTTTCCCATAATAGACCTGGGCATAGGAGGCAGCTTTTGTTACATTCACAAACTCATGATCCTTTATATTGACCCTGACACCCTTCTCAGAAAAAGCATGTGACTTGTGAAGATGACAATTACCTTCTACACCCCTGTGAAAGTCCCCCAATATATTTCTATGTAACCAATAAGCAGCTTCTCCACTGTCTGCAAACTCGGCTGCTGCCCCCTAGTGGGGAAGCCAATCTGAGCTTTTTGCTCCTGACCTCCTTGCCAGTTCACCTCACAGCTTAGACTTTCTTTTTCTAAAAAGTGATGTCACCATATAGACCTCTGTGTGCACCAGGCAGTGAGCCCTTGGTTGGCGTTAATTGCTTTCATAGAAAAGGTTCTGGTTTACAGAACAGGCAGCCTATGGAGTTCAGGTCACTAGAGGAACAAGTCCCAGAAGACCACTCCTCATGAATCTCTGCAGATACTTCCAGGAGGAAATGGACCAACCTAATCTCTGCCCTTGCACCACAGCCAAGGGATTCACAGAGTTTCCCGTCTAGGCTTTTATCTCCTGGGCAACGAGACTCCATGTGCCAAAGTATGAAAGTCCAGCTGCTTCTCTTCAGGGACAGGAAGGGGCCTGAGCTCTTATGCCAGCTCCCCTGGGTCTGAGGATGCTGCACCCAGCACACTATGTGTTCATGAGAACCACAAATGGGTCACAGGAGGGCCTGGGTCAGTCCAAGGTCACCTGCAGAACTGTTGTGCACACACCTCCCCCAGTCTTTCTTTCTGTGGGCTTCATGGACACAGAGCAATAATGACCAGGGAGGACTCAAGGACTTTGTACATGAGTGGTGGCTGAAATCCCGTCCCCTCTGTCATGTCCTATCCCCACACAGTGCAATCACAGGCAAAAAACCCCACAGGAAAACACACACAAGAATGTGCATAAGCAGGTTGGTCCGTCCTGTAGGGAAAACTTGTTCACTAGGTACCCAAAATTTGGTCTCACATTCACCATTGATGGGCAGCAGGTAGACCAGGATCCATGGCCCCTCATCTAGGTGGGAGAAGGTGCCGGCCCTGCAAGTTCTCCTCAGGTCAGTGGCCCAACCTTTGGGGTCTGTGACTCAGACTCATGGTTGCTCACATCCATAGTCCTGGCTCCAGAAATGAGATGAGCATGGTCTAGAGCCAAGCTCTTCAAGAGCTGAGGACTCTGACTACCAGTTAAACAAGAGAAGGTGGAAATCAGTGCTTCACATAGATTTTGGCTACCAGTTGCCCTCAGGATGGAGAAGTCAGTCCTTCCTTCCTCGGGTCATGTGAGGATGAGGTGAAGACCTGAGGCCACACCCCACACCTCAGTAGGACTCCGTACAGACAGCTCTCATCCCAAAACTGCAGTGTACCTGTAGCCAGGACATGGACATTAGTGCCCTGTCCCCTCCCATCTCCATGGCATTTCACATGTTCCCAGTCACCGCCTAGTGTCTTCTGTAGCCAATGGTCCAGTGGAGACCCCCCATATGCTGTGGAGCCAGATCTCCTCAGCCTCCTTCAGCCTGGGATGGCAGCCTCTGCTTCCTTGGATCTTGGGGTCCAAGGAAGGTGTTGAAGGTGCTGCACAGTGGCCCTATAGAATACCCTCACAGAGTATGCAGTGTCCCTCAGGACTGAATTCTTCTCCTGCATCCAGCATTGTGTTCACTCTGCTGCCATAAATAAGGCCCCCACTGGGCAGCTCCACATCAGAAATGGACTTTCCCATGACTGTAGGATCTCAGGCCAACCTCAAGTCACCAGCAGGTCATGCTGCTCCCTCTTGACTCTCAGGTGGCCATTCTCCTGTGTCACATGGCTTTCCCTGGTGACTCTGAGACCTTATTTCCCCTTCCTAAAGGGACAACAGTCACACTGCATTAGACCTATACCTACAATCTCTCTTTTATATAATTACCTGTGTCTCACCCTCACAAAAATTGTCACTCTTTCATCCGGACATCACACATGTCCTTCAAGGAAAAAAAATGATGAAACTCAGGACAACATAGTGGTAGTTATGGTTAAGGAAATTACCTATTTTACATTGTTGGGTTACTTCAAGGTGATTATTTCCATTTTTAAACAAGAATATTCCATAGCAGAAAGGAGAAAAGTAATTTGTGGGAAGGTGTTGGTGGCACAAGTCTTCAGATTGCACTTCTACATGTATGCACACCTATGAACACACACACATCATTGATTCTATGGATGTCACCAACACAGGCCCTGTGTGTGTCCTGGAGCTACTATACCCTTTCCTGAGCAGGATGCTCAACAGGCCCTGCAGGTGCAGCAGCCACAGCACCAGCCCGCAGGGAGGACAGCCTCCAGGTGCAGCAGGAGCAGCTGCAGAGCCCAGGGATGCTGGACACCAGGCTGGGCTCAGGGGGGGACAGTGAAGAGCCTTGGAGGAGGCCAGGAAGGCCTGAGACAAAGCATGGACATTGTGTGCAAAGTCCACAGGATGTCCACAGAGACACATTGTTGCTCCTTGCTGAGGGCTCAGGCCCAAAAAAACTCCCAGGGAGTGGCCACCTCGTCCTCTGCAAAACACACACGAAGGTACTGTGCTGCTCTCCTGATTGCCAGGATAGTTGTAAAATCCCTCCCAAACATTCTGCACCTTGACACCACCTACTGCCTCCTGATCCCCCAGGACACTTCTTTCTGCCTTTGTCCAGTGATGTCACTCTCACTATCCATCAGAAATGTGGAGAGAACACTCACTTCTTGTAAAGTGAGAACACACAGTTTGTCACTCATGTTTGTCTTTCTTTCTGTGTCCCAAGACAGAGGTCACTGTCCCTTACAACTCACCAAGAGCATTAGCATCATCGAGCCTGGCACCCTCAGAACCAGGCATGGCTGCTGAGCTCCTGCTGCCTCATGCTGCCTTCTGCACACCCTGCCTGCCTAGGAGGGCTGTGGGCAGGGACACAGGTCATTCTGGGCACCAGCAGCCACATTTCTTTCAAGAACTTGAATGTCTTTCTATCCGCACTAGGGGACAAACCTCCACTCAGATGCTGTGAGTGCATAGGGTTGCTGACAGTCTGAGAACCCTCATGGAAGCAGGTTGAAGATAGCTCTGAAGTTACATCCTCCCTCCTCTTCCATCCCTTCTCCCTGGATCCTGGGCTCCTCCAGTGTCTCTCCTCTGCCCTCCTGCCTGGGTCTTCTCTGTCCTTTCCCCTCTTATCACCAGAACTGACAAAGTAACAAAGGGAAAAAATAAATATAAAAACTCATTTTTAAAAAGTTATGAAATGTCTATATGCAGACATATACTCATACTAGAGATGCAGAGGAAACACAGGTATATCCACATAATTTATCTCCTATATATACTATATGTGGCATATAATATTCCTTTCATTCATTTCTAAGCAATTTGAACTCTGGCTGAGATGAGGCTCTGGTGTGTCTTTGCTGACCCTCCTCTCAGGTCTAGCAGGGTCTCTGTCCAGAACAGTGGGCTTAGCACAGAGTGCAGCCACCCCACAGAGCCAGGCCCAGCACTAACTCCTGGTCTCTGAACCTCCCCTGTCCATGGTCTCTCAGCTTGGCTTAGCCCCAGGGTGTGGAGCACCTTTCTTCCCTGGATCTGTTGCCCACAGCCTGAGGGCAGGGCATCTGCTTCCCCAGGTCCTCCATCTCACTGCTAAGTGAAGTTAGTCAATCCCTAAAAAACAAATGCCAAATGTCTTCTCTGATATAAGGGGGGTGACTCTAAATGGGTTAGGAAGAAAGAGCATGAGAAGAAGACTACCACTAAATAGGTAAGAGAGGTGGGAGAGAATGGGAGGGAGAAGGGAAATTTTACAGAAGATGGAAGGAGACCTTCATCGTTATACAAAATACAGGTATGGTGATGTGAGGGAAAAAAAGAAATGTGTCACATTAGATTGGGTGAAAAAAAGAAATTTGTCACATTAGAAGTGATGGTAGAGGAGGGGAGAGGAAGGGGGATAGGAAGGGCAGCAAAATAAAATAGACACTAGTATTGCTGTATGTATATACGTGTCTTTATAACCAATGTGATTCTGCAATCTGTACACTTGGAAAAATGAAAAACTATACCCATTTGATTCAAATGTATGATATGTCAAGATCATTGTATTGTCATGAGAAACTAATAAAAAAGATTTTATTGTACTATCCCTTCCCTAAGGAACTTAGCAAAAGTACAGGGATATTTAAAATAGAGTGAAGCTTTTAAACCTTCTCCTTTCCCTTTAATTTACTGCTCACAAGCTCTGTCCTGCTGTTTGTGGTAGGAACAGGTGAGCCCTCCCATACCAGGGCAGGAGGAAGTATCAGGAGACAACTATTGATCCCAGAAATGATGTATAACTGAGGGAGGAAGAAGCTGGGGCTCTGCCTTAGAGGTAGAGAACTGTGCAGTATGCACCAGGCCTTGGGTTCAGTCACCAGCACCAAAGGGAGAAATTAAAGGAAAAAAATAAAACAAAAGAAAAGAAAAAGATTGTGAACAGTTATTGGGAAGGTTTTTGATAACTCTTAGAATAGCAGGGGTTTTATTTCTAGAAAACTTACAAGAGGACCTGATGAAGGACATGATGTTTAGAAAAACTGCAGCCTTCTTTAGATCTTGAGGCATTACTAGGACTTAAAACACATGTGGTAACACTGGTAAAGCAGAATTATACACAGAATCTGGATCTTTACTGTGTTTACTAAAATGCTGACCATGCCCTAATTCTCCAAACTTCAATTTCTAAAGTTTGTAAAATCTCTATTGTTTGTAAAATTATTGTTACTTATCCTAAAAGATAGTTAAGTTGAAGATCCTGGCTGGCCTTAGACCTGCTGGTCTGGAGAAGATGAGCACCATGATAGGTATGAGTGTGCTCTGTGGGACTCTGAGGCAGAGAGGGCTGGGTCAATTGGTATGTCCCTCTTTCCCTGACTCTTACCCATGCTGTGACAATATCCAGAAACACCAAATACCTCAGTGAGTTTATACATCTTCCTCTCTTTTTGTTTTTATTTCTGTTTTTACCTCCAAAGATAAATTCTATCCCCTTGCTTCTGTATTGCCTCCTCCTCTTCCAAGGATCACCAACACAGAACTGTGCTTAAGACACAAGGACAGCCTGTCCTGAACCAGAAAGTGACTACAGATCACCACTCAGAGCTCAGGGGGATGACTGTTTCCTGTGGCCCCAGGGAACCATGTTCACCCCAAGCAAATATGAGCTGCCCTAGTCTGACCTGGCACACCTGGACACACTGAGCCTTTGTTGATTGAACAGGAGGAGCCTCCCTGCAGCTGTGCCCAGCCTGCCCAGCCCTGATGATTTGCATGTGCCCACAGCACAGCCCATTGCCCTGAGGACTTCTTAAGAGGTTGCTCACACCCTGTGCAGGAATCAGTCCCAGTCAGGACACAGCATGGCCATGAGGGCCCCTGCTCAGCTCCTGGGGTTCATGCTTCTCTGCCTCCCAGATAAGGGGAGAGTACCGGGGATTTACTAATCAGAGTGTGCTCTTTGCTGCCTGGCTACACAGGAAATTCCTCTTGTAACATCACTACTTACAAAGATATTTCCAGTTATGTTTCAATAGCAGGTATCATATGTGTCATCAGGATGACCCAGTCTCCATCCTTTTGCTTGTGTTTCCTGGAGACAGAGTCACGATCACCTGCAGGGACAGTAAAATAATTTACAGTGGTTTCATCAGAAAACAGGACAAGCTCCTAAGCTCGTCATCTATAGTGCATCAACCTGGAATCTGGGGTCCCCTCAAGGTTTAGTGACAATGGATATGGAACAGATTTCACTCTCACCATCAGCAGCCTGGAGTCTGAAGATGTTGCCCCTTATTACTGTCAACAGAGTAACAGTGTCCTTCCCACAGTGATACAGGAAAAGACATAACCTCCCAGGGAGCAGAAATGTTAGGCTGGGATGCCCAAGCTGCTCCTTCTGCTGCCTTCACCTCCTGAGGGTACTGCTCAGCTGCAGCCAGGCTCTGAGGTCACTGGGGGGTTTGGTGGAAAGGCCCAGGGAGGCTCCTCTGTGGCCTTACTCATTTTGTTTTTTATTAGCTTCAGTAATGCAGGCCTGACAATGTCTACTGATGGAATTAGGTGGATATCAGTACACTTCTCTGGGGTGGGGTTATGATATAAGACACAGAGTTTGATAAATACATGTGTATTTTCCCATATTTATTGGATTAAACACTCATAATATCCTGGTTATGATTTACTTAGAATGGTAGAAGAGGCTGTCCCTTCCTACACAATCATCTGTGGGCTCAACATGGTCCCATGAAGCTAATGGATGGACTGACCTGAGATGCAGCTAGAACCGAGGACTTCAGGCCAGTTCTCTGTGAGACCATCACCTGTGTTCTCCTGATACATCCCAATGGTTCTGTGATGCCCAAGGTGGGTAAAAGGGCCACCACCTGTCAAAGCAAAGCACTGGAGACATGAGTTTCTCTGAAATGAGGGCGTGTTTTGTACATTTACAGGTGTGTCTCTGATTAGCCCCATGTCCTGGAATAAGCTCCTGCAGGGACCAGTAGAGAGGCTCCACAGCAGCAGGAAACCTGTGCAGGGGACATGGTGTTGTTGTAAAGGAATTTGGGGAAGAAAAGATGGGGGCACCTTGCTGGAAACTACACTAAAAAAAGATCCTAATTGTGAAAGAAAAGGAATGATGACTAGGTGCCTGGTTTTGTTCTTTCCATTCATGGGGACCAGGGTGACAAGGATCAAGGTGCTCCATGTGCAGGTAGAGGAAGTACAACACTGGCAGGTTTCCCTATGACAAGGGTTGAAGGTTTGGATACCTGAAGATTAGACTTACATTGCTTAACCAGTGTTCTCATGGCCCCAAGACAAGATGGACAGACTCTATCTTCCAAGCTCTTCCTGATGGTGGGCACCATGTCTCACTGACTGAGGAGTAAAGAAGAAACACTGCATTTGGTTATATGAATACTGCTGATGATATTCAGAAGCAAGTGGGCAGAAATCCTTTGCCTTTTAGCCACATTTATTGTCTCACAATCAAGAGTTTACCTTGAGTCTTAGATCAGAATTTGGACTAGGAGTTTTGCATAAGCAGAAATTATTAAGATTATGGGGACTCTTGCAAGGAGAGTAAATGTATTTTTCATGGTGAGATGATCATGAGTTTCAGGGGTACAGAGCAGAATGCTATTGTTTGAATATAAGGTGGCCCAAAAACTCAAGTTAATGCAGGGATTTTCAGATATGAAATGTTGAGATTATGAAAATGGTAACCTCAGCAGTGGATTAATCCATTTAGTGGTTTTAAAATTGGATGGACTAACTGGATGGTGACTCTGGGCATGCTAGGCATTCCTGGAGGAAGTTAGGCCACATATCCTTGAGAAGTCTACCTTGTCCCTGTGGCTTCTTAGGAACCTTGAGATGAGCAGCTTCTCTTCTCCATGCCCAACTGTCTTGGGCCTCACTTTGGACCAGAGGAAAGGAATCAAATCAGACAACCATGAATGAACCGAACCTCTGAAGGTGTGAGTTCAAACCAACATGTCCTCAAAAGAAAGAAAGAAAAGTAAAAAATGTTTAACTCTTCCATGTGTATTGTCCAGTCCAAGCCTCAAACCTCATTCAGCTAACTCAAGTCCTGAGCCCCCTCCTATGGCATGTCCACAGGTCCACAAGCCCCACTCACCTGAGGCCAGGCCTTCTCTCTCGGGCAACCTCCAAACACAGCTGCCCCAAGCTCAACAAGCTTCCACCCTAACAATGTTAGAAGTTGCTGTAGTCATTTTTTTTTCCTTCTGGGACCAGGAACCTGACAAGGACAATAACAGGACAAGTTTATTTGGGGCTCACTATTCTAAGGTCTTAGTTAATAGACAGCCAAGTGCATTGCTTTGGGCCCCAGCTGAGGCAGAACATCCTGGAAGAAAGGTGACAGGGAGAAATACCACTTAAGATTAGGTACCGGGAAGCCAAGAGAGAGGCCCTGCACATAAGGGGCAAAATCTATCACTCAAAGGCATGTCCCCAATAATCAACCTCCAGGCACACCTTGCATGCCCACAGTAACCCCCTAGTTAATCTTCAGGGGATTAATGCACTGTTTAGGGATTAGATGACAACTCATAATCTGATTATTTCATTGAACCCTTGCATTGTCTCACACATGAGCTTTTGGGGAGCACTTTATATCCACATCATAACATTGTGCCCTGACCGCCCAGGTGGGCTCATGACCACCTCACAATGTGAAATACATTTAGGCCATTGCAGAAATTTGCATACTCTTAACAGTTCCTGGATTGCTAAAGTCCAAGTTCAATGCAAATTCTCAGTGTGATCCCCTGTACAAATCAAAATTATGTTAAATAGATCCAATATATAAAAGCACCAAGTAAGCATTTCCATTCCAAAATTTAAAAAAAGAAGAAAAAATTTAAAGGGAAGAAAGTCCCAGGGAATACAAAGAAGGAATGGGACCAGTATCCAAATATCCAGCTGGAAAAATTAGTCCTGTAGCCCTACATCCAGCACCTGGGGCACACAGCGCTCTGATATTCTCTCCAAAGGGCTGAGGCATGTGGATTGCATCCTTTGTGGGTGCAACCCACCTGCCTTCTCTCTGGTCTTGTTTCTGCTTGATCCTGCAGCTTCCCTCAGCAGATGTTCTGTGTTACGGCATCTCTCAGTCTCAGGGATCTTCAATGGGTCTTCCACTCCTTTCACTTTCCCAAACATTGCCCTCTCAGAGGAACCCCACATGGACTCTGACCTTGGCATACTTATTCTGGCCTCCAGGATGTCCTCTGTAATCAGGTGGAAGCTTCCACAATCCCCTTAGCTCATTCCTCCTGCATTCCTGTAGAACCAGCACTGTCATATCACAGGAAAATATCTATCAGGGTCACTTCAAGTGAATTTAGAGAATAAATGAAGACACAGACACAGAAAGTACCTTTTCTTTGGGTTCAGTGACTGGTCTTCAGCAGCAGCTTCCACAAGGGGGTGCAATCAGGCAAGAAAGAGAGCTGGGAGGATGGGCTGAACACTTTTATTGGGGAGAAGCCTTTCAAATGAGGCAAAGAGTCAGGTTTTCAAAAGAACAGGTGAATGTAACTCATGTGTGTGACACCTACACCTGGAGCCATGCCTCATTATCTGAGTTGGCAACACCCATGTTACTGCAACCTGGAACTGCCAAGCCAGACTGAAGGCAATAATTGGCTGGAACATGTTGTATCAGGATGTGAAGGTGTCTGCATCCACGGAAGCTCCTAACCCAGCACCACAGGGTTGATTCCAATGTCTGCCACCATCTTGAACAGTGGCCAAGTCTTGAACAAGGAG
Organism: Ictidomys tridecemlineatus; assembly: GCF_052094955.1. NCBI lineage: Eukaryota > Metazoa > Chordata > Mammalia > Rodentia > Sciuridae > Ictidomys > Ictidomys tridecemlineatus. Next base: position 531,414 of record NW_027520959.1, on the reverse strand, counting down.
CCTTGGCTGAGGTGGTTTCTGAGTGTCTGGGGAGGTGATGTGGTGAAACAACTCTCTCCATTATCCCAACCCCCTATGCAAATTAATCTGATTTCTATATTCCAACAAAAGTTGTATAGAAAATGTGTTTGACAGATTCTCATTAAAATAATGATCAAAAACATAATATTCATTCTTTTACTCATTGAAAAAAATGCTTACATCCATGACAACATCGTCTTATTGATGGTTAAGGAAACAATCTATTTTACACCATTAGGTTACTTGAAGGGAAATATCTCCATATTTAACATAAATATATTCCACATCTGTAAGTGAATAACAAAGTAAATATAATTTATGGGAAGGTGTTTTTAGCACAAGTCTTCAGTCTGCACTCAAACCCTTATACACGAGTGTGAACAGATATATCCAAAATTCTGTTGTCACCTGCACAGGCCCTGTGTGTGTCCTGGAGCTGCCGCCAACTCTCATGAGCAGGACGCTCAGCAGGCCCTGCAGGTACAGCAGCCACAGCACCAGCCCCCAGGGAGGGCAGCCTCCAGGTGCAGCAGGAGCAGCTTCAGAGCCCAGGGGATGCTGTACATAAGGCTGGGCTCAGGGGGAACAGTGCAGAACCTTGGAGGAGACCAGGCAGGTCTGAGCCAAAGCATGGACACTTGTGTGCAAAGTCAGTCCAAGGCATGACCAGAATATCCACGGAGACACTTTGTCACTACTTGCTGAGTGCTCAGGCCCAACAGGACTTCCAGGGTGTGGTCACCTTGTCCTCTGCAAAACAGACTCTAAGGTACCGTACTGCCCTCCTGACTGCCAGGATGCTAGTAAGTTCCCTTCTGCACCTAGACACCACCTACTGCCACCTGATCCCCCAAGGCATTTCCTCCTGCCTTTGTCCAGTGAAGTCCCTCTCACTATCCATCAGAAACATGGAGAGAGGACTCAGTTCTGGTAAAGTGAGAACACACAGGGTCTCACACATGTTAGTCTTTCTTTCTGTGTCCCAGGAGAGAGGTCATTGCCCCTTACAACTCACCAGGAGTATTAGCAGGGTCTAGCCCCACAAAAGCAGGACCGGGCCTGGCTGCTGAGCTCCTGCTGCCTCCTGCTGCCTTCTGCACACCCTGCCTGCCTGGGAGGGCTGTGGGCAGGGACACAGGTCATTGTGGGCACCAGCAGCCACATTTCTTTCAAAAACTTGAATGTCTTTCTATCCGCACTAGGGGACAAACCTCCACCCAGATGCTGTGAGTGCACAGGGCTACTGACAGTCTGATGAATCTCAGGGGAGCAGATTGGGGACAGCTCTGAAGTTACACCCTCTCTCACCCTCCCATCCCTTCTCCCTGGATTCTGGGCTCCTCCAGTGTCTCTCCTCTGCCCTCCTGCCTGGGTCTTCTCTGTCCTGTCCCCTTCTACTCTGAGTTCACACCTGTCACTCCTCACTTCCCACATGGCTGTCCTCATATAGGTCATAACCCTGTTCTTCTGCACATCCTTGCCCTTGGCCTGCCTCTGTCTCCACCCCTTGGATTTTCATGGGAGAGTCAATGATGGTGCCTTGTCGTCTTTAGAGACCAAAACATTGAAGAGCAGGTGTTTGGGGCTGTATGTGTGGCTGCCATGATCCTCTGTTAGCAGAGTCCCTGCATTATATCAGCTGTGACTTGCCAGAGGCATCTCTGTCTACCCAGTCAGAGGAGTTGCCAGCAGCAACTGTGGGTGGGTTTGTCCTGGGCCATGCAGTCACTGAGCCAGCTGTTCTGTCCTGTGTGGAAGCAGCAGGGAGGAAGCTAACCTTGCCCAGCTCTGGACACAGAACTTCTGTCCCCTTGGGCTCAAGAACAACTGCCAGTCTGTATGACACCTGCTCCTATCTGTAAACATAGCCCCATGGGTCACATCCTTATCAATGGGAAGGTCACTGTTCCAGCAGCAGTAGGACCTTGTGCAGGTCCTGAACTTCATGGTGTTCATGCTCAGTTCTGAGACTGAAGAGGCAGCCATGGGTTTAGGCAAGAGATGCCTGCTTTACCTGCCTAGGCTCAAGGTGTCTGAAACTAGAGTTCCATGGGCAGGGTGGCACACACCTATAGTCCAAGATGCAGACTTGCCACCTGCCCCTTGGCCCGTCAGCTCATGTCCCCCACTTTATGATTGATGGGGTGATTTATTGCAATCTCTCCATGACACTACTACACAAGCAAAGTCCTTTCTTCCTCTAATGCTCTGTACACATTCCCACAATTGTCCACCTGCAGGTTGTCACCTTGCTAAGGAGAAACTTGACCTGAATGTCCTTTTCCCAGCCCCACAGTAAAGATTTCATTGTAGTCTCTCTTCCCTAAGAAACTTAACACAAGCACAGGGATATTTAAAATAGGGTGAAGCTTTTAAAACTTCTTCTTTTCCTATAATTTACTGATAACCAGTTCTGTCCTGCTGTTTGTGGTAGGAACAGGTGAGCCCTCCCAGACCAGGGCAGGAGGAAGTATCAGGGGACACACTTTATGATCTCAGAAATGGTATGTAACTGAGGGAAGGAAGGAGGGGCTGGGACTTTGACTCAGAGGTAGAGAACTTGTGCAGCATGCACCAGGCCTTGGATTCAATCATCAGCACTAAATAGGGAAATTAAAGAAAAGAAAAAGAAAGAAAAGGGGAAAAAGATTGTGGACAGTTATTTGGAATGCTTTTTGATAACTTTGAAAAGAACAAGGGTGAGAAATTTTACTTGCTTTATTTCTGGAAAAATTACAAGAGGACCTGATGGGGGACATGATGTTTAGAGACACTGCAGCCCTCTTGAGGTCATGAGGCATTACTAGGGCTTAAAAACACATGTGGTAATACTGGTAAAGCAGAATTATATACAGAGTCTGGATTTTTACTTTGTTTACCAAGATGCTGACCATGCCCTATATTCTCCAAACTTCAATCTTTAAAGTTTTTACAAGCACTCTTGTTTGTAAAGTTATTCTTACTTCTCCTAAAAGATAGTTAAGTTGAAGAACATGGCTGGCCTTAGACCTGCTGTTCTGGAGAAGATGGGCATCATTATGGGTATGAGTGTGCTCTGTGGGACTCTGAGGCAGGGAGGGCTGGGTCCATGGGTGGGGCCCTTCTTCCCTGTTACCCATGCTGTGCCAATGTCCAGAAACCTCAAACACCTCAGTGAGTTTATACATCTTCCTCTCTTGCTGCCTTCATTCCTGTTTTTACTTCCAAAGCATAAACTATCCCCTTGCTTCTGTAATGTCCCCTCCTCCTCCAAGAATCACCAACACAGAACTGTGCGTAAGACACAAGGACAGCCTGTCCTCAACCAGAAAGTGACTACAGATCACCACTCAGAGCTTAGGGGGATTACTGTGTCCTGTGGCCCCAGGGAACTATGTTCACCCCAAGCAAATATGAGCTGCCGTTGTCTGACCTGGGACACCTGGACACACTGAGCCTGTGTTGATTGACCATGAGGAGCCTCCCTGCAGCTCTGCCTAGCCTGCCCAGCCCTGCTGATTTGCATGTGCCTACAGCACAGCCCACTACCCTTAAGACTTCTTAAGAGGCTGCTCACACTCTGTGCAGGAGTCAGTCTTGTCAGAACACAGCATGGCCATGAGGGCCTCTGCTCAGATCCTGTGGTTCCTGCTGCTCTGCCTTCAAGTGAGGGCGAATAGTCTTGGGGATTTACTAATCAAAGTGTAGTCAGTGCTGCCTGGCTACTCAGGAAAGTCCTCTTGGAAAATCACTATTTACAAGGATATTTCTTTTATGTTTCCAATGGCAGGTGTTAGAAGTGACATAACGATGACCCAGTCTTCATCCTCCTTGCCTGTGTCTCAAAGAGACAGAGTCACAATCACATGTAGGGCCAGTGAGGACATTTTTGATTATTTATATTGGTATCAGCAGAAACCAGGTAATCCTCCTAAGCTCCTCATCTATTGTGCAGAGAAGTTACTTTAAAATTTCAGGTTACTTACACCCTGTTCAGCATGAAGAATAACCCCCCAATAAGATGCTTGCTGTCACCCCTGATGAGCCATTATTCTGACTACATTCTGGGCACAGTCACCTAACATGTGCCATTTTTTAATGCTAATCCATTCAAGTTAAGTCTAGGTCCCCCCCCCACCCCCTTGACATTAACTGTGGGACAATCCCTGTGATTTCTGGAGTGAGCTCATGCAGAGGTGACAGGGTAAGATGGAAACTTGGGAGTGGACATCAGGATGATGTCCATGAATTATAACTTGACAGAAATCTGCTGATTACTGAAAATATTATCTTCATCTTAACATAAATTAATCTATCTACTCTTCCATCAATGATTTTTGGCATAAAAATATCAGTATCAAAAATATAGATATAGATCTCAGTTAAGGGCATTTCATTAATGACTTTAACTCATTACTATATATATATATATATATATATATATATATATATATATATATATCATTTTTTGAACAATCACTTTTCAGTATAGCACAGATTTAATCCCAAACAGAGCAAAACACATTCTTGACGATGATATTTCTGCAGTGTGCCTCCTGCCAGACACACTCATAAATTATCTCCACAAAAAAATGTCACATTGGAGATCATCATATGTTATACTATGGAGTTGTGCACCATGATTGTTGTGACTAAATGTAAAACAGCCTGAGTGAGAGGGGACCTTCTGTGGGGCACTCAGGGCTGCCTGTGTGTGAGTTATATGTGCAGGATATGAAGATGCTGATTTCAACTTCTGCTCCACTTACTCTAGAAACATGCCTAACCTTCCCCTCTCCTTCTAGGGTCAGAGCTGAGGAGAGACAGTTGTAACTAGCCACCTGGTCCTGATGTCAGATAGCTGCATGAGTCAGTCCTCAGCAACGAACCTCTTTCTCAGGATGGACCCTCCCATCGAGCACCACCCTCCTGGGGTGTCTGAGTCCTCCTTTGTGGGGAACAATAAACCTTAGCTGACATTTTACCTACAAGCTGTCTTTTTATCATTTCAAAAGATGCTTGTTGCTCTTGTAACTTTCCTTTTCATTGACCAGTTGATCTTTTTCAACTGTGAAAGTTGTACCTGAATTTTAGCGGAGTTCACTATATTTTTGTGCAATATAAAAGGCAGGACATAGTCTTGTGTTTAAGGGTTTCCAGCTGCATGGCAGAGTTTGCAGGAATAAGTAACAGCCCTCACACTGACAGGTGCACCTGAGCCAGTGTGTGACCCAGGCACTGCTGTCCTCATGGTTATAGGAACCAAGGAATGCAGGAAAGAGTAACTGCAGCAAGGAAAGGGAGCAGAATCATTTCAATTCCTGTATGGAGACTCTGTATGGAGTCTTCTGTGATGTGTGTATGTGGTGTGTGTGGCTGTTCCTCTGTGTGGATCAGGGAAGGCCCAGGGACATTGGGAGATGTATCTGAGAGGGGAGGAAGGAGCCCTATGACCAATGGGGGACAGCAACAGCAAGACCAGAAGGGGCACTTGGGAAAAGCAGGGACCTCGAGATCTCGAAAAAATATTGTTCATTGAAACAAAAGAATATATTTTCTTTTTTTTTTTTTTTACTTCTACAGTCTGCAAAATCAACCAGGCATACAGTGCTTGATAACCTTTTCAAAATAAAAATGACTAGTTAATTGACTACAGTCTACATCCTGGATGAGCCGACTTTCAACAGTGCTGTGAAGACATAACTGTGCATGATTTTCTTTACTTCCAATCCTCTTCTTCCCCCGCACATGAGACTTTCTGATCTGTCTCCAGGGTTGAGATACGAACTATTTTCTCTTTTAACTTGACCTCCATAGTGTTTGCTGTCCCAAGAGGGTTCCTATGTAGGTGACCTTGGACACCTTCACTTCCCCCTCCTGTCTCCATGTCTTCTGTACCTGTGTTAGTGGCTGGGATGAGTCACAGCTCTGATGTGCTGAACCTCACAGGCCACAACAGACTCTAGGCCACATCCAGGCCACACCAAGCTCCTGACACATCCTCCTCTGCAGAGCCCCAGGGTCACCATCCTCCTTATCCACCTCCAAGTGGGTCTATTATGGATACAATAATAATGTAAGAGAACTGGATTAAAAAATAAAAATCAAAGCTTCTCTTGCCTGGGCAGAGGACACACCAGTCACACATGACCCTGGAGCCCCAGCACTCCTACAGGGAAGATGGGGGTCTGAGCAGGGTCCTCAGGAGGCTAGGAGTAGGTCTCTCCCTTGCTCAGAACCTGCAGAGGCTAAGGAGAGAGGCCCAGCATCTGGTCTGGTGGCACCTGGAGCTGCAGCACCTCTGGGACCTTCCCTGCTACTCTCCTTGGGTATTGTGCACCCCACCCAACTGCTGAGTGCTGTCCTGGACCTGAGAGTCCCTGGAAGTTGCTAAGGGTCATAAAATGTTCTTATTATCACCCTCCTCACCTTAGACATTTACCATTTATTTCTGGTGAGTCTTTCAAAGCCTGAGCATTTGGCAAGGGAAGGCACAGATTCTAGACATGGAGGTGCTTGTGTCCTCCCCAGCCATCAGTGTCATCTGCCACAGAAGGTGTGAATCTCTTCCTATGGAGCCCTTGACTCTCTGGGACCCCAGGGTTAGGGTGAAGACGCCCTCTGTGCTCACCCCTCCCAGGAGTTTCTCTGTCCCCCCTGTGGGCACAGGTCTTAGCACAGGTGTTGTGGCTGGCACAGGATTCTCTCTCCTTGGTCCCTCCTGAGCAACCTTGCAGGAAAGAAGGACTGGGCAGTGTTAATGGCAGATGTCCTTCAGGAATGACACTGATGAATGGGGTTGACAGCTGGTGGCCCAGGCTGGTAGTGAACTTTTCACACTGTGACCAAAAGACCAGAGAGGAACACATTCAGAAGAGGGACATTTTCTTGGTGCTCATGGTTTCAGTGTTCAGTCCATGGTCGGCCACTCCACTGCCCTGGGCCTGAGATGAGGCAGGGCATTGTGGCTCCTCCAGGCACTTTATCCATTTCTGAGTTATTTTTGGGTTTGGGGTGTGTCTGCCTTGACCTTTGTCAAATGCTTATACTGGAGTATGGCCTGAGTCAGGGATTCATTGGGAGACTGGAGATAGCAGTGGGAAAATTCAGGGGTTGCCCCTCACTGTTCCTTTGAAAACAGCAGAGGGCACTTCAGTGACACTGAAGGCTTCTTTGACAGAATGTCATACCCAAGACTAAACACGACTAAATGTCTGGAGACAAAATTGTTTTTGGATCTGTTGTGACTGGACCTTTCAAAATGTCCCTGATTGGAAATAATAACATTCCAAGTGAATACAAATCAGCTGGTCTCTGCTCAGCAGGTGGCTCCCAGTCACCCACATGGCCCAACACAAGGACCCATCAGCCATCCCTCCAGCCTTTCCAGTGATGTTCCTGCAGGTGTCATCAGCCAGGGCTCACAAGGCTCCTGATAATTCTGAGCATCCAGCCACCAGGCAGAATGACCACAGATGGGCCCTCATCTACCCCACATGGCCACCAGGTCAAGTACTGTAGAGGCTTTTTAGGGATCCTGCACTGTACTGTGGGGAGCACAGATGCACCCTTCCCAGGCCTCAGGCACTGAATTCAGTGCAGTATTAAAGAAAGCATTTGAATCTTCCTGTCATCATCAGGTTGAAACCTCATAAATACAGGACACAACTGAATTGGAGAGATAGAGATGCTCCCCTGCCACCATCCCTGCAAGCCTGCCATGGTCCTGTGAGGCATTTTAATGGAAGCTGAGATATGAACTGAGGGCTTGAGGACACTTCTCTCTGTTCTCACCACCTCTGTCCTCCTGATGTGTGCCAACGACCCTGCAGATGCCCAAGGGAGGGAAAATAGTCACTGTCTGTTGACCCAAACCTCTGTAGACTCTATTTTCTCTAATATGAAGTGGACCACCTGCCTCTTCAGAGACTCTTGGAAAAAGCACCAGGTGCTGCCATATGCTCCAGATGTGGCCAGTGGCCAGGCTCCTTCCCACCTGGAAACATGTCCACTCACCCTGAAAGCCAAGGACATTTTTGGAATGAAAGTTCAGGGAGGGAAGGCAGTTAGACAACAAACATTGTGGATAAAATGGTGAAATCACACAAATAGGAACAATCTTCAGGATAAGTGGGCATTCCTAGGGACACACTTATTGCTAAGGGTTCAGTGGATTTGACAGACAGAAGGTTCACAGTCATTAAGTTTGAATGCCCTCAGGGTTGGTTGTTGTTGTTATTATTATTATTAAATGACTCCAACTAATACTAAGAGTATAGAGCAGAGTGTTTTGGTTTTGGCCTATGTTAACTGATTAATTTCCATATCTGCAACTCCCCTGCATTCTCCATCCCTTCTAATTAAAATGTGATATTTTGAAACATTTTATTAATTACAAAGCACTGATGGTGACTAGAACTGGTCAACCAAGTTGTCCTTGAACCACAGAAAAACTGCGGAGCTGGAACCCTAGCACCATGAGTCTTTGGTCCCTCCATTTCTGTCTAGAGAGTGTTGAGCAGCTGAATACTGTGTGGCTTCGGGTTCCAGACATGGTGGAGGAATCCCAATTCCTGAACTGCTAACATGTAGCTGGAAACTGTTTCATTTTATGATGGAACCATGGTTCAGGAGAGTGCCAGAAATCCACTTAGGACAATTAACCTAAGGAAAGAAACAAGCACAACAGCAAAGCATGTTTCACAACGTGCAAGAAAGCCCCTGTTGCTCTAGCAATGACTGTGGACAGGAAACTCCTCAGGGTGTTCCTCTGCATGTGGCCACTAGAGGGGGCCAGCACACAGCATTGACGGCAGAGAGGGGCCACAAGTCCTTGGAAATCATGTCCAGTGGACACTGATCCTGGGGTGATTGTCACTAGTACTTCATCACCCCCTTTCTTTAATCCCTTAGGTTTTATTAAGGGGCCTGGAGGATGCAGGTGGATAAGGAAGTGGACATACCCAAGATTTCACCCAGGAATGATGCTTTAAGAGTCCAGGTTTTTGGACTTCTCTGGGGAAAGTGTTGCCAGGCAGCACTGGTGGCTGTGGGCATCTGCCTTCTGCCTGTTGGCTGAGAGGTGTGAAGCTCCCAGAGAGAGACCTGGTCATGCTCTCTGCATCTGCAGGTCTCTGGGGCTGTTTCAGTGTGTTTGTTGCAGTGGATCTGACAGCCATGTCCCCTGGACACAGCAGCCTGGGGGCTGGGGTGCCACTGTCCATCACACTTATGGTGGCACATGGCAGAGCACATGCTTATAAACCAGCACACCGGGTGTCAGACCCACTGACAATCTGTAATTCCTGGTACATCAGAGATGATTAAAAAAGACATACACACACACACACACACACACACACACACACACACACACACATACATCCAGTAGAAATGAGCACAGTCTTTATTTTTTTTCTCTGTTTCTTTTATACAGCACTGTTAATTATAACAAGGGGGAAGAAAAAGCACCCTTTTGTCAGCTTAATCCTTATGAGCATGTATAAATATTCTCAGGAAAACTTTGTTTATGGTCACAGTGCTCCATATTTCTTATCAATTAACTTGTGGTTAGTTATTCCCAGGCACACACACACACACACACACACACACATATATAAATTTTAAACTTGGCAGAACATTCTCTTCTTTTCTTAAGACAGCAACATGGACACAGTTCAAAGAGTTCATACTTTCTCACAGAACTCCTTGTTTTGCTAAGCACAGCAAAACTTAACTGTCTGTGTGTGTGAGCTCACAGTTCCCCCTTAAATAACAATAATAGCAATTGTGCCTGTCTTAGGTTGTGAACCATACTGCAACATTCTTACCCATCATGGAGGACTTCCATTGATGGGAAATGAAAGCCTCTGTCTTAGGTTGATATGAGCAGTGATTCATCTTAGCTGTCATTGACAACAATCATCCAAACATTAGGGGGGCATATGAAATCATCACAGAAGGATGAGATAAGAGACAAGTGATCATACAATGACCAATGACACAAACAAGTATAGACATGCCAAGTATCAAAATCATACATATCATTAATTTTAACCAGAAAATATTAGGAAGCCAGGATGTTAAACATGAAAATAATTTTTCATTTCTTTCAGATTGTCTGATATTATCAATCATTTCTTTCAAATGATGAATTTCTGTATCAATAGATACACTGTTATCTGTCAGATTAAAGCAACACATATTTTTTACTTGAATACATTTTTTATGGTGTAACAATAGTAAAAAATCTATAGCAGCTCTATTATCCCAAACTCCTTGTCGTAAAACCTGCTGTTCTTTATTCAACAAGGCTAGAGGAGTAGATGTACGATTAATGTTTTTTGCCATTACACATGCTAATTTCATAGCTGTCTTATAAGCTGCTGCTGTCAATCCAAGGATCACCACAAGGGAACAGGTCAATGTATCAAACTCTGCTTTAGATAATAAGTTTATATTATCCTTACAGTCCTATGTTAGCGTAGCCATTCTTCATAAGCAAGGAGAAGGAAGTTCAGGAAGCAATGGAGGGAAGGAAAACTGTGAGACAACTAAGACAGCAATGTGTTCCATGAGTCACACTTGTCAGTATGTAGTTGAATGTATAAGTTCCACAGGAAAAAAAAGAAACAGCCTCTTGGAAGTGGGACATGTCCATAACTTGAAGGAATCGCAAAGGAATTATTACATGCAAAAAAAGGTCCCATAGATCTACATTTAGTTGCACAATTGTGAAACTCAGCGCAGGTGTCATTATCTGTTACAATAACAGTAGTTGTTATAACTTGAACTGCATTGCTGAGTAGGTGCCCCAATTAGAATAATCAGCATAAGTAATAGTTTTATCAAAATTGGAGAAAAAGTCATATATTTTATTTCTTCTGTTGGATGACAGACAGGTAGTAAACAGAAACACAATACTGCTCCTAGATGGACATCTTGTTTTAGGCAGATATTATCAGTCCCTGCCAATGGAGCCAATCTCAGCCATACATTGGTATGATTGAAAGAGGCAACTTCCACAGCTCCAAAAAGGAGAAAAAAAGGTTAGGGACAGCATCTATAAGATATAAAACAAATCAAAGAGGTAAGAGCATTCATGATGTAGTTTATAGAAGAGTCAAACCATATCAAATGAGAAGGAATCCATCGAGGTCTGGGATCATTTTGTGGAAAAACACAGGCAGCTCTTTTTCCCCACATTAATACAGGATCAGCACCCATCCATTGTCCTGTTAAAACATCTTTGCACCTTACAAGTGGATGGGCTGTTTGTCCCTTAGCATGCCATAAGCGATCTGCAGCTGTCAATTTTGTAGCTGGGTCTACAGTTAAAAAATTTAAAATAAATAATGCATGTGCTAAATAAGAGCAGGGACTGCAACTATCTACTCCCCCCTTTTGTTTTTGACAGATATGTTTTAAGAGATGATGAGCTCCTTCTACTATACCCTGTCCTTGAGGGTTATAAGGAATATCTGTCATGTGTTTTACATCATAAGTGTGAAGAAATCTTGTATATGATGTAGTAGTAATGCTGGTCCATTATCTGTTTTAATATGTTTAGGGAGACCCATAATAGAAAAAGCTTCCATATAGTGAGCAATTACATCTTTGACCCTTTTTCCTGAATGAGGAGAAGCATAAATGAAATGAGAGTAAGTATCTATAGACACATGAACATATGCTAATTTGCCAAAAGAAAGATAATGAGTAATATCCATTTGTCATAAATGACCCGGTAAAAGGCCTCTGGAATTAATTTCAAAATTAGGAGAGTGTATCTGTGCAGAGCAGAGGGAACAATCGCAAATAATTTGAGAAGTTGCTTTACAAGAAATTACAATGATGAGCTAAAGAAGAAGCATTAAGGTGAAATTGAGAATGTAGAGTTTGGGGAACCATAGATAGAAAGGCAGACATTTTGGAGGCTAAATCAGTGGCAGCATTTTTTTTACTAAGTGGTCCTGGTAAAGTTGAATGAACTTTGTGCCTAAGAGAGAAAACTTTAATTCTGTTACTCAGGGCTGGATAATCATACTAGCAAACACCAAGCCTACCTGTGTAGGTTAGGAATATCTGTAGGCCTTAAACTAAAAACTTTTGTCTCTGGAAGCTCCTCTTAATTTTTTTTTTTTTATACTTGTCAGGCATTTTTGTCTGAGAATCCTTCTTTGTAGCCTTCAGTCTTAACTTATCTTACTTATCTCAGGCTAACATAAGGTGTATACCTCAAATAATAATAATAATAACAATAATAATAATAATAATTATTATTATTATTATTAAAAATGTCTAGGAATGGTTGTGTTTTGGTTTTAAATGTCTTTACTGAGTGTTTAAGATGAAACAGTAAAACTGACTTTTGTTTTTATCTATTATGAATAGTCAGCTGAGTTTTTATGGAAGTCATTTTTGGGGAAACTTTACAGTAGCTTTTTAGTTTTGTTAGTGTCATTTGCGCTAGGATGGGTCCAGGTCTTGCTTGACCATGTGGCTTCCCTCAGAAGCATCAGGGATGTCTTCCTTTTCTAATTACCCTGCTCTTTATAGTAAATGCTCTGATTTGCTTTTTGTTCTCCAGTGGCCTCATTAATCTTCCTGATTGAGATGTCATGTGGCTTAGAGTTGCAAAGCTCTTTACAGAAGTTCTCTATTCTCTGATTTAGACTGACTTAGAGGGCAAGAGCAAAATATTGGTTTTCTTGGCCCTTTTTATTTAACTTTAATTTTAAATCTTTATCTTAAACATCCAGTAAATAAATTTTAACAGCTTTATATTAAGAGTATTGGGCTTTAATGTCTATAACTTTATAATTATTTATCTTTCTTATTAATTGGGGTCTATATTATCCTATCCATCTTGTAGGTGATGGCTTATTATCTTAAATTAACCCATGTGGTATGTTTTTAAAGCAGTACCTTTGTAAAAAATTAACAGGCAATCTTTAGGACATTTATAAGAAAATTACAAAATAAAGTTAACAAGAGTGAAAACATATTTAATTTGTGTAATAGCTACCTTGAATTTTGGCTGAGTTATACATTATATCACGTGTTTGAGATCCTAGTAATCTTGATAGAAAAAAAGAACAACTTTTGAACATAACTTTTAATGAACTAAAATCTGGCCTACTGCTTTTATAGTCATTTTTACATTTAGTAAGATGGGACACAGAGCCTTATCTCAGGTAAGGCAGGGCTCTTCATAAATCTTAAGTACTGTAGTTATGAAGCTGATCTTTGTCTTTTAAGTATCATTTCACAAAGTTTATATAAATTGTTTGAGGTCACATGAACATTAGCTAACACCATATGATATCACATTTATAACATGAATTAAAGAAAGGCTGAAAATTATCAACCATTTGTGGAAAGGTAGTAAAATATTTTGTGTTTTTTAATATTAACCTTTACCTAGATTGGGCTGTCTTTAACTTAAAAATACATTTAAAAACTCTGAATAAATTTATTAGCCCCAAATTGATTTTGAAAAAAAAAATCCTGTTTTCTAAAGCAATATTTTAGGAAATGAGCCTCTTGTACATTTCCAGAGACCCTAGAAGAGAAAGCTGGAGGAATTCTAGTGCAGCAGACCCCAAGTAGAGGTGGTGGGCTTTTTCTTTTTGTGAGTAACTTGACCAATATTAGAGAGAAGGTTGAAAGACAAAACAAGGGTCCCCTGAGCTGGAAGGCTGGGACATGGCCTGTGAGGGTTTCCTGAGGTGATGGTCTGAAAGTGGATGGTGAGAAGAGCACAGAGGTCAGCTCTGTGGGCTGTGATGGACAGTCCAGTAGATATTTTATTGAAGATCAAGAAAAATAGATAGGATTCAAGAGCTGAGAGCAGGTAGTGAAAAGACCACCCAGAGCCCAGTGAGGCTGTGGAGGGAAATTGAAGGCTGAATCATGTGCATCTCGGTGATGCTACTCTTCTGACAGTTCTGAGGAGCATTTTCCCATGGAGACAATGATATCATGACAAGAACAGAGATGTTGAGTGTCAGTGGTCAAGGGATCATCTTGATTTACCAGAAGTCACACCTGCAAGTAGAGTGCTGCTGTTGTCAGAGCTTCACTGATTTGAAATGTGATGTGAGGGCAGCTGCAGAAAACTCACCCATGTCCCTTGATCTTTGGGACACCTCTTTCCCCAACCTGATGGCCTGACTCAGGATCAGCATGACAGCCAGGCCACTGGGTGGACACTGTGCAGCTGTGGTGAAGATGTCACAGCTGGATGATGGGGACTCCATGGGAACGTGGTGCAGCACAGTGCAGGAGCTTCCTGGAGACAAGAGGAAGGTCAGGAGAGCAAGAGTTCACCTGCTGGAGGATGTGGCAGATTTACAGGTGAAAGATTGTCCCCCTGCTAAGGAGATAAGGCCTGAGCAGTCTGGCAGTGTGCATGTGCAGGCAGGATGGTAACATAGCACAGAGTATCATGGGAGGCAGAACTCCTGTCTGCTGAACAGTACAACCATCTGCCTCAGGGTTCTGGTGCCACTGCACCAACGGGGACAGAGCCTGGCTCTGCTCCTCTGTGCACTTGAGGTTTACCTGTACCCACTGCCAGAACTAGAGAGTGTTGCTCTTCACTAAGTCTCACAAGGGATGAGGTTTCTTGCTTCTCCCATTCTGCTATGGGTTCCAGAGCCATATCTGTGCCTGGGACAGATCCCTGGGAAGCTCTGCCTCAGGGACCTAGAGGGAGCCACACAGCCTCATTTGGTTCCTCTGCCTCCTATTCTTCCAGCTCCCTGTGGAGGGACTGGTGCTAATTGTTTTCATGAAAAAGATTATGGCTATAAGGTCAGGCAGCCTTTGAGCTCAGTAGAGCACTCCTCATGAATCTCTGCAACTACTTCCAGGAGGAATTACCCCAACCTAATTCCTGCAGCCTGCACATCAGTCATGGTAATTCACAGAACAGCCCATCTTGGCTTTTATCCTCTGAGCAATGAGACTCCATATGTCAAAGCATAGAAGTCCAGCTGCTCCTCTGAGGGGACTGGAAGAGGACTGAGGTCTTCTGCCAGCTCCCCTGGATCTCAGGATGCTGCACCCAGCACACTTGGTATGTATTCATGAGAAGCACTAGTAAGTCAGAGGAGAGCCTGGGTCAGTCCAAGGTCACCTACCATACCTCCCACAGCCCATCTTCCTGTAGACATCATAGACAGAGAGCAAAATAATCAGGGACCTTATAATATTGTGGGTGGATGAAAGTCCCTAATCTCTGACATGTGCTATCCCCGAACAGTGCAATCATGGGCAAATGAACCCACAGGAAAACACACACAAGCATGTGCTGTGAGCAGACTGGTCTGTCCTGTAGAGGAAATCATTGTGCACTGGGTACCCACAGTGTGGTGACCATTGAAGGACAACAAGTGGACCAGGACCTCTGCAGGGTCTCCCAGGTCAGTGACTGAACCTTTGGGGGTCTGTGGCTCAGATTCTTGGTTGGTCACATTCATAGTCTCCTACTGGCTCTAGAGAGGGGATGGGTGTGGTCTAGAGCCCAGCTCTTCAGGAGCTGAGGACACCCTCTGAAAATTAAGAAAGAGAAGGTGGAAATGAGTGGATTCAGACCTCCAGCTGTGCTCAGGATGGAGAAGTCCGTCCTTCCTTCCCTACAGACAGCTCTCTCCACATAACTGCAGTGCACCTGTGACCAGGACATGGACATTTCTGCCCTGTCCCATCCTGGCATTTCACATGCGCCTAGTCGCCCCCTAGTGTCTTCTGTAGCAAATGGTCCAGTGGAGACTCCCAGCTGCTGTGGAGCCAGGTCTTTTTGGCCTCCATCAGCCTGGGTTGGCAGCCTCGGCTTCCTTGGATCTCGTGGTCCTGTCTCTGTTGAAGGTGCTGTGCCAGTGGCCCTATAGAATACCCTCACAGAGCATGCAGTGTCCCTCAGGACTGAATTCTGCTCCTGCATCCAGCATTGTGGTCACTCTGATGCCACAAAGAGGCACCCCACTGGGCAGCTTCACATCAGAAATGGATTTTCCCATGACTGTGGGATCTCAGGCCAACATCGAGGCACCAGCAGGTCATTCTGCTCTCTCTTGGCTCACAGAGGGCTGTCCTCCTGTGTCACATAGCTTTTTCTGGTGTCTCTGAGACCTTATTTTCCCTTCCTATAGGGACACCAGTCACACTGCATTAGACCCATACCTAGAACCTCACTTTTATATAATTACCTGTGTCTCACCCTCACCAAGAATGTCACTATTTCATCCGGACACCACACACATCCTTCAAGGGAGAAAAAAAATGATGAAACTCAGGACAACATAGTGGTAGTTATAGTTAAGGAAATAACGTGTGTTACACTGTTGGGTTACTTCAAGGTGATGTTTTGCATATGGAGCACCTTTCTTCCTAGGACCTGTTGCCCACAGCCTAAGGGCAGGGCCTCTGCTTCCCCAGGTCCTCAGTTCCACTGCCCAGTAGAGCTGAGTCCTTCCTCACAACCCAGGACCAGAGCCTAAAGCTCTGGGGCAGCCCCAACTGAGCTCTGCCAAGCTGAGCCCCTGCCTCACCTCTCCCACATACTTTACTAGTGAACTCCTGTCCTTGATCTAAAGCTCAGGACACATTTCCACAAATGTTTACTCACATTGTCACCTTAGTATGTACATGTTAGACCTGATTGTTCTTTTTTCAACCCCAACAATTTAAAATTTTATTCAAATCTTTCATCCCTATTTAACATAACTTATAAACACAGGGATATTTAAAATAATGTGAAGCTTTTAAAATCACCCCCACCCCCTTTTTGGCAAGGTAAGGTCACATGAGCCTTCTCAGAACAGGGCAGGAGAAAGAATTATGAGACCCAAGTGATCATCTCACAAATGATATATGAGTAGGGATGAAGGGGATAGGGGCTATCAGTCAGTGGTAGAAAATTTGTAAACAAACATAAGACCTTGAGTTCAGTCACTAGCACCAAATCAAAAAAAGTGATGGCTGTGGACTCATATTGAAATGAGTATTTTTGATTCCACTAAGAAGATTGAAAGTGAATAGCTTTGCTATTCACTCCTGCAACAGTTAAGAAAAAATACAAGGGATTCTATGATGTTTAGAAACATTTTTTATTGGTTGTTCAAAACATTACAAAGCTCATGACATATCATCTTCCATACATTTGATTCAAGTGGGTTATGAAGACATATCATCTTCCATACATTTGATTCAAGTGGGTTACGAACTCCCATTTTTTACCCCAAATACAAGTTTCAGAATCACATCGGTTACACATCCACATTTTTACATAATACCATAATAATGACTGTTGTATTCTGCTACCTTTCCTATACCCTACTATCCCCCTCCCCTTCCCTCTCATTTTCCCTCTCTACCCCATTTGCTGTTGTTTAATTCTCTCCCTGTTTTTTTTCTCTTTCCCCTCAAAAACTTTTATATGTAATTTTGTGTTTCAGCCCTTTTGACACCATGAGGCATATTTAACAATATTAAAAATCACACAAGATAACATAGACAAAGCAGAACCTGGATCATTTCTGTTTTTCCCAAACTGCGGACTCAGACCTATATACTCCAAACTTTAAAATTCTGTTTTTGTTTTGAGCAATTGCTAGAGGACTTTACACTTGTTTCTGAAATTATTCAAACTTCTCCAGAAAAGATACTTAAGATGAAGAATATTGCTGACCTTAGACCTGCTCCACTAGGGAAGATGGGCACCATCATGCATGTCAGTGTGTTTGTGGGACACTGAGGCATGTGGGGACTGGATCCATGATTGGGTCCCTCCTCCTCTGGCATCTCAGCCATTATACACCAACTTCTGGAAATGAGTTTTTGAATCCTAATCTCTTTCTGTCTTAACTTTTCTTTACCATCCTAAGCATGGAATGATTCTATTACATCACAGTATCATGGACATGAACACTGAGCAAGGGCAGGTGAAGTACCTTCTCCTGCCACAAGTTTTATGGTGATGAAGCTCCACCCAGCCAAGGGCAAGCTTCAGTGCCTGTGCTCGTAACTTCTATAATGCTGAGGACATGATCTTCTGAAGGAAGAAGCTCTAACTTCTGAATGGATAAAGATTCCATTGGGAGCTGATGGAGCATTAATAGCTAATTCCCTTTTGGTTAAAGAAAGACTGGGGAAGTAAAAGCATTGGAGTCCTGTGGGAAAAGCAGACTGTAGGACATGAGGCTCAGAACAGGGAAATGTAGCCTGAAGAGCTGCTCAGCCTGACCAGGGAAAGTTCTGTGTGTGTCAGCAGTATGGCTTGTGGGTGTCAATTACTTTCATGGAAATGTTTGGAATCCCAGAGCAGCCCATCTCTAGAGCTCATGTTTGCTAGCAAGACCCCTCCCACTAGACAGCTTCCTCATAAATGTCTGCCACTATCTCCAGGACAAAGTGTCCCTTTGCCACTTCTGCTGTTGTGCTTTTCCCACTCATCACCGGAGGTGGACACTTGTCCCTCTAGTGCTCTTCTCATATTTGGTGAAGGAAACTGGGATGTTTTTTCACAGACTTTTGTGGTTGAATTTGAATATTTGACAAACCTTCCAGGTGTTTCACCATTTCACAACAGAGTCCTTTTATTTATCATTGCTAGTCTGACTTCACACTAAAATGAGCTGTTTATTACATTCACTTACCTGGAAAATAGAAGAAACACATTTTCCTTTTCTTCTGAGGAGTCAAGGAAATTATGGGTTGGAAGATGTGAAGAGCAGAGCGATGACCAGGAGCACTGACTGCAGAGCTCACTCTGGGCTCCTCCTGGGCACACTTTGTAGAGCCTCAACCTCCTTCTTTGTACAGTAGAGATAAGAAGTTTATTTGCAAAGATTCCTGTTCTGAATGTTACAGAATGATATTAAAGGAGACTGTCAGAAAGTAAATTTATCTTTGCTTGTTTTTGTGTTGAAAGGCCTAATATGAACATAGCAGTCCATCCCAGTGGCTTGCAAGGCTTAGGCAGGAAAATCACAAGTTCAAAGCCACCTTCATCAACAGGAAGGAACTAAGCAACTCAGGGAGACCCTATCTCTAAATAAAACATAAAAGAGAGCTGGGGATGTGGCTCAGTGGTTGAGTGCCCTTGAGATCAATCCATGGAACCCAAAAAATAAATAAATGACAAAAAATAAAAGTAAATTAAATAGAAGTACATCTCAAATTGTTAAGCAAATTCAATGCAATAATTATCAAAAGCACAATTTCATGTTCTTTATTTATTTATTTTTTGCATAAATGTGAATTATTTATTACAGTTAACAGGATAATGCAGAGAACACAGAGCGAGTAAATAATCTTGCAAAATATAAGTGCACTCAGGGGACCCAGTTTCTGATTTCCAATGTTTTAAATTTAATTTTCTTGGCTGTTTCTCAGTGGTGATGGGCAGAGACCCCAGGTTTCCCTCATGCTGCCAGTGCTCTCACAGTGACCTGACCCCAGACACTCCTTTCTCCCTACCACAGTGCTGGGGAGTGAGAAGTCACTGTCCCCTGCAGACTCAGCAAGAGTATTAGCAGTGTCCAGCCTGGCACCATCAGGATCAGGCCTGGCTGCTGAGCTCCTGCGGTCTCCTGCTGCCTTCTACAAACCATGCCTGCCTGGGAGGGCTGTATGGCAGAAACACAGGTCATTTTGTCCCCAGCAGCCACACTTTTTTCAAGGGACTTGAATTTCTTCCTGTCCTTACTAGGAGAAAAACCTCCATTCATATGTAGCTTGTGCACTGTGCTGGTGACTGTCTGAGAACCCTCAGGGGAGCAGTTGGGGACAGCTGTGAAGTCACACCCTTCCTCTCCCCCCATACCTTCTGCCTGGATCCTGGGCTCGTCCAGTGTCTCTCCTCTGCACTCCTGCCTGGGTTTTCTCTGTCCCTTCCCCTCCTACTCTGAATTCACACCTGTCACTCCTCACTCCCCACATGGCTGTCCTCATGTGGGTCACAAACCTGTTCTCCTGCACGTCCTGGCCCTTGGCCTGCCTCTGACTCCACCCCTTGGATTCTCAAGGGAGAGTCAAAGATGGTGCCTGGTGGTCTTTAGAGACAAGAAAGAAGAGTAGTGGGTGTTCAAGGCTGTATATGTGGCTGACATGTTCCACTGAGA
The DNA here is from genome assembly GCF_052094955.1 of Ictidomys tridecemlineatus. Taxonomy (NCBI): domain Eukaryota; kingdom Metazoa; phylum Chordata; class Mammalia; order Rodentia; family Sciuridae; genus Ictidomys; species Ictidomys tridecemlineatus. Next base: position 511,288 of record NW_027520959.1, on the reverse strand, counting down.
GCAGAGTCCCTGCATCATGTCAGCTGTGACCTGCCAGAAACACTCCTGTTTCTCCAGAAAGAAGGGTGGCCAGCAGCAGCTATGAGTGGGTTTGTCCTGTGGCCATGCAGTCACTGAGCCAGCTGTTCTTTGCCCTGTGTGGGAAAACACAAGGGAGAAGCTGCCCATACCCAGCTCTGCACTAAAAACTTTTGTCCTCTTGGAGCCCAGAAAAACTGCCCATGTGTATGACACCTGCTTCTATGTGTAACCAGAACCTCTCAGGTCACCCAGTGTCCTCAGCAATGGAAAGGTCAATGTTGCCATATCAGCCAAATAGGAGCAGGTCATGAACTCCATGCTTATGCTTATGCTCAGTCCCTCTGAGTGGAGTAGCAGCCATGGTCTAGGCAAGAGATGGCAACTTTAAATATCCAAGCTAACTGCTTCAAAACTTAATGTCAAATTGGTAGGGTGGTTGATGCCTATACTCCCACCTACCTTAGAGGCTTAGCAAAGAGGAATCCAGGTTCAAGGCCACCCCAGGAAAAATATAGGAACACTCTATATAAATAAAATTAAAAGGTGCACTCATACATTGCTGGTGGGAATGCAAATTGGTACAATCCCTATGGAAAGGTGTATGTAGATTCCTCAGAAAACTGTGAGTGGAGCCACCATTTGACCCAGCTATCCCACTCCCTGGTTTATATCTAAAAGACTTAAAATCAGCATGCTACAGTAATGCAGCTGCATCAATGCTTATAGCAGCTCAATTCACAATAGCTAGACTATGGAACCAACCTATGTGTCCCTCAATAAATGAATGGAAAAATATAGTATATATACTGAATGAAATTTTACTCAACTTTAAAGAAGAGTAAAATGATGGTATTTGCCAGTAAATAGTTGGAGCTGGAGAATATCATGCTACGTGAAATAAGCCAATCCCCAAAAACAAAGGCTGAATGTTTTCTCTAATCCTAATAGTTCAGGGCCAGAGCCTGCAGCTATCAGAAAGCACCTCCTCAGCTCAGCCTGGCTGAAGCCCTGCCCAGCCTCACTCATCTACAGTTATGGGCCAGGCTACATGGGCAGTGACCACACGGACTCCATTTTACCCTGAGACTCCACCTCCTGTAAGAAGTTCTTCTTCCATGGGAACTCCTGCTTCTGTGCCCATCCGCAGTGGCTGGCACAGCAGTTTGGCAGCACAAAATGGCAATTCTTTTATAATGTAAAGTTGTTCTCTTTTTGGTCCCCATGTTTCCTGGGCCATGCATCCTGCCAGAGAATGGTTTCCTAGATATTGTTTACCATTCTTTAACCTGTGCTCAACTAGAGTGACTTTGACCCACTTCCCTGTTGCTTATGATTTTAGATCTTGTGATGTTTGTTTGTAGTTTTGAACCAGCAACAGCCACTTGTGATTAATGTAGTGCAATTCTTTACTTATGATAAAACCCTGGGGCAGGGGGTGGTCTAAAGGTGTAGACTTGTAGTCTGCCCCTTGGCCTGCTGGCTAGTGAATCCTGACCACTAGCTGGTGAATAAGTGTTTCTTCTTCTGTAAGATCAGGATTTATCTTAAACTGGTTGATTTATTGCAATCTCACCTTAACACTTAAAGCACAAGGACACCCTGTCCTGAACCAGAAAGTGGCTACAGATTACCCTTCACAGCTCTGGGGGCTGACTATGTACTGTGACCCCAAGGAACCATGTTCACCCCAAACAAACCTGAGCTGCCCTGGTCTGACCTGTGACACCTGGATATACTGAGCTTGTGTTGATTGACCAGGAGGAGCATCCCTGCTGCTCTGCCCAGCCTGCCCAGCCCTGCTGATTTGCATGTGCTCACAGCACAGCCCACTGCCCTGAGGACTTCTTCAGTGGCTGCTCACACCCTGTGCAGGAGTCAGTTCCCCTGAGGGCATAGCATGACAATGAGGGCTCTTGCTCAGCTTCCTGGGCTCCTGCTGCTCTGCCTCCAAGGTAAGGAAGGACACTACTGGGGACCTACTCATCCCTCTCTGGTCAGTGATGCCTGTCCCTTGGAGGGTGGAGTCTTGTATCATAATTAATGATGTGGTAATTTTATTATTTATTTATTTACTTAATGTTTTCAATGTCAGGTTCCAGATGTGACATCCAGATGACCCAGTCTCCATCCTCCTTGTCTGCATCTCAGGGAGACAGAGTTACCATCACCTGCAGGGCCAGTCAGGGAATTAGAAATTATTTACACTGGTATCAGCAGAAACCAGGACAAGCTCCTAAACTCCTTATCAGATATTCAATCAGTTTTCAATCTGGAGTTGAGGGGTTGAGGTTCCATGGCAATAGATCTGGGAAACATTTCAATCTCACCATCAGCATCCTGGGGCCTGAAGATGTTGCCAATTATTACTGTCAACAAGGTAGCAGTTCCCCTCCCAAAGTGACACAGGCCATGACATAAACCTCCCACAGAGCAGAAGTGTGAGGTTGGGCTGCCCCAGCTGCTTCACCTGCTGAGGGCACTGCTCAGAGTCACCAGGCTCTGAGGGCCACAGTGAGGGTTTTCTAGAGGGAAGAGGGAGAATTCTTTTTCCAGAGTTCCATTGCTTTTCTTCAACTCCAGCAACTCAGAGAAGACAATCCTTTTCCTGGTATAATTCAGGGTAAAGGTTGTTTCCTCTGTGTCGCTCTGTCATGATTCTGTGAAGTGCACTGTGTTGTGTCAGCTGGTCTGGATGGACAGATGCCTGGAGCATGAGCATGTCCAGAAAGGTGGGTGTCATGTTTGGGGGACCAAGTGAGGAAACCCTTCCTGAGTGTAGGAGGCTCAGCTCAATGGCCTGATCTAGGCAGACTGCAGGAGAAGCAGGGGATGCTCATTTTTGATCTTCTCAAGATTTTCCTCCTCCAGAGCATGAGCTTCTCCTGCCACCAGGCTTGGACATTGACCCCAAGTACTTTGCCCTTTGGACTTGAATAGTACCTGCTGCCTCTCATGGAATCATAGACCTGCAGCCCTGGATTAGGGTCCATCATGGACTCTCTCCATCTGGGGCTTCTGGCCTCCTGACTGAGATGCAAACCGAGGAGGGCAAGGCAATGCTGGTGATCACTGGTTCTGACATCATCACTGCTAATGCATGCACACACACACACACACACACACACACACACACACACAGAGTTACAGCACCTTCCTCTACAGGGCACTCCCTGTGCTTTCCAGTCTGTTGTATGTCACTATATTCTTGGTCAAGCTGAGCATCTCCCTTCTGAACATCCAGAGTCCAAAGTGCTCCAATAACTTTTTAATGAGTCCAGTGTGGGTTTTGGTCTCTGAATGGACATGCTCAACTAGTAAAGTTGAATCCAAGTTTCCAAAAATTGAAAAGCAATAAAATCTGTTTTTCCTCCAAACACATATTTTATGTCATTGGTTCAAAGGACAGAATCCATGTCCTGCTGGTCCCCTGCACACTACTGCAGCCTGGCATCTGAGAAATTGTCTAAGATAAGAGCTCAACTCTAACCAGGGCCTTGACTCACCAGGACCCCTCACCTTGGCTCCTCAAAATGAGGCTTCCTGCTCAGCAACTGGGGCTGCTGATGCTCTGGCTCCCTGGTGAGGACAGAGGGGATGATGAGGGAGATTAGGGAGGACGGAGCTCTTTTTGTATGCTGTATATGCAGGTTTTCTCTCCATGATGGGACATGTCAGGTTTTGATTTATACAATGGAGGAATATTTTTAGAAGATAAAGGATTTTTGTACCAGTGGATACTGGGATATTGGAAAAGAGGGGGGTTCTTTGATGACTTCTGAAGGCATCTTTCACCTGGCAAGTCCATAACCCATTAGAATTTGTGTAATTTTGTAACATGAACCAAATCAGGTCTCTCTCTGTCTCTCTGTCTCTCTGTCTCTCTGTTTCTATCTCTCTCTCTCTCTCTCTCTCTCTCTCTCTCTCTCTTTATGTGTCTCTACACACACACACACACACACACACACACACACACACACTCACACACACACACATACACACACATACACACATACCCCATAGTAGCCTGAGATTAAGGTTGGGAGAGAAATCATGGACATCGCTCATAACGGTAGTATAACCTTCCATTTCTTTCTCATTTGAGGACCCACAGGTGCTACTGTGATGACACAGGGTCCTCCCTCCTGCCCCCTACTCATTCACCTTCTGAAGTTCCACCCAGAGCCTTCTACAGACAGATGGATACATTGATTGTTGCAGATGGCAGGAGAGTCTATGTGGTTTTTGACCTTTTGGGCTTCCAATTATCTCTGGGTCTCAGGCAACTTCAGTGGCAGAGGGTCAGGAAAAGATTCCATGCTGGACCTCAGGAGAGTGGAGGCTGAGGAGGCTGGTGTTATTGCTGTGAGCAAACTATAAAAATTAACTATAAAAAATAAGTATAAAACCCCACAAAACTCCCTGCTGGGTGGCCCAGCTGCCATATGTGCTGCTTGTCAGGTGAGAGGCACGGCAGATTCTCTGTCTGTTGGAGAGAAAGATCCTGGGATCTCAGGGGCACAGAGCATAGTCATGGAATCTGGACCATGTACCTAGCTTAGAGCTCAAGCTCTTTTTAAGACCTTGTCAGAGGGGCAGGGCAGAATCAGGAGGGAGAGTGAAGGATCTTCAAAAGCCTCTCTGGTCAACCCAGTATGATGGAAGGGAGCTGAATGATAGTTCAGGCTGGGGCTCCCTTCCATCAGGTGCCTTCACCAGGACCAGGCACAGAATCAGGTGGTTTGTGGCAACACAAAAGTATGTGTTTTCTTTAGCATTTATATTGGCGTAAACTTCATCTGTACATGGCTGGAATTGAGCAGAGCTGTGATAACCTCCTCTCCCTCGCCCTTCTTTGTACTTCTTATATCTCTGGTCCATGTCCCTCTCCAGCTAAGGGTAAGGGTCAGAATTCTACTCTACTCTCCCAGGGAGGCCTCATGTTGATACCTTTGACCAGATTCAGTCATGGATTCTGAAATAACAAGGGAGTGTTATGAATCCATGGATATATTTTTAAATAATAAGCCAAGTGTGAAAGAATTACAGAATCAAAATAGATACCACATTCCTAAAACTATGGGTGGGTATAAGAATCTGTAAGCCAATACTTGCTCAAATGTAGAAAAATACTGTTTCTCTTAGGGTCATAGATCTGTGGTCCTCATTGGCTGGGATGGGCACAGTGCTGGGGTTGGGCTTTACTGAGAAAGCTAGATGGAATCTCTTCTCTTTCTCAGAGAGAATTTCAAATGTCACAGATCCTGCCTGGCCCTCAATGTTGTCCTTGCCCACTGCAAGCCTCATGGAAATGTGGTGTGTCTTGCACTCTCCAGAGGCCTAGTGACTCAAGGGTCAAAAATCTCTGTCCTAATGTGCTTCTCTGACATCACACAATTCTAGTCCACCCAGTGGTGCACAGAAGAGTTCCCACCAGGTGACCCTTTCCACAAGATAGACCTGCGGTGAGTCAAGAAATAATGGTCACTCAGGAGGGACCATGAGGACAAGATGGAAAGGAGGTCGACCAAAATGCAAAGCTGAGCTTGGAAGATAAGCAGACATACAGGAGCCCAAGGCCATGTCCCAGACACACGCAGAGATGGTCAGTGCAGGATCACAGGAGAGGAGGCCCCATGAGGACTTTGCATCCTGCCACTTTGGATTACCCTGCTCTTAGCAAATGCCCACAGGAGAAACCCAGCCTGCTGTTGAGGACTCAGCTGTCAATCAACCTCACAGCTCAAATCAACTCCCAAAGCCCAGTCAGATCCTCTTCCCCAGGGCAGCCCCTCTGCCAGGGCCACACCGTAGCCCTTGGGTTAGTCAAGATGTTAAAGAGGAAACAAAAAATGTAGAACCTCAGCTCACCTAAAAGGTCTACTGTAACTCAGAAATTGTAGGTGTCCTTTTCATTTCTTCCAAGGCTTCTGAGTGTGACAAGCTTGATTGTAAAGTGGTTATTTTATGGTTATTTTCTTCTGTCTTCAGTGCAGTGATTTTGATGGTCTGCTGAGGCCTGCTTCATCCTAAGTGAAGTCGAAGGTCATTTTGTAAACTGAATATAATGTACGGGTTCCAGCTTTGTTACTGAGTTAAACAGTTAGATCTAGAGACAAAAAACCCTGTATCCTACATGGACACAAATGGTGAAAATAAAGAAAAGCCTAAAGAAATGATGATGGTCAAAGCTGAGCTCACATGACTGACAGGGAGGGCTCCATATTCCAGGGTAAGGGTGGGGCCATGATGCTTCATTTCATCTGTTTCAAACTGTGTTCTACTATATACAGTGATCCATGAAAAGTGTTTTAATATTGTATAACAGAATTTTTAAAAAAATTGAACCAAATGAACAAATTATCCTACTTAGGAAAACATACTGTGCTTAAGGTTAGACTTCCAATGTAACAAATTCCATCAAGAATACAACTAAAGATAAAATAAGTAATTTGTTAGTGTAATGTAAATAAAATATTGCAGAGCAGTTAGAAAATTGGATCCTTCAAATTGAAAATAATGGTCTCATTAAATAATTTTTTATGTCTTAAATCAATTTCACAATAATTTTTTTCTTTAATTGATGACATGGTCAACTAACATTATTCAAGTAAGGATTTCTGGGAATATTTTACCCTAATGAAACATAAAAATGTAAATATAAATATGAAATAGATTAAGAAAACTAAAAATGTGAAAACCTGATAAAAATTCTGACTACACTACAAATTCTTCTGAAACACAAAAGTCAAATCCTGGTCAAGAAAAGACCACTTGAGTTACTGCAGGAATCACCTGAACCTTTATAAACCTTTCCCTACCCCATCCCTGAGGGAAGAAGTAGAATAGAGAACAAAGTACCCAATTCCCTGATCCTTCCTGTCACCCAGGAGGAACAGAGCTGCACTTACTTGTGGCTTTCTACCTCCTCTGTGGGCTGCCTGGTGGACTGCTCTCTCTATCACATGACTCGGAACTCAGAAAAGGACAAGTGCAGGGCTCAGGTCTCAGATGAGGGAACTGTGGACAGCAGTGGTGGGTGCCACTGTGTGTGACCACTGCATGAAGGAAAATAGATCAGGCAACACACAGCACAGCCAGGCCCTAAAGAAACTTCCATAGAACCCTCTGGATAACCAGTTTATTTCTAAACAGCCATGAATTCTTTGGAAATTGGGAGGGGAAGCACATCTCAGGCATCTGCATGCCCATGAAAGATCAAAGCCTTCACCCAGGCAGACCCCAGTCCTCAGAGCAAGCCCTGATCACCCAGTGAAGGGGTTCCACAGCAGAATTCAAAGACTGGAGAGGTAAATGTTTAATTTAAAGTCTGCATTTCAACTGAAGATAGAAAGGCACACAAAGAGCAGGGGAAAATTAGATATTCAAAGGAACAAAAGCCTTTAGAAATCACCCCAGCAGAAAAAGACATGAGAGTGACAAGACATCACGTTTCCAATGTCTGCCTTACAGAGGCTTCAACAGGGAAAGGAAAATTCTGGGGGGTGGGGTGGGGACCGAATAAAATCAGGAAAATGTATGTGGAAAAACTGTACTATCACTGAAGAGATGTACATTATATTAAAAAAGAATTAACTAGAAGTCAATATGTAACAAGCATAACACACTTGGCAACACAAAACAGCAATTCTTATAAAATGTAAAATAGTTCTCTTTGTTTTTCTTAATTATTGAGCAATGTACATTGTCATAATTTAATTGTCTAGATGTTAGTAACCATTCTTTAATTGTACTCAACTAGGGTCACTTTTGATCCACTTCTTTTCTGCTTCCTTGCTGCTGTGCCAACCTGGAAAGCCCTGTGGGATATACTAATGTACCCATTACCTTGTCTCATTAACTGTCCAGTTCAGCTTTTGTACTTGCTTGCCTACATTGCCTAAACCTCCAAGTGTCCCTTGTGTAGATATTTTGCTTAAATATGAGGCCAACTGAAGGTGGGCACACCACTCTATCTCATTTTGGAAAGCAGAGTGTCCACCACTGGCCAGTAATAAAGGCTTAATTGGAATGGCGATTTGTGGTCAGAGAGTTATTTGAGCATCTCAGTATGGGTATACCAGTGTCCATATACAACTAAAAATATTTTTTAAAAACTCAGTTTTAATATAGACAGCAATCAATTTATTAAGGGGTTAATAAAAATTTAAAGTAAGCAATAATAATTGAATAAAAGTGTAAAATACATATAAATTTTGGAAATTTCCCTGTATGCCCATAATATAACTTTTGGTGCAGTCAGTCTTGAGAATCCTGAGAAATAAGAGTGTAAACAGGCAAGTGTCCCTCAGTGTTTGGGGCACAGCAGTCCCTGGCTCCCTCACCTGGCATGTCCATGAATTGATCCTTTAGTGAATGGTGACAGGGTGTGGCTTAGAGAAGGTGGCCTGCTGCTCTCAGGGGCCTCTGGGCTCAGGATCCACCCTGACACCTGGGTTTGGAGAAGGCCCTCTGGAGGATGGATCTCTAGTCTCACTAGGGACCCAATCTCAGCTCACACTGAAGAGACCTCCCTTTGGGCCCAGGCAAGAGCAGAGGGCTGTGTCTCTCTTCCTGACCACACAGGGGTTGTGTACCACTGGGCTGCAGAGTCCTCAGAGTACATCTTGGTGCTGGAGTGACAGTGCCAACTTTGTACTCAGCACTCTGACCTTACCTCACTCACACAGCTCCAATACACAGAAGCCCCCCAGCTCTCAGTGGTCACATGCAGGCTTGTAGCTTTGTGGACCCAGCTGACAGCCCCTGACATCAGAGAAAAAACCACAAGGAACCCACGTGCCTAAGTCCCATCTCTTTCAGTTGAGCCTGGTAACCCTGGAGACTCACAGTCCCCTCCCCACCAGGGTCCAGGAAAATTAGTCTCACCCACCCTGATAAACCCTGGTAATGTGTGCCCAGGGGAGAGAGACCAGCTATGTCCACTGGTAAGTTTTGATGTCCACACAGAGCATGGTGAGCTGACCACAGGAGCTTGAGAATCTGCCCTGGATTTAGAAATGCTGCCTTTTCTTTTCTTTCTATGAGAAATTTAGGAATATATTTTTGATGAACAAAGAATTTCTAAGATATTTTATTACATCAATAATTTCTGATATAAAAAAAGCAAAAAGAAGGCTTTTAAATATTGCATATTCATGTAAAACTTAGCAGCATTCTCTGAAACTGTGTTCTATTTAAGATTACTTTGTGAAGGCAACTTTTTCTAAACCTGATCTATTACTAATCAGATCCTGCAGATTTCTTTCTGCTCCTGGTTTTCCCACAATCCAGGTTTCCACAGTGAGAATGGGCACGTGAGTTTCCCAGGGCTGCTCAATAGGCACCTCACACCTGGCCTGACTCAGAGGCATTCACTGCCCATATCTGGAGGCTCAAGTCTGGAGTCCAGAGGCAGCAGGCCAAGCTCTCTCTGCAATCAAACATGGGCCCCTTCCCTGTCCCTTCCAGGCTCTGCTGGCCCAGGCCCTGCTTGCCTGGTAGCAGCTGAACCCCAGGGTCTTCACAGGGTGCCTGAGTTCTCCTTCTGCCTGTGGGCTTCTGCTTCTGTCCTGTGTCCTCCTGTCATGTCAGTAGTGGCCTTCATTTGTCCCCCATGCTACAAGGTGACCTTTCCTTAACCACCTATCTCCAGCAGCACTACACCATGTCATGTCACATTGGGAGCTACTGAGTGATAGACTGTCACCATGTTTTAGGGGCAACACAATGAAACCATGAAGTGGAGTTTGCCACAAAACAAGCACTGGCTTCATGAAAGAAGGTTTTATTCATGAGTAAATGCTAGGGGGTTTTAAATTAAAGAGACAAGACTCTTATTATCTTTAAAACCAGCTCCGGGACAGCTTCTCCTTGCTCCTGCCTCCAGCCACCTAATGCAGTAATGAGGTTTACAGAAGAGACTAGCGAGCGAGAGAGAACATGCCATGGAGTGGGCTTTAACTGGATACAAAAAATTCAAGGGAAAATCCCATCCAATGAAAGTCAAGGGGGCAGCATCCCAAGGTCAGGGGTGTCAATTGGATCTTCGGGGCAGTGGCCAGACATGCCTCTGAACAGACAAGCCCTTGGACCTGGAAAAGGATGGGGAAGGCTCTAACACAGCTGTGTCTAAGCCTCTCATCCAGCCAGGGAGGTAACTCAAATCACTGGGAGGATGGCCTCCCACAGTGGAGTCATTCTAATTTCTCACTTGATACCCATTAGGACAGTTCTTTTAAAAAAGCCATGACATTGATAATTGTGCACACTCTCCTTGATGTTGGTTCTCTTCTCCTTTCTTTTCCGTCTATCACCAGCTTAGCTGATTAGGAGGCCAATAATTGGGAGAAGGTCCCAGAATGACATAGTCTCGTATCACATATCAGATAGAACAACACCAAATTTATAGAATGGAGCAAACCATGAGGGTGAATGAAATGTCAGCGAGGTAAAAGTGACATGTTAGAATCACACCCTCCCCAGATATTTGGCAGCAAGTCTTATTGCTGCAGTGGAAATCGGGGGAAATTCAAGGTCATTTCACTTTCTCCTTTAACCTGTCTAACAAGTCCTATTGGGGTTTCCCAGAGCTTATAAAGATCAAGTTCCAGGTTAAATTTGCTCTATAGTCTATATGCTATTAGATTCCTTGGACTGTTTATTTTGAAACTGAGTGTATATAAATCCAAATTTTGTGGAACAGTGTAACTTATTCTTTCAATAGCTGTAGGATTCTGAGTTCAGGTCAAAAGCAATTTGACACTGGCACCAATCTGCAAGAGGTGTGAAAATCCAGGTGATCTGACAGCCGAGTGTGCTGTTTTTTTGTCACTCATGTACTGTGTGTTTTTCTGAGCTGGGGACTCATGGTGTGGCCACCTCACACAAAGGCCAGGAGAGAGAGACAGTTTATCACCCAAGTCAAGGAAGGAACAGGACCCCTGAGAGGACATGATTGTACACAGTGAGAAGATTCCTGTGGGAAGATCTTTTTCCCCCCCCAAAAAAAACCTTGGAAAATAAGAGTAAATTATTGATTTTGAATGTGAGAGAAAGATTTCTTTCTCCTGTTAGGTTCTTGTGACTTTTTCAAGGACCCAGGGAGAGACCATTTCCAGCACTTGTTAACATGGTAACAGAAGCCACCACAGGAGTCTTAAAAGAGCTAAAGCAGGTGGGTTTGTGGGGAGAAAACTTCCTCTGTAAGTTCTAGTGGGTGTGGGGTGTCTTTCTTCTCCAGGTTACATGGGAGGGAGTCAAACAGCCTGGCCATTTACTCCCCAGACATTGCCCTGGACACACTGTCCACTTTCTCCTGTTGGGTGCTGTATTGGTGCTTCCTATTGAACTCACTGAGACTTTGGCAAAGATTTTCCCTTTTGCCATCAGATCTTATGCCCACAAGGATGGTCTTCATCTAATCACTTTCCCTGCAGTCACAAAAAACATATTTATTCAAAGTCAGTCTATCCCCTCCCATTGGCTCTTTCCACCCAGCTACACCCACAAGGCAATTTGCATGCTGCTCCCTGGGGAGGGCCTTCCTGCAAGGCTGATATAAAAACTCAGGTCTAACATGCCCTTGACTCACCAGGACTACAAAGTTCAGCTTCTCAAAATGAGGTTCCCTGCTCAGCTCCTGAGGCTACTGCTGCTCTGGATCCCTTTTGAGGGCAGAGGGGATGAGGAAAGAGAAGAGAGAGGTGGTGAGCTCAGTTGTGTGGGTGTCACTTCATAGCATAAGGCATGTGATGTTCAGATCCATGAAAGCGAGGAAGTTACTAGAGGAAAAAAAAATCATCTACTGGTGAAGACTGGGACATAAAAAGAGGAGAGTGGTGTGGTCAACCACTAGACAGGCATTGTAGATGTAAAATTCTATGTTATATGACATTGGGTATTTCTGGATAGAAACCCAAACTATATACTCAAGAATGCACAAATAATTTATTTGAGAACGGAACAAAATAGAAATAATTAAAATGTTTCATAATATTATGAATAAATTTTCATTTCTGTCATTATTTCAGGGTCCATTGGGGACACTGTGATGACCCAGAGTCCTCTCTCCCTGTCAATCACCGCTGGACAGCCAGCCTCCATCTCCTGCAAGTCCAGTCAGAGCCTCATACACAGAGATGGAAACACCTATTTGCGTTTGGTTGTGCACAAGCCAGGCCAGGATCCAAGGGGCCTATTATATGGGGTTTCCAACTGTTTCACTAGGGTCCCAGACAGGTTCAGTGGTAGTGGGTCAGGGACTGATTTCACACTGAGAATCAGCAGAGTGGAGGCTGAGGATGCTGGGGTGTATTACTGCTTGCAAAGTACACATGTTCCTAGCACAGTGGTGCAGCCTCTGACAAAAAAAATCCCTGCCTGGGTGGTCCAGCTGCCACCTGAGCTGCTGGTCTGGGCAGCAGCAGAGCAGATTATCTGAGAGAAAGTAGTTGCAGCTGAGGGCCTTGGATCTTGAGTGCTATGGCCACAGCTCAGTCACCACCTATCAAGATCCCACCAGCTGCATGAGCCCTGGTGTGGCAACAGCAGAAGGGAGACCCTGTGAAATAGAGTTGGAGTGCTCCATGTTGAAATTAAGTCAGCTGAAGCAGCCCTAAGAGCTATGCAAAAACACAGAGTTCTTCTGTCAAAACAAAGATGAGAAATATTTTCATTATAAATCTAATCTTTATTTTCCACAGTATATTTAAGAAATAGGTATTGGAAGCACTCATCCTGTTGTGTTAATGCATGCACAACAAAAAGATGCAAATGATGACATCAGTAACACCCAGGGGTGCTTAGGGGCAAGGGAGGGGTCCTATATAGATGAGATTCAAGTCAAATTTTCACAAGCTTTTACCAAGGTGTTACAAATTTTGTATGTTATAATTTACCCCAAATTAACAGAAATAGGGGAAAAACTATCACATAAACAGAAAAAAAATGGGAAAGAATTGAAACATTATATCCCAAAATAAACTAAAGAGAAAGGTGGTTGTAGTGGAGGAGATTCAGGGATTAAAAAGGCACCAGGAGGAGAGAAAGCACAGAATAATGGCAAGGGGAAGTTCCTTCCTGTTTGTAACTCTGCTGAATGTAAATAGGTGAACATCCAGTCAAAATGTGTAGATTGGCAAAATGGATTGAAATTGTGTATGTACATGTTCATTTAGTAATCTCATGTTAGGTCTTAGAACAAGCAGAGCTTGATGGTAAAAACATGAAAAAAAATCAGAAAAAGTAGTCATGCTATTATCAGAAATATAAAATTTTTTCAAATTTGATTTGAGAGACAAAAAAAATTATACAGTGATAATGGGGTCTGTTCTCCTGGGTATAAATGTTACAAACATACATGCACCAAAAATCAAGGCTGCAAAACACATCTAAAAGCAGGGACAGTTGTGAGGGACAAATAGACAACAATACAGTAACAGAGCGTACCCAATTATTGTACTTTCAATAGTCCCTGAAACAACCAGACAGAGGATAAGTCAGGAATCAGAGACCTGCAGCCATGCCACATACCTAACAGACATGTAGGTGAATTCTACCCACAATGGCTTGCTGCATGATTGCTCAAGTGCACATGGAATATTCTCCAAGATCCTGTATGGACACAAACCAAATCTCAATGACATAATAAAGACTTAGAATGTAGAACATGCATATTATCTCCTCTGATGACAATGGTATGAAGTTACAAGTTAACAGCAGAAAGTGAATGGGGAAATTCACAAATATGAAGAAAGATAATGCACTCTTATAAGAGCTGGCACAAATGAAATGCTGTAGTGAGCTCTTAATTTCTGGGACCCAAAGACCAGACATGAACACTGAGAGGACAAGTTTATTTTAGCTCATGGTTTTGGAGGTTCAATCCATGGTCAACTGGCTCTATAGTCCTAGGGCCAAGGTGAGGCAGAACGTCACAGGAGGGGATGTGGCAGAGAGAAGCAACTCATGTCATGTTAACAGGAGAGAGATGGGGAGAAAGAGGAAGGGACACAGGAAGGTCAACTCATCGAGGACATGCCCCCAGTGGCCCACCTCTTCTAGCCCTGCTCCATCTGTTTACAGTTATCCCTGGCACTGTCCATTCAGACTAAGATGGACTGATGATGTCACACTCTCCTAATCTAAATGTTGACCCCTGAAGACGCCCAGGTTAACAGAGGCTTTTGGGAGACATTTCACATTCAAATCATCACAATCCACTCTTGAACTTGAAAAGCTTATGTCCAAATCACAATGAAAAGTGCATTTAGTCCATTTTTGAGAATCCCACAGTCTTCACAATTCAGCGTTACCTTAAAGTCCAAGTTCAAAGTCTCTGAGACCTAAGGGAAACTCAGGGTGGTAAGCCCCTGTAAAAGTCTACAGCAAGTTACATATGTCCATAGTCCAGGGGCTGAATGTCACCATTCCCATTTCAAAGGGGAGGAATATGAGCACAGCAGAAAGGGATGGTGCCAAAGCTGGACTGTAAAATCGAGTTGGGCAAACCTACCCTGCATCCCCTATCTAGCACCTGGGCATGTGGCACAGTGAAGTTCTGTCCAAAGGGTTAACACAGGGCTCTGCCCCTGTGGACTTGAAGGCTGCAGTCCACATGGCCTCCCTTCCCACTTGTCTCTTCTGGATTCAGAGTTTCCCTCAGCAGATTGTCCCATGCTTTTGGCATCTCTCAGTCTCAGGGTCTCCTCTTCAATGCCACCTTCATTCTCACATCTCCACACCTTGTTTTCTCAGGTTCTGGAATTCTACACTGGAACAGCTCTTAATGAGGCTGATGATGCTGTTCACCCTGAACCTTTTGAATAGGATGCCGGTCTCACTGATTTGCTTAGTGCCTCACTTTTGCTGAGGCTGGCTTTGAAATCATGATCCTCCTGACTCAGCATGGACTTAGTTTCATTGGTTTCCCTCCAATCACGGAAGACATTTTATTTATTCAAATTCAGTCCACACCCCCCATTGTCTCTTTCCATATAGCTGTACCTACCAGGTAATTTGCATGCTACTTCCTGGGGAAGACCTTCCAGTAAGGCTGACATAAATGCTCAGCTTTAACCTGGCCTTGACTCACAAGGACTCTTCAGCTCAGCTTCTCAAAATGAGGCTCCCTGCTCAGCTCCTGGGGCTGCTGCTGCTCTGGATCCCTGGTGAGGACAGAGGGGATGGGGAGGAAAAGTGGGAGGGGGGTGAGCTCAGTGCTTCCTACATCTGAGCTCTGTACATGTCAGTTGTGTGGGTGTCACTGCATAGGATGAGGCATGTGATGTTCAGATCCATGAAAGGGAGGAAGTTTCTCGAGGAAAACCAAATCATCTACTGGTGAAGACAGGGACATAAAAAGAGGAGAGTGGTGTGGTAAACCTCTAGACAGGCATTGTACACGTAAAACTCTATCTTATATGACATTGGGTATTTCTGGATAGAAACCCAAACTATGTACTCAAGAATACACAAATAATTTAGTTGAGAAAGGAACAAAATAATTAAAAGGTTTCATAATATTATAAATAAACTTTCATTTCTGTCATTATTTCAGGGTCCAGTGGGGACACTGTGATGACTCAGAGTCCTCTCTCCCTATCACCGCTGGACAGCCAGCTTCCATCTCCTGCAGGTCCAGTCAGAGCCTCCTACACAGTGATGGAAACATCTATTTGCGTTGGGTTGTGCACAAGCCAGGCCAGTCTCCACAGAGTCTAATATATAAGGTTTCCAACCGATACACTGGGGTCCCAGACAGGTTCAGTGGCAGTGGGTCTGGGACAGATTTCACACTGAGAATCAGCAGGGTGGAGGCTGAGGATTCTGGGGTGTATTACTGCTTGCAAACCACAGAGAGTCCTCCCACATTGGTACAGTCCCGAACAAAAATCTCCCTGCCTGAGTTGGCCAGCTGCCACCTGTGCTGCTTCACTGGGCAGCAGCTCTGCAAATTGTCTGAGAAAAAGAAACTGCAACTGGGTCCTCTGGACCTTGAGTGTCATGAACACAGCTCAGTCACCACATTTCAAGGTGCCACCAACTGCAAAAGCCCTGGCATGGCAACAGCAGAAGGGAGACCCTGAGGAATAGAGTTGGAGTGTTCCATGTTGAAATTAATTCAGCTAAAGAGGCCCTAAGAGCTATGCAAAAATACAAAGTTCTTCTGTCAAAATAAAGATGTCAAATATTTTCAGTATGAATCTATTCTTTATTTTCCAAAGTATTTTTAATAAATAGGTATTGAATGTACTCATCCTGTTGTGTTCATGCATGCACAACAAAATTAGTAACACTCAGGGGTGCTGAGGAGTAAGGGTGGTAGTACACTAATGAGATTGAAGTCAAATTGTCAACACCTTTTGATAAGGTGTTAGAAATTAGTATGTTATAATTTACCCCAAATTAACAAAAATAGGGGGGAAAAGGCTATCATATAAACAGAAATAATGAAAAGGGAATTAAAACATTGAACTTTCCAAAAAAACTAAAGAGAATGGTGGTTGTAGTGGAGGAGATTCAGGGATTAAAAAGGCAGGAGGAAGAGAGAAAGCACAGAAGAATGGCCAAGGGAAGCTCCTCCCTGTCTGTAATTTTGCTGAATGTAAATAGGTGAACATCCATTCAAAATGTGTAGATTGGCAAAATGCATTGAAATTGTGTATGTACATGTTCATTTAATAATCTCACCTTAGATCTTCGAACAAGCAGAGCTTGATGGGAAAAAAATGAAAAAACATCAGGAAAAGTAGTCATGCTACTTTTATGTATTATGTATCAGAAATACATAATTTTTTTAAATTTGATAGGAGGGAAAAAAATTATACAATGATAATGGTGTCTGTTCTCCAAGGTGATAAATGTTATAAACATACATGCACCAAAAATCAAGGCTCCAAACACATCTAAAAGTGAGAACAGATTTGAGGGACAAATAGACAACAATACAGTAACAGATGGGACCCCACTACTGTAGTTTCAATAGTCCCTGAGACCCAAAGGCAGAGGACAAGTCAGAAAACAGAGACCTGCATCAATGCTACCCACCTAATAGACATGTAGGTGGATTCCACCCACAATGGCTTGCTGCATGATTGCTCAAGTGCACATGGAATGTTCCCCAAGATCCTGCATGTGTTAGGCCACAAAACACATCTCAATGACATTATAAATATTTAGAACATAGAACATGCATATTTTCTCCTCTAATGACAATGGTATGAAGTTACAAGTTAACAGCCGAAAGTGAACAGGAAAAATCAGAAATATGAGGAAAGATAATGCACTCATATAAGAGTTGGCTCAAATAAAATGTTTTAGTAAGATCTTCATTTCTGGGACCAAGAGAGCAGACATGAACACTGAGAGAAAGACAGGGATTTTTTGGCTCATGCTTTTGGAGGTTCAGTCCATGGTCAACTGGCTTTATAGCCCTAGGGACAAGGTGGGGCATTTTGTCACAGGAAGGGACATGGCAGAGAGAAGCACCTCAGGTAATTTCAACAGGAGAGGGATGGAGAGAGAGAGGAAGAGACACAGGGAGGTCAACTTTCCAGGGCATACTCCGAGGGTCCACCCCCT
This sequence comes from Ictidomys tridecemlineatus, assembly GCF_052094955.1. Classification (NCBI taxonomy): domain Eukaryota; kingdom Metazoa; phylum Chordata; class Mammalia; order Rodentia; family Sciuridae; genus Ictidomys; species Ictidomys tridecemlineatus. Next base: position 493,687 of record NW_027520959.1, on the reverse strand, counting down.
CTAGCCCTGCTCTACCTGCTTACAGTTATTCCTCACACTGTCCATTCAGACTAAGATGGACTGATGATGTCACACTCTCCTAATCTGAATGGTTGACTCCTGAAGACTCCAAGTTAACAGAGGCTTTGGGGAGACATTTCACATTCAAATCCTAGCAATACACCCCTGACCTCGAAAAGCTTATTTCCATATCACAATGCAAAATGCATTGAGTCCATCTTCAAGAATCCCACAGTCTTCACAATTAAGCATCAACTTAAAGTCCAAGTTCACAGCCTCTGAGACCCAAGGAAAACTCAGGGTGGTGAGCCCCTGTGAAAGTCTAAAGCAAGTTACATATGTACAGTGGCTTATTGTCACCTTTTTCATTTCAAAAAAGAGGAACAGGACAGCAGCAAGAATGGATAGTGCTAAAGCTGGACAGTAAAATACAGTTGGGCAAACCCACCCTGCAGCCCCTGTCCAGCACCTGGGCATGTGGCACAGTGAAGTTCTTTCCAAAGGGTTGACACAGGACTCTGCCCCTGTGGACTTGCTGGCTACAGCCCACATGGCCTCCCTTCCCACTTGTGTCTGCTGGATTTAGAGTTTCTCTTAACCAATCTACCATTCTGTTGTCATCTCTAAGTCTCAGGGTCTCAACTGCAATGCCATCTCCATTCTCACATATCCACAACTTGTCTTCTCAGGGCTGCTGCAGGGATTCAGCCCTGATGCATCCTGCCTGGATTTTAGGGCCTTCTTTGAAATCTCAGTGGAACATCATGACCCCTGACTCCTGCATCCTGCATTCCTGCAGAACCAGCTCCATGTGGGTAAGGCCCATGTCTGCCACCATCTTGAGCTCTCAACAAGCTTTCTGGGACCATAGATATACCTTCTTCTGAACCTGGTTGTTTGAGCACAGGAAACTAGTTCCTAGGAGCCCCGATGCAAGCAGGGTGTCCCATGGTCTCTTTTCAAAGGAAATTTAATTTTTACATCTTTAATGGTGACATTGGTGTGGTCTGTCAATTCATGATATGTCCCCAAGCCAGTTTTTCCATTTTTCATGGGCATAGCACTTGTCATCTCCTGTGCTGTGCCCCTGCTGTGCAGAGCCAAGACTGGAGCCAGGAACTGAGCTCCTGACTCACCTGATCTCTAGGGCCCCCCCCCACCATCCTTCTGCTTCTGTACAAGTTTAGGGTTTTAGATAAAAGGTCATCTCACTTGCTCCCCGAGAGAGTGTCAGGTGTCCTGTGTGCATGTCGTGATCTGGGACTCCTTTAAGGAAAGATGCAGTGTGGGAAGCCGGGCATGCTGGGGTTGCAAGGGCAGGTCCCTTTCCTTCCTCAGCACCCTGCGGAGGCTGGGAGGAAGGGCCAATTGGGGCAGTGGTGATTGGAGCCTGGACACCTCTTGGACACTCTGGACTGCTCTTCAGCTGCCTCAGCTGCCCTGGCCCAACTGCTGGGCATGGAAGTTCTTCCTGGGAGCCCTGGGAGACGCTCAGCAACTCTGGAAGAGTTTTACATGGAAAGCATGAGGCTGGGTTGGCTTCTGTAGACCAGGAGCCCTCACCCTCCCTTACCTTTAAAACTGACCCCTCAGGGTTTCGCAGGCCCCTTCTTTTCTCTGGCAAAACCCTAGCTTTTGCATATCCTGAGATACATAAATAGACACCAGCTCCCTTAAGACCAGTATATTTTCTGAATCCCTGGGGCAGTGTTGGTCTTCTGAACTCAACTAGTTGAACAACTTACTAAGGAGAGAAATCATTTTGAGTTTCCTTCAGAATCAGCCCTAGTGATAGATGGAGGAGGATCAGTTTTATGAATCTGGGATTTTTGCACCCCCAAATTCCCAAGTTGCTATGCCGTTTCAACTCTGCCACTAGGTGGCAAATAAAACCCACAAAGAACCCAGCCTAGGGTCCTGTCCTCAGAGGCCCTGAGAAAGCAGCAGAGATCTCTTTCCATGTGGAGCCCTCAGGCTTGGGATCTCTGCCTAGTGCCCAGGCTCATGGCTGCTGGGCATCTGTGCACAGTGGACTAAGTCTTTTCCCAAGAAAGTTCCTTAATGTTTTCTATTTTGCTTTACAACCTGTGATCATCACAACCTGAGAAGAATGTCCCTCCTCTGAGAACTCAGGGAGTGAGGTCAGAACTAAGGGTCAGCAGTGAGCCTGGATGAGAGAGAGGACAGGGCCACAGCTCTGATGATGGTGCAGCCATGTGTGCAGTGGGTGAGTTGTCCTCATGAATCACCCTGAGGGGATATCGCCTACTGCAGGCTCCACTGTAGTGTGGAACAGACACTGGGGACATCACATGAAGATAAGGAAGGGAGGGGGAGAGGAGGAGAGGCAGCAATGTCAGTTCTGCCCTCAGGCTGTCCCCAGGGTGCTAAGCTATGTGTGATCACTGATCACTCCATAGGGGCCCAGGTGGCCTTAGTGCACCTGGAGTCCCCACAAGAAGCAACACTGCTAGAGAGAGAGCCCATCTGAGGAGGAACAGCTGCTCCAGACATGGGAACAGCAGCTCTGAGCCTGTACTCTGGTGAACAGGACTTCACTCAAGTGCTTCAGGCCCACGGCCCTGCAGAGTTGTTCCAGGTTCTGGAAGATGGGCAGGAACAGAGATCCTCACCAGTAAGGCTGGAGTTCCAGGAAAGGCAAACATGAAGGAGACGGGGACCCCACTCTCTTCACCCTCTGTGTGGGCTGAACCCAGGCCCCTGACTGCAGGACAGGGACTCCACCTCGGAACAGCATACCCAGCCCAGCATCTGTCATCTAAGGGGATATTTGGATTGTTCCCAGCTATTCAACCACTCAAACATGCCACAGTGGTCAGTATTGAGTGTACAGGTCTCAGCCCTGAACACCTTTGGAGGGTGAGTTTGTGTGCAAATAACCCCTGGATCCAGAAAAATTCCCATTTGAATGCCATCAGAAGAGCATGCAAGACAAAGGCCATTCCACCAGGAACAACTGTCACCACCAGCAAGGGGTCACTCTCCCTAACACTGGTTCATGCCAGATTCTTCTTAAAAATCTGCCCTCAAATTCATGTCAAAAATAACATTATATCTTATTTCTTATTTTTATAATTTATAATGGATTTCCGTATATTTATTTTATTTTTTTTTCTTCTGTGATTTGTGCATTCTTGGTCATGACCCCTTATCTTTGATTTTTTTAAAAAAATTTATTATTGATTTAAGGTGCTCTTTGTGAACTATTGATACAGTCCTTTTTCTATATAATGAACTATGTCCTGTTAGGGCACTACTCGTGTTTATCCCATTTTAGTGTATATTAAAATACTAAAATTTAACCTTTTAATATACTCTATTATCTGTATATATATATATATATATATATATATATATATATATATATATATATATATATATATATATATTGGTACTGAGTATTGAACCCAGGGATGCTTAACTACAGAGCAACATCTGTAGCCCTTTTTATTTATTTATGTATTTATTTATTTATTTATTTATTTATTTTCTTTTTATTTTGAGACAGGGCTTTGCTAAATTGAGGAGGCAGATCTTGAACTTCTGATCCTCCTGTCTCAGGCTTACATGTTGCTAGGATTACAGGTGTACACCACTGCACTTGGCTTATTATCTGCATTTTTCATTGATATTTTTAGTTGTAGGTGGACATAATACCTTTATTTTATTTTATATGATAGTGAAAATCAAACCCAGTGCTCACACATGCTTAGCAAGCACTCTACCACTGAGCCACAACACCAGCATGTGTCATCTATATTTTTTAAAACTGGTTATGCTGTTATTATCTACAGTTAACATAATATGCATTTTACTTGATGCTAGGAATTCCAAATAAAAATATAAGTCAATAATATGTTGATTTATTAATTATATCTTACATGCAAACAGACAATTTATCCATGTGTATGACACTTGCTCCTTATCTTTCTAACCATCATGGACTCAGGCTCTGGTGAGACTTTGAGACAGAAGGTTTGTTCACCTTCCTCTTGGTGTCATTCCCCAGGACCATGGAGCATGTGATGAGCTCAACAGGCCCACAGTGCCAGGCCCAGGGCTGAGCTCTTTGTCTTGGACTCTCACCTCGGCTGTGTGCTCAGAGCTCTGCTCAGCACCTAGAGCTGAGGAGGAATGTCTCCTGTGGCTCCCCTGACTGGCAGCTCATGCTCAGGGATCTGCTTCCCCAGGCCCTAAGCCCCACTTCCCAGGAGAGCTGCTTTCTCCCATACCCAGGCCACAGCCCAGCCCTCAGGCAATGCCAGCCTGAGCTAGCCCTGTGTGAGCCCCTGCTCCAGCCTCTCCCAGGTAGTGCAGGGCCTGAGTCTGCTCTGTGTGTAAATGTAGAGCCCCATTCCCACCATGGTAAACCAAGATGCTCACCAGAAACCAGAGTCTGCAGTCACTGTCATCTTGAGTTCTGATTCACTGAGCACCTGCTCTGTCCTGCTATGCATGGTAAGAACAGGAGAGCCTCTTCCACTGCAGGATGGGAGCAGGGGTTAGAGGGCACCTGCCACCAGCTCAGAGATGAGACACAAGAGGGTAAAGGAACAGGCAGCACTGGCACAATCTTGAACTTTGTGAGGAGAGAATGTGGAGGGATTTACTCTGCGTTCCTCACTGGAGTGGCTGGGGCCACATGAAGGTTAGAGCCACTGCAGGTGCTAGAAGGAGCGGTGCAGCTCACAGCAGGCCCAGGCCATGTGCTCTGTCTACTTTCTTGTGAGCTGGACTCCTCCAGGGCTCAGGCTGTGCTAAGGCAACTGCTGGAGCTGGAGAAAGAAGCAGAGGATTGCGAAGTCATCAAGTTGATGCCACTAGTCAGCCACCATGCTGATTGGCCATGGGAATGTGATGAAGTGGCAGCAAAGGGGGATGATATGGGAGTCCCCAAACCAAACCAGGACCACTGAGTCCCTGGTATGAAAGACATCCAGAGGGATCTCCAAGTGGCACACTTACCAAGTAAACTTGGTATTATCTTTGTTCTTCTGTGGGACCTTGCCCAATATAAGTGTAGTTCTGCTCTAGAGCTGATCCAAATGCTTTTGAATAAAGCCAAGTTCTTCTAATGAGTTTTTTTTAATTATTTCACATCCTCACAATTTCAAATGAAACCCAAGGTATCCTCACACCAGGAACATGTGAGAGCATATTAATGGCCTGATGTTCTCCTCTGTAACACTTCACTACATATTGTCTACAAGAACCTTCTCCTACATAATCCTCATATTAGGTATGAAATAATTTGCTCAATCCAGACCTTAAGTCTTCATCAAGATATGACAGTTGTCCTAAAAAGTCCGTAGTAACAAAATATCACCAGAGAATAACGGACTCTCTTAAAGGTAAATCTGAGCGGCCTTGGTCTGACCTGGAACACATGGGGACACTTGGTCAGTGTTGAGGGACTGAGAGAAACCAGACGTGGAGCTGGGCTCATTCCTGCACAGCCTGCCCAGCCCTGCTGATTTGCATGTTCCCACAGCACAGCCCACTGCCCTGAGGACTTCTTAAGAGGCTGCTCGCACCCTGTGTAGGAGTCAGTCCCTGTGAGGACACAGCATGGCCATGAGGCCCCCTTCTAAGCTCCTGGGACTCCTGCTGCTCTGCCTCCCAGGTAAGGGGAGAAAACATTGCACAAGTTCTCAGCCTTCCAGAAAAGTCTCTTGTGACATTAATAAATGTGTGTATATTTGTGTTTGTTTTCAATGTCAGGTATAAGATGTGATATCCAGATGACCCAGTCTCCATCCACTCTGTCTGTATCTCAAAGAGAAAGAGTCACCATTACTTGCCAGGCAAGTGAGACTATTTACAACAATGTAGCCTGGTATCAGCAAAAACAAGAGCAAGCTCCTAAGCTACTGATCAATGCTGCAACAATTTGCAATCTGGGGTCTCCTTGAGGTTCAGTGGCAGTGGATATGGAACAGATTTCACTCTCACCATCAGTGACCTGGAGCCTGATGATGTTACCACTTATTACTGTCTACAGAATAACAGTTTCCCTCCCCACAGTGATACAGGCCATGACAAAAACATACCAGGGAGCAGAAATGTGAGGCTGGGCTGCCCCAGCTGCTCCTCCTGCTGCCTCCACCTGCTGTGGGCACTGCTCAGAGGCAGCCAAGCTCTGAAGGTCCTTGGGTGGTTTTGTTGAAGGAGGCCATTGAGGCTTAACAGTTGTTTCTTTGAGCAGCACCAGGTCTGGGGAGAAGCTTCTGCAGTGACCAGTTGCAAGGATTGATTGCAGCAGAAAACATGTCCAGTGGGCATGCTATTGATGTAATGGAAATGTGTGGAAAGACAGCATGAATTTTTGGTCCTCAAACCACATATACTATGAACAAAAGGGGGTGATGCTACACAGGAGGGAAAGTTCTGGGAAATGGTGGCCCTCAGGAGAATTTTTTTTGTGGTTATGGGTTGTGTGGGATTGCCATTCAGAAAGGTTCTTGGTGAGTGAGACACAGTTGGCAGGTAATGTCAACCTAGGTTTCTGTTCATGGTTTAAGAAAACATTGAAGAATGTGGAAGATACTTTTGCTGGTTTTGTCCAGTAGCTGTTAGCTGATGACTTTCCTCATCTTCCCGCTTCCTCCTCTAGTCCTTTTAATTAAATTGATGACATCTCACAATTTTCATTCATCACACCTCACAGATCATGATTGGAAGAGGTCAACAAATGTGTCCCTCAACCAAAGAGAAACTGACTTGTTCAAACCCCAAGCATCGTGCATTGCTACCTAGAGTGTTGAGAATCCTAATATCCTTAGGCTTTGGAGTTCCAGGATCCCAACCCCTGGACAGCTAACATTTAAAAGGAAATTATGTATCATTTCTAATATAACCATAATCCTGCCTTAGTTTGAAAATCACTTGTGACTGTTTTGTCTAAACAAGCACAGTAGCAAAATGTGTTTCACATGTGCAAGAAAGTATGTATTACTCTAAAATGGCACTGCCAACAGAAAAATTCTCAGACAGCATCTCCACACTTGGCCAAAAGAGGCTGTCAAAGCACAATAGGGATGGCAAACAGCCCTCCATGTTGTCCCTGGAAATCATGAGCCCAGACTGACCTGGGGTTATTGCTGTCACCACTTCACCACCCCCTGTCAGACTCACACTTTCCATTGAGGAATCACATCACCTCCTCCCACTGCCCATTGTTCCAGCAGACTCCATGTCCTTAGGGCCATGGGCACAAAGGAAAAACTCAGAGTGAGCACTCAGTGGGTAAATTGGTGAAAACCAATACTTCTAACACATTCAGGGAGAAGCAGCAGGTGTGTGGGTCTGAGCAGATGCCTCACTGGGGAACTGCACTTGAAAGAGGGTCCTTGTAGTGAAGGAATAGGAATGAGGATTAGGTCACTGGAATTTGGTCTTGTCCTTGATGGGCATCGGGGTGACAGGATCATGGTGCTCCTCACCCAGCTAGGAGGAAGTGCAACACTTGCAGGCCCCTAAGGCCAGGGTTGAAGCTTTGGAGACCTACAGATGAGACTCACATCGCTCCCAACCACAGTGTCCTTAGAGCTCCAAGAGGGACAGACTCTGGGTTCCCAGCTCCTCAGGATGGTGGGCTGAATGACTTAGTGATTAAGGGAACAAAGAGAAAAAGTATATTTAATCAGATCCATATTGATGATGATATTCAGAAAAGAAAAATGGACAGGTTGTGGTGTTGCACCTGTGATGTCCAGCAACTTGGGAGCCTATGGCAGGAGGATTGCAAGATCAATACCTGCCTCAGCAACCTAGTGAAGATCTAGCAACTTAGCAAGATACTGTCTCAAAATAAAAAATAAATAATAAAACTGATGGGGATTGGCTCAATGTTTAAGTGCCCCTGGGTTCAATCCCTATTGACAAAAAAAAATCAAATTGGCCAAAGTTTTCTTTTTCTTTTCTTTTCTTTTTCTCCTTCACACAACATTGGGATCATAAGAGTTTGGCTTGGATTTTTGGACCAGCTGGAATTGTTAAGACTATGGGGACTCTTGCAGGTGGACTCCATGCATTTTGTCTATTGAGTCACACCTTGAGTTTCAGGGGTCCAGGTGCAGAATGTTATTGTGTGGATGTGAGGTGTCATCACCTGAAAGCTCCCATTACTGCAGGAACGTTCAGAGGTGGAAAGATGAGGGCATGAAAGTTGCAATTAATCCATTCAGTAGATTTATAATTCAATGGACTAACTGGGTGTTGACCAGGCATTCTGGGAATTCCTGGAGAAAGGGTCCGGGGACAGGTTCTTGAGGATTCTATCCTGTCCTCAAGGCACCTCAATTTCTCACTCTGCTTCCTAGGCACCAGGAGGTGAGCAGCTTCTCTCCTTCATGCCCTTCTGCTGTGGGCCTCACTGTGGGAGTAGAGGAAAGCATTCAAAGATCCATGATCTGAAGTGAAGCTCTGAAGCTCTGGGCCCAAACTTGTGTTTTCTTGAGGAGGAGGAGGAGGAGAAGGAGGAGCAGGAGGAGGAGGAGGAGGAAAAGGAGGAGGGGAGGATTAGGTAAGAAAGAAAGAAAGAAAGAAAGAAAGAAAGAAAGAAAGAAAGAAAGAAAGAAAGAAAGAAAGAAAGAAAGAAAGAAAGAAAGAAAATGTAAAAAGGTTTAACTCTTCTGTGAGTATTGTCCAGTCTGAGCCTCAAACCTTATTCAAATAACCCAGGTCCTAAGCCCCCTTCCTATGGGCCATGTCCACAATCTATGTGCCCCACTCACCCCAGCCCAGGCTTCTCTCTCAGGTTTCCTTCAACCATGGCTTCCCCCAAACTCGACCAGCTTCCACCCTAACAAAGTCAGAAGTCCTTTTCTTCCCCTTTTTTCACTGCTGTTACCACAAGACCTGGCAAGAACAATCAGAGGAGGACAAGTATATTTGGGGGCACACTGTTCAGATTTTCAATCAATAGCCAGCCTTCAACACTACCCTGGGCCCCTGGTGAGACAGAACTTCATGGTGGAAGGATGAGGTGGAGGAGTGTGGTTTAGGAAGTGGCACCAGGGACCAAGAGAAGGACACTACAGATGAGGGGCAAAATATATCACTCAGAGCCATGCCCCCAAAGTGGCCTTCTCTGTCCACACCCTGCCTGTCTGGAGTAACCACCAAGCTTATTTAAATTGGGTGATTAAAGCACTGATTAGAACAGGTGAAGACTCTCAAAATGCAATTATTTACCTCTAGATAGCCTTGCATTGTCTCACACATGAGTTTTGGAAGACATCTGAATTTCATATCAAAATTTCATTATGTTCCTATCCCCAAAAGATCATGCCCATCTGACAGTGTGAGACATACTTTGTCCATTTCTATCCTTGCAGCTCTCCTCAGCACACGGTCTGTGCTACTGGATTTTCTCAGTTTCGGAAATCGCCACTGCAGCGTCTGCCTCCTTCCACAGTTCCATGCAGTGCCCCCTCTCAGGGGCAATCCTCCAGGGACTCCAACAATGGGGCACTTTGTCTGGCCACCCAGGAATCCCTGTGAAATCTGGGTGGCAGCATCTACGAACCCCTAACTCTAGCATTCTGCATTCCTGCAGAACTAGCACCATGTGGTTGACACCAAGATGTGTCAACATCTTGAACAGTAGCCCAGGCTCTAGGGACCACGTCTGCCTCAGCCTCTGAGTGTGTGGGTAGGTGAGCATGGAGAAACTGCTTCCTAAACCCCCAGCCCAGGTCAAATTAATCTGACTTGTATATTCCAGCAAAAGGTTGTACAGAAATATGTTTGTTAGATTCTCATTAAAATCGGGTTTATTCAATTACCCAAAATGTCATTTAGAAAAAAAAAAGAAAAAGGTTTCAATCCAGGACAACAATGCCTTATATATGGAAGTAACCTATTTTACACTGTTAGCTTACTCCAAGTTGAAGATTTCAATTTTTCATCTAACTGTATTTCACAAAGAAAAAAAATATCAAAGGTGGCTATAGCTTATCTTCAGATTGCACTTCTACACCTGTGCACAAGTGTGAACACACATACATCCAAACTTGTATGCATGTCACCTGCACAGTCCCCTGAGTGTGTACTGGAGCTGCCGCCCACTCTCCTGAGCAAGACCCTCACCATGCCCTGCAGGTGCAGAAGTACAAGCACCAGCCCCAAGGGAGGGCAGCCTCCAGCTGCAGAGCCCATGGGATGTTGGACACCAGGCTGGACTCTGGGGGGACAGTGCAGAGCCTTGGAGGAGGCCAGGCAGGCCTAAGGCAAAGCATGGACACTTGTGTGCAAAGTCCATCCAGTGCATGGCCAGGATTTCCACAGAGACACTTTGTTGCTCCTTGCTGAGGGCTCAGGCCCAAGAGGACATCCATGGAAGGGCCACCTTTTCCTCTGCAAAACAGACACTAAGGTACTGTGCTGCCCTCCTGATTGCCAGATGATAGTAAAATCCTTCCCAACCATCCTGCACTCTGACATGACCTACTGCCTCCTGAAACCCCAGGGCAATTCCTCCTGCTTTTGTCCAGTTATGTCCCTCTCACTCTTCATCAGAAATGTAGAGAGAGGACTCACTTCTGGTAAAGTGAGAAAACACAGGGTCTCACTCATGTTAGTCTTTCTTTCTGTGTCCCAGGAGACAATCCCTTACTGACTCAGCAAGAGTATTAGCAGGGTCCAGCCTGGCACCATCAGGACCAGGCCTGGCTGCTTAGCTCCTGCTGCCTCCTGCTGCCCTCTGCACATCCTTCCTGCCTTGAAGGGCTGTGGGGCAGGGACACAGGTCATTCTGGAAACCAGCAGCTTCACTTCTTTCAAGGAATATGAACTTCTTACTGTCCCCACTAGGGGAAAATCCTCCACTCAGATGCTGCTTGTGCACAGGGCTGCTGACAGTCTGAGGACCCTCAGGAGAGAAGATTGGAAAAAGATGTGAAGCCACACCATTCCCTCCACCACCCATGCCTTCTCTCTAGATCCTGGGCTTCTCCAGTGTCTCTCCTCTGCCCTCCTGCCTGGGTCTTCTCTGTCCTGTCTCCTCCTCCTCTAAGTTCACACTGGTCACACCTCACTTCCCACATGGCTGTCCTCATGTGGGTTACAACCCTGTTCTTCTGCACATCCTAGCCTTTGGCCTGCCTCTGACTTCACCTCTTGGATTCTCATAGGAGAGTCAAAGTTGATTCTTTAGAGACCAGAAATGAGACTAGCAGATGTTCAGGGTTGTATGTATGTTTGCGATGGTCCACTGAGAGCACAGTCCCTGCATCATGTCAGCTGTGACCTGCCAGAGTCACCTCTGTTTATGCAGTCTGAGGGGTGGCCAGCAGCCACTGTAGATGCGTTTGTGAGCCAACTGAGCCAGCTATTCTGCCCTGTGTGGGGGAAGCCAGCAGGAGGAGCTGCCCTTGCACAACTCTGGACACAGAACTTCTGTCCCCTTGAGGGTCAAGAACAACTGCTCATCTGTATGACATTTGCTCCTATATGAAACCATACTCCCGTGGGTTACCCAGTGTCCTGAGCAATGAGAAGGTCACTGTTCCAGGTAGCAGGGTGACGCTCTGCAGGTCCTGCACTCCATGGTGCTCCTGCTCAGTCTTGAGAGTGGAGAGGCAGCCATGGGTTTAGGCAAGAGATGCTTGCTTTACCTTCCCAGGCTCAGGGTGTTCGCACTTAGAGTCCCATGGGCAGGGTGGCATACACCTATTGTCCCGGACACCTTGTGACTGAGAGAGGAGGATTATAGGTTCAAGGGCACCCCAGAAAAATCATAGAATCACTGAATATAAATAAAATGAAACCGATTTCTGTATAGCTCATTGCTGTGTTAGTATATAAGAGACTCTGTGTTGATCAACAGAACTGACAAAGTAATAAAGAAAAAAGAAAAAAAAATAAAATCACACATTAAACCAAAAGTCATGGCATATCTTTGTGCAGACATATACTAGAGATGCAGAGTAAACTCAGGTATATCCACATAATTTATCCCCTAAATATTATATATGTGGCATATAATATTCCTTTCATTCATTTCTAAGAAAATTGGACTCTGCCTGAGATGAGGCTCTGGTGAGTTTTTGCTGACCCTCACAGCTCAGGGCGCTGACTGTGTCCTGTGTCCCCAGGGAACCATGTTCCCCCAAGCAAATCTGAGCTGCCCTGGTCTGACCTGGGACAGCTGGACACACAGAGCCTGTGTTGATTGACCAGTAGGAGCCCGCCCTACAGCTGTGCCCAGCCTGCCCAGCCCTGCTGATTTGCATGTGCCCACAGCACAGCCCACTGCCCTGAGAACTTCTTAAGAGGCTGCTCACACCCTGTGCAGGAGTCAGTCCCAGTCAGGACACAGCATGGCCATGAGGGCCCCTGCTCAGCTCCTGGGTCTCCTGCTGCTCTGCCTCCCAGTTAAGGAAGAACAACACTGGGGGTTTACTAATCACAGTGTGGTCAGTGCTGCCTGGCTACTTAGGAAAGTCCTCTTGCAACATCACTACTTACAACGATATTTCTTTTTATGTTTCCAATGGCAGGTGTCTGATGTGACATCACAATGACTCAGACTCCATCCTCCTAGCTTGTGTCTCATGGAGACAGAGTCACCCTCACCTGCAGGGCCAGTCAGGGTATTGGCAGTAATTTAAACTGGTACCAGCAGAAACCAGGGCAAGCTCCTAAGCTCCTCATCTATCTTTCAACCAGTTTGCAACCTGGGATCACCTCGAGGTTCAGTGGCAGTGGATCTGGGACAGATTTTACTCTCACCATCAGCAGCGTGGAGCCTGAAGATTTTGCCACTTGTTATTGTCAACAAGATAGCAGTTACCCTCCCACAGTGATATAGTCCATGACAAAAACCTCCCAGGAGCAGAAGTGTGAGGCTGGGCTGCCCCAGCTGCTCCTCCTGCTGCCTCCACCTGCTGAGGGCACTGCTTAGAGGCATCAGGGTCTCAGGGGCATAGGGAGGGTTTGTGGAAGGGTCCATAAGTTTCCTCTTAACCCTCTTTCCTTAAGCTGGTTCCCAGCAGATGACCATGATAATAGCCTCAATGATATGTTACAGGACAGAATTTAGACTTCGAGGGACTCTAATGGCAATAGTTAGTGTCGTGCAGAAAAGACAGGCCTCTCCATGTATTCCACATGGGAATATATTAAGACTTTGATTTTCAGTGTAGTTTATGTTGCCAGCAACACTGGGTGAGATACAGACTTCTCCTGTGTCCCCCCTGCTCCCACAGCCTCTCCACCCCCCCCCCAGACTCTGTTGCTTCTGTTACAATTCATCCACCTCTGCACAAGTCTACAGATAAGACCAGGGTAACTTTGTGCATTCTGTGGAACTAAACAAGTGGACAGTGACATGGGTCCAACAGTGTGGCCTGGCACAGTGCAGGTCCTGCCCTCACACCGTCTGAGCTCCAGCTGCTCCTCACCCCCCTCTCTGCTGCAGACCTTCATCATTTCCCATCCCTGTGGTTTCACCCGGCTGGGTGACGCCTGCCTGGCACTCATAGGATGACGATGTTCAGACTGGCCTCTCACCCTGAGTGCTGTGCACACAAACTTCTCCAGGGGTTTTTATTACAGCATAGATAGCTGTTTTCTTTCTTTTTTTTTATTTTTTTCAATATTTTATTCAAACTTGGTATTATACCCAGACATGCACTACCACTCAGCTACATTCATGGTCATATTTGTATTTATATCTATCTATCTATCTATCTATTTATTTGATACAGGATCTCTCTAAGTTTTTAGGTCCTTGCTAGGTTGCATGGATATCAACCCAGAGTCTTTTGGCCTGTAAACCTGGAATTGTACCTACTGTCTGTCCTCTCTTGGGCTAAGAGACCTGGAGACCTGAACTAGGAATGCACCATGGTCTCTCTCCTTCTGAGGTTTGTGGCCTCTGGGACTGAGATCCAAACAGAGATGGGCAAGGAAATGCTGTTGACAACCTTTTTTAACTGATTACCAGGCCTTGGAAGAAACAAAGTGGGTGCATTAGAAACAATTCCCTTTGGAACAGGTATGGCCAGATATTTAAAAATGGGTCAGAATTTAAAATAAGTACTTGCCAAATAAATGATCATTTAAAGATCATTACTGAGCAAGGACTGCCAATAATTAGCAAGAACAAAGAAAGATTCTACATAGCCATCTACTCCCCCATTTAGGCTCATGAACTAATGTCATGGAGGTTCCTCCTTGGACTCCTACAGTATCAGTCTCTTTTCACCCAGTTCATGTGACTGCTGGCACTTGAAGGCATCCAACTCACCAAGAGGTCTGGACACTGTTGACCCCCATTATTCTATCCACACCATGAGACCCGACTGACACCCGACATCCATCTTACCACAGTTGACCTGGCCATCACTGGAAAGCTGGGGAGGTTATTGTTTGTGCCTTTGCTTTCAGTCCTGTGTCAGCCAGAAACATGTGGAGAGCTCCTGAGAGTTTTCATGTGTGCTATAATTCTTATATAATACACCATTCAACCAAGCAACTCATTTACAGAAAAATAATCAACCTAGTGCACTTGACCATGATATTATTATAAATGCAGGTGCAGTGGTGTTAACAGAAGACTACCCCACACAAATCCAGCTATAGTGGCCCTGGGCCCCATGGAGTTGATTCCCTGTCCTTCCTGGTATGGAGAAGGCTCAGAGGCACTGACCCTATGTAGTTCTGTTTCTCTCAGACATAGAATATTAGCTCTTCAGAATAGCAGGGCCATCCCCAGCCTCTCTATTGTGCCCATGGAGCACCTTGGAAACTTGTATCTACTCACTTTAGTCTTCTGGTCAAAGTTCTTGACCCAAAGGATTGTCATGGTCACTCTTCCATTATACTGAGTGAAATGATGAATTCAAGGTCGTCAGATCCCATAGTACAAGGGACTAATTATGAAGAAAGTGTTCCATTTTTGAGGCAAGGACTATAGATCCTGGTGATCTGTGGCTATTAGGAATCTATCTCCACATTTTAAGAAAGTGACTGGAAAAAGTGTCAATTCTGGAAGAGCTTCAGGAATTGTTCTTCTGATGACATTACCACTGGTGAAAGCTGGTCAGTTTAACAGGTGTCAGCATGAAGTTTTAGGTGATGCAGGAGGTGGCCAGCATAGATCCAGGAAGTGTCATGGGGCACAGGAAATGTGACCTGCACAGAGACAGGGAGACGTGACCTCCAGCCACAGCCTCTTGGTCAGCCTGAGGCTGAGCATCATGGGATCCATTCCCATCTTTCCTCACTGTGATGTCATAGTGTCACCTGGATATGACAGAAGCCATCCTGGGTGCTTAAGCCAAGGTCTGATCATGGCCTGGACCAGGATAAGAAGCCAAAAGTAGCAGGTTCAGGCTACTTGCAGCCCCAACACCCTCACCCCCTGGGTTTGTTTGTGCCAAGGTCAGGAGACATAGCCACATGTGAGGCAGGTGTGTCTGTGAAGCTCCAAGCTGCTCTGCCCACCTGCTGTCTTCCCAGCTTCACAACACCAGCCAGGGGTGGGCTCTGAGGCCCTCACCTCAGGATCCTCTTGCGATGATCTCAGAGAGGTGGAGTTAGGGGAGCCCAGCAGTGAAAGTGCAGCCCCTGCTCATCAGGTGAGAGCAGGCCTGCTGAGAATGGGACCCTTAGGTGTTGATCACCACTGCTGGGGCACACACACACACACACACAGACTCACACAGACACAGAAACACATACACACACCCAGACATGCACACACTCACACAGAGACACACACAGGCACAGACACAAACACACTTACATACACACATACACACACACAAATACACACACACACACAGTCACACTCACACACACAGAGACACCCACAGACATACACATACCCACAGACACATACTCACACACAGACACACACACAGTCACACTCACACACATTCACACAGACACACACACTTACACAGGCAGACACATACACATATTCATAGACACACACACACTCACATACAGACAAATACACTCACACTCGTAGACACACATATTACACATACTAACACATACTCACATACACAGACACACTCACATAGACCCACAGAGACACACACACACACTCTCACTCACACACACAGAAACACACACACTCACACAAATGTACACATACACTCAAACTCACACTCACACACAGTCACACACACAGACACACACACATTCACACCCATAGACACACACAGACATACACACACTCACAGACACACACAGACACATACTCACAGATACACATACTTCACATACTGACACACAGACACCCACACACTCACACACATGCACACACACAGTTAGTCACAGCTTCCTTATAGGGCATGCCCTGTGATTTTCAGTCTGTGTCATTCTACTCTAGGGCAAGCTGAGCACCACCTCTCCTAACATCCAGAATCCAAAGTGCTCCACAATATGAGATATTGGATGGTTCCAGGGAGGTTTGGAATTGGGGATGGGATGCTCAGCTGGTTAAGTTGACTCAAAGATTCTAAAATATGAAAACCATTGAAATACGAAAGCCTCCTAGTCCCCCATATGTCAGGTAAGGGAAATGGAAAAACAGAGTTCTTGCAAAACAGTATTAGTTACCTGAGTCTTTTTAAGGGATCTCATCATCTGAACATGTTTTCCACATGGATTTAAACGTCCACAGTCAGATCTCGCCCTCTTCTGCAGGCAGCAGCATTGACTTTTTCTCACTGGTTTTTCTCCAAAACCTACAAGATATTTTAAATGACTTTGTTCAAAGGACAGAACCCATGTACTCTTGGTGTCCTGCACACTGTGGCATCTGAGATGAAGTCTGAGATAAGAGCTCAGCTAAATCTGGCCTTGACTGACCAGGACTCCTCAACTCAACTTTATAAAATGAGGCTCCCTGGTCTGGTACAGTGGTGCAGACCGGTGGTGCCAGCAGCTCATGAGGCTGAGTCAGGAGAATCACGAGTTCAAAGTCAAACTCAGCAACAAAAAGGCGCTAAGCAGCTCACTGAGACCCTGTCTCTCAAAACAGGCCTGGGATGTGGCTCAGTGATCAAGTGCCCCTGAGTTCAATTCTGATACCTGTCCCCCCCCAAAAAAATTTTAAGCTCCTTTCTCAGATCCTGGGGCTTCTAATCCCCTGGATCCTTGGTGAGGAGACAGGGTATGAGAAAAAAAAAAGGGGAGGAGGGTGAGATCTGGGGCCCCAATGTCCCCCATGTTTGCTCTTTCTTTGTGCTACAAATGTGAGTTTTCACAACATGATGGACATATAGGGTTGTGATGGATAAAATTAAAGAAGATTTATGAAGGTAAACAATCTTGGTAACAGTGGACACTGGGAGATATAAAGAGAGGGTTCTGCAGGTGAGTTTGGGAGACATTGCACATGGCAATTCTATATTCCAACAGAATGTGGGTATTTTTTGAACATGATCCAATTTCAATCCCCTCCACTGCCACACACATACATACACACACCCACACTCACACCCAAAACACACACACACACACACACACACACACACACACACACACACACACACACCTCACAGTAGCCTGAGATTAAAGTTGGGAGAGAAATCATGAACATGGCTCATAATGGTAGCATAACCTTTCATTTCTCTCTCATTTAAGGACCCAAAGGTGCTACTGTGATGACCCAGGCTCATCCCTCCTGCCTCTCACTCATCCACCTCCTGCAGATCCACACAGAGCCTTTTACAGTCAGATGGATACATTGATTCTTGCAGAAGGAAGGAGAGTCTATGTCGCTTTTGATCTTTTGAGCTTCCGATTATCTCTGAGTCTCAAACAACTTCAGTAGCAGAGGGTCAGGGACAGATTTCATTCTGGACTTCAGGAGAGTGGAGACTGAGGAGGCTGGTATTATTGCTTTGTGCAAGCTATAAAAATTAACTATAAAAAAAGGTATAAAACCCCACAGCCCTCCCTGCTGGGTGGCCCAGCTGCCACATATGCTGCTTGTCAGGGGAGAAGCACTGCAGTTTCTGTCTGTTGAAGAGAAAGATCCTGGGATCTTAGGTGCACAGAGCATAGTCAAGGACTCTGGACCATGTACCTAGCTTAGAGCTCAAGCTTTTTTTAAGACCTCATCAGAGGGGCAGGGCAGGAGCAGAAGGGAGGGTGAAGGGTCTTCTGCCAGAGCCATGACAGTGTGCTGGGGACACTCAAGATGTTATAGGGGAAACACAAAAATGATGTTTTGGGCCTTTTAGCTCCCCTAAAAGGCCCAATTTGTCTCAGGAGTTGTAGGTCTCCTTTTCATTTCTTCCAAGGCTTCTGAATGTGACAAGCTTGAGTGTAAAGTGGTTATTTTATAGTTATTTTCTTCTGTACTTACTGCAGTGATTCTGATAACCTGCTGAGGCCTACTAAATCCTAAGTGAAACTGGAAGTTCATTTTGTAAACTGAATATCATGCATGGGTTCCAGCTTTTGAACAGAGTTTTAAACATCTAGATCTAGAGATAGCAAAACCTGTATCCTATATGGACATAAATGTGAAAATAAAGAAAAGCCTATAGAAATGATGATAGTTGAAGCCGAGCTCACATGACTGAGAGGGAGGGGCTCCATATTTCAGGGTAAGGGCAGGGCCATGATACTTCATTTCATCTGCTTCAAACTGTATGCTACTAACTACACTGATCCATGAACAAGTGTTTTAATATTGTATAACAGAATTTTTTTAAAAATGAACTAAATGAACAAATTATCCTACTTTGAAAAATATACTATGCTTAAGGTTTAGACTTCAAATTTAATATATTCTATCAAGAATACAACTAAAGTTAAAATAAAGAATTTGTTAGTATAATGTAAAATAAATTTCAGAGCAGTTAGAAAACTCAATCTTTAAAATTGAAAAGAATGGTCTTATTAAATATTTTTTTAATTTTAATCAATTTCATCAATGAATAGTTTTTTAATTGATGACAGGGTCAGCATAACACTATTTAAATAAGGATTTTTGGAATTTTTTTCCCTATTGAAACATAAAAGTAAAATAAATTAAAAAAAATGAAAACTAAATGGGAAAACCTAATAAAAATTCTGATTACACTCCAAATTCTTCTGAAACATAAAAATGATATCTTGTCAAGAAAAGACTACTTGAGTTACAGCAGGAATCACTTGGACCTTTGTACTCCTTTTCCTACCGCATCCCAGAGGGAAGAGGCAAGATAGAGAACAAAGGGCCCAATTCTCTGATCCCTCCAGTGGCCTAAGAGGAACAGAGCAGCACTTACTTGTGACTTTCTACCTCATCTGTAGACTGCCTGGTGGACTGCTCTCTCTATCACTTGACTCCAAACACAGATAGGGATAAGTGCAGGGATCAGTTCTCAGGTTAGGGAACTTTGGACAGCAGTTGTGGGTGCCACTCTGTGTGACCACTGCATGAAGGAAAAGGAATCAGGAAACACACAGCTAACCTAGCCCTAAAGAAGCTTCCACAGGATCCTCAGTATAACGAGCTCATTTCTAAATAGCCATGGATTCTGGGAAAATTGGGAGGGGAAGCACATACTCAGGCACCAGCATGCCCAAGAAAGATCAAAGCCTTTACCCAGACAGACCCCAGATCTCAGATCATCAGTGAAGTGGTTCCACATGAGAATTCAAAGACTGGGCAGGTGAACGTTTATTTCAAAGTCTGCAGTTCAACAGAAGAAGGTAAGGCACACTAAGGAGCAGGGAAACATGAGCCATTCAAAGGAACAAAAATCTTTAGAAACCATCCCAGCAGAAAAAAGACATCAGAGTGACAGGACATCACCTTTCTAATGTCTGCCTTACAGTGGCAGCTTGGAGGCTGAGGAAGCCACTGTCCATTACTATTGCCATGGCATGGGGCAGACTGTGTGACTGTCAGTTAGCATCCTGGTTGCAGAAGAAATTGTGCTGATATTGCTTTTAGAATTGTGCTGTCTCACATGGAGCACACTAGGCACAGTGACTCTATAAACTTAGATTCATTTAAATTTTACAATGAACATTTCCTTTGCACTTGGATCTTTCCCATGCTTCATCTCACAAGCCATGTGTGGCTAAAGGCTGCCACAGGGGACAGCTCAAACATAGATCTCTTCATAATAGCAGGAGATTCTGTTGGCCAGTATTGGTCTAAAAAATTCACAAGGTTTTTCATGGAACTGCAGCTCAGAATACACCTTCTAAGCCACTGGGCATAAGCGTGTCCTTACTCATCTATTATAGCTGCTGTGGTTCAGCGTCTGCTCTGGAATGGTTCCGGGATGGTAGGAATGGGGCTGCATGTACATATCTAGATCAGGAAAACAGGGTTCTAGCCACCTCTGACAATATGCCCTGCAGCCCTCAGAAGCCTTTGTAAATCCACACCTGTGGCATCTTACCTGGATCACAGTGTCCAGCCCCTACTGTCCTAGGACTATTTTATTTTCTGAATATGAAATTACCTGTTTGTCTTGTGCTCTCAAGTTGGTGTCTGCACCAGAGGAGGGATCATTTTCTGTTCTCTACAGAATCCTTCTGGTGATGATAGCAATAGAAATATCTTCATCAGGAATAGAGAAGGGACTCCAGGAAGCCTCCTTGGGACCAAACTCTGACCCTGTGAGGTGCAATAATAATAAGCAACCAGTAGGTGTCAGAAGAGACCACAATTTGCAAAGAGACCCTTGCTCTTTGAAATAGTAGGTAAGTAATAGCGTGATACTGTTCCTTACCTACCGGAAAGATCTCCAGGCTTAAATAGGGGACTCTGTGTGGAGAGGAGCATGTGGAGGACTTGCCTGGGGGCTGAGGTGTGGACAAAGCTCTCTGTGTTGGTTCTCTGAGACTAAATGCCCTGCTCTGACTTTGCACCCCTATATCTAGTCACTAAGGCCACTTCTTTATTGTTAGTTAAACTGCCCCCATTCATATGTTGATGTCTCATCTCATTGTTTTTATGTTTGCAGAAGTAGTCTATAAGAAGGGATGGAAGTTAAACAAGGTCATCCAGATGAGGCTGATCCCACAGGAACTGTATTGTTCTGAATAGACATCCAGGGAGCTCTCTGTCCATGGAGCTTTCTCCATCCCTCTAAGGCCACAAGGAGAAGCCTGTGAGGACAGGAAGGGAGCCCTAGGAAGAGAGCCTACAACAGAAGTGTCATCTGCCGCCCCTTGACTTTGGACCTTCAGGCTGCAGAAAATTAATAAGACACACCTTTATTATCTGAGCCACTAAGACCAGGGAGATGTTTCTCCCTATGACAGTCCCTGAATATTACTTCAGTATCTCAACCTTCTCTGAGCAGGAGCAGCCTCAGGACAAACCTCATGCACATGGACCTGCCGGGCTTCTCTCTCTCCTGCTCCTCTGACCTGAGGAAGGAGGACCCTCATACTCAGTCTGTGACATGTGATGTTTTTTTTCAGATGATGTTGTCCACCTGTTTTGTCTCTGATCACAGTCACAGCACATGGAGTGAACACGTGCTTGCTGTTGATACTTTAGGGTCTTCATGTTACTTCTGATTAGAGGCTAGTGAATCCTAAAATGGACCACGTCGCTAGTTTCCCTTCTTCTGTTGTAGAAGAGAGGATCTCTATCCTCTCTAGGGTCTGCCTGAGGACCAACAGGGTCCCAGTCTGGCAGAGGCACAAACCAGGCCTGGCTCCCAGCTCCTGCTGGCTCTCGCTGACATGGCCATGGTGCCTGGTGCATCTGGACTGATGCTACTCTGCCAATTGCTGTTCTGTTTTTAGGGCATGTGCCTCCTCTGTTACATGTAAGACATCAATCTCACTTCAGCTTCTGCTCCACCAGGAGGCTGCTGAGGGTCTCAGACCATCCCAGGAGGCAGACTAGGGACAGCTCTGACAGCCCCCTTCTCCATCCCTCTCTCCATGTGGCTCTGGGCAAATGATCCATCCTGTGAATGTCCCTCATCTGTTAATTGAATACTAAAGATTCCAAGGATGACTGCAGCTGGACCAAACCATAGACCATGAGATATACACACAAATTGGAGAAAATCATAGTGCTTTTTTTATGCACTCTTGAATATCTTAGAATGAAGACATTGCATAAGATATACCTAGTCAGTTTTCATTCTTAACTGAAAGTGCTTAGGGTCACCTTATTCTCTTGAGCCTGCCCCTGCTCTAGGCCAAGCCTCTTCGGGGGCACCACTAAGGCCTATGTAAACCCATTACAACTCCGAAGCATCTCTCAGGACCCAAGTTCATTTGCCATGAGTGGATTCATCAAAAAAACAGGAGTCATGTCCCCAGGACTCCACAGAAGGCAGAATCCTTGCTTTGGCCATGCCAGCCACAGTCACTGACCTCCCCATGATTCTTTGCTCTCTGTCTCTCCTGAACATCCACATGCCCCAGCCTCCTAATCATTCCAATCAGAGTGGAGTTAAGCCTTCTCTACTACTGCTTGCTTTCCAAATAACTGTCTCATTTCTAGCTATTGTGTGATGTTTTATAGAAAATACCCTGGGACACACATAAAAGTCTCACCTAAGGTTGACCCTGAGCCTGGAAGAACCAAAATCTTCAAACCAACAGAACCTTAGACCCAGGACTTTGATTTCAGCCCCCTAAGATTAAGAGCTGGAGTGCTGACTATGAAACCAGAACACAGAAAAAAGTAATAAAAACTTTCAAAGATACAACTACATCCAATCAAGACCACCCAGGACATCATTGACTTCCCATAACCCTTAGAAGCCCACTTCACTGGCCAGAAGGAGATATAGGTGTAAGTTGTCCTCCTGTCTCTGTGTGGGTTGATCTGCAGTGAAGTCCATCCCTTTGTTACAACCCCAGGCCACGGTGTGTACATGCCTGTCTTCTCCACCTTTGGGGCAGCAAGCTCTGGCTTGATATCATACACACAGTGGGAAGATGTGCATTTGTTCCACCAGAGAAGCCTCTATCTATCCACTATGTGCAGCATTAGAAAGTCAATGAGATACAAATGACCTCAGCCCCTTCAGTCTGGGTTTTGTAAGCCCTATTTGTGTCAGCCAATTAGGGCTGTCATAACACAGGTTCAAAAAGCTGTTGCCTTAGAACAGCAGACAATTGCTCAGGATTTTGGAGTACAGAAGGCTGGGTCTCTTTCCATGAGACAGGCCCAGGGCACTAGTGGAAGGACTCCTGCACCAGCCTTCACTGTCTTCACTTTCTGGAGGCTACAGCTCCCCTGGCTGAGCCCCCACATCTCCACAGTGACTATGTCCCTGTTTCCATGGCCTCCCCTCTTCCATGTTAGATCTCCTGCTCTCTTATGAGAACACCCTCAGGGCCCATCTAGTTAATTCTGAATTATCTCCCTATGTGAATATCCTCCATCACATCTGCCAGGAACATTTCATATGAGGCAGGCCAGCATAGGAGAGGACCTGCACTGGTGGACCACACTAAGAGACCTGAATGGTGAAAAACCAATTCTCCATGTACTAAAACAACTGTGTCTCCCTCCCTGCACCTTCAGCTTCTCTCCTTCATGGTCACCAGTGACCTCACTTCTCCAAGGGTCTCTGCACCCTGGAGGGGCTCACACAGGAAGATTTGCTGAATAGCCTGCCCTGTCACTATTTCCATGCAGAGGACAGACAACCAGGATGGCCCTCCACCATGGGGGAGATGTGATCTTTCAGAGGAGACTCTTGGGTTGTTTCTACCTGGACCTTGAATTGTCTTCAAGGCTGAGTGGCCCTCAGGACTCAGGGAGGGAGCAGGTGACCTCTGGCTAAAATGGGACCCACCTCATGGGTGGCACATATGTTTTGGGCCAAGTGATGTCACTACAGTTCCAAAGTATAAAAAGAATACAATGTTGGCTGTATTTTCCTTAGTTAATTTCTTGAAGTAATTTGAAATGCTTTCAGAGTTAAATAAGAATCAGATTTCTAGTCCCATGTTATCTCATCAGATGGAGGAAATTCTTAATATAGCAATATAATATCCAAAGGCTCTGGTCTGGAACTAAAAAATCCAGCACTTGTCCACTGGTCCCTCCTGAGTCCTCAGCTATCCTGGGGATGGTTGAAGATCTATGCTCCCTCTTAGTTCTTCTTTTATTCCACTAAAGGTGAAGTTCAGGGATGCACTGGACTGTCTGCTCACAGAGTCCAGTGATGAAGAAGGTCAGTGGGCCCAGTCCTCCTGGGACACATAGTTGCTAGGCTTCTGTCAGCTTGGCATCTACTTTAGAAACCAGAGCTGCCCCTCACTGTCATGGCAGCAGAGTGGATAGGGACTTCTCTGCAGGTGTCTGGCTGGCTCTGGGTAACCTCACTCTATTTTCTGGAGAGGTGCCTGGGAGCTGGCAGCACCTTTGTCCCACTCAGTGTAGCTTCAAAGGGACCAGAGGCTCATGCATCCCCTGGCTACCTCTATAGAGCCGCAGGTGGAGAGAGCCTGCCAGTTCCTGGGAATCCTGGAGAGTAGCTCTGCCTCAGGCCATCAGGTATGCAAATGAACTCCATGGCCCACTGTGCCTAGGGTGTTTTAACCCCTGGATTTGAGTGCCAATTCCAGAGCAGGTGGACTTATAACAGGTGCCCAGCCCCCCTGCCTTGTCCTTGGGTCCAGAGCAGCAGGTTCTGTAGACACTGCAGGATGAGCCTCCTGGTTAAGCTCCTCTGCATCCTGATGGTGGGGTTTCAGGGTAAGCACATTCTGGTGGGAGACATTAAGCTTGGAATTTAGCTGTTGGCCTAAAGATACTGTTTGTCAGTGTGCTTTGGAAATTTTTGATGTGATATGACGAGTTGCTTTTACAACTGAGAATCCAAGGCCGAGTCTCAGGGTGACAGATAGGCAGAGGCAGGGAGCTGTGAACCTGTCTTGGGCCTCTTTGAAGATGGGGGACTGTTTTTCTAACAGTCTTTTGAGAGAAGCAACTCAGAGTGCACCCTGGATGCTGTGTCTTTGCAGGCTGCAGGGGAAAGATCACCCTGACTCAATCCCCAGAGACCCTGGCAGCCTCTCAAGGTGACTTTGTCTATATCACCTGTAGAAGCATCATGGAAGTAGGTACCTCCATGGCCTGGTACTGACAGAGACTACAGGAGGCTCCCAGGCTGCTCATTTTGGGGGCATCTTCCAGGGCTGCTGGAACCCCTTCCTGGATCTGGGCATGTGGCTCTGGTTTTGACTTCTCCCTGTCCATCCATGGAGTGGAAACAGAAGATGCTGAGGTGTTTTACTGTCAGCAGCACTTCAGCCAGCCTCTCACAGTGACTGAGCCCAAGTAGAAATGTACCCTATGTGCTCCAGTCCCTGCCCTGGTTCAGACACCTGCTCCCTGTAGGAGGCGCAGCCTGAGATGTGTGAAGAGCCCTTTCTGAGCTCTGCAGGTTCTCAGAGCTGTGCTTTCTGATCTGCTGAAGCAGGGGCAGGGGATAGTGTGCAACTCACAGTTTACCCCAGGGGAGAGTGCTGAGGGACTTATGGCTGAAGGCTTTCATCATCGATCACTTCATAATTGAGCCCCTGACCCTCAGACTGAGTGAGTGATGGTTCATTTCTTCCTGAGAGGCTGTGGCATGGTGCTGAGACCTCTGCAGCTGTGCCTGGTTGCTGCATGCAGCTCTCCACAGCAGCTTAGATGAGCAGGAGCCTCATGCTGGCTTCATCTACTTGCCTCACAGTTGGAGTTGTCTTTCAGCCAGGGTTTCTGGGTCCTCCTCTTAATGACAAGCCAATTGGAGGATTCATGGGTGATGGTTTTTGTTTGTTTTATTTTGTTTTCTGTCAATGTTCCTGAGCTCTTCTGCACATCACCAGAGACAGAGCACTCCTCCCCACAAGAAATAGCTGCTCACAGTCCTTGGCTAGATCCCTGCTGTGCCAGGGCCAGGCTTTCCACAGGTGTGGTGGTGAGTGTGGCTGTGAGCTGGGTGCTTCTTCTGCAGATGGTCTCTGTATCTCCAGTGGACAGCCTCAGTTTTCACATTCCAAGCATAGAAGGTGATTGGTGCAGCAGGGTCAGCCCTGGGTTCTTGGGCAGTGCAGCCTTCATGTATTCTACAGGTCAAACAAGTCCAGAGTTTTGGGGTGCTCCAATCTCTTCAATTTTTGGTAGTTTAAAAATCCTCAATACTTTCTTTGGGTGGGGTGTATGGGGAATGGAACTCAGGGGCACTCAACCACTAAGCCATATCCCCCACCCTGTTTTGTATTTTACTTAGACACAGGGTCTCACTGAATTGCCTAGTGCCTCACTTTTACTGAGGCTGGCTTAAAACTTACAATCCTCCTGCCTCAACCCCCAGAGCAGCTGAGATCTCAGGCAAGGAAAAAATACTTGCCCTCTGTGATAGGCAACAAGAATAATTGTTATTTAAAATATTTGAGGGGCTGGGTATGTAGCTGGGTGGTAGAACACTTGCTGGCATGCAAGAAGCCCTGAGTTCAATCCCAACAGTGCAATATTTTAAATATTTCACAAAAGCAACAGTGAAGCCATCGAATTCTGAGATATTCTTTAACAGATGATTTCTTTTTCTCCTTCTTTCCCTTTTTTCCTGAAGTTTTATGGAATGGCCCCTGGGCCTGTCATGCACTAGGTAAGACTTCTGCCATTGAGCCCTTTAGGGGAGAGTTTCAATTACTGACTCCATCTTCTTTTTTTATTGCTCTATTCAGATTGTCTGTTTCTCCATGACTTAGTCTTGTTGGTTGGTTCTGCTAAAACTTTATCCATTTTTTTTAGGTTATTCTTTTTATTGGCAGAAAACTGTTCATTCTATTCTCTTATGATCCTTTGAATTGCTTTTACTAGATCTAAATTTTCTTTTATTTCTAATTTCATTTGAGACTCTTTTTAATTGAGTCTAGTGAAAAATTGCCAATTATATCTATCTTTTCCTAAAACCAATATTTAATTTTGCTTCTTTTCTATTGTTGTTCTCAGCTCTCTATTTTACTCTGATGTTTTTAACGTCTGTTCTTCATGGTAACACTGGGCTTAGCTGGTCCATCTGTTCCTCCTCCCCGGGTGTAAAGCCAGCTGTTTGGACATCTCTCCTTTTTCAATGAAGGCAGCTACTGCTATAAACCTTTGTCTTTGAACAGCCTTTGATCCACCCCATAGGCTCGGGTGTGTTGTTATTATTCTCATTTGTCTCAGCACAGAAACTTTTATTTCATTTCTTCTTTGGCCATTTGGTTCTTCAGGCCCATATTTTAAAATCTGCACCCATTTCTGATTTTGCCACAATTCTTCTGTACTGAGCTCTCGTTTTATGGCATTGTGTCAGGAGAAGACACTTGGTGATTTCAGTCTTTTTAAGTAGCCATGACATGTTCAGTTGTCTAACATATGCTCAAGAGAATGGTCCATGTTTAATTGAAAAGAATTTGTGTTCTGTTGCTGTTGGAAATGAAGTCTGGTAGATGTCCATTCAGTCTTTTTGTCTACAATGGTGGTTTCTCTCTATTCACTGCTGAATGTAGGAGACTCATGTGCTCTGATATGATTGTGTTGCTGTCTTCATTTCCCTGCAAATCAAATAATGTTTGCTTTCCATAATTATGTTCTCCAATGTTGGGTGCATATACACTTATATTTCCAGCTTCTTGATGAACTGGCTCTGGGGTCCTCTGTAATGACCTTTCCCTTAATTCCCTGTTCAGTTGTGTGCTGATGTCTAGTGTACCTGCTGGGACTGCAGTGGTCCTTGCTCTCTTCTGGTTTCTGAAAACTGCTTTTTGAGAAGAGTAGCTACTGGAAAGTGCATTTTAACCAAAATAATGATGATCCTCAAAAACTCCAGTGAGTTCAAGTTGTATAAATTAGTGTAACTGAACATAATACTGTGTTACAGTACAAAAGCCCAACCATATTGATAGATGATGTAAAATATTTGTTAATTTTTACAAGTATTAATAACTTTTAGTTATGAAATATTTCATTATTTGGAGGCAGGAGAATCAGAAGGCAGAGGGACCACAGAGTTGCACTGTGAGGACAGAAAAGGAGTGGTGTTAATAAGCATCCAAGAACTTTCTCAGGCAAAGAAAACACACTTTAATATGACAGTGCTAGCAGAGAAATGGTTAAAAATGATATATAAAACAAGAAAAAGTTAAAATCAAAATTCATTAATCTCTCAAACAAGGGATCACACTGGCCATGAAAATGTGCTCCAATAATGTGTGTCTATTCTGGTGCACAGCACCCCCAAGAGTTATGCTATGGATTTACTCTAAAAAATACCCCTGCCAAGGGCTTCTAGTGTCTCCTCTAAGCCATATGACAACACAGAGACACTTTTTTAGTCATTTCTAAAAGATTATATTCCACAGGATTTTGGGAAAAGGATCACATGTTCATATTAAGGATTAAGACATAAGATCAAGTAGCTTCTTTTGTTTACTCTTTCTTAAAAGGAGGATGTCTCATTCTAACTACAAAATCTTACACAAATGAGAACCAGAATAATTAGAAAAGTTTTTCTCTCACAAGGCCAAGAAACTCCTCTGAGACTGGATTTGGGCGCCAGCAGGATCTGAGCCCCCAGAACACCAGCTCTGCAGCTGCCGGGCCAGGTCTTCCCAACGTGTGCTGATCTGCAAGTTTCCCCAGAGCCCATTTATGCTTCTCAAAGTCCTTGTGAACAGGCCTCTTGGTGAACCTGGGCAATAGGAGCCTCAGGCAGGGCCCGTCTAACCATGGGTGACCTGGCCACACTCTTCTGCCTTCTGCTGTTCTGGCATTCAGGAGATGGGGGGTGCACAGGGGACAATATGAGCTGATGGAGTTCTCTCCTCCTAGTGTGAGAGTCTCCCAGGGTTGTTTTCACATCTGACTCACAGTGCTCTAAGGTTAGGGGACCAGGACAGCCAGGTCTACTGAAGGAAATGGAGTGGGACACATTTGACAACAGGAATGTTGTTTCTTCCTTCCCAGCTTCCAGTGGGACCCCGGGGGCTGATGCAGTCACCAGACTCTCTGTCTGTTTCCAGGAGAGAGCACCTCCATCATCTGCAATGCCAATGAGAGCATCAGCAATTCTCTAACCTGGTACCAGTAGAAACCAGGCCAGGTTCCCAAGATTCTCATCTATGAAGCTGATAAGTGATGATCTGGCATCCCAGATGGCTTTGCTGGTGTACAGTCTCACACAAAATTCACTCTCAAAATCAGCAGAGTAGAGGCTGAGGATGCTGCCAGCTCTGACTGCTATCAGGACTCTGTAGTCCTTCCCACACAGTCACAGCCCCATGCACAAATCCTCCTCCTAGGGATAGTACAAAGAGGCAACATGGTGTCACCTGCTGCCCTCTGCCATTGGGCATGCTTAGAGGCACAGTGTCTGGTGGAAAGTACTAGCTGGGCTCATGGTAAAGGCCTGAAAGGGACTTCAGAATTCTGAAAGCAGGCTGTCCCATTACCACTACAATGAAGGACACTGACCAGCAGCGCACACTCCACAGCTTTTGGCCAGGGACTGAGATTTGGAGATTGCTGGGTGTTGAAACCACACTAAGGGCCCACATTTCTAGTGACCTACCTCTAGTAATCCTGTACAGATTTGGCTTTGGAGGTTCTCAGAGATCAGCTTGCATCCTGTGTTTGCAGGAGGAGATGGAAACTGACTCTGAGGCTCTGGCTACATAACTCTCACTCATGCCTTCATTTAAAGCCAGATGCAGTTAAATCCAGAAAAGCAAACGTGCTGCCAGTAAGTGAATGTAAAGTGACCAGCTGGGTGAATATGAACTTCCTGCACCACTTAGCCACTGTCCCATGGGTAATACAGGTGTCCCAGCCCCTCACAGGACCTCCCTGCTTTTTCCACTCACCTACCTATCTCCACTTCCCATCAAAACAGGTCAGATCTCCTGGAACTTCCTGTCAGTGGACCTCCTGGATCTTCCTTTTGGCATGTTACTTCTTTTTATCAACAGGTTCTTGAAATTCACCTGTGTAGTGGGTGAGTTTCCAATTGGATCTTTTTCACTGAGGATAGTTCCCTATTATATATGAACATGTTGGTCATTCCTCATGTTAATGATTTGGCTTAGTTCTGACACTTTTGGTAAATTTTTAGGGACATTCTGTCAAGATCTCTTTTAGAAGTATGTATTCACTTCTCTTGGGTATAATCTTAGGAATGGGAGTGGTGAGTTAGAGAGTTGGTTGGCACAGTTTAGCTTCAGTGAAAACTAAAATAAAATAGTGATATGTTTCCTAAAATAGTGAGCATGTTTGAAATCTCCCAAACTGCACCATGCTCAAAAGTTCAGCTTTTTCCCAATAATATTTGCTAGTGTTAGACTTTGTGAATTGTGTCCATATTGGTAGATCTTGTAATCGTATTGTGGTTAACATATATATATTTTGATGAGGAATGATATTGAGTAATTTTGCAGATGTGTTTTCTTTAGCCATTTAAGTATTTTTTAGAATGGTTAGTGATGAAATCAAAACATAAGACATTTATGCTTTTCTCCATTTTCAGTAGTTATTTTTACATCTTGAAAATTATGTTTTGTCAGTGTATAATCCAGGATTCTCCAAGAAATAGAATACATGTGCATGCACACATACACACACACACACACACACACACACACACACACACACGAGCATACACATAGACGTTCATGTACATATAAGAATATATATCTCAATCTATCAATCATCTATCTATATAGTTTAGAATGTTACATTGGGTCACATCACGTAGGCTGAAATTTTCCCCAGTGGCTGTTTTCAAGTAGCAAAACCATGGAAACAGGTAGTTTCTTGATTCAAGAATCTGGAAGTCTCAGAAGGAGAAAATACAATATGCTCCCATGTTTGAGTCCTTAGGTCCGAAGGCCCCCAAGGGTGCTTTGGTGGTGGGTTAAGTTCACATTCAAAAGCAGAGAATCTTGAAGTTTGATGCCTGCAGCAAACAGTGGTCATTTGGAGTGGTGCACATGGTAAAGAGGGGAGATGGAAAGAGATAAGTGAGATCTTCTCCTACTTTTGTTTTTTTCATTCAGGCTGTGTTTTCTCCACTCACTTTCCTGAACCACCTGCCAATCATTTCTTGGAACACCTTCATGCTTGGAACACATATCCGGAAGTGTGCTTTACCTATGCATTAATCATTCTTCAATCCATTCAGGTGACACATTTTTTGACAAACACAATTAGTAAGTAATATGCACTGGGATATCTTCTCCAAGTCCATCACTTGGTAATTGGGTTTCTATGTTTCAATTTTAAAACATTTTATTGACAAGCAAAGTCAAACCTTTGTATTCAGGGTTTCTGCATAATTGGATTCAATCAATCATAGATTAAATATAGAACTGAATTTATACCAATATTTTCTTGATATTAGCCTCTAAACAATATAGTGGAACCATTATTTATATAAAGAGATGATTTAAAGTGTATGGCATATGAAATTATCTACATCAGAATAATTAGTCCATCAGCTTTAAATTCACCTTCCAGTCTCAAGACATGTATAAAATGTGGACTTCTTTGCCAGAGAGAAACACAAGTCACCTCTATTCCTTTTCCAATAGTCTACTTTCTCTGAATACTCATGAGCCCAGCCTTTATAGTGCACAGTACTATCAGCATTCTGGTATTTTGAGCTTTCAGCAGAATCACACAGTAAACTCTGCTCACAACAATCTAACGTTTTTTCCAACTTACATCTCTAAAATTTTCAAATTTATGCCCACAAGTTCCACATATTTTCAAAGAATCTGAAACACTTGACCAGGTTAGTCACAAAAATGACCCCCATTTTTGGTACCAATTTTTTTCAACCTAAAAATTTTATTGCTGTGACCAAAACACCAGACAAGACAACATAGAAGAGGACACGTTTATTTTGACTTGTGGATTCAGAGGATTCAGTCCATAGATTGCTGACTCCATGGGGCTGGGCCAAATTTGGGGCAGAACATATTGTTGTAATGGTGTGGAGGAGGACAACATCTCAGGACATGGCAACAAGGAGCAGGGGTAGCACCTCTAACCAGGGAAAAAAACACAACGTCAAAAGTTACATCTTCAGAGACCTGCTTCCTCCAGCCACACCTTACCTACCTACAGTTACCACCATTTAATCCACACACATGGGTTTATCCACTGACTAGGCTAAGGCTCTCCTAACCTCACAATTTTACCTCTAAACTTTCTTTCATTATCTCACATATGTGCTTTTGGGGGACACTTCATATTTAAATTGTAACAATGAAATTGAGCACCTTCAAGTATGTGTTGATTACTTGCACATCTTCTTTGAAAAATGTTTGCTGAGGTCATTGGTCCATTTTTATTTATTTATTTATTGATTGATTGATTCATTTTTGCTGTTGAGTTGTGTGAACATCTTATATATCTTGGATATTAACTCAATTGGGTTTATTTTGTTTGCAAGTATCATCTCTCATTCTCTAAATTTCCTCTTCCTCTTATTATCTCTTTTGCTGTACAGAAGTTTTTAGTCCCCTTGTCAATAATTGCTATTGTTTCCTGTGCTTTTGTTGTAATATCTGGGAAGTCACTGATACACCAATGTCAAAGATCTTTCCTTATATGTTTTCTTTTAGGTTATACAGTTTCAAATCTTATATTTACATCTTTAGTCCAATTGAGTTCAATTCTGTATGTAGTGTTGCTCTAGGCTCCAGATTCATTCTTTGCTTGTGTGTGTGTGTGTATTTTTCCTAACACTATTTATTTATCAGACTTCCTTTCCCTATGTGTGTTCTCAGTGCTTTTATAAAGACTGATGTGTGGGCTTATTTCTGGGTTCTCAGTTTAGTGCCACGGGTCTATGTATCAGGCTGATTTCCCAGCACATTGGATTTTCATTCCTCCACTATTGCGGTACAGTTTGAAATCAGGAAGTGGGATCTGGAAAGACATTGCTTCCAGATTCTTCTTCTTTCTTGAGATTGCTTTGGCTCTTTAGGGTCTGTTGTTACTCCACACAACATTAAAAATACCTTTGGGCTTTGTATAAGAATTGCATTGAATCTCTATATCACATGGTGTAGTTTGGGCATCTTTCAATTCACCAACAAGGGATAGACAATTATTATTATTTTCTAATTTTTTTGTAGATGAACACACTATCTTTCTTTATTTGTTTATATGGTGCTAAGGATTGAACCCAGTGCCTCACACGTGTGAGGGAGGTGCTCTGCCACTGAGCTTCAGTTATTTTTGTTTTTGATAATTTCTTTAATGAGTTGTAATTAAGTCTAATGTATCAATGTTCTCCTGTGATGGTTCTATACACATGTTTTATGTTTAAAACATTACCTGCTTTAGGCTGGACATCATCCTCAGCTTTCCCTAGAAGCTGCATTAATTTAGATCTTACCTGTGGACTGTGGTCCTCTGTTAATTTACAGTTTTATTGACAGGATATGTGTGAGAACGTTTTTCTAAATTCCATTTAATTTTATTTTCATATCCAACTTCTCTTTGCAGATTTTTGGAAAAAGTGAAAATCAATTTTTATATCACTGTTTACTACTTTGTTTGAAATCAGGTGACACTGTACATATGGGTCCTTATGGACTCTCAGGGTTTTGTTGTTGTTTGTATATCCATTGTAATTGTCCCTAGAGTGCACTCTTATTGAAGATTTATAAGCCTGTCCTTTCTTTCTTTCTTTTTTTTCTGCTGTGCTGGGGAACAAACCCAGGCACTCTATATTCTAGGCAAATATTCTTAAATGTTCTATCACTGAGCTATATTCCTAATAATAGGTTTCAAAATAGGAGATTATTAACATTTTTCTCCTTTAAATTTTCTGTGGTCACACCAGGTACTTTAAATTTCCTTATAAATTCTATCATAGGTTCATCAATTTCAGTGAGTCATTTGTACATTTTGATTTGAATGGAGTGTGTATGTGTGTTTGTGTGTGTGTGTCTAAATTTTGGGTTAAATGCAACCTTAATATCATCAAGTTTTCTAGTTTATGAACATGATAAAGTCTAAAGTCTTTATTTATACAAATCTTCTTTAATGCACAACACCTACTGTATGCACTGACAATGAATCCAGAGACATTGCAAAATTACTACATGTAGAAGTTTTAAGTTAGATCTTTAAGAATATGTACAA
Source organism: Ictidomys tridecemlineatus (assembly GCF_052094955.1). Lineage (NCBI taxonomy): Eukaryota > Metazoa > Chordata > Mammalia > Rodentia > Sciuridae > Ictidomys > Ictidomys tridecemlineatus. Next base: position 459,576 of record NW_027520959.1, on the reverse strand, counting down.
ATTTTGTTATTATTATATAAATATTTTTTTCTTTCATTCAAAATGTGTGTCTTTTATATCTTTGTGTGTCTTGGTGAGTTTGGTATGACCTCCAGTGTAATGAAAGTGAAAAAATGGACCCTTTAAAGATAAATCTAAAAGATAAATATTGAATATTGACTCACTGATCACGATGTTAGTTGACACTTTATCAGGAGTGTAAACAGAGCCTTCCACAATTGTTAAGGGGAGCACCTGAGAGTCTGTTGATGGGTGTGTTGTGCTTCCCCATAACTCTGTAAACTTTCTGGGTTAGGAGAGACTTAGCCTAGTCAGTGGTTAAACTCATGCATGTGTATTGAACGGTGGCACCTGTAGGTAGGTCAGGTGTGCAGCTTATAAACCAACAACATCTTCCTTGTAGTTGTGGCTTCAATCTACAAAGTTCAGGCCTTTCAACAGCATCTAACACAGAAACCGTGGGGCTCTGGATTCTGTTGTTGTGGTCACCATGGTGAAAATGCTCATTATCATCCTAAGAAGACTAATTCAGCAGGAACCTACTGCTCCTATTTCAGGGTTTCTAGATCAAGTTCCTGGGATTGTATATAAATAAAATGAAACTTATTTGGATGTAGTTCATTGCTGGCCTAGCATGTGGGAGACTCTGTAAAGATAACCAGAACAGACAAAGTAACAAAATCAACCTTAAAATCACACATTTAACCAAAAGTCAAGATATATCTTTGTGCAGACACACACTCATACTAGAGATGCAGAGTAAACACAGACATACTCACATAATTTATCTTCTAAATATTTTATATGTGACATATAATATTCCTTTCATTCATTTCTAAGCAAATTGGACTGTGGCTGAGATGAAGCTCTTGTGGGTCTTTGCTGGCACTCCTCTCAGGTCCAGCAGGGTCTCTGCCTAGGACATTGAGCTCAGCATAGAGTGTAGCCACCCCACAGGGCCAGGCCCAGCACTGACTCCTGGTTTCTGAACCTCCCTGGCAATGGCCTCTCAGCTTGCCTCAGCCCAGGATGTGGAGCACCTTCCTTTACTAGACCTGTTGCCCACAGCCTGAGGGCAGGGCCTCTGCTTTCCCAGGTCCTCAATCCCACTGCCCAAAATAGCTGCACCCTCATAGCCCAGGGCCAGAACCTGCAGCTCTGGGACAGCCCCACCTGAGCTCAGCCTGGCTGAGCCCCTGCCCAGCCTCTCCCATCTACAGCTATGGGCCAGGTTACATGGGCAATGACCACACAGACTCCATTTTACCCTGAGACTCTACCTCCTGTAAGAAGTGCTTCTCCCATGGGAACCCTGGCCTCTGTGCCCATCCACAGGGGCTGGCACAGCAGTTTGGCAGCACAAAATGGTGATTCTCATACAATATAAAGTTATTCTCTCTGTGTTTCTCATGTTTCCTGGGCCATGTGTCCTGTCAGAGAATGCTCGTCTAGATGTTGGTGACCATTCTTTAACCTGTGCTCAACTAGAGTGATTTTGACCCACTTCTCTTCTGTTTATGATTTTAGATCCTGTTATGTTTTTTTGTGGTTGTGAACCAGCATCAGCCACGTGTGATTAATGTACTGCCATTCTTTACTTATGGTATAAAAAATGGACTCAAACCCTGGAGCGGGTCCAAGGGTATAGACTTGTGTCTTCCCCTTTGCCCCCAGCTCATGAAAACATGTCCTGTCTCCTGCTTTCATATCAATGGATTGATTTATTGTGATCTCACCATGACACTACTACATAAGAAAGTCCTTCCTTCATCTAAAGCTCACTACACATTTAAACAATTGCCCACCTGCAGGTTGTCACCTTGCTAAGGAGAAACTTGACCTGAATGTACTTTTCCCAACCCCACAGTAAATATTTCATTGTAGTCTCTTTTCCCTAAGGCACTTAGCACAATCACAAGGGTATTTAAAATAGGGTGAAGCTTTTAAATCTTCCCACTTTTTCTTTAATTTACTGATCACCAGCTCTGTCCTGTTGTTTGGGGTAGGAACAGGTGAGCCCTCCCAGACCAGGGCAGGATGAAGTATCACGGGACAACTGATCATTCCAGAAATGATGGGTAAGTGAGGAAGAGAAGGGCTGGGGCTCTCACTTAGAGGTAGAGAACTGTGCAACATGCACCAGGCCTTGGTTCAGTCATCAGCATCAAAGGGGGAAACTAAAGGGAAAAAAAGAAAGAAAAGAAAAAAAAAAGATTGTGGACAGTTATTGAGAATACTTTTTGATAAGTCTAAAGAAGAACAACAGTGAGACATTTTACTTGCTTTATTTCTGGAAAAGTTACAAGAGGACCTGATGGAGGACATAATGTTTAAAGACACTGCTGCCCTCTTGAGGTCATGAGGCATTACTAGGACTTATAAACACGTATGGTAATACTGGTAAAGCAGAATTATGTACAGAATCTGGATCTTTACTGTGTTTACTAAGATGCTGACCATGCCCTAATTCTCCAAACTTTAATCTCTAAAGTTTGTAAAATCTCTATTGTTTATAAAATTATTCTTACTTCTCCTAAAAGATAGTTAAGTTGAAGAGTCTGCTGGCCTAAGACATGCTGGTCTGGAGAAGATGGGCATCATGATGGGTGTGAGTGTGCTCTTTGGGACTCTGGGGCAGGAAGGCTTGGGTCCTAGTGTGGGTCCCCCGCCTCTTACCCATGCTGTGCCAATGTTCAGAAACCCCAAATACCTCTGTGAGTTTTTACATCTTTCCCTCACACTTCCTTATTTCTGTTTTTACTTACAAAGCATAAACTATCCCCTTGATTCTGTAATGCTTCTTTGTCCTCCTCCAAGGTTCAACAACAGAGAACTGTGCTTAAGACACAAGGACAGCCTGTCCTGCACCAGAAAATGACTACAAATCACCACTCACAGCTCAGGGGGCTGAATCTGTTCTGTGGCTCCAGGGAACCATGTCCCCCCGCCAAGAAATTCTGAGCTGCCCTGGTCTGAACTGGAACACCTTGAAACACTGAACCTGTGTTGATTGACCAGTAGGAGCCTGCTCTGCAGCTGTGCCCAATCTGCCCAGCCCTGCTGATTTTCATGTGCCCACAGCACAGCTCACTGCCCTGAAAACTATTTTTTTTTAGGGGAAAAGTTTATTTTTTTTAATTTTTATTGTTGGTTGTTCAAAACATTACATAGTTCTTGACATATCATATTTCACACTTTGATTCAAGTGGGTTATAAACTCCCATTTTGACCCCGTATACAGATTGCAGCATCACATTGGTTACAAATCCACTGTTTTACATATTGCTTTACTAGTGTCTGTTGTATTCTGCTGCCTTTCCTATTCTCTACTATCCCCCATGCCCTCCCCTCCAATCTTCTCTTTCTACCCTATCTACTGTAATTCATTTCTCCCCCTTGTTTTTCCCCCTTTCCCCTCACTTCCTCTTGTATGTAATTTTGTATAACCATGAGGGTCTCCTTCCATTTCCATGCAATTTCCCTTCCCTCTTCCTTTCCCTCCCACCTCTCATCCCTGTTTAATGTTAATCTTCTTCTCATGCTCTTCCTCCCAACTGTTCTTAGTTACTCTCCTTATATCAAAGAAGACATTTGGCATTTGTTATTTAGGGATTGGCTACCTTCACTTAGCATAATCTGCTCTAATGCCATCCATATCCCTGCAAATTCTATGATTTTGTCATTTTTTTATTCAGAGTAATACTCCATTGAGTATAAATGCCACATTTTTTTTTATCCATTCTCTATTGAAGGGCATCTAGGTTGGTTCCACAGTCTTGCTATTGTGAATTGTGCTGCTATGAACATCGATGTAGCAGTGTCTCTGTAGTATGCTCTTTTTAGGTCTTTAGGGAATAGACCGAGAAGGGGAATAGCTGGGTGGTTCCATTCCCAGCTTTCGAAGAAATCTCCATACTGCTTTCCAAATTGGCTGCACCAATTTGCAGTCCCACCAGCAATGTACAAGTGTACCCTTTACCCCACATCCTTGCCAGCATTCGTTGTTGTTTGACTTCAGAATGGCTGCCAATCTTACTGGAGTGAGATGGTATTTAGGGTGGTTTTGATTTGCATTTCTCTGACTGCTAGAGATGGTGAGCATTTTTTCATGTACTTGTTGATTGGTTGTATGTCCTGCTCTGAGAAGCGTCTGTTCAGGTCCTTGGCCCATTTGTTTATTGGGTTATTAGTTTTCTTATTGTTTAATTTTTTGAGTTCTTTGTATGCTCTGGATATTAGGGCTCTATCTGAAGTGTGAGGAGTAAAGATTTGTTCCCAGGATGTAGGCTCCCTATTTACCTCTCTTATTGTTTCTTTTGCTGAGAAAAAACTTTTTAGTTTGTGTAAGTCCCATTTTTTGATTCTAGTTATTAACTCTTTTGCTACAGGTGTCCTATTGAGGAATTTGGAGCCCGACTCCACAGTACGTAGATCGTAGCCAACTTTTTCTTCTATCAGACGCAGTGTCTCTGATTTGATATCAAGCTCTTTGATCCATTTTGATTTAACTTTTGTGCATGGCGAGAGAAAGGGATTCAGTTTCATTTTGTTGCATATGGATTTCCAGTTTTCCAAGCACCGTTTGTTGAAGATGCTATCCTTTCTCCATTTCATGTTTTTAGCCCCTTTATCTAATATAAGATAGTTGTAGTTTTGTGGATTGGTTTCTGTGTCCTATATTCTGTACCATTGGTCCACCCGCCTGTTTTGATACCAGTACCATGCTGTTTTTGTTACTATTGCTCTGTAGTATAGTTTGAGATCAGGTATCGCTATACCTCCTGATTCACACTTCCTCCTTAGAGTTGTTTTTGCTATTCTGGGTCTTTCATTTTTCCATATGAATTTCATGATTGCTATATCTATTTCTACAAGAAATGCCATTGGGATTTTGATTGGCATTGCATTAAACCTATAGAGAACTTTTGGTAATATCGCCATTTTGATGATGTTATCAAAATGCCTATCCATGAACAGGGTATATTTTTCCATCTTCTAAGATCTTCTTCTATTTCTTTCTTTAGGGTTCTGTAGTTTTCATTGTATAAGTCTTTCACCTTTTTTGTTAGGTTGATTCCCAAGTATTTTATATTTTTTTGACGATATTGTGAATAAAGTGGTTGTCCTCATTTCCATTTCAGAGGATTTTTTGCTGATATACAGGAATGCCTTTGATTTATGTGTGTTGATATTATATCCTGCCACTTTGCTGAATTCATTTATTAGCTCTAATAGTTTCTTTGTAGACCCTTTTGGGTCTGCTAGGTATAGAATCATGTCAACTGCAAATAGTGACAGTTTATATTCTTCTTTTCCTATTTTTATGCCTTTAATATCTTTCATCTGTCTAATTGCTCTTGCCAGTATTTCGAGAACTATGTTGAACAGAAGTGCTGAGAGAGGGCATCCCTGTCTTGTTCCATATTTGAAAGGGAATGCCTTCAATTTTTCTCCATTGAGAATGATGGTAGCCTGAGGCTTAGCATAGATCACTTTTACAATATTGAAGTATCTTCCTTTTATCCCTAGTTTTTCTAAAATTTTGAACATAAAGGGATGCTGTACTTTGTTGAATGCTTTTTCTGCATCTATCAAGATGATCATATGGTTCTTATCTTTAAGTCTATTGATGTGGTGAATAACATTTATTGAGTTCCGTATATTGAACCAGCCTTGCATCCCAGGGATGAATCCTACTTGATCATGGTACACAATTTTTTTGATATGTTTTTGAATCGGATTCACCAGAATTTTATTGAGGATTTTTGCATCTAGGTTCATTAGAGATATTGGTCTGTAGTTTTCTTTCTTTGAAGTGTCTTTGTCTGGTTTAGGAATCAGGGTGATGTTGGCCTCAAAGAATGAATTTGGAAGTTCTCCCTCTTTTTCTATTTCCTGAAATAGCTTGAAAAGTATTGGTATTAGTTTCTCTTTAAAGGTTTTGTAAAACTCTGCTGTATACCCATCCAGTCCTGGGCTTTTCTTAGTTGGTAGTCTTTTGATGGTTTCTTCTATTTCCTCAATTGATATTGGTCTGTTTAGGTTGTCTATATCCTTTTGACTCAATCTGGGCAGATCATATAACTTAAAAAATTTATTGATGCCTTCACTATCTTCTATTTTATTGGAGTATAAGGATTCAAAATAATTTCTGATTATCTTCTGTATTTCTGAAGTGTCTGTTGTGATATTGCCTTTTTCATCCCGTATGCTAGCAATTTGTGTTCTCTCTCTTCTTCTCTTCATTAGCAAGGCTAAGGGTCTGTCTATTTTATTTATTTTTTCAAAGAACCAACTTTTAGTTTTGTTAATTTTTTCAATTGTTTCTTTTGTTTTGATTTTATTAATTTCAGCTCTGATTTTAATTATTTCTTGCTTTCTACTTCTTTTGCTGTTGTTTTGCTCTTCTTTTTCTAGGATTTTGAGATGAAGTATGAGATTATTCATTTGTTGTTTTTTTTATTTTTTTAAGGAATGAATTCCAAGCAATGAATTTTCCTCTTAGAACTGCTTTCATTGTGTCCCATAGATTCTGATATGTTATGTCTGTGTTTTCATTTATCTCTAAGAATTTTTTAATTTCCTCCTTGATGTCTTCTATAACTCATTGATCATTCAGTAACCTATTGTTCATTCTCCAAGTGATGCATGATTTTTTTTCCTTCTTTTATCATTGATTTTAAGTTTCATTCCATTATGATCAGATAAGATGCATGGTATTATCTCTACTCTTTTATACTGGCTAAGAGTTGCCCTGTGACATAATATATGAAGATTTTTGAGAAGGATCCATGTGCTGCTGAGAAAAAAAAGTGTAACTGCTTGATGTTGGGTGGTATATTCTATATATGTCTATAAAGTCTAGGTTATTAATTGTGTTATTGAGTTCTATAGTTTCCTTATTCAATTTTTGTTTGGAAGATCTGGCCAGTGGTGAGAGAGGTGTGTTGAAGTCTCCCATGATTATTGTATGGTTGTCTATTAGACTCTTGAACTTGAGAAGATTTTGTTTTATGAATATAGCTGCACCATTGTTTGGGGCATATATATTTATGATTGTTATGTCTTGTTGGTGTATGGTTCCCTTGAGCAGTATGTAGTGTCCTTCTTTATCCCTTTTGATTAACTTTGGCTCTAAATCTATTTTATTTGATATGAGTATGGACACTCCTGCTTGTTTCCAAAGTACATATGAGTGATATGATTTTTCCTAACCTTTCACCTTCAGTCTATGTATGTCTTTTTCTATCAAATGAGTCTCCTGTAGGCAGAATATTGTTGGGCATTGTTTTGTGACCCATTCTACTAGCCTGAGTCTCTTAATTGGTTAGTTTAAGGCATTAACATTTAGGGTTATTATTGAGATATGGGTTGTTCTTCCAGCCATATTTGTTTATTTATGTTACTGAACATGGTTTGTTTTTCATCTTTGATTATTTTTCCCCCTCTACTGTTCTACCTCCCACTGTTGGTTTTCATTGTTATTTTCCTTTTCCTCCTCCTGTAATGTTTTGCCGAGAATGTTTTGAAGAGATGGTTTTCTAGCTGCAAATTCTTTTAATGTTTTTTTATCATGGAAGGTTTTTAATTTCATCTTCCATCCTGAAGCTTAATTTTGCTGGATACACAATTCTTGGTTGGAACCCATTTTCTTTCAGTGTTTGAAATATGTTATTCCAGAATCTTCTAGCTTTCAGAGTCTGTGTTGAAAGATCAGCTGTTATCCTGATTGGTTTACCGCTAAATGTAATCTGCTTCCTTTCTCTTGTAGCTTTTAAAATTCTCTCCTTATTCTGTATGTTGGGCATCTTCATTATAATGTGTCTAGGTGTGGATCTCTTATGATTGTGCACATTCGGCGTCATGTAGGCTTTTAGGATTTGGGATTCTGTCTCATTCTTCACGTCTGGGAAGTTTTCTCATATTATTTTATTGAATAGATTGCTCATTCCTTTGGTTTGGATCTCTATACCCTCCTGTATCCCAATGACTCCTAAGTTTGGTCTCTTTATGTTATCCCATATTTCTTGGATGTTCTGCTCATTGTTTCTTAACACTCTTGCTAAGCTGTCTATGTTCTTTTCAAGTTGAAATACTTTGCCTTCATTGTCTAATGTTCTATCTTCTAAGTGTTCTACTCTGCTGGTAGTATTCTCAGTTGAGTTTTTAAGTTGGTTTATTGCTTCCTGCATTTCTAGGACTTCTGTTTGTTTGTTTTTTATAAACTCTATCACTCTGTATAGTTGATCTTTTGCTTTTTGGGTTTGTTTATGTAATTCATTTTCTAAGTGATCTTTCATTATCTGATTTTGCTGTCTAATGTCTTCCTTTAGACTCCAGATGATCTGAAACATGTATATCCTGAATTCTTTATCTGACATTCAATCTGCTGCAGATATTACCTCTTCTAATGTTGAGTTAACCTGCATTGCTTGTGGTCCTTTCTTTCCTTGTCTTTTCATACTGCTCGCCTTTCTTTCTGCTTGGTGAAACTGTTGTGTTATTGACTTTTCCCCCTGTATATGTATATTATTCTTATATAGTTGCAAAGTCTCCCTTGAAGGCATGGGCGGCGGCTCTGCCCCTTCTCCAATTGGGACAATGTGCCTACCCCACCAGCAAGTCGCTGGGCCTGATATGTCTGTCAGTTGCAGGTCTGTCTACCTTGCAGGCGCGGGGGGCGGCTCTGCCCCTCTGCGGGTTTCTGGGCCTGTTCTGCCAGTGGGTTGCAGGTCTGCCTACCTTGCAGGTGCTGAGGTGGCTTTTCCCCTCCGCAGGCCGCTGGGCCTGTTCTGTTGGTGGTCGCAGGTCTGCCTACCTAGCAGGCAAGGGCAGCAGCTCTGTTTCTCCCCCAACCAGGGCTATGTATCTACCACGCTGTCGAGCTTCTGGGCCTGTTCTGCCAGTGAGTCGCAGGTCCGCCTACCTAGCAGGCGCTGCGGTGGCTTTTCCCCTGCCCTGTTTGCTGGGCCTGTTTTGCAGGTGAGTCGCAGGTCCACCCACCTTGCAGGCACTGGGGTGGCTCTTTCCCTATGAAGGCTGCTGGGCCTGTTCTGCTGGTGAGTCACAGGTCCGCCTACATAGCAGGCGCTGGGGAGGCTTTTCCTCTGTGCTTTTTGCTGGGCCTGTTCTGCCGGTGAGTCGCAGGTCCACCTACTTAGCAGGCGCTAGGGCAGGTCTTTTGAAAACTTCTTAAGAGGCTGCTCCCATCTTGTGCAGGAGTCAGTCCCAATCAGGACACAGCATGGCCATGAGGACCTCTGCTCAGCTCCTGGGATCATGCTACTCTTCCTCCCAGGTAAGGAGAAACAGTACTGGGGATTTACTAATTACAGTGTTGTCAGTGCTGCCTGGCTACTCAGGAAAGTTTTCTTGCAACATTACTACTTACAAGGATATTTGTTTTTGTTTTCATTGTGACATCACAAGGACCCAGTCTCCATCATCCTTGTCTGTGTCTCATAGAGAGAGTAACCATCACCAGCAGGGCCAGTAAGGGCATTAGCAATGGTTTACACTGGTATCAGCAGAAACCAGGACAAGCTCCTAAGCTCCTCATTTATGGTACAAACACTTTGCAATCTGGGGTCCCCTCGAGGTTCATTGGCAGTTTATCTGGGACAGATTTTACTCTCACCATCAGCAGCCTGGAGCCTGAAGATGCTGCCACTTATTACTGTCAACAGAGTTGGGATTACCCTCCCACAGTGACACAGGCCATGACAAAAACCTCCCAGAAAGCAGAAATGTGAAGCTGGGCTGCCCCAGCTGCTCCTCCTGCTGCCTCCACCTGCTGAGGACACTGCTTAGAGGCACGAGGATATAAAGAGCACTAGGGGTTTTGGTAAAAGGGCTCAGGAAGCTCCCATCAACCCTCATTCTCTTTCATTCAGAGGAGGGACATTTACTTGGTGCTCATGGTTTCAATGTTCAGTCCATGGTCGGCCACTCCACTGCCCTGGGCCTGAGGTAGACCAGGGCATCTTGGCTGCTCCAGGCACTGTGTTTTTTCTGAGTTATTTCTGGATTTGGGGTGTGTCTGCCTTGACCTTGTCTAATGCTTATACTGGACTATGTCCCTCCATGGCCTGAGTCAGGGATTCCCTGGGAGACTGGAGATAGCACTGGGGAAATCCAGGGGTCACCTCTCACTGTGCCTTTGAAAAGAGCAGGGGCCACTTCAGTGTCATTGACAGCTTCCTTTGATTGAATGTCACACCCAAGAGTAAAACAAACAAAAGTCTACAGACAAAATTTTTTAAAAAAATGAATAAATAAACTGAGATTGGGTCATTCAAAATGTCTCTGATTGGAAATAATGACATTTCAAGTGGATACAAATCAGCTGGTCTCAAATCAGCAGGAGGCTCTCAGTCACCCACATGGCCCAACACAAAGACCCATTAGCCACCCTCCCAGCCTTTCCAGTGAGGTTCCTGCAGGTGCCATCAGCCAGGGCTCACATGGCTTCTGAAGTTTCTGAGCATCCAGCCACCAGGTGGAATGACCACTGATGGGCCCTTATCTACCCCCTGTGGGTACCAGGTCAAGGACTGTGGAGGCTTATTTGGGATCACACACTGTACTGTGGGGAGTATAGATGCTCCCTTCCTAGGCCTCAGAGACTGAATTTAGTGCAGTTTGTAAGTAAGCATTTGAATCTTCCTGTCATCAACAGGTTGAGCCTTCATAAAATACAGGAAACATCTGAAATACAGAGATATGGAGGCCCCCCTCCCTCCACCATCCCTGCAGGCCCACCCTGGCCCTATGAGGCATTTTAATGTAAGCTCAGATCTGAACTGAGTACTTGAGACCATTTCTATCTACAAACATCACTCTGTCTTCCTGATGTGTCCGAAAGACCCTGCAGATGACCAAGGAAAAAAAATGGTCATTGTTTATTGACCCAAAACTCTGGAGCCTCTAGTTTCTCTAATATTTGGGAAAAAAAAAGAAAAAATATATAATATGAAGTGGATCACCTGCCTCTCCAGAGACTCTTGGAAAAATCACCACATGCTGCAACATGCTCCAGATGTGGTCAGTGGCCAGGCTTCATCCCACCTGGAAACCAGTCCACTTACCCTGAAAACCAAGGACATTTTGGAATTAAAGTTCAGGGAGGGAAGGCATAGATTGTTCACAGTGAGATGACAAACATTGTGGATAAAATGGTGAAATGACACAGATAGAAACAATCTTCAGGATAAGTGGGCATTCCTGGGGATACACTTGCTGCTGTGCATTAAGAGGAATTCACAGACAGAAGCTTCACAGTCATTAAGATTGAATGCCCTCAGGATTGGTTGTTGTTGTTATTATTATTAGTAGTAGTAGTATTAGTGTTATTAAGTGATTTCACCTAACACTCAAGAGTATGGAGCAGATTTTTTTTTTGCTTTGGCCTATGTTAACTGGTTAATTTCCATATCTCCAACTCCCCTGCATTCTTCACTCCTCCTAATTAGAAATACAATATTTGGAATATTTTATTTATTACAAAGCCCTGATGTTAACTTGAAATGTTCAACCAAGTTGTCCTTGAACCACAGAGAAACTGCACAGCTTAACCCCAAACACCATGAGTTTCTGATCCCTCCATTTTTGCCTAGAGAGTGTTGAGCAGCAGAATATTGTGTGGCTTTGGGTTCCAGAAATGGTGGCGAAATTCCAATTCCTACACTGCTAACATGTAGCTGTAAACTGTGTCTCATTTTCTATAGAAACCAAAGTTAAGAAGAGTGCCTGAAATCCACTTAGAACTAATTATCTAAGGAAAGAAAAAAGCATAACAGCAAAGCATATTTCACAATATGCAAGAAAGCACCTGTTGCTCTAGCAATGACTGTAGACATGAAACTCCTCAGGGCATTTCTCTGCATGTGGCCACTGGCGGGGGGGGGGCAGCACACAGTAGTGAAGGCAGAGAGAGGACACAGGTCCCTGGAAATCATGTCCAGTGGACTCTGATCCTGGGGTGGATTGTCACTAGCACCTCATGACTCCTTTTTTTTAATCCCCTAGGTTTGTTTACATGGCCTGGAGGATGCAGGTGGATAAGAAAGTGGACATAACAAAGATTTCACCCAGGAATGATGCTTTAGGAGTCCAGGTGTGTGGACTTTTCTGGGGAAAATATTGCCAGAAGCCCTGATGGGTGTGGGCATCTGCCTTCTGCCTGTTGGCTGGGAGGGATGGAGCTCCCAGAGAGAGCCCTGGTCACGGTATCCGCATCTGAAGGTCTCTGGGGCTGTTTCAAGATGTTAGTAGCAGTGAGTCTGACAACCATGTCACCTCAATGAAGCAACCAGGGGACTGGGATGCCACTGTCCATCACTCTTATGGTGGCACAGGGCAGAGCATATGCTTATAAACCAGCACACTGGGGGTCTCGGTGACATTCTTGACTGTTACTTTGGAACTATGCTGGCCTATGTGGTAAACACTGGCCTTGAGTGACTACAAATTTAAAAGGAAATTAAAGTTTAAATTGAATATTTTAGATGCACTTGCTGTGTCTCAAGTGGTCATATACACTGGTGACTGGTGGCCCATGTTGGTCTGAAAGGTTGGTTTGACCATCTTTGATGTTGTAGATAAGAGCACAAACTTCCCAGCAGTTGGTCACAAGCCTGTGTAACCTCTGGGCCTTCTTAGTAGGCAGAGGTGGTATGCTCTTGAGTTGTCCCAGGGATCTTTCTGAGAGGGCAGGAACAAGGCTGCACTGACAGGGAGGCCAGGAGGCCTGGGATCCCCCACTCTGACTCCACACTTGCATACCCAGGAGTCTCTCTGAAGACACATCCTTGGCCTCTCACATGCACACAGAGTCCATCACTTAACCCTCTTCTCAATTATCACTTTTGAATCCCTGGTTGTCTGTTAGTCATTTGTACTCAGCTACAAGAAAGATTATTGATATGAGCTTGACATCTGTGTTCCTTACAGAATCTGTCCCAGTGATAGATACAATAGGGTCAGCTCCCTGAGCAATAGTGAAGATTAGCAGGGAAGCCTCCTGGGTCTCAGTCTAAAATCCTAACCATGTTATGCCTAAGACTGACCAGTAGGTGGCAGACAAGCCACAGCCAACATATCACCTTGTCTTAGAAATATTAGGAAATAGAATGGAACATACTTTATATACAACCAGAGATGTAAAAAATTGTGCTGTATATATATAATAAGAATTGTAATGCATTCCACTGTCATTTATCTTTTTTTGAATAAAAAAATGTAAGAGAGAGAGAGAGAGAGAGAGAGAGAGAGAGAGAGAGAGAGAGGACCACAGGACACAGCATGTGCCTCACACACAGAGTCCACCTAGCAATGCTCCCACCATCCAGAGTCACATCCTAAGTGCTCTGGGTGACTCTCTTCTACTGCACCTTATTCTAGGGCAAGTCTAGCCTCTCTAGTCCTAACATCCCATATCTGAAAAGCTTAGAAATCTTGGTCATTTTGGATGGATTCCAGTGGATACAGGATTTTTGTATGGGAATGCTCAGTTGGTAAATGATGAAAAGTTTCCAAAATCTGAAGAAACACTTCCAGGTTCCCACATTTAAAAAAAGGATCTTCAACCTGTGTTCTACTTTCCATCATTACAATGTTTGATCATAATCACATGCAAACAGGAACACCATGGACCAAAATTATGTACAATTATAATGCCTTAAAATTTAAAAAAATTAAATAAATTTATTAACCCCAAATTGATTTTAAAAACATTCTATTTTCTAAAACTCTGCTTTAGGAAATATGCTTTTTGTGCATTTCCAGAGACATTAGAAGAGAAAGCTGAAGGAATTCTAGTGCAGCAGACCCTAATTGGAGGTGGTGGGTTTTTCCCTTTTTTGAGTCATTGACAAATATTAGAGAAAAGGTTAAAAGATATAACAAGGGTCCCCTGAGCAGAAAGGCTGGTACATTGCCTGTGAGTGTTTCCTGAGGTGATGGAATGAACGTGGGTGGTGAGAAGAGTAAAGAGGTTAGCTCTGGTGGCTGTGATAGACAGTCCAGTAGATATTTCATTGCAGATCAAGACAAATAGGTAGGATTCAAGAGCTGAGACCAGGTAGTGAATAGGCACCCAGAGCCCAGTGAGGCTGTGGAGGGAAATTAAGGCTGAATCCTGTGGTCTCGGTGAAGCTGCTCTTCTGAGAGTTGTGAAGAGCATTTTCACCATGGATACAATGACATCCTGATCAGAACAGAGGTGTCATATGCCAGTGGTCAAGGGATCATCTTGATTAACTAGAAGTCACACCTGTAAAGAGGGTGCTGCTAGTGTCAGAGCTTCACTGATGTGGAATGTGAGGTGAGGGCATCTGTAGGAAACTCCACCCATGTCCTTGATCTGTGGGACAGGTCTGTCCCCAACCTGATGCTCTGACTCAGGCCCACCATGACAGCCAGGCCACTGGGTGGATACTGTGCAGCTGTGGTGAAGCTGTCACAGCTGGATGATGGGGATTCCATGAGAATCCCTCTCAGCAAGCCAAGTGACAGAAACCAATGTACTGCATTGATCTGGTTCTACTGTGTAGACTGTGGTTAGACCTAAAGTGAACAAGAAATGATTCAGTCTTAGTTCTAATTCCAGTTTCAAATGGTAAACTGCTGACACATATTTGATGAGTCTCCCATCTGTCTCCAGGGGAACAGCAAGCTGGAGTGTGGGCAGCTAGTGACCTTGGCACCATCAGAACCCTGGCTGACACCTAGAGGCCTCATCTGTGTTGCATTCTGCAGGTCCAGTGGTGCCCCAGCCTGGCTTATGGTCAGTTGGTCATGGAGAGACTTCCCCATGACCATCAGCATCCTGGAGCTAGGATGGTGCAGTTCATTGCACTCAGTAAGGCCACAGTGGCCACCAGAGCATCCCAGATGATTCCAGGGGTAAATAACAGCTGCCATCTGCATTCAATTCTTTCTGCCTGGTACATAACTGTTCTCTCTAGTGACACAAAATCAGACTTCTGCAGTTTTCTCTGTTTTTTCTGCCCCATGGAAGTGAAAGGGTAGGAGACAGAAACCCAGCTTCATTCATGTAGGAGAGATGCTTGTTCCCTTAGGCCCTCTTTTGCTTCTCCAGGTACATGGCAGAGACTAAACACTATGGGAAGTGCTTGCTGTTATCTGCAGGTGAGCAGGAGAAAATGGAGAGTCAGGAAGATTCATAAACACCCAGGGCTATGCTCAGGGTTAATAGCAACTACACAAGCCCAATCGTGTGCCCGGGTTCCTGCATTCCTCTCCTCTCTTCCTGACCCAGTGATGGCCTCCTCTGTCCAGGACACAGCCTGTTAATGATGGCTGCAGCAGTTCTTCTCAGGTCCTGCTTACAGGGCATTTCCTCTGCATTCCAGGATAAGGCCTTGGGACACTTCTCTGTATTGTGATCCTGGAATATGAGGGTCCAGCTTCTTCCAGCTTTGAATCAGCAGAATTCATGCAGCCATGGCATCTCCTGAACCCAGAGCAGGGCTCAGGGCTCCATGAAGGTGGAGATTTGTGGACACTCAGGCTCTCCTGGTGTCAGTGTCCTGTGCCCATTCACAGGACCTGATATCCTAACAACGTGTTTTGTGTCTCTTTTTCCTCCGACAAAACATAAATTTTCTGTTTGCTAAAACCCAAAAGTGGAAATTTTGAAATCAGATAAAACAAGGACATAACTGAACATAAATTCCCTAACAAAGTGCTTCAGGCATTTTTCAGAAACACCATTCAGAATCCACTCAAAACAGGCTTTTCCACAATAGGCCTGGGATTAGGAGGCAGCTTTTGTTACATCAAAAACTCATGATCCTTTATTTTGACCTTGACACCCTTTTCAGAGGAAGCATGTGACTTGTGAAGATGAAAATGACCTTCTACACCCTTTTAAAAGTACCCCAGTACATTTCTCACTATCTAACCAACAAGCAGCGTCTCCATTGTCTGCAAACTTCACTTCTGTCCCGTGGTGGGGAATGATCTGAGCTTGTTGCTTGTGACCTCCTGGCTAGTTCACCTCATAGCTCAGACTTTCTTTTTCTAAAAACTGATGTCACCATATAGACTTCTGTTTGCACCTGCACCGGGCAGTGAGCCCCTGATTTGTGTTAATTGCTTTCATAGAAAAGGTTCTTGTTCCCAGAACAGGCAGCCTATGGATTTCAGGTCACTAGAGAAACAAGTCCCAGGAGACCACTCCTCATGAATCTCTGCAAGTACTTTCATTAGGAAATGGACCAACCTAATCCCTGCCCCTGCACCATAGGCAAGGGATTCATAGAGCTGCCATCTAGGCTTTTATCTCTTGGGCAATAAGACTCCATATGCCAAAGTATGAAAGTCCAGCTGCTTCTCTGTGGAAACAAGAAAGGGCCTGAGCTTGTCTGCCAGCTCCCTGGGTGGGAGGATGCTGCACCTCGCACACTATGTGTTCATAAGAACCACAAGTGTGTCACAGGAAGGCCTGGGTCAGTCCAAGGTCACTTGCAGAACTCTTGTGCACACACTTCCCCAAGCCTTTCTTTCTGTGGATTTCATGGACACAGAGCAATAATGACCAGGGAGGACTCAGAGACTTTATTCTTGAGTAGTGGCTGAAATCTTCTCTCCTGTGTCATGTCCTATCCCCACACAGTGCAATCACAGACAGGTAACACTGTCATGTTTCTTATGATTAAAACACTCAGGGTCACTCCAGGTGAACTGGACTGGCACAAAATAATCACATAGAAACAGAGAAATACCTTTTTCTTTGGGTTCTGTGATGGCTCTTCTGATCTTAGTGGTCCATGGAAAAAGAGAGAGTGAGCCTGTGCTGATCCATTTTATTGAGGAGAAGCCATTCAAATGACAAAAGGGGTCAGGTTTCAGGGGGTGGAGTCTAGTTTCCTGATGTCTGCTGTCAATAGGTTGACTAAAACCTAGGAAGGCCACACCAAGGGCAGAGCAAGAGAAGGGGACACACAAAAGGCATTTTCATGGAACATTCTATCCCAAACAGGGCAAAGGGATAGGATTACAAAGAAACAGGTGAGCATAGCTCAACCTCATGGGTGACATGCCTACACCTGAAGACACTTTCTACTTTCTGGGCTGGGACAATGCCCAAGTCACCATGAAATGTAGTGATTGCTTCAGGACTAAAAGGCTTGGGTTATTAAGAGTGGCTTTCCACACAACCCCACAGGAAGATGCACATAGAATGTGCTTTGGGTAGGCTGGTCTCTCCAGTAGAGGAAAAGATTGTGCTGCAGGTCCCCACAGTGTGGTTTCACATTGACCAGATGGGCAGCAGATGGACCAGGATCCATGCCCCTCATTCAGGTGGAAGAAGGTGCCCACCCTTCAGGGTCTCCCAGGTAAGTGGCCCAGCTTTTGGTGTCTGTGACTCAGACTTGTGGTTTCTCACATTCATATTCATGGCTCCAGAGAGGGGATGGACATGGTCTAGAGCCCAGCTCTTCCAGAGCTGAGGACTCTGACTACCATTTAAACAAGAGAAGGTGGAAATCAGTGCTTCACATGGATTCTGACCAATAGCTGCCCTCAGGATGGAGAAGTCGGTCCTTCCTTCCTGGGATCATGTGAGAGTGAGGTGAAGACCTGAGGCCACACACCAAACTTCAGGAGGACTCCGTACAGAAAGCTCTCCCCACCTAAATGCAGTGTACCTGTGAAAAACACATGGACATTAGTGCCCTGTCCTCTCCTGTCTCCATGGCATTTCATATGTGCTTAGTCTTTCCGTAATGTCTTCTGTAGCAAATGATCCAGTGGAGACTCCCCAGCTGCTATAGAGCCAGGTCTCAGCCTCTGCCTTTTTGGATGTTCTGGTCCTGTCTCTTTCGAAGGTGCTGTTCCAGTGGTCCTATAGAATATCCTAACAAAGGACACAATGTGCCTCAGGACTGAATTCTGCTCCTGCATCCAGCATTTTGATCACTCTGCTGCCATTAAGAGGGACCCCCACTGGGAAGCTTCACCTCAGAAATGGACTTTCTCAGGACTGTGGGATCTCAGGCAGACATCACGGCATCAGTAGGTCATTCTGCTCTCTCTTGGCTCTCACATGGCCGTCCTCCTTGTCACATGGCTTTCCCTGGTGTCTCTGAGACCTTATTTCACCTTCATATAGGGACACCAGTCACACTGCATTAGACCTATATCCACAACCTCACTTTTATATAATTACCTGTGTCTCACCCTCACCAAGATTGTCACTATTTCATCTGGATATAACACACATCCTTCAAGGAAAAAAAAAGGTTTATATGCAGGACAATTATAGTTGTAGTTATGGTTAAGAAAATAACCTATTGTACACTGTTAGGTTACTTCATGGTGGTGATTGCCCTTTTTAACACAAAAATATTTCATAGCAGACAGGAGAAAAATAATTTGTGAGAAGGTGTTTTTAGCACAAGACTTCAGTTTGCACTTCTACACCTAAGCACACCTGTGAACACACACACACATCCATGTTTGTATGGATGTAACTTGCACATGCCCCTGTGTGTGTGTCCTGGGCATGCCACCCACTCTTCTGAGCAGGAGGCTCACCAGGCCCTGCAGGTACAGCAGTCACAGCACCATCCCAAGGAAGGGCAGACTCCAGGTGCAGCAGGAACAGCTGCAGAGCCCATGGGCTCTGGGGGGATAGTGCAGAGCCTTGGAGGAGGCCAGGCAGGCCTGAGCCAAAGCATTGACACTTCTGTGCAAAGTCTGTCCAGGGCATTGCCAGGATGTCCACAGAGATACTTTGTTGCTTCTTGCTGAGGGCTCAGGCCCAAGAGGACTTCCAGGTAGTGACCCCTTGTCCTCTGCAAAACAGACACTAAAGTACTGTGCTGCCCTCCTGACTGCCAGGATGGTAGTAAGATCCCTCCCAAACCTCCTGCCACCTGATCCCCCAGGGTACTTCCTTCTGCCTTGGTTCAGTGATATCCCTCTCACTATAAATTAGAAATATGGAGAGAAGAGTCACTTCTGGTAAACTAAGAACACACAGGGTCTCATTCATGTTAGTCTTTCTTTCTGTCTCTCAGGAGAGAGGTCACTGTCTCTTACCAACTCAGCAAGAGTATTAGCAGGGTCCAGCCTGCCACCATCAGAACCAGGCCTGATTGCTGAGCTCCTGCTGGCTCCTGCTGCCCTCTGAACACCCTGCTTGCCTGGGAGGGCTGTGGGGCAAAGACATAAGTCATTCTGGCACCAGCAGCCACACTTCCTTTAACAAACATGGACTTTTTTTTGTCCCCACTAGGGGACAAACTTCTACTCAAATGCTGTTGTACACAGGGCTGCTGACAGTCTGAGGACCCTCAGGGGAGCAGGCTTGGGACAGCTATGAAGTCATACCCTCCCTCCCCTCCCATCCCTCCTCCCTGGATCCTGGGCTCTTCCAGTGTCTCTCCTCTGCCCTCCTGCTTGGGTCTTCTCTGTCCTGTCCCCTCCTACTCTGAGTTCTCAACTGTCAGTACTCACTCCCTCCATGGCTGTCCTCGTATGGGTCACAACAATGTTCTCCTGCACATCCTGGCCCTTGGCCTGCCTCTGAGTCCACCTCTTAGATTCTCATGGGAGAGTCAAAGATGGTGGCTGGCGGTCTTCAGAGACCAGAAAGGAGAGCAGCAGGTGTTCAGGGCTGTATGTGTGGCTGCCATGGTCTACTACGAGCAGAGTACCTGCATCTTGTCAGCTGTGACCTGCTGGAGGCACCTTTGTCTGTCTAGTCAGAGGAGTGGCCAGCAACCACTGTGGGTGCATTTGTCCTGTGACCATAAAGTCACTGAGCCAGTTGTTCATCCTGTGTGGGGGAAGCCATCAGGGAGTAGCTGCTCTTGCCCAACTCTGGACACAGAACTTTTGTCACCTTGGGGTCAATAATAACTGCCCATCTGTATGACACCTTCTCCTACCTGTAACTATAGCCCTGTGGGTCACCCAGTATCACGAGGAATGGAAAGGTCACTTTTCCAGGCAGCAGGAGGACCCTGTGCAGATCCTGAACTTCATAGTGCTCATGCTCAGTCCTGAGAGTGGAGAGGCAGCCATGAGTTTGGGCAAGAAATGCCACCTTTAACTGCCCAGGCTTAGGATGTCCGAACTTAGAGTCCCTTGGGCAGGGTGGCACACACCTATAGACCTGGATGTCTTAAGACTGAAGGAGGGGGACTGCAGGTTCAAGAGCACCCCAGGAAAATTATAGAATCACTATATATAAATGAAACCGATTTGGGTATAGCTCATTGGTGTTCTGGCATGTAAGAGACTCTGTGTAGATTACCAGAACTGACACAGTAATAAAGGAAAATGAAAAAAAATCACACATTAAATCAAAAGTAATGGCATATCTATGTGCATACATATATTCATACTAGAGATGCAGAGTAAACACAGGTATATCCACATAAATTATATGTGGATATACCTGTGTTTAAATATTATATATGTGGCATATAATATTCCTTTCATTTATTTCTAAGTTTATTGGACTCTGGCTGAGATGAGGCTCTGGTGGGTCTTTGCTAACCCTCACAGAACAGGGGGCTGACTTTGTCCTGTGGGGCCACAAAGAACCCATGTTCCCCCAAGCAAATCTGAGGTACGCTGGTCTGACCTGGAACACTTGGACACACTGAGCCTGTGTTGATTGACCAGGAGGAGCCCGCCCTGCAGCTGTGCCCAGCCTGCCCAGCCCTGCTGATTTGCATGTGCCCACAGCAGAGCCCACTGCCCTGAGGACTTCTTAACAGGCCGCTCACATCCTGTGTAGGAGTCAGTCCCAGTCACGACACAACATGGCCATGAGTGTTACTTCAGAGCTCCTGGGGCTCCTGCTGCTCTGCCTCCCAGGTAACGGGGGACAGTACTAGAAATTTACTAATCACAGTGTGGTCAGTGCTGCCTGGCTACTCAGGAAAGTCCTCTTGAAACATCACTACTTACAAGGTTATTTCTTTTTATGTTTCCAATGGCAGGTGTCAGATGTGACATCATGATGACCCAGTCTCCATCCTCCTTGCCTGTGTCTCCTGGAGACAGAGTCACCCTCACCTGCAGGCCAGTGAGGACATTAGCAGTTATTTAAACTGGTATCAGCAGAAACCAGGTCAAGCTCCTAAGCTCCTCATCTGTCGTGCCAACAGTTTGGAATCTGGTGTCCCCTCGAGGTTCAGTGGTAGTGGATCTAGGACAGATTATTCTCTCACCATCCGCAGCCTGGAGCCTGAAGATGTTTCCATTTATTTCTGTCAACAAAACTACCATTTCCCTCCCAAAGTGATACAGGCCATAACAAAAACCTCCCAGGGAGCAGAAGTATGAGCCTGGGCTGCCCAACCTGTTCTTTTTGCTGCCTCCACCTGCTGAGGGCAGAGCTCAGAGACAACAGGCCCTGAGCATTACAAGAAGTGTTTGTCAGAGGATCCAGGTGGCTCCTCTGCACCCTAACCCTTCAGCTCAGCCCCAGAAGGCAATGAGCTAATTGCTATGATAAAGAAAATAATTTAAAACATGAAGAAACTGAATTAGGCAGTATCAGGTGTTGTGCAACAAAGACAGACCTCTCCATGTATTCCACCCAGGAATATTTTAGAATTTATTTTTGAGTGTAGTTTCTGTATCCAGGAAAATTGGGGAGAAGTTCAGGGTTCTCCTGTGTCCTCCCTGCTCCCATAGTCCCTCCATCACCACCCGAGCTTCTGTTGCTTTAGTTACAATTCATCAACCTCTGCCCACATCTACAAGTCACACCAGGGTCACTTTATGCATTCTGTGGAAATAGACAAGTGGACAGTGATGTGTGTCCTATATTAGGCCTGGCACAGTGCAGGTCCCACCCTCCTACTGTCTGAGCCCCAGCTGTTCCTCACTCCCTCTCAGTTCCTGTGTTACTGGCTGAGATGAGTCACAGCTGTGATGTGCTGAATCTCCCTGGCCGCAGCAGACTCCAGACCTCAGCCAGGGACCATGCTTCAGACAACCCATCCCTGGAGAGCCCCAGGGTCACAATCCTTCTGGCCCTCCTCCTGATATAAAAATAATTCAATAAATCTGTTTTTGATTCAAAAAGAAAAATCTAAGCAGCTCTCACCTGGGCATGGAACACACTAGTCAAGTGAACCTGGAGCCCCAGGACTCCTAGAGATGTGGTCTGATCAGGGAGCTCAGGATCCAGGGAAGGTCCCTTCCTTGCTCAGCACCTGCAGGGGCTGAGGGGAGAGGCACAGGGGGTGTTGGTGACTGGAGCTGCAGCACCAATGGGACAATCTGTGCTTCTTCTCATGGGTCAGGGGTGACCCTACCCAACTGCTGAGTGCTGCCTCTTGGCTTGAGAGATCCTGGGAGATGCTGAGGGTCTCACAGAGGCTCTAGAAATATTTGGGGTGGGGAGCATGAGGCTTGGTTGGCAGCTCTAGACCAGGAGCCCCAAGTAACCCCCTCCTCTGGTAACTCTGCACCCTATATGGTTTTTCAGGCCCCTTTTTTCTTTGCCAAAACTACAACTTTGGCATATAATGTGGTTCACATGGGACAGGTGTCAACCTCCTTGAGACCAGCATGTATTTTAAATTCCTGATGAACTGTTAATCTTCTGTCCTTAAACCATGGACTATCGCTTGAGCAGAGGGATCACCTGAGTTTTCTGTAGAATCTAGTCTAGTGAAGAAATAAAAGAAACTTCTTCATAAATTGGGGAGAAAAAATTCACAGTCAAGACTATGGAACCCCAGACAATAAATCTCACATGTTGATGCTCCAGACTGTCAATAGAGAAGAAACACAGCAGACAGTAACAATTCCGGGAACCTGATTTATAAACCCTGAAATAGAAGCAGTAGGTCCCTGCTAAGTTAGTCTTCTGATGATGATGAGCATTGTCACCATGGAGATGACAACAGCAAAATCAAGAGCCCCTCGTGTTCTGTTAGATGCTCTGGGAAGGCTTGATCCTGTTTAGGTTGAAGTCAGAACTACCAGGAAGATGCTATTGGTGTAACAGCTGCACAGATGTGCCCTTTGAGGCCAAGGGAGGTTGAAGACTATCTTCATGTGACACAGTCTATCAGTGACAGAGCCCCATCTGACCCAGATGGCCTGACTCAGGCCAAGCCTGACAGCATTAGGCCATGGGGTAGACCCTGTGCGGCTGTGGTGAAGCTCTTATAGCTGAATGGTGTTGATTCCAGGGGAAGGTGGAGCAGCCTCAGTGCAGGAGCTCCCTTGAGATGCAGAGAAATGTCAGGAGACCAAGAGTTTAGGTTTTCAGAGAAAGCAGCAGATGGACAGGGTACAACAGAGTTTCCATACTGTCATGGAGAGAAGACCCTGAGTTGGTTGATGGCTGCATTGTGCAGGATGGAGTGGGTAGACTACAGGAGGAACCTAGGCAGAGCTCTGTGGTGCTTCTCAGCCTTCTCATCAATTTCAGGGAGAAGGAGCAGCTCTCTGGGTCTCAGGCAGCCCTGCTCCTCCAAGCAGGTGTGGTTGAACTTGCATGACTTCTGCTGGGCCTCAGGGAGGTTTGTTCTTTTTTAGTTTCTACTGAGAATATGGTGGCCTCAGGGCCTCAGGAAAATGGGACAAGAAACAAGTGAGATGTGCACCTGAAGGTCAAGTTCTGATGGACTCCCCATTCTATCCTGATGCAGCCCTGCCCTGGTGCATAGCACTGGGCACAGGTGGGGTAGAGGGTGACCTGGAGTGGCAGCTTCTATTTTCCCTATGAGTTTGCCCAAGCAGCATGTCAGGGAAACTAGCTGAGTGGTGAGGCAGGAGGACCTGGAAACTCCATGACAATAAGAGCCTGCAGTAGCCTCTACTGCTTCCAGGGCTTTCCTCAGTGAGCCTCCCCTAATTCCAGGGAGAAATGCTGAGAGTCATTGGGAGAGTCCTACAGGCCTCTGTTCTGTAAAAGCCAGAGGCTCCAGGCAATGGCAGTAGTGTCCCAGCCAGTGAACCTTCAAATTGGGGAAAAGCTTGGACACATGGACACAGCTGGTGTCACACACATGTCGACACACATATCAACACTGTATGAATCATATGTGCAACACTTTCCATTAGTACACAAGCTGGTGTGCCCTAGCCTGATGCACACTCATGCTGTATATTAACCTAGGAGACTTACATTCACATTGCTGAAGCATTGCTAACACTCATATATCCATGAACATTAGTGGATATATTGGATATGCATATGCTGTGTTTTCTGGTATTAATTTTTTCTCTCCTTGACTTTATTTTTTTACCTGTTTGTGTCATTAAAATTCCTAGTCCTGATTTTCTAAATCATTTTGTTGCTCTGGTAGGATATAAATATAGTCTCCATATAAAATGCCAAGTTAAGGAATTTTCTGACTAGGTGGCTACATGATAACACCTGGAGAAGTCTGAAGGAAGTGTCTTAGGGAAAGCCCCAGAGGGACGATGCGGTTTGTCTTTAATGTGAGTTATAAGTATGAAGGCCACAGTGGGAAAACTATAAAGGCTGAAAAGGCCCTCAGTGACACAGAGAGACTACAAAGGCCTGTGAGCCTGTCCAGGAGGAGTGTGGATAACAGAGGGTTGAAGCCACAGGGCAGCCAGGGTCAGTGGGCAAGATGGAGGGGCTGAGCTGGGCACAGTACCAGAAGGAGAGAGCAGTGAACACTGTTAGCAGTTAGTGGAAAGCAGGGCCCTAGGCCTGATGGGAGGTGAGGAAAGCATTTGTGCTGGATTTCAGGCTGCTCCCTGGGTCTCTGCTGAGTTCCTCACAGTGCTCATCAGGACTGTGCTGAGGCTAACAGCATGAAAGAGTGGTAAAGTACCATGGCACACCTTGGATGCTGATGCTGTCCTGATTCTCTGTCCTGTTAGAACTTGTTGGACAGGAGGACGTGAGACATTCTATTATGTCACAGTATCATGGACGTGAACCCTGAGCAAGGGCAGCTGAAGTAACTTCTCCTACCTCAAGTTCCATGGTGATGGAGCTCCACCCAGCCAAGTGACAGCTTCGGTGCCTGTGGTGGTAACTTCTAGAATTCTGGGGACATGATCTTCTGCAGGAAGAAGCTCTAACTTCTGAATGGATGAAGATTCCATTGAGAGCTGA
Organism: Ictidomys tridecemlineatus; assembly: GCF_052094955.1. Classification (NCBI taxonomy): domain Eukaryota; kingdom Metazoa; phylum Chordata; class Mammalia; order Rodentia; family Sciuridae; genus Ictidomys; species Ictidomys tridecemlineatus. The sequence continues at coordinate 434,474 of NW_027520959.1, read as the reverse complement.
CATTATATTAATAGCTAATTCCCTGTGGCCGAAAAAGGCTGGGGAAGCAAACACATTGAACTCCTGTGGGAAAAGCAGACATATAGGACAAAAGGCTCAGAACAAGGTAATGTAGCCTGAAGGGCTGCTCATCCTGATCAGAGAAGGTTCTGGACCAAGCCCTCACATCCCCATGTGACCCATGCTGAGGAGCCCAAGGAAACCAAGCTGGATCCTCTGTAGATCAGAACCAGGAGCTGAGGTCCTCCACATTCACCAGGAGAAAAGCTGAGATCTGGTGAGACATGCACATCACACAAGATGGAGAGAAGAGGGTTTTAGAGGGTCATTGCAGAAAGACTTTTCTGCCTGCTGGGCAGCACTGGTGTCCATCTCAGGGACCTAGTACCTGGAGCCTGAGAAGTCAGAGCCAGGCCCTTGTCACCTGGCATTGGTGGTTTCTTGTACCACACACTCTGGGGCTTAAGAGAGCTGCTCAAACTACAACTCACACAGGGTAAGTTTCTCCTGGGCCTGCAGGAATGATCAGTAAGGAGCATGAGCATTGGTGGATATGTTGGATATGCATATGCTGTGTTTTCTGGTGTTAATTCATTCTGTGGGCAGATCACCTACTCCTGGCCAGGACAGGTAAACCTACCTTCATGGAGAGGACCACTCATGGGAGACGAAGAGAGAAGTGAGACCACAGGCTTTCATGCTGTTCCCTGTAGGACTGTTCCAATGTCAGCTGGGCAGTTTAATAGCCAGGTGAGGCATGAAGAAAGAGAGGGGAAATTCTGTACCCCAGGAGGGAGATCTGTCCTCAGGCTGAGCCCAGGATTCTCCTGCTAGGATCACCTGATGTTCAAGTGCAGACAGAAGGAGGCTAACTCTCTGCCCCAGGAGACCCACTGTCCCCTCACAGCTGTTTTGCATGCCCCACCCACACTGCTTTCCAGAGCCATATGAGTGACTGCTTAATGCTCTGGGGAGGTCAGTGTTAGGTGGGTCCCTAAATGAGCCATGGCATCCCTTATTCATCTCCTTTGCCTCCTGTTACTCTGGCTCCCAGGTGAGGGATCATGGGATGGTTCTGCACACCTGTGAAAAGTCTTTCATGGTGGTTGGGTCCTGTGTTCTGGCATCTCTGTTTAGCAAGCCCAGTGGATTCAAGCTCAGGGTGCTGCAGGGTCCTGGCTCTACTGTGGAGACTGGGGTATGACCTAGACTGCACAGGTGACCTTTCTGTTCCTTTCCATCTCAGGTGCCACAGGAGAAATTGTGCTGATACAGACTCCAGCCTCTGTGGCTTTGTCTCCAGGGTAAAGAGCTACCCTCACCTGCAGGGCCAGTCAAAGTGTTGGCAGCTCCTTCTCCTGGTACCAGCAGAAGCCTGGGTAGTCTCCCAGACATCTCATCTAGGCTGCAGGGCCAATGGCATATTATCACAGTTCAGTGGCAGTGGCTTAGGGACAGACTACACCCTCTCCATCAGCAGCTTGGAGCCTGAGGATGCTGCAGTTTATTACTGTGCAAAGACACACAGATTACCACAGTAGTTCAGTCCCCCACAAAAACCTCACCAGCCCTGCTGCCACCCTCTCTCTTCAGGGGCACAGAGGCTGCCCCCAGAGGCACTCACTCCAATATTTTACACTTTTCTATTTCCTTGCACCTGAAAAGTTTGTGTGAGAGAAGGTATAAAAATTTCTTCAGGTCTGAAAGATTCATAGTCTCCTACACCCTCTTTTGCTCCCTTGGAAAAAAATATGAGAGATTAAAGAGAATGGGAACACTTGGTATTATCTCCTTACTTTTCCAGGTGAGGATTGAGTCTCCAGAAGAGTCATAGCATCCCAAACACAGGTGGAGTTAAAGGTGAATTCCTAAGAGTAATTTGATTTTTAGATATTTATTTTCTTCTCATTTCAACATCAACAACATCTTGCTAAATCTGTCAAAGCATAGACACTGTCAACCGAGGCTCCAGAAATAGCTCCAGGTTCTGCTCACATTTATTTTATTTCAAATCCAGGGTAAGATGAGGAAATCTTTAACACTTTCTTTTTGCTTGTGTCCACACAAAGCCTCTCAGTTATTCCTACTCCTCCACCTATAGAGAGCCCAGGCTTCCAAGGAGGTGGGAATTGGTGGAAGGTCAGGGTTTCTGATGAGCACATTCCTCCATCCATCCTAAGGAGCTAACATCTGAATGATTTGTCAGTAATTTGTCTTTTTCCTGTCACAATCCTGGTGATGTTTGACACTGAATAATGAAGAGTGTGAATACAACTGTAGCTCAATACATCTAGACATAAATTTCCTAAATAGTCAATCACTTAGGGTGTTATTTAGAAGAAAACTCCAGATCCCATTCAAGCACAATTTGCAACAGGTTATTTCACAATGAAATGCCAAGAAAATTCCAGTTGTCCTAGTCAATAAACCTTTTCTTTTTTTTATTTCTCTCTTTGGCCAATGAACTTTCAAAGTCACAAGCTCAGTATCTCACATGCAGAACCTAATATCTACCCTCAAAGGACTATGTTCCTGTGAAGAGGCACCATGACCTCCTATACCTGCATGAAGGGACTCATATTCCCCTTCTCACCTTCCAGCCCCCAGGCAGCCTCCTTCAGTTCCTGGAACCCTCTTATCCCAGTGCTGTGGAGGCAGAGTTGAGCTGAGGCCTCCTGTCCTGCATGCCAGCTGGCCTCACAGGAAATCTCACTCTTTTTGCAAACCTGGGTGTCCCAGTTTGGCTTCCATGTGCATCAGCAGTAAGGCCTGGTTGGTGTCAATTACTTTCATAGAAATCTTTGGAATCCCAGACCAGCCCATCTCTGGAGCTTATGTTTGCTAGCAAGACCCTTCCCATTAGATGGCTTCCTCATGAATCTCTGCTGCTCTCTCCAGGACAGTGTCCCTCTGCAACTCCTGCCATTGTGCATTTTCCACTCAGCTGATGGACACTTGTCCCTCTAGTAGTCTCCTCAAGTTTGGTGAAGGAATTTGTGACATCTGTGCACAGACTCTTGTGTTTGAATTTAAACCTCTGACAAACGTGCAGGTGTTTCACCATGTTCAAGGAAGTCCTGGTCTTTAGTGTTACTACTCTGACTTCTTGATCTTTACACTACAGTCAGCTGCTTATTAGGTTTTGTTTCATGAGAAATGGAAGAAACATATTTTACACTCCTTCTGAGGAGTGAAGGAAATTTTGTGATGATCCGAGATGTGAAAAGCAGAACAATGACATGGAGCACTGATGGCAGAACTCACTCTGAGCTCTTCCTGGGCAAATGTTCAGCGTATTGTCTCAACACCTTAGTTGAGCAATAGCAATAAGAAATTTATTTTGCACAGGCTTGTGTACTGAATATTACAGAACAACTTTGAAGAAGGCTGTCAAAAGGTAAATATATTCTTGTTTTATTATTTGTGTTTTGAAAGGTCTAATATTATTAAAATAGCAGTGCATTTCTAATTCATAAGTACATTCAAAGCAACCAGTTTCAAAATCTCAGCTGCCTTTATTTATTTATTTATTCATGTCAGTCAAATCCTACAATTAACATGGGAATGTAAGGGACACAGAGAGACTAAAAAATCTTGCAGTAGAGAAATACAGTGAGAGGCCTCAGTTTCTGATTATTAATATTTTTAATTTAATTTTGTTGGCTGTTCTCTGTGGTTCTAGGGAGAGAAACCAGGCCTCCCTCATGCTTCCAGTGCTCTCATAGTGACTTGACCCCCTACCCTCCCTTCTCCCTACCAACAGTGCTGGGGAGCCAGGTGCTTTTATCCTGGAATAATGATAGCTGTGTGGATTTTGGGGTAGAGCTGAGGCAACACTCACACACTGGGGTAGTTGATTTTTGGCAAAGGTGGCAAGACTACACAAGGGAAAGAGTGTTGTTGTGAACAATAGACCTGGGACACAGGGACACCTGCATTCAGAAGGATGAAGGTAGGCCCTGCTACACACCATGTATGACAATAGCACAGCATGTCTCAAAGGCCTGGACTCAAGAGCAAAGATATTAAATTTTCATTAGAAAACAGAGGTAAAAATCTCTGTGACTTTGCATCAGGTGACAGTCTCTCAGATGTGGCACTAAAGTAAGCCACCAAAGTCAGAACAGGCAAATAAGACTTGAGGAAATGGAATAGTATCTCCCCAGTGGACACTCTGAGGAATATGTCTTTCCCAATCAGCACAGGTGATGGGCACTTGCACTTGTTCGAAGATGACCCTTCGAACAGGGAGAGAGGGGTTCAGACCCTGATACCTGACAAGGGCCACCAACCTCAGTGGGTTCTCCCTGTGGCCATGGAAACTCCTCATGGGCTCTGGGGCTGTGCAAACCCTGATTTAAAGACAGATTGCCCCCCATCCTCAAGGAGGAGGAGAGGAAGGCATGGAGGAGGCAGAGCTCCAGTCACAGGTGCTCAGTGGGCAAAGGATGGGGAACTGGGCTCACAGAGATGAACCTTCACAGAGGGACATTCACAGCCTTCATCTCACAGCTCAGGTGCCCTTGTGCAGGACATTTTCTTCTGCTTCCATCAAAAAAACAAAGAAATAATCCAAATATTTGTAAACAGATTTAGATCATGCAGATCTGGAACAGGTCTCGAGGGTCTAAAAAAGTCTTCTCTGTCAACAAATCAATTTTATCTCATAAGTTGGAAAGACATATGCTCAGAATTCAGATCTTTTCTATCTTCATTTATCAAACCTTAGTGTAAGGCTTTCTTAATCAGCTGAAGTGAACTTAGAGATTCACAGTACCACTTTGAGGTAAACTGGGAAACCACATTAGTGCAGGTCTGTGTGAATATTTATGGTCAAGGTCACTTCATTGAGAACAACGTGTACTCCCCCAGGTTGTGTCTGGGAGCCTCTCTCTGCCCTGGTGATGCTCCAGTGTGGTTCTGGATTTAGTCCCAGTTTTCTGAGTATTCTGGGCATGGCCTCTTGACATCTTTCCTCTATAGCCACCTTTCTATTTAAGATCATATATTTTGTCTTCAAGGCTTGACAAGTCTGTCTTCAAAGTGGCTAGAATGATTGGAGACTGTTTCATTGAATTTAAATATGATTTATTGGGTTATTTACAGGGTTTCCTTTTGTTCTTTGTCAGAGTGTCTGAGTCTCCAGTAAAGAGATATTTCTCTTCCTTTGTTTTCTAATCTCACTCCTGGCATCTCCTTTTAGTTCACTGGACACTTTAGCCATGAGCTGTGTAAATTTTATCTCTGATGTTCTGCTCCACAGTGGTGATGATGGTGTCAGGTGTAAAAGTGCTCTGAGCTGTTTGTTCTTTGATGGGTGATTTGTTCCTTTGATTTTTCATTTTCATCCATATATCGGGATGGCTATTGCTTCCTCTTTGAAGCAAAACACTCTTTCATGAGCTTCTTTTTCTTTAGAGCCCCTGGTTTGAGCAAATATCCAGATATTGATACTTAAACTCAGTGGGTGGCCTCTGCTGTTCCCAGTATCAACTGATTTTTGAAAGATGCCACAGAGTAGAGCAGATTCTATGCTTATAAATTATAAATGGTGCACTGTCACGTGTGAATCCTCTTCACAACTGATCTTATACACTCTGAATTAAATTTTATATTGAATTTTTCAGTTGTTTTACTTTGAATGTTCAATGTCACATGTGGCTAATGGCCAGCAAGTAGGACAACTTGGATACACAGTTCACCACCATGACAGAATCAATATGAGTGTAAAGATTAATGTATTCATTCCTGGTGTTGTGTCTAGGAGCACAAAACTTTGAGCCATTGGTCACAAACTTGGGGGGTGAACTTTCTGTAGTCACACCTTGTCATCTCTCCTGGGTTACATAGCTCATCCTAAACCCTAATCTCTTTTAGACCCTTGGTTATCAGTTAGTCTTCAGTCCTAGATTAGCAGACAAGGTTCCTGACATGAGCGGACAGCTGTTTTTCTCACAGAACTCAATATCCTGGTGGTGGTACAGTGGCATGAGCATCTTGAATGACACTGAAGACTCAAGTAAAGCTTCCCTGGGAAACAGTCTCTAAAATCCTGAGGATGTTTTTTCACAGAATGACCAGTAGATGGCAGACTAAGGACAATGAACTGAGAGGGCTGCCTATTTCTACAATATTAGGGAAATAATAAAGTGTTGTATCCTCTTATCAACAGGGAGTGCCTCCTCTTCACCAGTGTGTCTGCTGTGAGAACAAACTCATGTAAGAAGCTGGCAGGGGCTGCCTGGTGGGGAAAGCTGCTCTGTGCTCTTGGCCTGGAAGCCCAGCCTGGCCCCTTCCTCTCTGTCTCCAGAGCCAATATGATATGGATGAATCTTGTTCCCTGATTTTATAGGCTGAAGCCCGACCCCAGTGTGGCTGCTGGTGAAGAAAGTGACAGTAAGGAGGTCATTAGGGTAAAATGAGATTCCTGTGGACCTGGGACCTGCCTGGCCCCTGCTCCTGGTGATGCACTGACTCTGGTGGGAAGAGAGGACCCTGATTTCCCCTCAGTGTTGTGCTGAGCACAGGGTTTCTTGCTCATGAAGTTGTTCAGCTGGTTTTCTTTCGGTCAGAATCTAACAAAATTTAATGAGAGCCTGTTTGGAGCTCATGAGGGATGTTTTCATGATCATTTCCCACCTAATATGAGAGCCAATTGAGATCAAAGCCCAGCTCCTTAATCCCTGGGACATGACCTGCTTGGGGATATCCACAAGGTCCTGTGAGATCTGATGCAGAGGTGCTAGGGTCAGAGGGAGAATTAAAGTGGCACTTCAGGATGCCTGTCCACATAATCCAAGTGGATCCTATGACTGTGGTGAGCCCAACTCCCAAAGTGCTTTCATCATGAAATTGGGCAGTGCTCGGCCCAGCTGGTGCTGCCCTGTGCTGGGTCCAACAGTCCTGTTGTGGTGAGAGGCCAAGTCACTCAGTCACTCAGGGCCCCAGGGCATGGTGCCAGGGCTCAGGGATGTTCTGAAGGCTGCTTTTAGAACAGTAGTTGCTTCTTTCTTCTTAATCCCTGGGGATGGCCTGCTCTTCTCTAGTGCTCTGCAGGTCTCTGCTGTGACACTTTATTGAGAACTTGCCAGGGACACACACATTGTCCTCATCTAGCAAAAACCCTCCCTCCCCTAGAAATGTGCTGGGCCCTATGGCCACACAGCAGGGCTCCTGGGTCACAGCACAAGCCTGCTGCAGAGTGTCCTACTCTGGACCCCTCAGCACAGACAGGCTTCACAGGAAGCTGATGAGTGTTTGGTGCAGCTCACCCAGCATGGAGTTTGCCATCTCAGCTTTGCACAGAGCCCAGCCAGCACTGAGCTTCCTTCTCTGTGGCTGGAGATACAGGTGAGGAATTCCTCCTCCCTCCCCTGAAGGGGAGGAGCCAGCAGGCCTCAGAAATCTGGGCCCTATTATGTTCACAGTGTGAAAGATTCATCAGTTGCTGTAGGACTGCAGCCCAATCACTGGACAGCATGGGCTTCACTGGAAAATAGGTCTTTCCATCTCCTGCTCATTATGTCCAATCAACATGATGACATCATCCAGGCAGAGTCCCATGGGGTGGTGCTGCAGGGTGTCCATGTAACCAGAGTTTTTTCAGGCTGTGCTTCAACCTAGAACCAGAGAGTTCTCATTGCTTGAGGTCACGCCTGAGGGCTGATGTGCTGGGGATTCCAGACACCTACAAGGTCAGGCAGAGGTCTGTGGCAGGTGGGTCTTTGCTGTGCTGCTGGGTCCTGTGTCTGGTCCCTGTACCTATCTGAACAGACACACTTGGCTATACCATGCTCTTCTTCTGTACCTTGTGGGTACACCTGAGGCCATGACACAACCAACACCCTGAAATCTGTCCTACCCAAGCAGAGCTGAACCCAGGTCATGTCAGGACACTGCTATGTTCAACACTTGTCACTTTTCAAACTAGTGAACACTTGTTGCATGTAACTTCCCCTTTCCTTCTAATACAAATATATATAGGGTCATTTACAGGTCTTCCCTTGAATGCTAAATTTGCTCATTTAATGCAAAAGTTACTAGTGGGAAAAGATTATGAAGCAGACAGGGAATGACATGGAGTTGAGGTGACAGGGATGGTAAGTCAGTAGTGTTCCCCTTCTCTTCTCTCTTCCAAAACCACCTCTCATGTGGGTCACATGGCATCTCATGTGGGTCACATGGCCCAGATATCAACTGCCCTAAGATCAGTATGTGTTATCAGATCCTGCTGAACTGTTAATTTTCTGTCCTTATGCAATTGAATAATTTTTTTTGAGCAGAGGGATCACTTGAGTTTTCTACAGAACCTTTCATAGTTATGAAAGAAGAGAAACGTCATGAATTGGGAGAAAAGATTAATGGTCAAAAATTTGTTACCCCAAACTACAAATCCTGGTTGTTGATGCTCCACTGACTTGTCCCTAGACAGCAAAGAGCAGAAAATAAATAATTCAAGGAAAATGATCCAGAAACATTGGGACAAAGGAAGTGATACCCCCCATGGGGAACACTAGGGCTTGGGAGCTCTGGCCTGCACTCAGGCCCACAGGGCTGCTGGGGCTCTGCACATCAGCTGTGTCTCCCCAAATGCAAGCTCAGGAAGATCTTCTATTTTCATTTGTGACCTGTATTAACTGCAACTTGACAAGGGAAAATTTCCCCCAGGGATTCATTGAATCAAGCCACAAAAACAGGTCAACTGTGGACCAAACTGCTGGGAGGAAAAGGTCCCATGCTCTGAGGATGACCCTGATGAGCAGTGAGGATGGACTGTCCTTGTGAATTCCAGAGAGGGGACAGAACACAATGAAAGCCCATTCAGTGAATGTGACCAGACCCTTCAGGTGTCCAGAGAGGAGGGAACAGGAGTAGAAGGAAGAGGTCTTGCTGTGCTATGCCAGGGTGTCCCCAGAGCCCTCAGCAAGGATCAGGTCACTGTTGAGTGCAAGGGGCCCCATGAGGGCTGAGTTTCATGCTTCACTATACATGAAAAGAAAGGAACTGAGACTTGCTTCTAACATTACTCTACTCTCTCCAGAGCAGAACCTTAGGAAAGAGCCTGGCGGGCCTAAGAACTGATCTTCTTGGGAACAGAACAACCATCCTTTATATAAATGAGTGTTTTGGGGAGACTGAGACATGAAGGGCAGAATCATAATGGCTTCCACCTCTCTGGCCTCTTAGTCAGCAAAGCCAGTGTCTGGATAAACCTGAACCATGTCAGAGGGTTCACACACTCCACTCCCTCTTTGCCTTTAGTGCTCTTTATACATCCCAATCATGAGATGTCCTTTCTTTCTTAATTCCTCCATACTCTTAATGTCAATAATGAAGAACTGTCTTTAGAAAAGAGAAAAGGGCTTTTCTGGATCATGGAGAGAGCATAGGTCACTCTTCACAGAGAGTCCGCTGATTCTGTTTTATGTCTTCCAGGAAAATTCATATTCTGCTCTGGTACATTTGTGTTGGCCTGAAATGACCTGGTGAATGGAAACATCTGACCTGTGCTGAGTGACTGAGAGGAGCAGCCCTGCAGCTGTGCCCAGCCTGCCAAGCCCTGCTGATTTGCATGTGCCCACAGCACAGCCTACTGCCCTAAAGACTTCATAAGAGGCTGCTCATACCCTGTACAGGGGTCATTCCCAGTCAAGTCACAACATGGCCATGAGAGTCTCCAATGAGTTCCTGGGGCTCCTGCTGCTCTGCCTCTCAGGTAAGAAGAGTACTGGGGATGTCCTCAGCACAATGTGGTCAGTGCCTGACTCTTTAATGAAGTCCTCCAGTAATGTGATTAATTACAAGAATGTTTATTTTTATGTTTCCAATGTCAGGCTCCAGATGTGACATCACAATGACCCAGTCTCCATCTTTTATGTCTAAATCTCAAAGAGACTCAGTCACAATCACTTGTCAGGCAAGTGAGAGTATTGGTACCAGTTTACACTGGTACCAGCAAAAACCAGGGCAAGCTCCTAGGCTCATGATCAATTATGCAACCAGTTTGGAATCTGGGGTCCCCCGAAGTTTAGTGGCTCTGGATCTTGGACAGATTTTACTCTCACCATCAGAAGCTTGGAGCCTGAAGATGTTGCCACATATTACTGTCAACAGAGTTGGGATTCCCCTCCCACAGTGACACAGGCCATGACAAAAACTTCCCAGTGAGCAGAAGTATGAGGCTGGGCTGCCCCAGCTGCTCCTCCTGCTGCCTCCACCTGCTAGAGCTCAGCTCAGCCAACATTAGAGTTCAATGGAAGGATTTTGAAGAAGGGGAGAGGAAGGATCCTTTGTCCTAAACTCCCCTTGCTCCTCCAGTGTCCCAGCAGCACAGACATGACAACACTTCTCTTGATTTAACACAGACTTTATTACTTCTGTGTAGTTCTGTGAAGAATACTTGATACACGTTCCATGGTGTCATCTTAACTGGGTGGAGAGACACGTGGAGTGTTAGTACAGCATGCTCTGTATGTGTGTGAGCCTGTTTCACATAAGATTGGTGTGATATTTAGGGACTAGGTGAAGACCCTATATGAGTGGAGGTGGCGCTGCTCAATGATGTGGAACATAGGGGATATAGAAAGAATAAAAGAAACACACTTTTTTTTGTCTTCCCAAAAAGAACTTCCTCTCCCAAAGAATGTGCTTATTCTACCATGTTTGGTCACTGACTCTGCTTCTTCAGGTCTTTGTCCTGTAAGGTGATAAGTATGTGCATCTTATAAAATACCACCCTAGGGAATTTGTCTCTTTATTGTGATGCATTATAAACTCCCTAATGAAGAAGACTTGAAGGTATTGCACTGGGCAAAGCCCCAAAAGAATGGTAGCAATTATTATTTTTCCTTTTTTAAAAATTGTTATTCTTATATACACATGCCAAATTTTGACATATTATACATATATGGAGTAAAACGTATTCTAATTAGGATTCCATTTTTCTGACCAAACATGATGTGGATTTACTCTGGTCATGTATTCCTATGTGAACATAGGGATGTTATGTCTGATTAATTCTTGCTACTGTCTTTCTTATTCCCATCTTCCCTCCATCCTCCTCATTCCCCTTTGTCTAATCCAATGAACTGAGGGAAACATATAATTGTTCTGTACATCTGTGTATATTCTTCCAATGCTGTGGGTCCTGTGCCCTGGCCCTTCTGTTTAGCAAGCCCAGAAAGTTAAAACACAATGGAAAAACAACAATGTTCACAGAACAATGTGCTACAATGATCTGGGCTCTACTGTTGAGACCAGGTTGAGACCTACATTGAATAAGTGAGATGTCAGTTTTATTTCCAAATTCCAATGTCAGGTATCACCTGAAAATGTGCTGACAAAGATTCCAGGCTTCTTGTCTCTGTCCCCAGGGGAAGAGCACTCTGAGGTATTGGAAGCTGGTGACCTTGGCACCAGCAGAACCTGGGAGGGCACCTGGAGGTTTCAACTGTGATGCATCCAGAAGGGCCAGAGATGCCGCAGCACGGCTCAATGTTAGTGAGTCAGGTTGAGATTTCATCCTGTCCTTAAGCAGCCTAGATCCTAGGGTGTGGTGTTCATTACTGTCAGGAAGGCCACAGTGGCCACCAGAGTGGTCCAAGTGATTTCAATGGAAATTACCACAGTCCCTTTTGACTTCAGTCTCTCTCTTCCTGGAACATGACTGCTTTGTCCATAGGCACAAAGTTTAACCATCTGGAGTTTGTTTTCCCTGCTTCACTCAGGTCTCAAAGGTGCTTGGTCCATGAGGTCCTCTTATTCTTCCCTAGGCAACATGGCAGAGGTTAAACAGGCTGGGAAGTGCTTGCTGTTATCTGCAGGTGAGCAGGAGGAAATGGAGGCTCAGGAAGACCCATAAATACCCAGGGTTCTGCTCAGGGTTAATAGTGACTACACAAGCACAACAGCATCAGATGTGCCAGCATCTCTGTGACTTCTCCTTTCTTCTTAACCCAGTAATGGCCTCCTCTGTCCAGCACAGAGCCTGTTAATGATGGTTACAGGAATTGCTCTCAGGTTCTTCTCACAGGATATTTCCTCTACTTTCCAAAAAAAGGTCTTAGGCAATTTTGTGTATTCTGATCCTGCCATGTGGAGGCTCAGTCTTCTTCTGGCTTTGTATCTCAGCAAGACTCATCCAGCTGTGACTTCTACACCCACAGCAGGGCTCAGGGCTCCATGGATGAGGAAATTTGTGGACAGGTAGGCTTTCACAGAGTCAGTTTACCAAATAGTGGTCTGTGTCTCTTTTTCCTGTCATTGTTAGGACACTATTTCTAAATGCCAAATAAAGTGCTGGGTCTTTTTGAAGTAAAATCAAAGGATTTACCTTGGCCAGGGCCAAAGGAGAAAAAAGCAAACAGTTCCACAACCCTCAACCCTGACTGGGGTAGAAAGAAACTTATAAGGACTAAAATCTACAAAGAAGGGGAGCAGGAGTGCAATTATAATCACATACACGTTTCATAAAGTGGAAAGCACATTTTCTCAGAAATCACATCTTTAGTACATACTCAGGAAGGCAAGCATGGATTAGCTTCATAGTTCACAGATATTGTGGTCAGGGTGCAAGTGCGTGAGGTTGGAGGAGTCAGCTTCAATGCCAGTGGGCTCATAAAAAAGGAGGCATATTTACAGAGGGTGAATTATCTGAACAAAATGGGGTCAGCCTGGCCTAATTTTCCAATCATCCAATAACATTTGTTCCTTTTGTAGATATCATCAAATTTTTTATTCTTCATCTATGTTGGGTATGGGGTACAAATATCAGTGCATACACATGAGTTTAACAGAAGAAATGTGTTTTTTAATAAATTTGATAAGATGCATGGGCCCCTGAGCAATCCTCTAAACATTACGCCTGCTGGTCCAGCCAGGCCTCTAAGGAGAGTAGGTAGCCAGGGGTTCCATTTGTACCAATTTTGGAACAAGGGCTCATTTTCCTTTAGCCCCTGATCTCTCCCATGTAGGTTTCTTACTTTGGAAAAGTGACTTTTAATAACTCCAAGTTTTTGGCATGGAAACAGCAAGCTTCTCCCAGAGCCACAGAGAGTCCTTCTTGGGACTGAAAAATAGGGTCTAGGCCTCTTCTATTTTAAAGTACAACTTCTGCCAGAGATTGAACCTGTTTACGTAAATGACCAAAGGCTGGCTCAATGTGGCCCAAATCTATATTCACTTCCTGGGTTAGGTGAGAGAGCTCTTGTTCTCCTTTTATTTGTGTGGCTGTTCCAACCACAGTTGATGCTACCACACCTAACCTGATTAGGGCTGGAATAAAATGAGAAGGGCTCTTTTGATTTTGTAATTTATATTTGGGGCATTTCCAGTTGAGAGGGGATAGCTCCTTCTGGTCCCCTATAGGCAAAGACCTGGGGTAACACTTGTTCAGTAATAAAAATAGCTGGGTTATGAGTAGGGGTATGCAGTGAGATAACCCCAATGTCACATGTAAACCAAGTCCCATTAGGAGAAAAATATGACACAGTGGAGTATCCAGTAATATTATAGGAACAAACATTCCTGGGAAAGTTGATTTCCAAATTACCTTGGTTAGGAAAGATAAAGCAAGAGGCCTTTTGTGACATGGCACCTAGAGTGAGGAGTGGTCCACGATTAACACAATTAGGTTTATTTTTGGTTAGGTGGATTTTAGTTGATATGTCCCTTACATAATAAGGGGGTGTGGACTTGAGACAGAAGCAACAGTATTGCCTTGTGTAGGCCAAGACTTGTTAATAACCTTTAGGACAGCACGTGAAGTGGGGAAAATGTTGGGTTCCCTGGCTGCTTAAGGCAATTTGGTGGAGCCAGATAGAAAAGATTTTTTATATTGGGAGCTCCTTGGTCATGATCATAGAAAAGAGTGTCTGGTAGATCTGTTAGGGATCCTATCAGCTATAGGCCATGAGTTATTCTCAATCTTTTCTCTGAAGAGTTTAAATTTCCCTACGATCAATTCCCAGTTAGTATATCTGAACCTCCCAAGTATGTCCAGATTGGAGTATGTAATGCAGAGGTTGCGTAATTCTGACTCTTAAAAGGGCCACCAAGGAAAAGTTTAGGAGAATTTTATGTCAAACTGAAAACCAAGTTTTATCATTAGATCCATCTCTATAGGTGGCTATCTTGATAACAATGAGGAGGGACAATAAAAATTAAAGAGATCCCTACATTCATGTGGGGAAATCACATAATTTTATATATATATATATATATATATCTCCACTTCAGGGTATAAGAATTGCCACTAAATTGGGGAAGAGCACCATCCAAATGTACAGTTAACAAAGGTCTATTTAGGTCTGTCTCACCTGGTCTAGGAATGCATCAATCTACTTGAGCTGGAATTCTGCAGGTTTGCAGGATGAAGGCATGGTAAATTTACACCTGGGGAGTTCAGTAGCCTGGGACTTAGGACACAGTCCAAGCAAGAGAAAACACATAATTAACATTTTTTCCAGTTTTTATTAAGAGTATGGATGGGGTCTCAGTGAGAGACCATTGCTTCTGCAGCAGGTATTTTTGTGAGATTCACTGGGATATGATGAATCCATGCAGTGTGCCCATCTACCTCTATAGCCATCCAGGTGGTCAGGATGATGGAGTAAGCTCATCTCCAGCTGGGTGTCAGTTTTCTCCTTTAGAACCCTTTGATGTAGATCTTGTCTCCTGACTGGAATGGGTATTGGAAACCAGTGGCCTCTCTGTGTTGTTTCTCACACAAGAATCTGTAAGCTTTTTCTTTTAACTACTGGAGAGACTTACAGCAGTTAACAAGAGATTGGTGGATGATTTCAGCCAAATAAATTCCACACACCTGGGGGAGCAAATGGGGTTATCTCCCACACATGATCTCAAAGGGAGAAAAATTTCCCTTAAAACGTAAATGTTTTCTTTCTTACCTTAAAAGGGGAGCATTGCTTTTGCAAAAGAGCAATGGGCAAAAGCATTGGCCAGCCGGCACTGCTCTCTAGTGCAAATTTACTGGGGGTACACTTCAGGGTCCAGTTCATGCGGTCAACCTGTCCAGAACTTTGAGGATGGTAAGCACAATGAAGATTCCAGTCTATGTTTAAAGGCTTTGGTATTCCTTGTGCTATGGCTGCAGTGAATTCTGGCCCATTATCAGATCTTACCATGACAGGTATGGTATGATTTCATTAAGAAGATATTTTATTACAGTCCATGCATTCTCATTTTTGGTAAAATATGCTTCTTTCTGGCCAACCTGATAAAGCATCCAAAAAAATGAGGAGATACTTAGTACCATTGGAGGTAGGTCTTACCTCAGTGAATTCAACTTTCTAATGGTCTCCAGGCAGCTCATCTCAATTGTGAACCCCAGGTTGGGTCTGCCTTCCTGTTTGGCATTTACCTGTTGGCAGGCTAGACATCACTCGGAGATGCCCTGGGCTGTATATTTTAGTCCTGGGATGTAGTGTGTTTCAGATAGAAAGTCAGTGATTTTTTTTCCAAATGGGTAGTTATATGTAATTCCAATATTAATCTTTTTTCCCAAGGTTTAGGGTATCATTAGTCAGGAGTTGGGCAGAGTCTACCAGCTTTCTGATTTTGGACCCTGCCTTTTGTTATCCTGCTCTTCTTCTTCTGGAAAATAGTCTTGGGGGGAAGGAAGGCTGGTTTTGAGATATAAAGCCAAAGGGAATATGGTGACTTGTTCTGGTTTGGAGCTCAATGTCAGCCATTGAGCTGTCTCATCAGCAAAATTTTTGCCTCTGACCATTGTAGGGTCTAGTTTTTGATGACCCCAGCAGAATATGATAGTCACATGATTAAGTAACAAAATGGCCTCAAATAGGGCTAATATCTCCTCTTTATGTTTTATGGAATTTCCCTCAGCACTTAGTAATCCCTGTTCCCTATAAATGGTTCAGTGCACACAAGAGTAGCAAAAAGCATACCTGCTGGCTATGCAAATGTTTTCTTTCTTACCTTCAGCTCACACTCAAGCCTATCAAGGCAACTAGTTCCACTCACTGTGTCAAGGTTCCTTTTGGGGGGGCTTGAACTTAAATCACTTCTGTTTCCATTGTGACCCTATCTCTGATAAGCTGCTGCCATCTATGAATGGGACAGCTTCAGCCTCAGTCAAAGGAACATTGATTATGTCCAGCCTTCCTGAGCTCACCTGGTCAAGCATACCTTTGCAGTTGTGGAGGGGCTTTAGCAAGGCAGGGTTAAGGGCCCTTGTGGGGGAAAAGTGAGGCAGGGGTTGTGAAATAACAGATTCTGATATTGAATAATATGACTATTAGTCATCTATCTGTATAGTGCACAATTTAGGAGGGTCTCTACAAAGTTTAGGGTTGCAACTCTGTGGGATTATCCCAAAGTTAACCTATCTGCCTCCTTGACCTTAAGAGCAGTGGCCACTATGATACCTAAGCAGAGAGGCCATGTGGATGCTACTGAGTCCAATGTTTTAGACAGATAGGCAATTGGCCTCTTCCAGGGTCCAACATCCTGGGTGAGGACCCCTTTGGCAATTCTTCAACTTTCTGCCACAAACAGGTTGAAGGGTTTAGTAACATTGGGCAGAGACAGAGCAGAGCCTTGATTAGGGATGCCTTGGTGGTTCAAAGGGCTGCTGTCACCTTTCAGTGTGTTTTAAAGGACCAGTACTTGGGGTGGCTTCAAACAAAGCCCTTGCTTCTTCTGCAATGGATGCAATCCACAGCCTGCAGAAACCTGCCATTCTTAGAGATTCACAGACTTTTCTCTTTGTAGTGGGGCTAATTGAGAGATCAAAGCCAGATTTATTGCCCAAGAATTTCCTGGTACCTTTGAGTCCAAGAGGGTACATTTATTGACAGCATCTTGTAGCCTTTCAAGAAACATGTTTGGTGCCTTGTTGGGGATCTAAAGAACCTCAGAAGTTCTAGACAAATTATTCGGCTTCTTAGAAGCCTCTTTAAGTCCTACCCACAAATGTCAGTGATAGGCATACAATTAATCCCAGCCTACCCTAGAGTTATGATCCCAATCAGGAAAGTTGTCAGAAAGAGCCTCCTCTAACAACTGTCTTTCTTTGGCTTCAGTGTGACTGCCTCCATAAGGTTAGCCCTCTTGGCCTCCACCTTGATGTGGTCCTGCTCTTTTTACACCCCTGAAGTAAAAAGAGTCAGAGAGAGCTGTTGACAATCATTAAAAGCGGGCTGATGTATGCAAAAAATGAACTCAATGAGAGAAATAAGGACCTGTGGATCTCAGAGAAAGGAAGATTTGGACTCTCTGAACTATATATATGAAGGTGTAAAGGGGACATGGTCAAAGACAGTACTCTCATCCCTCCCTGATAGAACTTCTTGGAGAAGCAACAAGAGAACAAGTGGGGCTGGGGAAGAAATTGCACCTGGGAAAGTAGCAGCAAGGGAGGACGTGGAGGGATGTTGTGGGACTGGAGGAAGAGAAGAGACTGGAGGAAAGAGACATCACCACTTCCATCAACAGATCATCTCTCTCTGAGAAGGTAGAAGTTATAAGTAACTCTGATGATTTAAAAAACAGACTCAAGGTACCTTCAGGAGGAGACAGATAAATGAGAAGAAGTCTGGGGTCTACAAGAATTATTAAGCGGTGGCAACACTTTATCCTCATCTGAAGGGGATACAACAGGGACAGAAAGATGCCAAAAAGATTTTTTCATAAATTTCCTGTTGCAACTCTGGGAACTTTTGATATCCTGCAGATCCAGGACTTTGGCTGATTTAATTATGCTCTGGAGGCATATTTATAACCACTTTGAAGGATGGAGAATCAAATCTAGCCTTTGCTCTATTTATGAAAACTTTTCAGGATGGCCAGGCCTGCTAGTCACCAATTTCCAGAACTTCCATAATATGAGGGGATCTAGATATTCCTCAGATTGCATCCCATAGCCTTGGCTATTCCACCTTATGAAAGATTTGAACCCCAGAATCACAGGAACCCCCTAATCAACATGGAACCCAGACAAGAGGAATTAGATGATGACACTGGTTATATCCCATACAAAAGCTAAGGTTTAGAACAACAGGCAGAAATCAACGTAAATTGAGAGACAGAAACCTAATCAGATAGTGAGTTTGTGTATCCAAGAGAACTGAGATGACAATTCACTCATGGGTCCAATCTGTTAGGAAGAGAAGAAGATTTTCTCACTTGAGCAACAATGAAGGAGCAATTTTAGAGACAACTAGACACACACCCATGATCAACACAAGATAATTATCCATGAAAAACAAACAGTCCCTCCTCCCTTCCCAGTCTCCAGACAATCCTCACAGCTTTATGATCAGAGGCTCTGGGCCAAGCCCATGTCTTTCAGACAACCAGTTAATCCAAACCCCTACAAGGCTTTCTAATCAATCCAGGTGAAATGCCTCTCAGGATTTACACTCAACCTAGTTGACACACCTCTTGGCTTTACATTATTTCTAGATGAGACAGCACAGAGGATTTACCATCAACCTGTTTGATACAGCTTATGGCTTTGGAATCAGTCCTGTTGATATACCTTTAGGCTTTACATTCAAAGCAGAGAACAAATAAGGTACTTTTAAGCACTCGTAGCTCCTTTTGTCTTTCTTCAGACCCAAGATTCAATGGGTTACTATGTAGGATCCAAACTCCAGCCAAACATGGAGCTCCCAGTACCAGAGAAGAGAGTGTCTCTCTTTGTGTTTATGGGGTGGAGGTCCCAGAGGGCCGAGAGTAACAGCCTGGATTCTGGAAGGTATCTCACTGGGACCTTCAAATAAAACTCTGGGCCTTTCTGAAGTAAAAACAAGGGATTTATTCTGGCCAGGGCCAAAGGAAAAGAAAGCAAACAGTTCTGAAACCCTCAACCCTACACTGGGGTGAAAACAAAGTAATAACAACTAAAAACCAAAGAAGGGGGCAGGAGAGGCAATTGTAATCACAAGACACACTTCATAAAGTGGAAAGTACTTTTCTCAGAATTCACACTTTTAGTAAATACTCAGGAAGGTGAGCATGCATTAGCTTCATAGTTCACAAATATTGTGGTCAGGGTGCAAGTGGGTGAGGGTGGAGGAGTGAGCTTCTATGCAGGGGGCTCATGGCGAAGCGGGACAAATTCACAAAGGGTGAGATATCTGAACAAAATGGGGTCTGGCATAATTTTCATGTCAGACCATAGCATTATGACCCAGAATTCTATTTGTTTGGAACTGAATGTGAAGATTGTGGAATATGCTGAGCGAGAACACATATGGACTTAAATTTACTAACAAACAAAGTGCTTCAGGCATTTTTCAGGAGGAAAAGTCCAACCTACCTCCTGCCTCTGCACCACAGCCAAGAGATTCACAGAGCTGACCGCCTTGGCTTTTATCCTCTGGGCAATAAGCACCAAATGCCATCTGTTCCTCTGAGGAGACTGGCAGGGACCTTAGCTCTTCTGTCAGCCTCCCTGAGTCTCAGGATTCTGCACCCAGCACAGTCAGTATGTGTTCATGAAAATGACAAGTGGGTCACAGGAGAGCCTGAGTCAGTGCACAGCCATCATCCAGGTGAGACAAGGTGCCCACCCTGAAGGGTCTCCACAGGTCAATGGCTCAGCCTTTGGGGTCTCTGACTCTGACTCATGGTTGCTCACTTTGATTGTCTTCTCCTAGCTTCAGAGATGGGATGGGCATGGTGTGGAACCCAGCTTTTCAGGAGCTTAGGACACCATCTTAAAGTTAAGGAAGAGAAGTGGTGTTTCACATGGTGCTTCATGTGGATTCTAACACCAGCTTTCCTCAGGATGGAGAAGTCCCTACAGAAAGCTATCTCCACATAACTGAAGTGCAACTGTGACCAGGACATGGACATTACTGCCCTGTCCCATCGTGTCTTCATGGCATTTAACATGTTCCCAGTAAGCCCTAGTGTCTTCTGTAGCAAATGGACAAGTGGAAACTCCCCAGCTGCTGTGGAGCCAGGTCTCTTTGGCCTCCTTCAACCTGGGATGGCAGCCTCTCCTTCCATGGATCTTGTGGTCCTGTCACTGTTGAAGGTGCTGCACCAGTGGCCCTATAGAATACCCTCACAGAGGACACAGTGTCTCTCAGGACTGAATTGTGCTCCTGCATCCAGCATTGCGGTTACTTTGCTGCCATAAAGAGGGACTCCACTGTGCAGCTTCACATCAGTGGCTTTTTTAAAAATGGTGGAATCTCAGGCAGACATCAAGGAAACAGCTGGGTCATTCTGCTATCGCTTCGCTCTCTCAGATGGCCATCACATGCTCTTTCCCTGGTGTCTCTGAGATCTAATTTACTCTTCTTATAAGAACACCATTCATAGTAGATTAGACTTTAACTCAAACCTCACTTTTTCATAGTTACCTCTTCCAATACCCTGTCTGTGAGATCAGTCACACTGTGAGGTTCTGGGGGACACAACCCCAACCTTTAAATTTTGAGGGGACTCAGCTCAGCTCTTACTAGGTAGGAAGCTCTGACCTTCACATGGTCTCCTGCATCTCTCTAAACCTGGACTCGGGGTGTCACCAGAGTTCTCCAACGTTTTGCTATTTGTCCCCTTCATAACTAATAAGAATGTGTGGAGAATTCTATTTTTGATGTATGAATATCTCTTTGTCATTCAAAATATTATTATGTACTAATGTGATTGTATGTTTCTCAATGGGTCATAAGTATTGTGATTATTAATATTTTAGTACTCCAAATTTTCCATATTAGTCTCATTGATGTCCCTTGAAGATTGGTTTATGCTTTATTTTGCTATGAACCCCCTTAATATTTGGTTGTATCTTGAGTTTCAGGATAGTTCTGGATTCTGCTTTTTCTATCCAAGACTTTCTGAATAACACATTATCCAAATTTATGATTCCCATTATTAAAGAGTAGTATTTAGGAACTATGGACACTTTTTGAGACTGGAGTGAATTTTTCAAGACTATAAGTGTCATTCATTTATTACCCCATCACTGTATCCACACACAGAGAAACATGCTCATGTTCTATCTAAAAAATCCATTGGTTCACATTCTCAAATTTAATTACATTCTAAAACAGAGTTTGCTTACATATTCTCCTGTCAAATCAGCCACTTCTTTTTTCAATAGTACATCTCTTACATCTAATAGCAATCCATTAATTTACTTTTTTGAACCATACCTCTTTTTAAAACCAATCTCTAGGGGTCATCTTTGTGGATAACTACAGACCTGATGAGGGCAGAATACACAGGAAAGATCATAGAATTGGGGTAAGAATGAGGATGTGAAGGAGAGGACCTCCTCCTTTGAAGACACTGGGTTCTGAGGCCAAGAGAGTGGGAGTCATAACCTGAGGATCCAGGGGACATAAGCCATGGATATGTGCAATCAAGCAGAGCCAGGAAGAGAGATGGTGCCCTTCAAGTGGGAGGTGAGGAAATCCTGACCTGGGCTGATCTTGATCAACTCAGTGGACAGGGCAGGGTCAAACAGAGGGAGAGAGTTGGTGCAGCTAGAGATGGAAGATGGGCGAGGACAGGTGGTGCCCTTCCTATAAATCAAGACCCAAAGTTTTTTGTATTGCTGGTCTTTTTCACATCTAGATCACAAATGAATCAGAGCACAGAATTGGCCATTCTGGCCACAAAAACAGTGATACATTCAACATCCAAGAAGCTTGTAAACTTCCCACACTTTCTGGGATTGTGACCTAAACCACAGCCTCTGTCATGGATGGAACAAAGCATGAACAAAACCTAAATGTTATCAAATAGTGCACTACATAAAGGACTTGAGATTGACACTGTCTTTGGCCCCAGAAAGCAGAACATTTTCTTTCAGCAATTCTGAGCTTCCCTGTATAACCTGAGTCTCAACATCCTGGAGACTGTGCTGAGTGACTGGAGGAACTAGCCCTGTAGTTGTGCACAGCCTGCCAAGCACTGCTGATTTGCATGTGCCCACAGCACAGCCCACTCTCTTGAGAACTTCTTAAGAGGCTGCTCACACCCTGTGCAGGAGTCAGTCCCTGTCAGGACACAACATGGCCATGAGGGCCCCTGCTCAGCTTCTGGGGCTCCTGCTGCTCTGCCTCCCAGGTAAGGAGAGACAGCACTGTGGATGTCCTCAACACAGTGTGGTCAGTGCTGCCTGGATCTGCAGGGAAGTCCTCTTGTGAAATGAATAATTCTGTGGCTATTTGCTTTTGTTTCTTTTTTTTTATTGGTTGTTCAAAACATTACAAAGCTATTGACATATCATGTTTCATACATTAGATTCAAGTTGGTTATGAACTCCCATTTTTACCCCAAATACAGATTGCAGAATCACATCTGTTACATATCCACATTTTTACATAATGCCCTATTAGTATCTGTTGTATTCTGCTCCCTTTCCTATCCTCTACTATCCCCCCTCCCCTCCCCTCCCATCTTGTCTCTCTACCCCATCTACTGTATTTCACTTCTCTCCTTGTTTATTTACCCATTCCCCTCGCAACTCAGATGTGACATTCACATGACCCAGTCTCCATCATCTCTTTCTGTATCTCCAGGAGATAGAGTCACCATTGCCTGCAGGGAAGATCAGGATATTAGCTATTATTTAGCCTGCTGTCAGCAGAGACCAGGTCAAGCTCCTAAACACCTTATCTATGCTGCAACCACTTTGGAATGAGAGGTTCCATCAAAGTTCAGTGGCAGTAAGTCTGGGACAGATTTTACTATACCATAAACAGCCTGAAGCCTGAAGATGTTGCCACTTATTACTGTAAACAATATTACCATATCCCTCCCACAGTGACACAGGCCATGACTAAAACCTCCCTGGGAACAGGAGTGTAAGGCTGGGTTGCTCCAGCTGCTCTTCCTGCTGCCTCCACCTACTGAGGGCACAGCTCAGAGGCACCAGATTCTTAAGGTCATTGAGAGGGTTTCCTAGAAGCAGAGAGAGGGGTCCTCTGCCTTGCAGTCCTCTTACTCTTCCTCAACCCCAGTAGCTCAGACAAGACCATTCTTCTTGCACAGTCATTTGATCCCATTCAGACAGGGGACTAATTGGAGTAATTTTGAAGAAATGGTCCCATTTTTGAATCTAGGGTTATAGACCTGGTAATCAATGGCTGATAGGAATCTAACTACATGTTTTAAGAATGTTACTGGAAAATGTAAAAATTCTAGAAGAGTTTCTGGAATGGTTCTCCTGATGACATTCCCACTGGTGACAGCTTCTCGGACAGTTGAGCAGGTGTCAGCATGGAGCTTCAGGTGCTGCAGTAGGTGGCCAGCACAGGTCCAGGCAGCCTCATGAGGCACAGGTCATGTGACATGCATAGTGAGACATGGAGACATGAACTCTAGCCACAGCCTCTTTATCAGCCTGAGGGCTGAGAATCATGAGGTCCAGTCTCTTTCTTTCTTACTGTGATGTCATAGTGTTACCTGGATGTGATAGAAGCCATCCTGTATGCTTAAGCAGAATGGTCATGGTCATGAATCATAATAAACAAACTCCAGGACAGAGTTTGTTTCCTCTGTGTAGCTGTGGCATGAGATGTGAGGGACACTGGGTGGTGTCAGGTTGGGTGGATGGAGAGAGGCCTGGAGCATTAGTGTGTTAGTAGAGCATATGCAGATGGTGGATGTCATGTTCATGAGACCGAGTGAGGAAATCCTTCCTGAGTGTAGGAGGCTCAGCACAATTGCCTATGCCAGGTGGACTACAGAAGAAGCAGGGGACACTCATCCTTTATCTTTTCAAGCTCTTCCTCCTCCAGAGCATGAGCTTCTCCTACCACCAGTCTTGGACATCAACCTCAAGTCCTTTGTCCTTTGGATCTGGACTTGCACCTTCTGCCCTCTCTGGGGATCATGGACCTGCAGCCCTGGACTGGGAATGTGTCATGGTCTCTCTCCTTCTGTGGTTTTTGGCCTCTTGGCTGAAATGCAAACTGAGGAAGGCAAGGCAATGCTGGTAACAACCAGTTTGGATAGATTATCAGCCTTGCAAGAAATGCAGAGAGGGAATTGTTGACAATGTCTTTTTGGAAGAGCTAAGGCCAGGCAGTTACAAGTAGATCAGAGTTTAAAATAAGTGCTTCATAAATGAATGATCATTTAAATGTCATTAAGGAGCAGGGACTGTCAATAATTTGCATGAACAAACATATAGACTGGAGAGAGTCATCTTCTACTATCCCATTTAGGCTCATGAACCAATGTCATGAGGGACCCTTCTTGAACTCCTATAACATCAACTTCATCCCACACAGTTCATGTGGCTTCTGGCACTTCTGCGCATCCAACTCGCCAACCGGGCTGGCCACTGTTGACCCCCTATATCATACCTAAAGCACAGGACTAGACTGTCCCTCAATGTCGACCTGACTCCAGTAGACCTGACCAAAACTGGGAGGGCTGGGAGGGATTCTTGTCTGTGCCTTTGCTTTCAGCCTGTATCTGCCAGAAATATAATATGGAGATTTTCTGAAAGCTTTAAAAGATGGAAAAAGTTCTTACATGTTGCACCATTGGATCAGGAACCTCAACTGTAGAAGAATAAGAACCTGAGTGGACTTGATCATGACATCATTATGTATGCAGTGACAGCTGCGTTAATGAAGGGAGAAACACACAAAAAATCCAGTTCCACTGACCGTGGGCCCTGTAAGGTTGATTCTCTTCCTACCTGGAGTGGAGAACGATCAGAAGCACTGACCTGTGTGGTTCTGTTTCTCTCAGACATAGAAGATTAGCTCTTCAGAATTGCAGGGTCATCCCCACCCTCTTGATCATGCCAATGAGCACCTTAGAAACTTCTGTTTCTCTCTACCCAAATTTTACTTTTCTGGTCAAAAGTTCTTGACCTAGAGATTTGTCATCGTCATTCTTGCATTAAACTGAGTGACAAGATGAACACATGATTGTCAGATCCCATAGGACAAGAGACTAATTATGAAGAAAGTGTCCCATTTTTGAGGCTAGGACTATTCATCCTGGTGATCAATGGTTAATAGGAATCTATCTACACATTTTAAGAAAGTGACTGGAAAATGTGTCAATTCTGGAAGAGCTGCAGAAATGATCCTCCTGATGATATTGCCACTAGTGACAGCTGGTAGGACAGTTGAGCAGGTGTCAGCATGAAGCTTCAGGTGATGCAGAAGGAGGCCAGCACAAGTTCAGGCAGCATAATGGGGCACAGGGAATGTGACATGCACAGAGAGACAGGGAGACATGACCTCTAGCTACAGCCTCCTGGTAAGCCTGAGGGCTGAGAATCATGAGGTCCAGTGTCTTCCTTCCTCACTATGATGTCATAGTGTCACCTGGATATGACAGAGGCCATCCTGGCTGCTTAAGCCAAGGTCTGAACTATGTTGGCCATGAACTAGGATAAGGAGGCAGGAGGACCAGGTACAGGCTACTTTCAGCTCTAAACCCTTCACCTCTGGGCCTTTGTGTGCCAAGGTCAGGAGACACAGCCACGTGTGTGGCAGGTGTGTCTGTAAAGCTGCAAGCTGCTCTGCCCACCTGCTCTCCTCCCAGCAGCACAACCCAACCAGGGGTGGGCTCTGAGGCCTTCACCTCAGGATCCTCCTGCATGGATCTCAGACAGGTGGAGTTAGGGGAGCCCAGCAGTGAAAGAGCAGCCCCTGCCCATCAGGTGAGAGCAGGTGGGCTCCAGGGTGAGCAGGCCTGCTGGGGGTGGGACCCTTAGGTGTGTGGTCACCACTGCTGGTGCACACACACACAGACACACACACACAGGCACAGACACACCCCCCCACACATAGATACACACTCACACTCACACAAACCGATACACAGACACAGACATACACACTCACACCCAAACAGTCACACACACTCACACACAGAGACACTCACACACACACACTCACACACACACTCATACACACCAACAAGCACACACACACTCACACACACATATACAGACACACAGACACCCACATAAACTCACATACACACATACACACATACACACAAACTCTCACACACACACTCACACACATACACAGACACTTACACTCAACAAACACACATTTGTAGACATACACACATACACAGACACACACACTCACACACATGGACACACACACACACACACCACAGTAGCCTGAGAATAAGGTTGGGAGAGAAATCATGAACATGGATCATAATGCTAGGCATAACTTTTCATTTCTCTCTCATTTGAGGATCCACAGGTGCTTCTGTGATGTCCCAGGCTCCTCCCTCCTGCCTTCACCATCTACCTCCTGCAGGTCCACCCAGAACCTTCTACAGACAGAGGGATACAATGATTCTTGCAGAAGGCAGGAAAGTCTGTGTGGTTTCTAAACCTTTGGGCTTTCATTTGTCTCTGGGTCTCAGGCAACTTCAGTGGCAGAGGATCAGGGACAGATTTCATATTACAACTCAGGACAGTGAATGCTGAGAAGGCTGTTGTTATTGCTGTGTGCAAGCTATGAAATTAACTATAAAAATTAAGGTCTAAACCCCACAAACTTACCTGATGGGTGGCCCAGCTCCACATGTGTTGCTTGTCAGGGGAGAGGCACTGCAGATTCTCTGTCTATTGAAGAGAAAGATTCTAGAATCTCAGGGGCACAGAGAATAGTGAAGGACCCTGGACCATGTACTTAGCTTAGAGCTCAAAATCTTTTTAAGACCTCATCAGAGGGGCAGGGCAAGAGCAGGAGGGAGGGTGAAGGGTCTTTGGGAGCCTCTGGTCAGCCCAGCATGATGGAAGGTGAGCTGAATGACCACTCAGGCTGGGGCTCCCTCCCATCAGGTGCCTTCACCAGGACTAGGCTCAGAATCAGGTGGTTTGTGGCAACACAAAGGTATGTGTTTTCTTTAGCATTTATTTTGGTGTAAACCTCGTCTGCATGTGGCTGGACTTAGCAGGGCTGTGATGACCTCCTCTTTCTCACCCTTCTTTGCACTTCGTTTATCCCTGGCCCACATCCCTCTCTAGCTCAGGGTCAGGCTCAACATTTTACACCACACACCCAAGGAGGCCTCATGTCGTTTAATTTGACCAGATTCAGTCATGGGTTCTCAGATAACAAGGGAGTGCTATGAATCCCATGGATATATTTTTAAATAATGAGCCAAGTGTGAAAGAATTACAGAACTTAAAATAGAAGCCACATTCCAAAAACTGGGTAGGTGTAAGAATCTGTAAGCCAATCCTTGCTCAAGTGGAGAGAAATATTATTACTCTTAGGACCATCGCACTGAATGAGAAGGTAAATGGGACATGGTAAAGGCCAAGTCTTGTTCAGCACAAAACCAAGGTCCTTGTTGGCTGGGGTGGGCACACTGCTGGGGTTGGGCTTTACCTAGAAATCTAGATGAAATATCTTCTCTTTCTCAGAGAGAATCTCAAATGTCATAGATCCTGCCTGGCCCTCAAAATTGTCCTTGCCCACTGCAAGCCTCATGGAAATGTGGTGTGTCCTGCACTCTCCAGTGGCCCAGTGACTCAAGGGTCAGTGAAGCTCCTGTCTAAATGTGCTTCTCTCACATCACACAATCTAGTACACCCAGTGGGGCAGGGTAGAGTTCCTACCAGGTGACCTTTCCCACAAGATAGACCTGGGGTGAGTCCAGAGAGAATGGTCACTCAGGAGGGACCTTGTGGACAAGATGGACAGGAGGTTAACCAGAAGGCAAAACTGAACTGGGAAGATGAACAGACATGCAAGAGCCCAAGGCCATGTCCCTGACACACACAGAGTTGGTCAGTGCAGAATCACAGGAGTGGGGGGGCACTTGAGGACTTGGCATCCTGCAACTTTTGCCCTCTAAGACCTTAGCAAATGCCCACAGGAGAAACCCAGCCTGCTGTTGAAAACTCAGCCATGTCAATCAACCTCTCAGCTCAAGGCGACCCCCAAAGCACAGTCAGGTCCTCTTCCCTAGGGCAGCCCCTCTCCCAGGACTATGTCAGAGTGCTGTGGACATTCAGGTTTAAAATGTTAAAGTGGGAACACAAAAAACAGGTAAGCTTCTGCCCCCACTAACAGGTCCAATCTGTCTCAGGAATTTTAGGCCTCCTTTTAATTTCTTGTCCCAGGCTTCTGTGACAAGCTTGAGTGTAAAGTGGTTATTTTATGGTTATTTTCTTCTGTGCTTAGTACAGTGTTTTTCATGGTCTGCTGAGGCCTGCGACATCCTAAGTGAAAGTGAAAGTTCATTTTTTAACCGAATATAATGTATGGGTTTCAGTTTTGTTGTTCAGTTTTATACATGTAGATTTAGAGACCACAAAACCTGTATACTGCATGGACACAAAGGGTGAAAATGATGAAAACTCTGAAGAAAGGATGATAGTCAAACCCGAGCTCAGAATGACTGAGAGTGAGTGACTCCATATTCCAGGTAAGGGCAGAGCCTGTATGCTTAATTCCTCCTGTTTAAACTCTGTTCTAATAACTACAGTGATCCATGAAGAAGAGGTTTAATATTTTAAAATAGAATTTTTTTTAAAAAGACTTGAATTAAATGAACAAATTATCCTACTTAGGAAAATATACTGTGTTTGAGGTTTCCATTTCTAACAACATATTCTATCAAGAATACAATTGAAATTAAAATAAGTATTTTTTAGTGTAATATAAGGAAAATATTGCAGAGCAGTTAGAAAACTCAATCCTTAAAATTGAAAAAAATGTTCTCATTAAATAATTTTTTATATCTTAAATCAATTTCATCAATAAAAAGGTGTTTTTTGTTTTTCTTCAACTGACGAGAGTGTCAGAATAACATTATTTAAGTGAGAATTTCTAGGAATTTTTTTCCTATTGAAGTATAAAAATAAAATTAATTAAGAAAACAAGGGCTGGGGATGTGGCTCAAGCTGTAGCACATTCGCCTGGCATGCGTGCGGCCCGGGTTCAATCCTCGGAACCACATACGAACAAAGATGTTGTTTCTGCCGAAAACTAAAAAATAAATATTAAAAAAGATTCTCTCTCTCTCTCTCTCTCTCTCTCTCTCTCTCTCTCTCTCTCTCTCTCTCTCTCTCTCTCTCTCTTTCTCTCTTTTAAAAAAAAAAAGAAGACCAAAAACTGAATGGGAAAAACTGATAAAAATTCTGATTACACTCCAAATTCTTCTGAAACAAAAGTCAAAGCCTGGTCAAGAAAAGACCACTTGAGTTACAGCAGGAATCACCTGGACCCTTATACACCTTTTCCTACCCAATCTCTGTGAGAAGAGGCAGGGTTAAGAGCAAAGTACCCAATTCCCTGGTCCCTCCCATGGCCCAGGAGAAACAGAGCAGCACTTTCTTGTGACTTTCTACCTCATCTGTTGGATGCCTGGTGGACTGCTCTCTCTATCACATGACTCAGAACTCAGACAGGGACAAGCGCAGGACTCAGGGCTCAGGTGAAGGAACTGTGGACAGCAGTGGTGGGCACCACTGTGTGTGACCACTCCATGAAGGAAAAGGGATCAGGAAATACACAGCACACCCAGGCCCTAAAGAAGCTTTCATGGGACCCTTAGGATTACCAGCTCATTTCTAAACAGCCATGGATTCTGGGGAAACTGGGAGGGGAAGCACACACTTAGGCACCTCCATGCCCAGGAAAGATAAAAGCCTTCACCCAGGCAAACCCCAGTCCTCAGAGAAAGCCCTGACAACTAGTGAATGGGTTTCACATCAGAATTCAAAGACTGTGCAGGTGAGTGTTTAATTCAAAGGCTGCATTTCAACAGAAGATGGCAAGGCACCCAAAGGAGGAGGGAAACATGAGCCATTCAAAGAAATAAAAATCTTTAGAAACCTCCCCAGCAGAAAAAGACATCAGAATGACAGAATGTCAACTTTCTAATGTCTGCCTTACAAAGGCAGCTTGGAGACTTGGGATGCCACTGTCCATCACTCTTACTATGACATGTGGCAGACTGTGTGCTGGTCAATTACATCCTGGTGGCCAAAGAAATTGTGCTGATGCTGCTTTTAGAACTATGCTGTCTCATGTGGAGCACAGTAGCCACAGTGACTCTATAAACTTAGATTCAGTTAAATTTTACAATGAACATTTTATTGGCACTTGGTTTTTTCCCATGTCTAATCTCACAGGCCATGTGTGCCTAACAGGTGCCACATGGGACAGCTCAGATACAGATCTCTTCAACATGGCAGAAGATTCTGTTGGCCAGTGTTGTTCTAAACGATTCTCAAGGTCTTTGTAGAAGCTGCAGCTCAGAACACAAACCTCACCAGCCACTGGAGGCCTCAGGTCCTTCCCCAGATGGTGTAGCTGTTGTGGCCTAGAATATGCTCTGGAAGGCTCCTGGGATGATGGGAATGGGGCTGCATGGACAGATATAGAAAAAAAGAACAGGGTTCCAACCACCTCTGACAGTATGCCCTGCAGCCGAAGGGAGCCTTTGTAAATCCACACCTGTGGCATCTCACCTGGATTACAGTGTCCAGATGTGCCATACTGTCCCAGGACTATTTTATTTTCTGAATATGAAATTATCTGTTTGTCTTGTACCCTCAAGTTGGTGTCTGCATCACAGGAGGGATCATTATCTGATCTCTACAGAATCCCTCTGGTGACTAATGCAATAGAATGAGCTCCATCAGCAAGAGACATGGTTTTCCAGGAAGCTGTCTTGGTACCATTTCTGACACCATGAGATGCAATACCAAAAATCAACCAGTAGATGTCAGAACAGACCACAACTTGCAAAGAGAAGCTTGCTCTTGGAAATGCTAGGTAAGTAAAAGAGTGATACTATCCTTTACCTACAGGGAGATCCCCAGGCTTGAATTGAGACTCTGTGTGGCCAGGAGCATGTGGAGGACCTGCCTTGGGGCTGAGGTGTGGGCAAACACTCTCTGTGTTGGGGTCTGAGACTGGATGCCCAGCACTTCTTTTGCACTCCTCCACCTAGTAACTAAGGCAACTTCTTTAGTATTAGTAAAACTGGCCTCATTCAAATGTTGATGCCTCAACTAATTGTTGGTGTGTTTGCAGAAATGGTCATAAGAAGAATGGAGGGTAAAGAAGGTCATCCAGTTGAGGATGATCCCACAGGAATCATGTCCTTCTAAATAGATGTCCAGGGAGCTCTCTGTCCAGGGAGCTCTGTCCATCCTTCTTAGGCCACAAGGAGAAGCTTGTAAGGACATACAAGAAGGGAGCCATAGAAAGAGAGCCTATGATAGAGGGGTCATCTGCTGCCCCTTGACTTTGGACCTCCAGTCTGCAGAACATTGAGAGGACACATCTTTACTATCTGAGCCACTGAGACCAGAGTGATGTGTCTCCCTATGACAGTCACTGAAATGTGACTGGAGGCATGACAGGAAGGTGTGCCTTGTCCTTGACACCTCTCTCTCTCTCTCTCTCTCTCTCTCTCTCTCTCTCTCTCTCTCTCTCTCTCTTGTTCTCTCTCTTCTCTCTTCCTGGCTTCCTGAGGTGAGCAGCTCTGCCCTGCAACATAAGCCCTGCCAAGCTGTTCTGCCTGCACACAGACCCCAGCCAAGGTGCCACGGTCTGTGGCATAAAACCTCTGAAACCAAGAATCAAGATCAGCCTTTCCCCAGGAGGTTTTTGTGGAGGTGTTTGCTCACAGTGGTGGGCAGCTGATGAGCACACCCTGCACCTTGTTAAAGGCAGCTTTTCCTCCTAGGTGATCAACTGGGGCACTCGTGTGATTCACATGCCAAAGTGAATAATTCTAAACCCACAAGCACTTATTGTCAAAGGCATAGACAGATATCAGTAGAATCACCAGGTGAGGAGGTACAGGAGGCTGAGAAAAATCTGCAGTCTGGACCTCTCTGGTGGACTGTGAGAATACAATATTATGCAGTCTTCTTCTTCTTTTTTTTTTTTTTTTTTTTTTTTGGTGCCTGGGATTGGACTCAGGTGCACTCAACCACTGAGCCACATCCCCAGCCCTATTTTTGAATTTTATTTAGAGACAGGGTCTCAGTGAGATGCTTAGCACCTTGCTTTTTCTTAAGGCTGCTTTGAACTCATGATCCTCCAGGCTCAGCCTCCCAAGCCACTGGGATTACAGGCATGTGCTACCATGCCCAGCTTAAATTAGGCAGTTTTTATAGACAGAGAAGATATCAGAAGAATGACCAGGTTATGAGGTATAGGAGCTTAAGAGAACCTTCTTCAGTCTGGAGCTACCTAAAGTACTCTGAGAATACAGAATTAGGCAGTCTTTACCTATATTGACAAATGAGTTCAGGATTAAGGGGAGAAACAGAGAATCCCCTATTTCTAAGACCAATATCCCTAATAGCCAGACCTGCTAATTAATATCTGTAGTGTGAACTTCAATCCCTGTATTAACGTTAGTCCTGTTTTGAGTATCTGTTAGCTATATAAATCGCATGTGATACCACTAAGTGGAACCCCAACATACACTACTCTGCATCATTCAGAAAATAAGAAGAGACACACTCTGGTCTGCTCTAATGGAAGCTGAGGGGGAAGGAAAGATGGTGAATACACAAAGAGGTACTCTCTCCCCTTCTAGGCAATGTACTTTAGAGCCTGGCTGCCTCTGAGTAGTGCCCTCAGCAGTTGGAAGCAGCAGGAGGAGCAGCTGAGGCAGCCCAGCCTCACACTTCTGCTTTTCTGGGATGTTGGTGTCAAGGCCTGTGTCACTTTGGAAAGAAAACTTCTATGCTGTTGAAAGTTGAAAGTAATAAGTGGCAACATCTTCAGGCTCCAGGCTGCTCATGCTGATGTTAAATCTGTTCTGGATCCTCTGATGCTGATCCTGGATTGGACTTCATGTTGGAAAAAGTTTGCAGAATACATCAGGAAATTGGAGCTTTCCCTGCTTCCTATTGATATCAGTGTCAAATAACTAAGACTCTGACTTGCCTGGTGGGACATTGTGATTCCGTCTCCTTAAGCTGTAGACCTGGATTGTGATTATCTATATCCAGATTTGGTGTTCCTTGGATTTACACACTATAGCTCCTTCTCTGTATTCTTTAGTAATCAGATCAATGTCTTCAGGAAGAGAGGTCCCTTCTCTGCCAAAACTCCTCATTGATACCCTTGGATCTACAATTGTTTTCCTTCATTTATGGAGAATTCCTACTAAATTCTTTCTCTATTTATGAAGACTCTGTAATCTGAGTGTTACATCTGATATCTGAGATTGGAAACATACAAACCAATATCCACATACTGAACCTTGTTATGAGAGAATGCATTTATAGACCAAGTACATCAGATCCCACTGTGCTGGAAAAATCACCAAGTGTTGAAACTTTCTGCTTTAAAATAAAAGTAGCTTGGTCCCCAGGAATTGTATGGGCACCCTTATGTCCATGCTGTGTCCTTACTGGAACTGAATTCTGCAGACTGTGACCACCAAAGTAGAAGTCCTCGGGGAGTGGGCTGTACTCTGGGCACATGCAAATCCACAGGGCTTGTCAGGGCTGGACACAGATGCACGACTAGCTCTTCTAACAAATTCAGCAGAAATTCAGTGTCTGCCTGTTTCCCTGGGCATCACATATTTGCCCACAGAGTATGTTCTAATTTGGGAGGGCGGGGCAAGAAATAGCCTCAGCCTTGCCCCCTCTGCATGGCCTGTTAGTTCATTCTCCTCCAGCTTCAACACATTCTGAGCTTGCTAGATTCCATCTATGACAGGAACTGTCCATTAGGACACAATTTCTTCATATGCATGAGTGTTCTAGCTCCTTTTCTTGGTACCCGTGAATATCACTGAGGCCAGGGCAGCTTCCTCTTTACTCTGATTCCCTGACACTGTGTTTCATTCAGGGAAGCAATAGAAAAATATGGGGAGCCACATCTATTTTAAAGAGTGTCACCTACCTGACCCAGCTGTCATGAACAGCCAAGCATATTTATTCCTCCATCTCTGAAGACTTGGTCCCACTGCTTCCATCAAAGCCATCCAAGATCAGGGATCTCTCCCTTCCCATCGGAACTATGAGCTTCTGTTCTAGCTGCTCATGATTACACATGTCCATGCCTGCTGACCCTGGATGTCAGGTTCATGCTTCTGCTCGCTATAGTCCCATAACTCAAGTAGCTGTGTTCAGAGATGGATATCCTTCCTCTATTCCTAAGTGTGAATTTCTTCCATCACCAAGTATCTATTTGTTCCTTAAAGAACCCAATTCTAATGGATGTTTTAGGACTGCAGGACTCAAGCAGGGTGAGGAAGAAATATGTGTGCATGCAGTCTCATTGGTCCTGAGGGTGCCCTTAATTGGGGTTAGTTGTACCTTTCACTCACTGTGGGCATCCAAGAAAGAAGGAAGGGAAGAGTACTCAGATGGATGAGGTTCCTATGTAAGGAACAGAGTCCAGGCATGGTGAGGGGGACACTCTATGAGGCACAAAGTGGAGATGGCCAAGAAGTGGTATCAGAGTGCAGCAGGTGTGTGGATGTGTGGGGAGGAGTGGGGACAACTTCCAGAACCCACATTTCTCTTCATTCTTTGCTGAACTCTTTTTCACTTGCTCACATGCTTCTTTATCTCTTTATCCTGCTTAAATCCAGGGGCCCTATGGGAAGCCATTAATAACTCTGCTCCACTCTGAATGAGAAGAGTTTGGACAAGCTTAAAATATGCAGGTTTCCAGAACTTTGTAGATTCAAGGGTGTCAATGAGGAGCATTGAAGTGAGGGAACCTCTTCTTCTGAAGACTTTGATCTGATTACTATATAATATAGAGGAGGGGCTGTAATCTGTAAATCCAAGTAAGATTAAATGTGGATATAGATAATCACAAGCAGAAATAAGAAGGTCACTCTTATTCCTCTGATGGACAGAGACACCTCCTGACCTTGGATGACTTGGGTGTATGTAGAGGGACACAGCATTCATGAACAATCTCTTGCTTAGCTGGAGAAGCCAGTAAGAGTTAGGACAGATCCTGCTCATTCTTATAAATTATGACCTCCCCCCCCCATATTTGCATTGATTTTCTCATTCACAGTAAGGGCACGAGGGAAATAGACCAAAGAGGAACTGGTCTCATTTCACTAATATCTGCATGTGCTCAAGGAACCCTCATTTAACTTATTGCAGTTAATGTATTTCTGACCTGACTGAAAGCCCCTGTCAGGATGAAATGGAGACCAAGAAAGCACATGGCCACCTTCAAAAGACCAAGTAATATTCTACATTCAGGCACAAGGAGGATGCTGTCTTTTATTTCCCAAAAGGAGCACATTATCCACAGCCAAGTCCATGGTGACCTGTTTACTCTAAAGACACTTGGGCACCCTGGACCTGTGCTGAGTGACTGGCAGGAGCCTTCCCTGCAGCTGTGCCCAGCCTGCCCAGCCCTGCTGGTGCTGAAGGTTTGGTCCAGTGGGGCCAAGGTGAGAGATGATTGATCCTGTAAGAGGTGGGGCCTGGTAAGAAAGGGTCAGGTCTGGAGCTACTGCCCCTGGAAGGACAGTGCGGTTCTCACACACTGAGGGCATCTTCAGCAGAGTGTGTTGTCATGAGGCCACACCACAAGCCTGGCCACTGCAATGTGCAGCTTGTTCCCTCTGCACGTTAACAGCACTGTGACACAGGGGCCTCCCCAGAGAATAAGTGGGACTGCCAAGCCTAGGACCCTTAGCCTTGAAAACCATCAGTTAAACCTTTTTATTACACAGTACTTGCTTAACTCAGATGTTTTGCTATAGCAACATATAAAGGACCAATATGTGCTTCTTGTTACTAAGGTTTTAGATGCAAATTTCCTTAATGAACTGCATTGGAAATTAAGAAACTCTATCTGAATAGTTGTGTTTGAAAGTTACTCTCAGATCTCATGGATACGAACTACTCAACAGTGTAAGATGGCAGTTCTCATCCAGAAGGTGGTTCTGGAATTCTGCACTGGAACAGCTCTTAATGAGGCTGATGATGCTGTCCACCCTGAACCTTTTAAATAGGATGCAGGTCTCACTGATTTTCTTAGTGCCTCACTTTTGCTGAGGCTGGCTTTGAAATCATGATCTTCCTGACTCAGCATGGACTTAATCTCATTGCTTTACCTCCAATCACAGAAGACATTTTATTTATTCAAAGTCAGTCCACCCCCCATTGGCTCTTTCCACATAGATGCACCCAACAGGGAATTTGCATGCTGGTTCCTGGGGAGGACATTCCTGCAAGGTTTACATAAAAGCTCAGCTCTAACCTGGCCTTGACTCACCAGGACTCCTCAGCTCAGCTTCTCAAAATGAGGCTCCCTGCTCAGTTCCTGGGGCTGCTCCTGCTCTGGATTTCTGGTGAGAACAGAGGGGATGGGGAGGAGAAGTGGGAGGGGGGTGAGCTCAGTGCTTCCTACATGTGAGCTCTGTACATGTCAGTTGTGTGGATGTCACTGCATAGAATAGGGCATGTGATGTTCAGATCCATGAAAGGGAGGACATTTCTAGAAAAAAACCAAATCATCTACTTGTGAAGACAGGGACATAAAAAGAGGAGAGTGGTATGGTCAACCTCTAGACAGGCATTGTACACGTAAAACTCTATCTTATATGACATTGGGTATTTCTGGATGGAAACCCAATCTGTGTACTCAAGAATACACAAATAATTTAGTTGAGAAAGGAACAAAATAATTAAAAGTTTTCATAATATTATGAATAGACTTTCATTTCTGTCATGATTTCAGGGTCCATTGGGGACACTGTGATGACCCAGAGTCCTCTCTCCCTGTCTATCAGCGCTGGACAGCCAGCCTCCATCTCCTGCAAGTCCAGTCAGAGCCTCCTACACAGTAATGGAAACACCTATTTGCGTTGGGTTGTGCACAAGCTAGGCCAGTCTCCACAGAGTCTAATATATAAGGTTTCCAACCAGTACACTGGGGTCCCAGACAGGTTCAGTGGCAGTGGGTCTGGGACAGATTTCACACTGAGAATCAGCAGGGTGGAGGCTGAGGATGCTGGGGTGTATTACTGCTTGCAAACCACAGAGAGTCCTCCCACAGTGGGGCAACCCTGAACAAAACCCTCCCTGCCTGAGTGGGCCAGCTGCCACCTGTGCTGCTTCTCTGGGCAGCAGCTCTACAAATTGTCAGAGAGAAAGAAACTGCAACTGGGTCCTCTAGACCTTGAGTGACATGGCCACAGCTCAGTCACCACATATCAAGTTGCCACCAACTGCAAAAGCCCTGGCATGGCACCAGCAGAAGGAAGACCCTGAGGAATAGAGTTGGAGTGTTCCATGTTGAAATTGATTCAGCTAAAGAGGCCCTAAGAGCTACGCAAAAACACTGAGTTCTTCTGTCAAAATAAAGATGGGAAATATTTTCAGTATAAATCTAATCTTTATTTTTCACAGTAATTTTAATAAATAGGTATCAAGTGTACTCATCCTGTTGTGTTCATGCATGCACAACAAAATTAGTAACACCCAGGGGTGCTGAGGGGTAAGGTTGGATAGTACACTGAGATTGAAGTCAAATTGTCACCAGCTTTTGTTAAGGTGTTAGAAATTTAGTATGTTATAATATACCCCAAATTACCAATATAGGGGGAAAAGGCTATCATATAAATAAAAAAAATGAGAAGCAAATAGAAATACTGTATTCGCAAAATAAACTAAAGAGAAAGGTGGTTGTAGTGGAGGAGATTCAGGGATTAAAAAGGCAGGAGGAAGAGAGAAAGCACAGAAGAATGGCCAAGGGAAACTCCTCCATGTGTGTAATTTTGCTGAATGTAAATAGGTGAACATCCATTCAAAATGTGTAGATTGGCAAAATGCATTGAAATTGTGTATATACATGTTCATTTAATAATCTCACCTTAGGTCTCAGAACAAGCAGAGCTTGATAGTAAAAACAAGAGAAAACATCAGGAAAAGTAGTCATGATACTTTTATGTATTATGTATCAGAAGTACATATTTTTTCAAATTTGATTGAAGGGAAAAACAAAATTATACAATGATAATGGTATCTGTTCTCCAAGGTGATAAATATTACAAACATACATGCACCAAAAATCAAGGCTCCAAACACATCTAAAAGTGAGGACTAATTTGAGGGACAAATAGACAACAATTAAGTAACAGATGGGACCCCACTACTGTACTTTCAATAGTCCCTGGGACCCCCAGGCAGAGGACAAGTCAGGAAACAGAGACCTGCATCAATGCTACCCACCTAATAGACATGTAGGCGGATTCCACCCACAATGACTTGCTGCATGATTGCTCCAGTGCACATGGAATGTTCCCCAAGATCCTGCATGTGTTAGGTCACAAAACACATCTCAAAGACATTATAAAGATTTAGAAGATAGAACATGCATATTATCTCCTCTAATGATGACGGTATAAAGTTACAAGTTAATAGCCAAAAGTGAACAGGATAATTCAGAAATATGAGGAAAGATAATGCACTCATAAGAGTTGGCTCAAATAAAATGTTTTAGTGAGCTCTTTATTTCTGGGACCAAGAGACCAGACATGAACACTGAGAGAAGAACAGGTTTTTTTTTTTTTTTTTTTTGGTTCATGGTTTTGGAGGTTCAGTCCATGGTCAACTGGCTCTATAGCCCTAGGGAACAGGTGAGGAATTATGTCAAAGGAGGGACATGGCAGAGAGAAGCACCTCAGGTCATGTCAACAGGAGAGGGATAAGGAGAGAGAAGAAGGGACACAGGGAGGTCAACTCTCCTGGGCACACCCCAAGTGTCCCACCCCCTCTAGCCCTGCTCCACCTGCTTACAGTTATTCCTGACACTGTCCATTCAGACTAAAATGGACTGATGATGTCACACTCTCCTAATCTGAATGGTTGACCCCTGAAGACTCCAAGTTAACAGAGGCTTTGGGGAGACATTTCATATTCAAATCCTAGCAATACACCCCTGACCTCGAAAAGCTTATTTCCATATCACAATGCAAAATGCATTGAGTCCATCTTCAAGAATCCCACAGTCTTCCCAATTCAGCATCACC
Organism: Ictidomys tridecemlineatus; assembly: GCF_052094955.1. Lineage (NCBI taxonomy): Eukaryota > Metazoa > Chordata > Mammalia > Rodentia > Sciuridae > Ictidomys > Ictidomys tridecemlineatus. The sequence continues at coordinate 395,522 of NW_027520959.1, read as the reverse complement.
TTAAAGTCCAAGTTAAAAGTCTCTGAAACCCAAGGAAAACTCAGGGTGGTGAGCCCCTGTGAAAGTCTAAAGCAAATTACATATGTCCATTGTCCAGTGGCTGAATGTCACCTTTCCCATTTCAAAGAAGAGGAACAGGGCCACAGCAAGAAAGGATGGTGCTAAAGCTGGACTGTAAAATCCAGTTGGGCAAACACACCCTGCATCCTCTATCCAGCAGCTGGGCATGTGGCACAGAGAAGTTCTTCCCAAAGGGTTGACACAGGACTCTGCCCCTGTGGACTTGCTGGCTACAGCCCACATGGCCTCCCTTCCCACTTGTGTCTGGTGGATTCAGAGTTTCCCTTAGCCAATGTACCATTTTGTTGGCATCTCTCAATCTCAGGGTCTCAACAGCAATGCCACCTCAATTCTCACATCTCCACACCTTGTCTTCTCAGGGCTGCTGCAGGGATTGAGCCCTGATGCACCCTGCCTAGCTTTCAGGCCCTTCTTTGAAATCTCAGTGGAACATCATGACCCCTGACTCCTGCATCCTGCATTCCTGCAGAACCAGCTCCATGTGGGTAAGGCCCATGTCTGCCACCATCTTGAGCTGTCAACAAGGTTTCTGGGACCATAGATATACCCTCTTCTGAGCCTGGTTGGCTGAGCACAGGAAACTAGTTCCCAGGAGCCCCCATGCAAGCAAGGTGTCCCATGGTCTCTTTTCAAAGGAAATTTAATTTTTACATCTTTCATGGTGACATTGGTGTGGTCTGTTAATTCCTGATATGTCCCTAAGCCAGTTTTTCCATTTTTCATGGGCACAGCACTTGTCATGGCCTGTGCTGAGCCCCTACTGTGCAAAGCCAAGACTTGAGGCAGGAACTGAGCTCTTGACTCACCTTATCTACAGGGCCCGCCCACCACCATCCTCCTGCTCCTGTACCACAGGAGTTCATGGTTTTAGATAAAAATTCATCCCACTTGCTCCCTGAGAGGGTGTCAGGTGTCCTGTGTGCATGTCATGATCTGGGACTCCTTTAAGGGCAGATGCAGTGTGGGAAGCTGGGCATGCTGGGGCTGCAGGGGCAGGTCCCTTCTCTTCCTCAGCACCCTGCAGAGGCTGGGAGGATGGGCCAAGTGTGGCAGTGGTGACTGGAGCCTGGGCACCTCTGGGACACGTTGGACTGCTCTTCAGCTGCCTCAGCTGCCCTGGCCCAACTGCTGGGCATGGAAGTTCTTCCTGGGAGTCCTGGGAGACCCTCAGCAACTCTGAAAGACTTTTGCATGGGAAGCATGAGGCTCGGTTGGCTTCTCTAGACGAAGAGCCCTCAGCCTCCCTCACCATTAAAACTGACCCCTCAGAGTCTCACAGGCCCCTTCTCTTCTCTGGCAAAACCTTAGCTTTTGCATATCCTGAGTTACACACCTGGACGTCAGCTCCCTCAAGACCAGTATATTTTCTGAATCTCTGGGGCAGTGTTGGTCTTCTGTACTCAAGTAGTTGAACAACTTACTAAGGAGAGGGATCATTTTGAGTTTCCTTCAGAATCTGCCCTAGTGATGGATAGAGGAGGATCAGTTTTATGAATCTGGGATTTCCACACCCCAAAATTTCTAAGTTGTTATTCCTCAACTCTGCCACTAGGTGACAAACCCCACAAAGAACCGAGCCTAGGGTCCTGACCTCAGACGCCCTGGGAAAGCAGCAGAGACCCTTTCCCATGAGGAGCCCTCAGGCTTCGGATCTCTGCCCAGTGCCCAGGCTCATGGCTGCTGGGCCTCTGTGCACAGTGGACTAAGTCTCCTCCCATGAAAGTCCCTGAATGTTTTCTATTTTGCTTTATAACCTGTGATTATCACAATCTTAGAAGAATGTCCCTCTTCTGAGGACTCAGGGAGTGGGGTCAGAACTAAGGGTCAGCAGTGAGCCTGGATGAGAGAGAGGACAGGGCCACAGCTCTGAAGATGGTGCAGCCATGTGTGCAGTGGGTGAGTTGTCCTCATGAATCACCATGAGGGAACAAATCATACTGCAGGCTCCACTGTAGTGTGGACCAGGCACTGGGGACCTCACATAGAGGAGGGGAAGGAAGGGGGAGGGGTGGAGAGGCAGCAATGTCAGTGCTGCCCTCAGGCTGTCCCCAGGGTGCTAAGCCTGTGTGGTCACTGATCACTCCATAGAGGCCCAGGTGGCCTTAGTGCACCTGGAGCCCCCACAAGAGGCAACACTGCTAGAGAGGGAGCCCATCTGAGGAGGAACAGCTGCTCCAGACATGGGAACAGCAGCTCTGAGCCTGGACTCTGGTGAATAGGCCTTCACTCACGTGCTTCAGGCCCACGGCCCTGCAGAGTTGTTCCAGGTCCTGGAAGATGGGCAGGAACAGAGATCCTCACCAGAAAGGCTGGAGTTTCAGGAAAGGCAAACATGAAGGAGACGGGGGACCCCACTCTCTTCACCCTCTGTGTGGGCTGAACCTAGGCCTGTGTTTGCAGGGCAGGGACTCCACCTTGGAGCAGCATCCCCGGCCCAGGGTTTGTCTTCTGGGGGATATTTTTGTTTTGTTTTGGTTTGGTTTGGGTTTTTTTGTTTGTTTGTTTTTCTGGGAAGGGCTACAGTTAAAAGAGCTACCATCGGATCTAATTACGGCTGAACACCATATTCTGAAAGTGGACCCCGGGAATTTATTTCTCACAGAAGGGCTGAGGGAAGATTAAAAATGACAGGTATTTGGACAGTTCTTTTTCCCCCCATTTTTTTTTACCCCCTAAACATGTACACTTAAAAATAATCTTGATGGGGGACAGGGAAGGAAAAGCCTCAAGTCATCCCTTGCGCCCGTTTACCAGGGCCCATTTCTTCCTTAAGAATCTAGAAAAAGAAGATGGCCGAGTGGAGAAAGAAAGCTCCTCAGCACGGGCCGCAGGGAGCCGGAGGCCGCCGGGAAGGCTCCTCTGTGAGGTGAGTAGGACAACCCTGGGGAAGCCCTGGCGCCCGTCGCCAGCAGAGCCTACGGGAGCGCGGGCATGAGGCGCATGGCTGGAGGACCAAGAAATTAAAAAATGAGGAGAAATCGACTTAGGGAAGGTTGTGGTTTTCAGAGGAAGCTAGGGGGATATTTGTATTGTTCCCAGGTATTCAACTATTCAACATGCCACAGTGGTCAGTATTGAGTGTACAAGTCTCAGCCCTGAACACTTTTGGAGGGTGAGTTTGTGTGCAAATAACCCCTGGATCCAGAAAAACTTCCATTTGAATTCCATCAGCAGACCATGCAAGACAAAGGCCATTCCACCAGGAAGAACTGTCACCACCAGCAGGGGATCACTCTCCCTAACACTGGTCCATGCCAGATTCTTCTTAAAAATCTGCCCTCAAATTCATGTCAAAAATAATATTATATCTTATTTGTTATTTCTATAATTTATAATGGATTTTCATATATTTATATTATATTTTTATTTTCCTTCTGTAATTTGTGCATTCCTGGTCATGACCCTTTATCTTTGATTTTTTTTATTTTTATTATTGATTTGAGGTGCTCTTTGTGAACTATTGATACAGTCCTTTTTCTATATAATGAACTATGTCCTATTAGGGCACTACTTGTGTTTACATCTTTTTAGTGAATCTTAAAATGCTAAAATGTAACCTTTTAATATACTCTATTATCTGCAATTGAATCTTATATTGAATTATATTGAATCTTATGCTTAACTACACAGCAACATCTGCAGCCCTTTTATTTTTTATTTTATTTTTCTATTTTGAGACAGGGCTTTGCTAAATTGTGGAGGCCGATCTTGAACTTCTGATCCTCCCGCCAAGGCTTACATGTTGCTAGGATGACAGGTGTACACCACTGCACTTGGCTTATTATTTGCATTTTTTCATTGATATTTTTAGTTGTAGGTGGACACAATACCTTTATTTAATTTTTATATGATGCTGAGAATCAAACCCAGTTCTCACGGATGCTAGGAAAGTGCTCTACCACTGAGCCACAACACCAGCATGTGTGATCTGTATTTTATAAACTGGTTACGTTGTTATTATCTACAGTAAATGTAATATACATTTTACTTCATGCTATGGATTCCAAATAAAAGTATAAGTTAATAACATATTGATTTAGTAATTATATCTTACATGCAAACAGAGTTTATCCAGGTGTATGACACGTGCTCCTTATCTAACTATCATGGATCTGGCTCTGACAAGACTGAGATAGAAGGTTTGTTCACCTTCCTCTTGGTGTCAGTCCCCAGGACCATGGAGCATGTGCTGAGCTCAGCTGCCCCACAGAGCCAGGCCCAGGACTGAGCTCCTAGTCTTGGACTCTCACCTTGGCTGGGGGCTCAGAGCTCCACTCAGCATCTAGAGCTGTGGAGGGATTTTCCCCCTGGCTCCCCTGCCTGGCAGCTCATGCCCTCAGCCCCACTGGCCAGGAGAGCTTCTTCCTCCCAGCCCAGGGCCACAGCCTAGCCTTCAGGCAGTGCCAGCTTGACCTGTGGGAGACCCTGTTCCAGCCTCATCCAGTTATTCCAGGTCCTGATTCTGCTCTGTGTGTAAATGCAGGACCCCATTTCCACCATGGTAACCCAAGATAGTCACCTGAAACCCGGTCCTGCAGTCACTGTCATCCTCAGGTCTGATTCACTGAGCACCTGCTCAGTCCTGCTCTGCATAGTAAGAACAGGACAGAATCTTCCAGTCCAGGACAAGAGAAGGGGTTAGAGGGCACCTGCCACCAGCTCAGAAATGAGACACAAGAGGGTAAAGAAATGGGCAGCTCTGGGCACAATCTTGACCCTTGGTATGAGGGAGTGTGAAGGGATTCGCTCTGCATTCCTCCCTGGAGTGGCTGGGGACACATGAAACTTAGAGCCACTACAGGAGTCAGCAGCAGGGGCTCAGCTCCCAGCAGGCCCAGGCCATGTCCTCTGTGTGCTTCCTTGTGAGCTGGACTCATCCAGGGCTCAGGCTGTGCTAAGGCAGCTGCTGGAGCTGGAGGAAGAAGCAGAGGATTGCAAAGTCATCAGGTTGATGCCACTAGTCAGCCCCCATGCTGATGGGCATGGGAATGTGATGAAGTGGCAGCAAAGGGGGCTGATATGGGAGTCCCCAAACCAAACCAGGACCACTGAATCCCTGGTATGAAAGACATCCAGGGGAATCTCCAAGAGGCACATTCATCAAGTAAACTTGGTATTATCTTTGTGCTTCCGCAGGACCTTGCCCAATATAAATGTAGTTCTTCTCTAGAGCCGTTCCAAATGCTTTTGAATAAATCCAAATTCCGCTAATGCATTTTTTTCTTTTAAAACGTTATTTCACAATTACACAATTTCAAATGAAACCCAAGATATTCTCCCACCAGGAACATGTGAGAGCATATTAATGGCCTAATGTTCTCCTCTGTAACACTTCACTATGTATTCTCTACAAGAACCTTCTCCTATGTAATCCTCATAATAGGGATGAAATACATTGCTCAATCCAGACCTTAAGTCTTCTTCAAAATTGGACAATTGTTCTGAAATATCCTTAGTTATAAAATGTCACCAGATAGAAACAGACTCTTAAATGCAAGTCGATGCTACCTTTACCTGACCTGGAACACATGGGGACACTTGGTCAGTGTTGAGGGACTGAGAGAAGCCAGCCATACAGCTGGGCCCCTGCCTGCCCAGCCCTGCTGATTTGCATGTGCCCACAGCACAGCCCACCACCCTGAGGACTTCTTAAGAGGCTGCTCACACCCCATGCAGGAGTCAGTCCCTGTCAAAACACAGCATGGTCTTGAGGGCCCCAGCTCAGCTCCTAGAGGTCTTGATGCTCTGCCCCCAGGTAAGGAGGGACACCCTGGGGGTTTACTAATAACAGTGTGGTCAGTGCTGCCTGGCTACTCAGGAAAGTCCTCTTGTAACATAACACTCATAGGAATATTTCTTTTTATGTTTCCAATGACAGGTGTCAGATATGACATCACGATGACCCAGTCTCCATCCTCCTTGCTTATGTCTCATGGAGACAGAGTCACCATCACCTGACGGGCCAGTCAGGGCATTAGCAATTATTTACACTGGTATCAGCAGAAACAAGGCGGAGCCATTAAGCTCCTCATCAGAAATGCAAACAACTTTGGAATCTGGGGTCCCCTGGAACTTCAGTGGCAGTTGATCTGGGGCAGATTTCACTCTCACCATCAGCAGCCTGGAGCCTGAAGATGTTGCCATGTATTAAGGTCAACAAGGTAGCAGTTCCCCTCTCACAGTGACACAGTCCATGACAAAAAGCACCCAGGGAGCAGAAGTGTGATGCTGGGCTGCCCCAGTTGCTCCTCCTGCTGCCGCCACCTGCTGAGAGCACTGCTCAGAAGCAGCCAGGCCCAGAGCACTATAAGGAGGGTCAGTCAGAGGATCCAGGGGAAGCTCCTCTGCATCCTCACCCTTCTGCTCAGCCTCATCAGGCAATGAGCTCACTGTATGATGAAGAAGGTAATTTAAGACCTGAAGAGACTGAATTAGGCAGTATCAGGGGTTGTGCAGCAAAGACACACCTCTCCATGTACTTCACATGGGAATATTTTAGACTTTATTGTTTTAGTATAGTTTAAGTATCCAGGAAAATTGGGGTGAAGTACAGTGTTCTCCTGTGTCCCCCCTGCTCCCACAGCCCCTCCATCACCACCTCAGACTCTGTTGCTTTCATTAAAATTTTTCAACCTCTGCCCATGTCTACAGGTCACACCAGGGTCATTTTGTGCATTCTGTGGAACTTGACAAATGGACAGTGACATGTGTCCAACAGTGTTTCCTGGCACAGTGCAGATTTTGCCCTCACACTCTCTGAGCTCCAGCTGCTCCTTACCCCCCTTCCCTTCTGTGGAGCTTCATGATTTTCCATCCTGTAATTTCACCTGGGCTGAGTGATGCCTGCCTGGCACTCATAGCCTGGCCTGTCACCCTGAGTGATGTGCACACAAACCTCCTCCAGGGGTTTCCATGATGTGATAGGTAGGTATTCTCTTTCTTTCTGTTTTAATTTTAAATTATTCTTCAAACTTGGTACTGAATCCAGGCATGTAGTATCATTTAGCTACATTCACATTCCTAGTTTTAATTTTGAAACAGGATCTCTGTGAATTTTTAGGTCTTTTCTCAGTTGCTGAACCTGGCCTTAAACTTGTCATCATCCTTCCTTAGCCTCCTTGTTGCTGGGGTTACATGTGAGCATCACTGCACCTAGCTTGATCACTGTATTCTCTTCAGTGCTGAGTAATATTCTATTTACTGGCTGTATAAGAGTATTGATTCATTTCCCTACTGAAGGGCAGGCTGTGTCTTCCAAATTTTCAATGCTGAACACAGGTCCTGTAAGTTTTTAGGTACAGAATTTTATTTTCTTTTTATACGTGTGCATTCACCATCTTTAGTTTCATATCAGATACTTGATGGTTTGGCAAAGGCCTCCACCATCCTTTGAGGTGCACAGACCAGAAATAGAGAGGTCATTCTTCACATTTTCATTTCTTCATTTCTCGTATAAAAAATCTCCTTTTCCCCCTATATCATTAATAGTTCCTCTCCACCAGGACATTTCCATCATTATGCAGTAGTTGTTGCTGCTAAGAACAAAACTCCTAGTAGGTGTAATATGTCCTCATCAGCTCTACTACTTTTTTCTTCCCTTTGTTGAATCGTCACAGTCAAGTTTTCATCCCCAAACTTTCACCCAAATTTCCCTGGTGATAAAGACCCCAGTGACCTCTGCTTTGTCCAAAGCAATGATCAATCCCTCCCTCCCCCTGCTGGGGGCATTCTTGCTCCACAGGTGACCCTCACTCCTGTTGAAACTGTTCCTGCACTCCCTGCCTGGAACCTCCTTGCCTTCCGTGTTCTGTCTCTCTGGTTAGTTTCCAAGATTCATTTGTGAATCCTCTTCCTCTGGCTGAATGCTTCATGTTGGAGTGCCTCAAGCAAATGGGTTTGAATTTCCTGAAAAACAGAGTAAAATTTTACATTTCCCCCCCTAAGAATTCTTGCCCATACAGTGTCAACTATTACTTTTATTAGTGCTGAATTTATGTTGTGCACTGTATTTGTAAACTGAGGCATGTTTATGCAATGATCTAAGTTCTCAGACAATGTATCTTGGACATGCTGGAAACCTTCCTGTACTTAATTTTTTTTTATTGATTGTTCAAAACATTACAGAGCTCATGATATATCATCTTTCATACATTTGACTCAATTGGGTTTTGAACTCCCATTTCTACCCCAAATACAGATTGCAGATTCACATCTGTTACATACTCACATTTTTACATAATGTCATATTAGTGACTGTTGTATTCTGCTACCTTTCCTATCCCCTACTATCCCCCCTCTCCTTCCCTCCCATCTTCCCTCTCTGCCTCCTCTGCTGTTTTTCAATTCTCTCCCTTTCCCCTCCCTCCCCCTTGCCCCTCATAACCTCTTATAACTTTGTGTATCATTGAAGGTCTCCTACCATTTCCATATGCTTTTCCTTCTCTCTCCCTTTCTCTCCCTCCATTCGTCTTTGTTTACTGTTAGTCTTTTCCTCATACTCTTCCTCCCTGTTCTGTTCTTAGTTGCTCTCTTTATATCAAAGAAGACATTTGGCATTTGTTTTTTAGGGCTTGGCTAGCTTCACTTAGCATAATCTGCTCTAATGCCATCCATTTCCCTGCAAATTCTATGATTTTGTCATTTCTTAGTGCTGCATAATACTCCATTGTATATAGATGCCACATTTTTTTATCCATTCATCTATTGAAGGGCATCTAGGTTGGTTCCACAGTCTAGCTATTGTGAATTGTGCCACTATAATCATTGATGTGGCCCTATCCCTATAGTGCGCTCTTTTAAGGTCCTCAGGGACTAGTCCGAGAAGGGCGATAGCTGGGTCAAATGGTGGATCCATTCCCAGCTTTCCCAGGAATCTCCATACTGCTTTCCAAATTGGCCTCATCATTTTGCAGTCCCACCAGCAGTGTACAAGTGTACCTTTTTTCCCACATCCTCGCCAACACTTATTGTTGTTTGACTTCATAATGGCTGCCAATCTTACTGGAGTGAGATGGTATCTTAGGGTGGTTTTGATTTGCATTTCTCTGATTGCTAGAGATGGTGAGCATTTTTTCATGTACTTGTTGATTGATTGTATGTCCTCCTCTGAGAAATGTCTGTTCAGGTCCTTGGCCCATTTGTTGATTGGATTATTTGTTATCTTATTGTTTAATTTTTTGAGTTCTTTGTACATTCTGGATATTAGGGCTCTATCTGAGGTGTGAGGGGTAAAAATTTGTTTCCAGGATGTAGGCTCTCTACTTACCTCTTTTATTGTTTCTCTTGCTGAGGAAAAAAAATTAGTTTAAGTAAGTCCCATTTGTTTATTCTTATTATTAACTCTTGGGCTATGGGAGTCCTATTAAGAAATTTGGAGCCCGACCCCACAATATATAGATCATAGCCAATTTTTTCTTCTATCAGACACAGTGTCTCTGATTTGATATCTAGCTTCTTGATCCATTTTGAGTTAACTTTTGTGGCTGGCAAAAGAAAGGGATTCAATTTCATTTTGTTGCATATGGATTTCCAATTTTCCCAGCACCATTGGTTGAAGATGCTATCCTTCATCCATTGCATGTTTTTAGCCCCTTTATAAAATATAAGATAGTTGTAACTTTGTGGATTAGTCTCCGTGTCCTCTATTCTGTACCATTGGTCCACCTGTCTGTTTTGGTACCAGTACCATGCTGTTTTTGTTACTATTGCTTTGTAGTACAGTTTGAACTCTGGTATCGCTATACCTCCAAATTCACACTTCCTGCTTAGAATTGCTTTTGCTATTCTGGGTCTTTTGTTTTTCCATATGAATTTCATGATTGCTTTATCTATTTCTACAAGAAATTCCGTTGGGATTTTGATTGGCATCTCATTAAACCTGTAGAGAACTTTTGGTAATATTGCCATTTTGATGATGTTAGTTCTGCCTATCCATGAACAGGGTACATTTTTCCATCTTCTGAGATCTTCTTCTATCTCTCTCTTTAGGGTTCTGTTGTTTTCATTGTATAAATCTTTCACCTCTTTTGTTAGGTTGATTAGGTACAGAATTTTATTTATTTTTAAATGTGTGCATTCACCATCTTTAGTTTCATGTCAGAATGCCTAGTGTTATAATAATTTGTCACACTGTCTTGCACATCCTGTCTTCGTCTTGGAGATATCTTGTGGACACTCCCCAGAACAATCAGCTGCTGGGAGTGGCTTGTGACTGCAGCCAGGACCAGCTCAGCAGCAGTGATGGGGCCTTGACTTCCCTCCTGCTGCCTGTGGAGTGCTCCTTCCTGGACTTGGCCATCCCTCTGGGGGCTGTTTTCTCATGTGTTTTAATTTGCATTTCCTTGGTGACCTGGGGTGTCACAGTGATGTTTGGACAGATGTCCACAATGTGCAATGGTCAGATTCAGCTCTCAAAGGCTTGTCACTTGTCCATCCTTTATGGTCCTTCCCCATCCTGTGTTGCAAGGTCCCTGCCCCTGTCATATCTCTATTCTCTATAGAGCCCCTCGCAGCCACTTTGGGGTCAGTGACACACTCTCTTCATGTTTCTACAACTGAGGGCACTTGAGTTTCCTGTGATTCCTGAGGAACTCTTCCCATGATCTAGAGTTCTAGGTCAACAGTCTTCTCCTTCAACACTTGAAACTGTGTCCTTTCCTTTGACCTCCCTGTTTCCAGGGGAGAAATTCTCTGTCCATTCCAGTTGCTTCTCCCATAAAGCTAAGAAGTCTCTTTTCTCTTTCAGCTTTTAAGGTCTATATCTCTGTCTTTAGAAGGTGGCAGTGTGGCTGTGGGGTGGGCTGCCAGGCACCTCCTGATTGTCTGAGTCCCTGTTCTCTTGCCCACAGGTGTGTTCCAGGAGGAATGCACCACAGCCCTCCAGGGGACACTGATTAAAAACTCCAACTTCCTACAGGTGTTAGGTGACATTTGGTTCTGATGCAGAGAAATCAGATATCCTGTGGTGGCTGTAGTACCAATAGCAAAGTAGAGGTGGTGGAGAGATGTGGCTCTTGTCATGACCTTCATCCCTGCCTCCACTCAATTAAGGATATGTTGTGTAAATATGGTGGTAGTGAGGGTGACACAGAGACCAGGCACTTTTCCCAGAGAAGAGAGTCTTCTAGCTCACAATGAGACTTAGATTTCCTCTGTGCACCTTCTCTGCTGGCCCACAGAATCCATAAAGTCTACATGCAGAACCCACTCCAGAAGCCCATCTGCTGCACCCTCTCAGGATCACTGTTTCTGATTTCCTGTCTTCTCCAGGCCCTCAGCCAAGCAGCTGTCCAGGGTCCATGCACAGATCTTTGACCAGGGCACCCCCTGTCCACATGCCATATGCTCTTCCTAAATATCTACTAGCTTGCTGTAATATACGAGATCAACCAATTGTCACGAGCTGTCCATGGGTTGTGTGTGGGTCTCTCTTCATTGAAGCCTGGTGGATAGGAACATATGGTGTCTAGGAATGACCAGTAGACATTTTCTCAGGTCAATTGCCCAGTGATATTGTGAATTTCTATCCCACTCTACTATGGCCCACATAGCACCTGAGACAGGTGTGACCTGCCAAGGTGCCAATCAACTTGCTGACTGCAAGACACATGAAGCAAGGATCACCCTTGACACCGTATACCTGCCTTTGATGTACCTCCTTAAATAAACCACCAGAGCCATCTTTCCTCTGTCTAATTCCAGCTTTTGTATCTACTGAGTGTATCAGGGGCTTGGCTTTTGTAATATATTTCTAAATCTTTGTCTTTTGTTCTTTTCCATTTATTTTAGACTTTAAGTTTTCAGGTGGCTTACACCCTCTTTGGCAGGAAGAAAACCCCCTCAAGGAGATGCTGGGTGTGACTCCTGTGAACCCATTATTCTGGCTACACTCTGGGAATATATAATGTACGCCTTACATATACCATTTTATGAGGCTAATACATTCAGGTCAAAGCCTAGTTTTTTTTTCCCCCCTTGACATTATCTAATTGAGATGATCCCTGTGATTCCTGGAGGAAGATCATGCAGAGGTGTCAGGGTAAGGCAGAAACTTGGTAGTGGACATCAGGATAATGTCCATGATTTATAACTTGGACATATATCTGCTGATCACTGACAGTATTACCTGCCTTTAACATAAAATAATCTATTTACTTGTTCACTCTTTGAACAATGATTATTGGAATAAGAATATCAGCATCAAAAATACGAATATAGGTCTCAGGTAATTTCATTAATGACTTCCATTTTGAACAATCGATTTTCAATATAGCAAAGATTTGATTCCAACCATTACATAACACATTATTGATGATGATATTTCTACAGTGTGCCTCCTACCAGACATGCTCACACATTATCTCTACAGAAAATTTTCATATTGGAGAACATCATATGTTATACTCTGGAATTGTACACCATGATTGTTGAGACAAAATGTAAAACAGCCTGAGTTGGAGAGGACCTTCTGTGGGGCACTCAGGGCTGCTGTGTGTGAGTTCTGTGCACTGAATATGAAGATGCTGTTTTCAACTTCTGCTCCACTTGCTCTAGGAACATGCCCAGAACTTCCCCTCTCCTTCTAGGTCAGAGCTCAGGAGACACAGTTGTAACTAGCCACCTGGTTTTGATGTCACATAGCTGCATGAGTCAGTCCTCAGACCCCACCCTCTTTCCCAGCATGGACCTTCCCATCAAGCACCACCCTACTGGGGTCTCTCCATCCTCCTTTTTGGGGAACAATAAACCTTAGCTGACATTTTACATACAAGCTGTCTTTGTATCATTTCAAAAGATCCTTGTTTCTCTTATAAGTTTCCTTTTCATTGCCTGATTGATCTTTTTCACCTGTGAAAATTGTACCTGGAATTTACTTGAGATCACCATATTTTTATGTAATATGAAAGGCAGGACCTACTCTTGTGCTTGAGGGTTTTCAGCTGCATGGCAGAGTTTGAAGGAATAAGTAACAGCCCTCACACAGGGCAGGTGCACCTGAGCCAGTGTGTGACCCAGGAACTGCTGTCCTCATGGTCATGGGGACCAAGGCATGCAGGAAAGAGTGACTGCAGGAGGGAAATAGAGCAGAATCATTTCAATCTCTGTTTAATTCTGTGTGGAGTCTGCTGTGATGTGTAGTTTGTGGTGTGTGTGGCTGTTCCTCTGTGTGGATCAAGGAAGGCCCAGGGGCATCTGGAGATGCATCTTAGAGGGGAGGAAGGAGCTCCATGGCCAACAGGGAACAGCAACAGCAAGACCAGGAGGGGCACTTAGGAAGAGCAGGGGAACTCAAGATCTCAAAAGAACATTGTTCATTGAAAAAAGAAATATATATATATATAATTTCTGCAGTGTGTGCAAGATCAACCAAGGCTTACAGTGATTGATAACTTATTTCAAATATTTCATATAAAAATAATTAGTTAATTGGCCACAACGTACAGCCTGGTGGAGCCCACTTTCAACAGTATTGTGAAGACATAATTAACTCTGCATGATTTTCTTCAATTCCCATCGTCTTCTTGCTCCTCACATGGGACTTTCGATCTGTCTTCAGGGCTGGGAAACAAACTGTTTTCTCTTTCAACTTGACCTCCACAGTGTCTGCTGTCCTGAGAAGTTCCTGTGTAGGTGACCTTGGACACTTTCACTTCCCCCTCCTGTCTCCATGTCCTCAGGCCCTGTGTTAGTGGCTGGGATGAGTCACAGCTGTGATGTGCTGAATCTTTCTGGCCACATCAGACTCCAGACCTCAGCCAGGAACCAAGCTCCTGACACACCCTCACCTGAAGAGCACCAAGGTCACCATCCTCCTGGCCCACCTCCAAATGGATCTGTTCTTGATACAAAAATAATTTCAGAAAACTTGATTAAAAAAGATAAATTGAAGCTGCTCTCACCTGGGCAGAGGACATCCCAGTCATACATGACCCTGTAGCCCCAGGACTCCTACAGGGAAGGTGGGGGTCTGAGCAGGGTCCTCAGGGGGCCAGGAGTAGATCCCTCCCTTGCTCAGCACCTGCAGAGGCTGAGAGGAGAGGCCCAGTGTCTGGTGGCAACTGGAGCTGCAACACCTCTGGGACCTTCCCTGCTATTCGTCTGAGGCCCTCTGTGACCCCACCCAACTGCTGAGTGCTGGCCTGGACCTGAGAGCCCCTGGGAGCTGCTAAGAGTCATATAATTTTCTAATTATCACACTCCTCACCTTAGACACTTATTTCTTAGACACTTATTTTTGGTGAGTCTAATGCTTGCACAATTGGCAAGAGAAGGCACAGATTTTAGACATGGAAGTGCTGAGGTCCTCCCCAGCCATCAGTGTCATCTGCCACAGAAGGTGAGAACCTCTACCCATGATGAAAATGGTGAATTAGCCCAAATAGCGACAATATTCATGATAAGTGGGCATTACTAAGGGACATACTTGTTGCTATTGGTTAAGTGGACTTGATGGACAAAAGCTTCACAGTCATTAAGATTGAATGTCCTGTGGTTGGTCATGTGTTTTTGATGATTCCAACCATCAATCAAAAACATGGAGCAGAGGTTTTGATTTGGGGCTCAGAAATCTGATTGATTTTTAAATCACTGTCTACCCTGCATTCTTCATCTCTTGTAATTATATTGAGGACATCTTGGAATATTTTATTCATCACAGTGCATTGATGATGACTGAAATGAGTCAACAAAGTTGTTCTCGAATCACAGAGAAACTCCACAGCTAAGAACCAAAGCACCATGATTCTCTGGTTTCTCCATTGCTACCTAGAGATGGTTGAGCAACAGAATATTGTGTGGCTGAGAGATTCCAGCCATGGTGGCTGATTAGCTTTGTGTGAGTTTATAAAATTAAAATTTAAGTTTAAATTGAATCTTTCACATGCACTTGCTGAGTCTCAAGTGGTCAATACACACTGGTGGCTAGTGGCAACAGGATGTTCTGTTGGCCTTTGTTGATATAAAAGGTTGGTTTGACCATCTTTGATGTTGTTGCTAAGAAAATAAACCTCCCATCGGCTAGTCACAAGCCTGTGTGACTTCCGGGCCTTCTTAGTAGGCACAGGTGGTGTAGTCTTGAGTGGGGATCTTTCTGAGTGGGCAGGAAGGAGGCTGCATTGACAGGGAAGCCAGGAGGCCTGTGCTCCCCGACCCTGCCTCCACACCTGCATCGTCAAGAGCCTCTCTGAAGCCACAGCCTTGGCCTCTCACGTGCACCACAGAGTCCATCCCTTAACCCTCTTCTCAATTATCACTTTTGAATCCCGGGTTATCTGTTAGTCATTTGTCCTCAGCTACAAGAAAGATTATTGATATGAGCTGGACATCTGTGTTCCTTACAGAATCTGTCCCAGTTATGGATACAATAGGTCAGCTCCTTGAGGAATAGTGAAGATTAGCAGTGCAGCTTCATGGGACCCAGTCTAAAATCCTAATCATTTTATGCCTAAGTTCAACCCATAGGTGGCAGACAAGCCACAGCTAACCAGTCACCTTGTCTTAGAAATATCAAAAAACAGAGAGTGGACCACAGCGCACAGCATGCGCCTCACACACAAAGTCCACCTAGCAATGCTCCCACCATCCACAGTCACATTCTGGGTGCTCTGGGTGACTGTATTTTACTGCACCTTATTCTATGGCAAGCAGAGCCTTTCTAGTCTTAAACTCTCACATACAAAAAGCTTAGAAATCTGAAAGTTTTGTGATGGATTCCAGTGGGTTTTGGATTATTGTATGGAAATTCTCAGTTAGTAAATGATGAAAAGTTTCCAAAATCTAAAAAACATTGAACTCTAAAGCACTTTCAGTTTCCCACATTTAGGAAAAAGGATCTTCAATGTGTGTTCTACTTTCCATCATTAAAATGTTTGATCACACGATCACATACAAACAGGAACACCATAGACCAAGATTATTTATAACTGTAATGCCTTAAAATTTAAAAATATTCTAAATAAATTTATGAGAACCAAATTGATAAACTAACCCATTTTATAAAACACTGTTTTAGGTAATGTGCTTCTTGTGCATTTCCAGAGACCCTAGAAGAGAAAGCTGAAGGAATTCTAGTGCAGCAGACCCCAAGTGGAGGTTGTAGGCTTTTTCTTTTTGTGAGTCATTTGACAAATATTAGAGAGAAGGTTAAAAGACATAACAAGTGTCCGATGATAAGGAAGGATAGAACAGTCTTATCTCTAATTTTAGAGACCATGTGAGATATTGTATTGATACAGACCTCAGCCTCACTGTCTCTGTCTTCAGGAGAACAGCAAGCTGGAGTGTGGGCAGCTCATGACCCTGGCACCAGCAAAACCCTAGGCAGAGACTTGGAGGCCTCATCTGTGCTGCATCCTGCAGGCCCAGTGGCATCCCAGCCTTGCTCAGGGGCAGTGAGTAATGGAGAGGCTTCCCCCTGTCCATCAACAGCCTTGAACTTGGATGCCAGAATTCCTAACTCTCAGGAAGCCTCAGGGGCCACCACAGCCTCCCATGTGATTCCAGAGGGAAATAGCAGCTGCTATCTGCCTTCAATCCCTTTCTGCCTGGTATATAACCACTCTCTCCATAGACACAAAGTAAGACTTCTGCAGTTTTCTATTGCCTTTGCCCCTGAAAAGGAGATTGTAGGAGAGAGAAAACCCACCTTCATTCAGGTATGTGAGATGCTTAGACCTTCTTTTGCTTCCCCAGGTACATGGCAGAGGTTAAACAGAATCGGGGAGTATTTGCTATTACATGCAGGTGAGCAGGAGGGAATGGAGGCTCAGGGAGAGCCATAAACACCCAGGGCTATGCTCAGAGTTAACAGTGACTACACAAGCACAACTGTGTGCCAGGGTCCCTGTATACTTCTCCTCTCTTTCTGACCCAGTGACAGCCTCCTCTGTCCAGGACAGAGCCTGCTAATGATGGCTGCAGCAATTGTTTTCAGGTCCTGCTAACAGGGCATTTCCTCTGCATTCCAGAATAAGGCCTTGGGACAGTTCTGTGTATTGTGATCTTCAAATGTGGGGCCCCATCTCCTTCATGCTTTGTGTCTCTGCAGAAGTTGCCCAGCTGTAGCCTTTCCTCCACACACAGCAGGCTCAGGGCTCCATGGAGGAGGGGATTTGTGGACCAGCAGGCTTTCCTGGAGCCAGTTTATTATGTCCATATTCAGGATCTGGTATCCTAACCACGTGTTGTGTATCTCTTTTTTTCCTCACAAATCTTCTCTTTGCTAGAACCTGAAAGTGGAAATTGTGAACTCAGCTAAGACAAGGACATACCTGGACATCAATTCACTAAGTCACAAAGTGCTTCAGGCTTTTTTCAGAAAATGCATTCAGAGTCTACTCAAGCATTGTTTGAAACAGGCTCTGACAGGATGGAAATGGAATAGGAGGCAGCTTTACTAACATCACCATTTCATGATCCTTCATTTAGATCCTGACACCTCCTCCAGAGGAAACATGTGACTGTGTAGAGGACAATGACTTTCTACACCCTGTGAAACTCCCCATACACATTCTCACCATCCAATACACAAGTTATTCTTCCACTCTCTCTGTCTGCCAGCCCCACTACTGCCACCTAGTGGGGAAGTGGATTTGAGCTTCCTGCTCCTGGCTCCTTGCCAGCTCACCTCAAGCAACTGGCAGTTTACTTTTATAAAAACTCAAGTCACTGTATAGACTTCTGTGTGCACCAGGCAGTGAGCTCTGATTTATTTCTAACTGCTTTCTTTTTAAAAAAAATATTTAACTGATTTCATTTTTAAATACATGGCAGTGGAATGGATTACAATTCTTATTACACATAGAGCACATTTTTTTTTCATATCTCTGTATATAAAGTATGTTCACAGCCATTCATGGCTTCATCCATGTGGCTTTCATGGAAAGGGTTTCTCATTCCCAGAAAAGGCATCCTTTGAGATCACTAGAAAAACAAGTCCCAGGAGAACGCTCCTCATGACTCTCTGCAAACACTTCCTGCACAACAACCAAGAGAACTCACAGAGCTTCCATCTTGGCTTTTATTCTCTAAGCAATGACATCCCATGATTCAAAGCACTGAAGCCAAGTTTAGTAACTCCTCTGAGGGAACTGGAAGGGAATGAGCTCTTCTACTAGGATCCCTGCGTCTCAGAGTGCTGCACCCAGTGCACTCAGTATGTGTTCGTGGAACCACAAGTGAGTCAGAGTAGAGCCTGGGTTAGTCCAAGGCCACCTGCAGAACTGCCCTGCACACACCTCCAACAGCCCATCGTCCTGTGAACTTCATGGATACAGAGCAATTGTACTCATGGAGCTCAAAGTAGTGTGCTTGGCTAAACCCCCCCCCCGTGTCATGTCCTGTCCCCATAGAGTGCAATTATGAGGAAATGATGCCACAGAAAACACATAGGATAATGTGTCATGAGCAGGTTGGCCTGTCCTGCATGGGAAAATATTGTGCACTGGGTCCCCACAGTGTGGTCTGGCGATGATCACTAATGGGAAGTAGGAGGAAAAGATCCAGTGCTCCTCATCCAGGTGAGAGAAGGTGCCCACCCTTCAGGGTCTCCCAGCTCAGTGGCTGAGCCTTTGGGTGTCGGTGACTCAGAATCTTTGTTGGTCACATTCATAGTCTCCTCCTGGCTCCAGAGAGGGGATGGGCATGGTCTAGAGCCCAGCTCTTCAGGAGCTGAGGACATCCTCTTAAAATTAAGAAAGAGAAGGTGGAAATGAGTGGATTCAGACCTCCAGCTGTGCTCAGGATGGAGAAGTCTGTACTTCCTTTTCTACAGACATACTCACGTAATTGCCGTGCACCTGTGACCAGGACATGGACATTAGTGCCCTGTCTCATCCTATCTCCATGGCATTTCACACGTGCTCAGTCACCCCCTAGTGTCTTCTGTAGCAAATGGCCCAGTGGAGACTCCCCAGCTGCTGTGGAGCCAGGTCTCCTCAGCCTCCTTCAGCCTGGGGTGGTGATAGACCCAACCTGATCTTTTATTAAATTGGGAGCCCTCTCACTACAAAGCTATGAAAAGCTAATTTCGGCTTTACTATAAATTACTGCAAATTCTGAACCTGCTTGGAAAGCCTGCCCGTGCCTTGAACTCACCCATGCCTGGCTCTCTGACCAGATAGCAGCCCTCTCTGAAACTTTAGTGACACCTCATAAATATTGGCCTTCCCTGGCCAGACAACGACCTTCTCTGAGGCTCTAATGGTCTTCATAAATTCTGATGTTGGAGCCAGCAAAAAATGTAAACTACCATTAGTGTGATGCTTGTCAGAGTTCTGTTATCTGTAACCCCCCTTTTGTGTAACTTTCTGAGCTATAAAGCTGGGCTGTAGGAAAGCTGGGGTGGCTGTCTTGTTCCTGCCGTTTTGGGAGGAAAAGGCAGTCCGGCCGGTCGAAATAATAAGCTTGCTTTAATTTGATTTTAATTGGAGTCAGTGGTCTTTTCTTGCATCCTGGTCTAACAGTGGCAGCCTCTGCTCTCTTGAATCTCAGGGTCCTGTCCTGATGGTGCTGCGCCAGTGGCCCTGTAGAATATCCTCACAGAATATGCAGTGTCGGCGGAAGAACATGGCTGCCAGCGAAGAGGCAGCACATACAATGCCTCCGTGGTAAGGGGATCAGAGAGACTCATTAATACACCCACATGCGTCCTGCTGGGAAACTTCAAGCAAATTTCCTCTGAAAGGAGACCTTCCTGGAACTAGTAAGTTTAATAGGAGGTGTTAGATTGTCACAAAATACTGAATCTCGGCAACCCAGAGCAGGGGCACAGTGCCGCCGGGGGCCGCCGAATGGCCGCTGCCTACACATTGCAGTGAGCATAGGAGCGGACACTAACCGCCTGGACCCCTGCGAGCGGGCTCTGTGAACCCAAGCCGACCGCCGCCCACGAGCGGCAGCGAGTTTAGGAGCAGGCGCGACCTGCCCGGGTCCCACGAGCTGGCTCTCTGAATCGCAGCTGGCGCAGGCCACACGCTGCATTGTTTTTGGGAACCATTGCTTCCTGCCTGGATCCCCGCGGGCGGGCCCTGTGATCCCAAGCTGACCGCCGCCCACAAGCGGCAGCGAGTTTAGGATCAGGAGCGACCTACCCGGGTCCCGCGAGCTGGCTCTCTGAATCGCAGCTGGCGCAGGCCACACGCTGCACTGTTTTTGGGAACCATTGCTGCCTGCCTGGATCCCCTCGGGCGGGCCCTGTGATCCCAAGCCGACCGCCACCCACAAGCGGCAGCGAGTCTAGGATCAGGAGCAACCTGCCCAGGTCCCGCGAGCTGGCTCTCTGAATCGCAGCTGGCGCAGGCCACACGCTGCACTGTTTTTGGGAAACATTGCTGCCTGCCTGGATCCACGGGCGGGCCCTGTGATCCCAAGCCGACCGCCACCCACAAGCGGCAGCGAGTTTAGGATCAGGAGCAACCTGCCCAGGTCCCGCGAGCTGGCTCTCTGAATCGCAGCTGGCGCAGGCCACACGCTGCACTGTTTTTGGGAACCATTGCTTCCTGCCTGGATCCCCGCGGTGGGCCCTGTGATCCCAAGCCGACCGCCGCCCACAAGCGGCAGCGAGTTTAGGATCAGGAGCGACCTACCCGGGTCCCTCGAGCTGGCTCTCTGAATCGCAGCTGGCGCAGGCCACACGCTGCACTGTTTTTGGGAACCATTGCTTCCTGCCTGGATCCCCGCGGTGGGCCCTGTGATCCCAAGCCGACCGCCGCCCACAAGCGGCAGCGAGTTTAGGATCAGGAGCGACCTACCCGGGTCCCGCGAGCTGGCTCTCTGAATCGCAGCTGGCGCAGGCCACACGCTGCACTGTTTTTGGGAACCATTGCTGCCTGCCTGGATCCCCTCGGGCGGGCCCTGTGATCCCAAGCCGACCGCCACCCACAAGCGGCAGCGAGTCTAGGATCAGGAGCAACCTGCCCAGGTCCCGCGAGCTGGCTCTCTGAATCGCAGCTGGCGCAGGCCACACGCTGCACTGTTTTTGGGAACCATTGCTGCCTGCCTGGATCCACGGGCGGGCCCTGTGATCCCAAGCCGACCGCCACCCACAAGCGGCAGCGAGTTTAGGATCAGGAGCAACCTGCCCAGGTCCCGCGAGCTGGCTCTCTGAATCGCAGCTGGCGCAGGCCACACGCTGCACTGTTTTTGGGAACCATTGCTTCCTGCCTGGATCCCCGCGGTGGGCCCTGTGATCCCAAGCCGACCGCCACCCACAAGCGGCAGCGAGTTTAGGATCAGGAGCAACCTGCCCAGGTCCCGCGAGCTGGCTCTCTGAATCGCAGCTGGCGCAGGTCACACGCTGCACTGTTTTTGGGAACCATTGCTTCCTGCCTGGATCCCCGCGGGCGGGCCCTGTGAACCCAAGCCGACCGCCGCCCACAAGCGGCAACGAGTTTAGGATCAGGAGCGACCGGCCCGGGTCCTGCGAGCTGGCTCTCTGAATCGCAGCTGGCGCAGGCCACACGCTGCATTGTTCTTCGGAACCATTGCTGCCTGCCTGGATCCCCGGGGGCGGGCCCTGTGATCCCAAGCCGACCGCCGCCCACAAGCGGCAGCGAGTTTAGGATCAGGAGCGACCTGCCCAGGTCCCGCGAGCTGGCTCTCTGAATCGCAGCTGGCGCAGGCCACACGCTGCATGGTTCTTGGGAACCATTGCTGCCTGCCTGGATCCCCTCGGGCGGGCCCTGTGAACCCAAGCCGACCACCGCCCACAAGCGGCAGCGAGTTTAGGATCAGGAGCGACCTGCCCAGGTCCCGTGAGCTGGCTCTCTGAATCGCAGCTGGCGCAGGCCACACGCTGCACTGTTTTTGGGAACCATTGCTGCCTGCCTGGATCCCCGCGGGCAGGCCCTGTGAACCCAAGCCGACCGCCGCCCACAAGCGGCAGCGAGTTTAGGAGCAGGAGCGACCTGCCCGGGCCCTGCGAGCTGGCTCTCTGAATCGCAGCTGGCGCAGGCCACACGCTGCATTGTTCTTGGGAACTATTGCTGCCCGCTTGGACCCCCGCGGGCGGGCCCTGTGAACCCAAGCCGACCACCACCCACACGTGGCATCGAGTTTAGGAGCAGGAGCGGCCTGCCTGGGTCCCCGCAGCCCGGCTTTGTGAACCACCCACACGTAACATCGAACTTGGGAGCAGTTGCTGGCTGTCTGCCTGTCCCCCCTCCCTCCCCCGGGCTGGCTTGGTGAACCTCAACCAGCCGCTGCTCACACGGCGCAGTGAACTTGGGAGCTGGCGCTGCCTGCTTGGCTGCTTGGGCTCCCCGCAGACCAGCTCTGTGAACCGCCGCTGGCTACCGCCAAGCGGCCGCTGCCTACACCCTTGCAGTGAGTGGGGGAGCAGACACTGCCTGCCCGGCCCCGAGGGCCCGACTCTGTGAACCTCCTCTGGCGGTTTGGAGCTGCAGACGACCACCCTCCACCTGCCAACCCAGTGCTGCAAACGACCCCTGACCAGCTCTGCAAAAGGCCCCGCCCACACAGCGAACAGCAGGAAGGGAGACCCGCCCAATCCTGGAGGAAGTACCGCTGCACAGTGATTGACTCCCGCCTACTGAGAGGAGAAACTTGGCCTGGTGGGCATAGCTCCACCCACTGGAAGAGCAGTTAATCGAACTCTAGGACTGCATTTATAAATTTTTTTTTTACTGTCTTTTTAAATGTTTTTTAATCCATCTTATTTTATTTTATTCTATTTTTTAAATCTCATTTTCCATTTCTACTATTATTATTTCTCTTTAAATCCCTTTTAATCTTCTATTCTTTTCTATCCTTCTTTTCTCCTGTCTTTACATCTCTTTTTAATTTTCTTATTCCCCCTTCCTTGAATTCTACCTGCTTACTCTTATTCTCTTTAGTGACTTCTACCCATCCCTTCTAATACCTTTCCTCCCAAGCTTCAAATATATTTATAGGAGTAAACAGTAACTCAGCAGTCAAACAGAACAAGAAACAATATGAACAGCATGAAAAAGCAAGGAAGAAAAGGAGTGCAAACAATGCAGGGCAGCCTAAATATTCAGGAGGATATAGAACCACCAGAAAAATGGTCATATAAAGAACTCATGGAACACCTGAGACAGATGGAACGGAACCTTAAAGAGGATACAAGACAGCAAATTCAAGCAGCGAAAGAACACATTGAGAATGTATTACACAAACAGATAAAGGAAGAAGTTAAGCATCTTTATCAGGAGATAGAGACTATAAAAAAGAATCAAACCATAATCTTAGAAATGAAAGAAACCATAAACCAAATTAAAAACTCAAATGAGAGTATCATTAATAGAGTGGAGCAAGTAGAAGCTAGAACATCAGATAATGAAGACAAAATATATCATCTGGAAAAGAGGCTAGCCATCTCAGATAGGCTGGTTAAAAATCATGAGAGAAGCATACAAGAGATATGTGATAATATAAAAAAACCAAATTTAAGAGTCATTGGGATAGAGGAAGGGATAGAGATTCAAACAAGGGGAATGAGTAATCTACTAGATGAAATAATCACAGAAAACTTTCCAGAATTAAAAAAGGAAACAGATATTCAAATTGTAGATGCATACAGGACACCGAACATACAAAATCACAGTAGACCAACGCCAAGACACATTGTTATGAAGATATCCAATATACAGAACAAAGAGAAAATATTAAAAGCTACAAGAGAAAAGAGAAAGATTACATTCAGGGGTAAACCAATAAGGTTAACAACGGACTTCTCAACTCAGACGCTGAAAGTGAGAAGATCCTGGAATAACGTATTTCAAACACTGAAAGACAATGGATGCCAACCAAGAATTCTGTACCCAGCAAAATTAAGCTTCAGATACAATGAAATAAAAATCTTTCACGATAAACAAAAACTAAAAGAATTTGCAGCCAGAAAACCAGCGTTGCAAAGCATCTTGAGCAAAACACTTCACGAGGAAGAAACGGAAAACAATAACCAAAGCCAACAGTGGGAAGTACCTCAGTAAAGACAGACGGAGGGGGGAAAACTAATCATGGTGAAACAAACGCAATTAAAAAAAAAAAAAAACGAGATAAATAATCAAATATGGCTGAAAGTACAAACCATATATCAATAGTAACTCTAAACATTAATGGTTTAAACACTCCAATAAAGCGACATAGGCTGGTAACATGGATCAAAAAAACAAATCCAACAATATGCTGTCTCCAGGAGACTCACCTGACTGGAAAAGACATACACAGGCTAAAGGTGAAAGGTTGGGAAAAAATATACCACGCACATGCTCCTCGCAAACAAGCAGGGGTGGCCATCCTCATATCGAATAAAATCGACTTCAAGACTAAGTTAATCCAAAGGGATAAGGAAGGACATTATATACTGTTAAAAGGAACCATTAAACAACAAGACATAACAATTATCAATATTTATGCACCAAATAATGGCGCTTCGAAGTTTATAAAACAAATTCTCCTCAAGTTCAAGAATCAAATAGACCACAACACAATAATTATGGGTGACTTCAACACACCTCTCTCACCATTGGACAGATCCTCCAAGCAAAAGTTGAATAAAGAAACTATAGACCTCAATACCACAATCAATAACCTAGACTTAACTGACATATATAGAATATACCAACCATCATCGAATGGATATACTTTTTTCTCAGCAGCACATGGATCCTTCTCAAAAATAGACCATATATTATGCCATAGGGCAACCCTCAATAAATATAAAGGGGTAGAGATTATACCATGCATTTTATCTGATCATAATGGATTGAAACTGGAAATTAATGATAAAAGAAGGAAGGGAAAATCCAATATCACATGGAAATTGAACAATATGTTACTGAATGATCAAAGGGTTACAGAAGACATAAAGGAGGAAATCAAAAAATTCTTAGAGATAAATGAAAATGCAGACACAACCTATCGGAATCTATGGGACACAATGAAAGCAGTTTTAAGAGGGAAATTCATCGCCTGGAGGTCATTCCTCAAAAAAAGGAAAAACCAACAAATAAATGAGCTCACACTTCATCTCAAAGCCCTAGAAAAGGAAGAGCAAAACAATAGCAAATGCAGCAGAAAGCAAGAAATAATTAAAATCAGAGCGGAAATCAATGAAATTGAAACAAAAGAAACTATCGAAAAAATTAACAAAACTAAAAGTTGGTTCTTTGAAAAAATAAACAAGATAGACAAACCTTTAGCCATGCTAACGAAGAGAAGAAGAGAGAGAACTCAAATTACTAACATAAGGGATGAAAAAGGCAATATCACAACAGACGCCACAGAAATACAGAAGACAATTAGAAACTATTTTGAAAACCTATATTCCAATAAAATAGAAGATAGTGAAGACATTGATAAATTTCTTAGGACATATGATTTGCCCAGACTGAGTCAGGAGGACACACACGATTTGAACAGACCAATATCAATGGATGAAATTGGAGAAGTAATCAAAAGACTACCAACCAAGAAAAGCCCAGGACCGGATGGGTATACAGCGGAGTTTTACAAAACCTTTAAAGAAGAATTAATACCAATACTTTTCAAGTTATTCCAGGAAATAGAAAAAGAGGGAGTCCTTCCAAATTCATTCTATGAGGCCAACATCACATTGATTCCGAAACCAGACAAAGACACAGCAAAGAAAGAAAACTACAGACCAATATCTCTGATGAAAAAATCCTCAATAAAATTCTGGCGAATCGGATACAAAGACACATCAAAAAAATTGTGCACCATGATCAAGTAGGATTCATCCCTGGGATGCAGGGATGGTTCAATATACGGAAATCAATAAATGTAATTCACCATATCAATAGACTTAAAGATAAGAACCATATGATCATCTCGATAGACGCAGAAAAAGCATTCGACAAAGTACAGCATCCCTTTATGTTCAAAACATTAGAAAAACTAGGGATAACAGGAACTTACCTTGATATTGTAAAAGCTATTTACGCTAAGCCCCAGGCTTGCATCATTCTGAATGGAGAAAAATTGAAGGCATTCCCCTTAAAATCAGGAACAAGACAGGGATGCCCTCTATCACCACTTCTATTCAATATAGTTCTCGAAACACTGGCCAGAGCAATTAGACAAATGAAAGAAATTAAAGGCATAAAAATTGGAAAGGAAGAACTTAAACTATCACTATTTGCAGATGACATGATTCTATACCTAGAAGACCCAAAATGGTCTACAAAAAAACTACTAGAACTAATAAATGAATTCAGCAAAGTGGCAGGATATAAAATCAACACGCACAAATCAAAGGCATTTCTGTATATCAGCAACAAAACCTCTGAAATGGAAATAAGGAAAACCACTCCATTCACAATATCGTCAAAAAAAATAAAATACTTGGGAATCAACCTAACAAAAGAGGTGAAAGATTTATACAATGAAAACTACAGATCCCTAAAAAGAGAAGTAGAAGAAGATCTTAGAAGATGGAAAGATATACCCTGTTCATGGATAGGCAGAACTAACATCATAAAAATGGCGATATTACCAAAAGTCCTCTATAGGTTTAATGCAATGCCAATCAAAATTCCAATGGCATTGCTTGTAGAAATAGAGAAAGCAATCATGAAATTCATATGGAAAAATAAAAGACCCAGAATAGCAAAAGCAATTCTAAGCAGGAAGTGTGAATCAGGTGGTATAGCAATACCAGATTTCAAACTATACTACAGAGCAATAGTAACAAAAACAGCATGGTACTGGTACCAAAACAGGCGGGTAGACCAATGGTACAGAATAGAGGATACAGAGACTAATCCACAAAGTTACAACTATCTTATATTCGATAAAGGGGCTAAAAGCATGCAATGGAGGAAGGATAGCATTTTCAACAAATGGTGTTGGGAAAACTGGAAATCCATATGCAACAAAATGAAACTGAATCCCCTCCTCTCACCATGCACAAAAATTAGCTCAAAATGGATCAAGGACCTTGATATCAAATCAGAGACTCTGCGTATGATAGAAGAAAAAGTTGGCTACGATCTACATATTGTGGGATCAGGCTCCAAATTCCTTAACAGGACACCCATAGCACAAGAGTTAATAGCAAGAATCAACAAATGAGACTTACTTAAACTAAAAAGTTTTTTCACAGCAAGAGAAACAATAAGAGAAGTAAATCGGGAGCCTACATCATGGGAACAAATTTTTACCCCCCACACTTCAGATAGAGCCTTAATATCCAGAGTTTACAAAGAACTCAAAAAATTGGACAATAAGACAACAAATAACCCAATCAACAAATGGGCCAAGGACCTGAACAGACACTTCTCAGAGGAGGACATACAATCAATCAACAGATACATGAAAAAATGCTCACCATCTCTAGCAGTCAGAGAAATGCAAATCAAAACCACCCTAAGATACCATCTCACTCCAGTAAGATTGGCAGCCATTATGAAGTCAAATAATAACAAGTGCTGGCGAGGATGTGGGGAAAAGGGTACTCTAATACATTGCTGGTGGGACTGCAAATTGGTTTGGCCAATTTGGAAAGCAGTATGGAGATTCCTGGGAAAGCTAGGAATGGAACCACCATTTGACCCAGTTATTGCCCTTCTTGGGCTATTCCCTGAAGACCTTAAAAGAGCGTACTACAGGGATACGGCCACATCGATGTTCATAACAGCACAATTCACAATAGCTAGACTGTGGAACCAACCCAGATGCCCTTCAATGGATGAATGGATTAAAAAAATGTGGCATTTATACACTATGGAGTATTACATAGCACTAAAAAATGACAAAATTATGGAATTTGCAGGGAAATGGATGGCATTAGAGCAGATTATGCTCAGTGAAGCTAGCCAATCCCTAAAAAACAAATACCAAATGTCTTCTTTGATATAATGAGAGCAACTAAGAATAGAGTAGGGAGGAAGAGCAGGAAGAAAAGATTGACATTAAACAGAGGCACGAGATGGGAGGGAAAGAGAGAGAAAAGTGGAATTGCATGGAAATGGAAAGAGACCCTCATTGTTATAAAAAACTACATAAAAGAGGTTGTGAGGGGAATTGGAAGAAAAATAAGGAGAGAAATGAATTACAGTAGATGGGATAGAAAGAAAAGATGGGGGGGAGGGGGATAGTAGAGGATAGGAAAGGTAGCAGAATACATCAGTCACTAGTATGGCATTATGTAAAAATGTGAATGTGTAACCTATGTGATTCTGCAATCTGTATTTGGGGTAAAAATGGGAGTTCATAACTCACTTGAAACTATTGTTCGAAGTATGATATGTCAAGAGCTTTGTAATGTTGTGAACAACCAATAAAAAAAAAAAAAAAGAATATGCAGTGTCCCTCAGGACTGAATTCTGCTTCTTCATCCAGCATTGTGGTAACTCTACTGCCATAAAATAGCCACCACCACCCCCAACACCACCACTGGGCACCTTCAACAGAAATGGACTTTTCCATGACCGTAGAATCTAAGGCAGACATAAGAGCACCAGATGGGCTGTTCTCCTCTCCCTTGGCTCTTAGATGGCCATCCTCCTGTGTTTTGCATGGTTTTTCCCTGGTGTCTATGAGACCTAATTTCTCTTCCATTAGGACACCAGTCATATTGGATTAGACCTCAAAATCAAACCTCACACTTGCATAATTACATCTTTTAACACACTATGAAGTTGTGCAGGCCACAGCCCCAGCCTATGAATTTTGAGGAACACTGCTCAGCCCATAGCAGGTGGGCAGAAGTGTGCAGAGAGATACTCTGCTCTTCTCATGGCCTCCTGCCAGGTAGGGCATGACTTCATGTCCTACACCTTAGTGATTCTCTTGGAACCTGGGCTCATGGTGTCACCAGAGTTTTTCAATGATTGTTTTTCCCTTTAAAACTATAAGATTTTCTCCTTTGAATTATCATTATACACTAATGAGTTCATATGTTCTTCAATAGTCAGAATATTGTGATCATTAATTATTTTAATACTTCAAATTCTCTAAATTTTTCTACTCGCTGTCACAAACAAATTGTCTTCTCTTATGTTTTTCTATGACCTCAATATTTCACTACATCCTGTGTTTCAAAATTATCTTAGTATCTCATTTTTCTACCCTATATTCTGAATAAAATATTTTCCAGAAATTCACATTTCCACTAGTGAATAGTTGTTTTAGAAATTATAGGTTCCTCAGAACAGGGAGAAAGAGCAGGAAGAAAAGACTAAAATTAAACAGAGACATGAGATGGGAGGGAAAGGGAGAGAAAAGGGAAATTGCATGGAAATGAAGGGAGACCCTCATTGCTATACAAAATTACATATAAGAGGTTGTGAGGGGAATGGGAAAATAAACAAGGAGAGTAATGAATTACAGTAGATGGGGTAGAGAGAGAAGATGGGAGGGGAGGGGAGGGGGGATAGTAGGGGATAGGAAAGATAGCAGAATACAACAATTACTAATTGGGCATTATGTAAAATTGTGGATGTGTAACTGACGTGATTCTGCAATCTGCATTTTGGGTAAAATTGGGAGTTCATAACCCACTTCAATCTAATGTATGAAATATGATATGTCAAGAGCTTTGTAATGTGAACAACCAATAAAAAAATTTAAAAAATTTAAAAAAGAAAGATATTTTGAAAAAAAAAAGAAATTATAGGTTCTTTTTGAGAGAATAGGATGATTTCTTCAAGATGGTATGTGTCCGGAACTAGAAAAAAATTCTCCTTCAAAGATTAGCCTGACAGCCCGCTGGGAGACATGCTGCCCTGAAGGCATCCTGCAGCTACCTATCTCCCTGGAACACCCTGCGGTTATCAGGATCATCAGACATCTTGCAGCTGGCAGTTTTACCCACCCACATCCAGCAATTGCGAAGAGCTTTCCCATCCCCAGCATGTAAATACCCCTGTGTAAACAATAAAAGTTTGCAGCTTGATCAGAACTTTTGTCTTGCTGT
The DNA here is from genome assembly GCF_052094955.1 of Ictidomys tridecemlineatus. Taxonomy (NCBI): domain Eukaryota; kingdom Metazoa; phylum Chordata; class Mammalia; order Rodentia; family Sciuridae; genus Ictidomys; species Ictidomys tridecemlineatus. The sequence goes on along the minus strand of NW_027520959.1, from coordinate 365,524 downwards.
CACCTTTCGTGTCTCTTGTCCCTTTATTTCTCCCCATCTAGGTTCGCTGCCTACGTTGATGTGTCCTGCCAGACGGGACAGGTATGGATTTTTCCATTTATCAAATCACCCCTTAACCATACACAATGATAATTGCTCACATTCTATCGACAAAATCCATGGTTTTACATGATCACATGTAAGTACATTCTAAAACATAGACTTTGTTTAATAATTCTTCTGTCAGATAAGTCACTTGTTTTCTCAACAGTGAGTCTCTTAGATCTAATTACTGATTGTGAATTTACTTACTTGAGCCACATAACTGTTCAAAACCAAGATGTAGATGATGTTTTTGTGAACACCTACAGGCTTGATCATTGCAGAGTGTTCAGGAATAGGGAACATGGTAGATTTTGCTGAAAGAAAATGTTCTACTTTCTGCTGCCACAGGTAGGTTGAGGGTTTCAGAAGACTGCCACCTCTGAAGACAATGGACTGTGAGGCCAGAGAGAGTGAGAGTGATAACCTGAGAATGTAGGGGACATCAGGCATGGGTATGGGATATCAGAGGCAGAGCTAGGAAGAGTGCTGTGCCTCTCTCATGTAGGAGGGAAAAATATTTGATTTTGGCTTGTCTTGATAAACTCAGTGGGACAGAAAATGGATGAACTGAGGAAAAGAGATTGAGCAGCTGGAGAAGGAAGATGAAGGAGGAAAGATCCTGCCCTTCTTATGAATCAATGAGTTTTTTTTTTTTTTGTATTGCCTTTTTACTTCACCATCAGGAACTCAGAGCAAGGAGTCAGCCACTCTGGACTCATTAATGATCTCAGGTGCCAAATGCAAGTATCTCCTAAGAATTTCCAAAGCTTCTGGGTTTGTGTCATGGCCCACATTCTCTCTCTGAGATGGAAAGAAGCACAGATGGAACCAGATTTGTCAAAAAGCATGTCACATGCAGGACTCAACAAAAACACTGCCTTTGGCTCCAGAGAGAAGAGCATTTTCTGTCAGCAATTCTGAGCTTCCCTGTTTGACCTGGGACTCAGGACCTGGAGCCTGTGCTGAATGACTGAGAGGAGCATCCCTGAAGTTGTTCTCAGCCTGCCCATCCCTGCTGATTTGCATGTGCCCAAAGCACAGCCCACTGCCCTGAGGACTTCTAAAAAGGCTGCTCACACCCTTTGCAGGAGTCAGACACTATTAGGACCTCAACATGGCCATGAGGGCCCCTGCTCAGCTCCTGGGGCTTCTGCTGCTCTGCCTCCCAGATAAGGAAGGACAGCACTGGGGATTTACTAATCACAGTGTGGTCAGTGATGCCTGGATCCCCTGGGAAATTCTCTTTTAACATGATTAATATTGTGCATATTTGTTTTCATGTGTTCAATGTCAGGTTCTAGATGTGACATCAAATTGACCATCCTCCTTGTCTCCATCTTTCCTGTCTCAATCCCAAGGAGAAAAAGTCACTGTCACTTGCAGGGCCAGTAAGGGCATTAGCAATTACTTAAATTGTACTAGCAGAAACCAGGGCAAGATCCAAAGCTCTTGATCTATGCTTCAAACTGCTGGCAATCTGGGGGTCCCCTCAAGGTTCAGTGGCAGGATATCGAAGACAGATTCCACTCTCACTATAAGCAGCCTGATTCTGAAGATATTACCACTTATTTCTATGAACAGTATGATGAGTGTCCTCCCACAGGGATACAGGCCATGACACAAACCTCCCAGAGAGTAAGTGTGAGACTGGGCTGCCCTGGCTGCTCCTCCAGCTGCCTGCTCCTGCTGAGGACAGCACTCAGAGGCATGCAGGCACTGGGAGTCATTGGTAGAAGATTCCAGAGAAGTTCCTCTGCACATGAAACCTCTTTCTGCTTCTTAGGCCAAGCAGGCAGAGATGACAGTGACTATTCAAAGGTCAGCAGTCAGATGGGATGGGCCCCAGTGGAAGTCTTACTCAAAGACAGAGACCACACCAGGAGGTTAACCTGTACAAATCCTAATGGGCATCATGAAGACTTTTTCCAAATATAAAATCCCATGAGGCTTACTTACCTGTGGTAACACTCTAGCCAACTCTTCATCCCAGAGATGCAGGAAAATGGAAGGTGGCAGTGAACCCTGATGGGAATCAGAGGAAGGGTTAAGCCTTCAGGCTAAAGTGCAAACAAAGGACCTTGACCTTTTCTCAACACCACTTTAACAGAGATTGATCTAAGCTCAGACAGTAAACCACATAAGCTCCTAAATTAGAAAACCCATAGGGTGTGTCAGGCCCCCTCCCTTTTTGAGGGACTTATCTCACTTTTCCTAAAATAAATCCTACTTCATTTACACTTCCCTTCCATTATAATCCCTGAATTTTATTACATGAAGGAAATTGGCAAAGCAGAAAACCAATCTCTTCTCAAACCTCTGGATTCACTGGTGTTCCTCCTGATTTAATGAAGGACAAACATCAATGGATCTGAGGGGTTTGGTTTATAGTAAGACTTTGGATTTAAATAGAAATGAGAAGTCACTGTGTGTATTCCAAACAGGAAATCTTCTAAAGCACAAGGGATGGGAATCTAAACTGCTGGCTCTCACAGTTCTGGGAATGTGGTCATGAAGGGGCAGATAAAGAAACAGAACACAGAGAGGGCAACTGTGACAATGGAGGACCTTATGCTCCTGTGTTAGAGCCCAGAACACCTCTGCAGAGGTTGTCCTTGGAAGAATCATGGAATATGGATAAATTGAGTCCAAGTGGCAAGGTTTGAAAGACCAGGGCCACCTGATAGGAATGCAGATGCTGAACTTGGGAGATTTTCTGGTGCTGCCCTCAAACCAGAGCTCACTGCCACTGAAGGCCTAGGCTGGTGCCCCTGTCTTCCTGGGACCTGTATGGGAGCCCAGGTGTGTGGCTATGCCCTCAGCAGCCTGCTACACCTCATAGGTTACTCTCCAGTCTTCACTCTGTCCATGTGTCTCCTGCAGATGCAATGGATAATGTGGAATCTTCCTCTTCTTTACCCTTCTTCTTAGATGAGGTCCCTCGGGGAGCTTCTAGACAGGTGTCAGAATCAGGGTCCTTTGAACTGTATTCCCAGAAGCCATGGTGAGTCCAGCATTTACCAGATGACCTTCCACTTTGGTCACTGTGGTTCAGGCCCACCATGGCCATAGGTAGATCCCTTTCTGAGGCTTCTTGTGAGTTGATGATTTTATGTTTTCAGTGTGTAGCTAAGGCCATGATGTGGGTGTGACGGTCAATGTGTGGTCAAGGCCATTAACCCTCTGAGTCAGCACATGCACTTGAAAGACTGCAGGGCCCCAGACCCAACGTTAAGAATTCTAACCCCCGCGCCCTCTAGAAAGTCCCCATGCACAAGCACTCCCCAGCCGCACAAAGCACTCCCCACAAGCACTCCCCAGCCGCACGTAGCACTCCCCGACTGCGTGTAGCACTCCAAACGCTATACAATGCCACCGCCAGATGTTCCATATAGATAATCCTGGGAAAGACAAGCCTGAGGAAATAGGGTAAAAACGGGAACAATAAGGACGGGATGTAATTTATGGGTTTCTTTTCTGAGAACGTAAAGTGGAAAAAAAACAAGTTTACCCCCCAGGTGACCCCAGGACTGAATTCCGAGGAACCTATAGAATGGCTGTTGCTGTGCCAAGCTGAAAACTGACCCCCGCTCCCTATAAAAACTCTGTACCCCCGAGCCCGGGTGTGCAAGCCACCGAAGCTACGGGCGAGGTGTTGCTGTGCACCCATGGGCGCCTGTGAATAAAGCCTCTGCAGTTGCATCCAGTGTCTCGCGTGCTCCATTCTGGATTGGGGTCTCGGGGTCTTTCATTTGGGGGCTCGTCCGGGATCACCGGTTCAGCCCAGACCCAAATCCGGAGGACCACCGGCATCACTGGGAGGTAAGCTGGCCAGCTCATGTCGTGTTTGTTTGTCTGGTGTCACTTCTATGTCTGTAATGTTTGTAACTCTTGGCTGATACTTTGTTTCTATGTGCTGCATCTGTACGATTACGCGTAGTCGCTCTGTATTCTGGGCAGTTTGAGAAGGAGTTGACGAACTCGGACTTCTCCCCTGCCACCCCGGGAGACGTCCCAGGGATTTTTGTAGGTGGCGGTGGAGCTTCTGCTCCATCTAAGCCATCTGTATTTGTAGGCGGTGGTGGAGCTTCTGCTCGACCTAAGCCATCTGATCTGAAGTTGGGCAGCGCTCTTTCTATTCGGTCTGATTGTAGTGTTATTGTGATTATTGTGTTATTGTTTCCGTCTCTGTATTCTATCTCCCAATCTGGGGTTGTCAGACCCAATCTGAGGGGGATGCTCTCCCAATCCGTTTGTCTGAAGGGAAGACCCCAGTCAGCTTTGGGCCAGCACCCATTTTCATTTTTTTTTTTGACAATCTGAAAAGGGAATCTATGTCTTTGTGTGTGTGTCTCTGTGTGTCTTTTTGTCTGTGTCTCTGTTAAGTGCGATGGCATTGTTTTACTTTGAACCGATGCAGCGTCCCAAATTCTAATCTGCCTTAGAGGTGTGGAGATAACTTTAGCTAGATTTTAACCTAAATTGTAAACGAGATTAGGGAAGCAGTGTTTTCTTTTCTTCCCATAGTTGGCCTGAGTGCACCCGATGCTGTTAAGAAATGCCTGCTGGGGATCTAAGAACTTTGATATCTCCCTTTAACTTTTCTCAAAACCCAGTCCTCATTATTAAATTGGTGTTAATTGGCTTTGGGGGATGGGAACCAAATTTTCAGTCACAAATTTTGACACTCCCGAGGGGTTTTTAAACCTAGCACTCGAAACAACTGCAAGCAGAGAATGAGCTTTTTGGGAGCTGGTTAAAAAGAAAAAAATATGCCTAGTGCCTAAGGTCAAACCAAACTGGAGGAGAGCTGATCTTGCAAGTGAAAGAGAAAAACTGAGGAATTCCCAGCAGCTGCCAGAGCCTTTTTTCGCTTTGGGGAAATTTCCTCATTTTTTCTGCACTGTAAGGATTACTCCACCTAAATGCAGTAAGTCAGTCACACTGAGAATTGCCTCTATGTAAAAATATCTGGTCCACTCATGGGAAATCTAAGGTGCCACTGATGGGAGTCATAATTAAATGAAAGTTCAAAACCTGGAGAGATATTTTCTTATCTGGTTGTCTGATTGTTTCTTAGGGATAATCTAGGTTAAATGTGTGTCTAAAAATTAATTTTTATTGTAACAATCTGGCATCTGAATGGGTTTCTAAGGCATTGCACTATCTTGCAGTTAAAAGTTGGGTTTAAGCAATTGTTTAGTTTGATTTCAGAAAGTTCATGCTAAAAAACTTAAATACTTGGGATAAAAAAAAAAATTAAAGGGTTTCAATTTTGAACGGGGTAGCCTGAAAAGACTTCACTAAGATGTACCAGTGCATTAACTGGGATAAAAATAGTAAATTGTGATATGATATCTGTTCCCCTCAGCGTGTAAGATTCAGAAAAAAAAAAAGATGTTAAATTACAACGTTAGTCTGGCTTATTACAATAACATTAGATAATTAAATACCAGCAGTCTTAGAAATTTTCAAAGCTTAATTTCAGATATATATGGTAGTGTGTGGGCAAATTTAATGTAACTTAATGCTACTTTAAAAACTTCAGAAAAAGCAAAGTGGCTTAGAGGTCCTAAAGAAATTTCTTCTCATGGTAGAGATCCTATTTCTAGTTTTATGTGAACAAGTTTTTCTAGTATAAAAGGATATAAAATTTTAAAAATTGCTTCTTAAATTTGTAAATATAACTTAAGGTTAAAATGCCTTAGGCCTAAAGTGTCTGCTCAAAATAGCAGTTTTTCCCTGCTCCTTCCAGATCTTAGCCAGGGCTTAAGCCAGTATGCAAACAGAAGCAGCTTGGAGTTCAGGCCCAAGGAAAAAAAAAAAAAAGAAGTAAAAGTGTCTTTTTACCTGAACTCAAACTAGACCAAACCAAGAAGTAAATTGTATGGTATTTACTAACTACTGGCCAGTCATCTTTTTTTAGGACTCTTGTTTTTTTCTTAGTTCTGTATTTCTTTTGAGCTTGTGATTCTGATCCTACAGACCTAGGTTAATATTTTTCTGATCAGTAGAGTTTTTTTTGGAACATTGCAATGGAGATTTCATCTGCGAAAAACTACGAGGCCTTTATCATTGTTATGTGTGCACACTCCTGTTATGTGTTGTATGTCGGTATGTCTGTATGTGTGTATGTCCATATATCCTGCAGTGATATAACAATTGACAGATGAGGAGCGCTCATGAAAAATTAAAAATGGATCCAAATATCTTTGATTCACGTGATTCAAATGGTTCGATTTAGACTCTGCTTAAATTTAAGGGCTTGCAAGTATTGTTTCAAAATGTGAACAAAAGGAGGTTGATAGATTAAAAAAAAAAACTAAAAGGTTCTAGGTATGGATCTAATAAAAAAAAATTGTGTCTCTAGATAGGAGAGTCTGTGTGACTAAGTAATCAAGAGGGTTTAAGTAAGGGATAAAGGAGGTTTACGTAAATTGTTTATGTGTATAAGTTTTTGAGTAAATTACACAACTATGGTTAAACAACAACTGTTGTCTTTCAATACTTTTCTTGTGCTCTCTTGCTCTGCATAATGAAGTTCCTTTAAACCCGATTGCAGAAAGTCTCAAATCAAACTTCCAACCAGCTTCTGCTTAGGCACTACTAGCCCCTGATGACCGATGGACCCCCAATATCTTCAAGAGAATAATTCACTCAGTGCTGAAGCTCACTACCAGGCACGATGGAATGCAGCAGACATGGGACAGCGGGAAACAACAAGTTCAGAGAACCTCTTAATTTGCCATCCTGGATTCATGAGTCTTTATGTCCTTTTGAGCTTCCTCATGGTCCTTGGTCTCTTTTCTGTCAGCCCCCCAACATGGAACTTCTGCCAGAAATTGATCTTTGCTCTAATTTTTATCTTCATTCTGTTTTTATTCGCTCTGATCTTCTTCAGGTGCTGGTGATGATATCTGGAAAAACTTGCCAATAGACGGGTTGCCTGCCATTTATCCAAGCCCTCCCATCTCCCCCTTAGTCATTTCTTTAAAAGCCAAACTTGGTTAGCATAAAATCATCAATGTAATTGTGATGTTATTAATGTGTTCATATCTTCCAGGTATACAAGTCTGTAAGGTAAAAGCTTTACAAGCTGGTGTTCTAAAGTTGTATGGTAATTTTAGGCTCAAAGAAAAAAAACATGTTGGAAATTTATTTATCATTTGTGTTCTATAACTGGACTTGTTATCAGTAAGATATGTAAAGTTCTATGTTACTTTCTACACTGAGATATAATTTAAATGTATTTTTAAGTCAATGAGAGCCTAATCTGGGTAAAGGTTTTATTGTAAAACACAGAAGTACTTTGCTACTTTCCTACAAGAGGTTAAAAGCTTTCAGCCTTCCCTTAATTCATGTTTTAGGTGTGATATTATGTTGTGGTAGCTAATGTCCATGTAAACTTGAGCAACAGTTTATGTAGGCTTTGTAAAATGATGTCTAAAAAGCAAAGATCAGCTTCAGAACTATAGTATTTAAGATTTATAAAGAGCCCAGCGTTACTTGAGATAAGTCTCAATGTCCCATCTCACTGCATGTGAAAGTGACTATGAAAAAATAGACCAGATTTCAGTGCATTTAAGGACGTGTCCAAAAGTTGGTTTCTGTCACAATTGCCAGGTCTCAAACAGGGGATTATAATGTATAACTCTGCCAGAATTCAAGGTAGCTATTACATAAACTAAATATGTTTTTATCCTAATTAGTCTTGTTTTGTAGTTTGCTTTTAGATGGTCTAAGGATTGCCTGTTAATGTTTTAAAGAGGTACTGCTTTAAGAACTCACAACCTGGCTTAACTTAAGATAAGGAGTTATCACCTACAGAATAGAGAGATAGGTACTAAAGCCCAGTACTTAGTATAAGGCTGTTAAGGTTTATTTGCTGGATGTTTAAGATTAAGTTTTAAAATTAAAGTTAAATTAAAGGGGCCAAGAAAACCAATATTTGGCTCTTGCTCTCTGAGTCAGTCTGAATCAGGGATAGGGTCTTCTCCAAAGGGCTCTGCAACTCTAGGCCACATAACCTCCTGATCAGGGAGATTAATGAGACCAGTGGAGGACAGAAAGCCAATCAGTGCATTTGCTGTGAAGAGGAGGGTCATCAGAGAAGGGATGCTTCCGAGGGAAGGCACATGGTCAAGCAAGGCCTGGACCCATCCTAGCACAAATGGCACTAGCAGAACTGAAAAGCTGCTGTGAAGTTCCCGAGGACTCCCAGGAAACTCAGCTGACTTAGATGGAAACAAAGTCAGTTTGACTTGCTTCATCTTAAACACTTAGCAAAGACGATCGAAGCCAAAACATAGCTATTCCTGGGCATTTTAAATGATAATAATAGTTAAATGTAACTTCCATAATTAAGTAGACTGGAGGCTACAAAAGAGATTCTTAGACAAAAATGCCTGATAACTGTCAAAGGAACTGCTAGAATAATTTTAATCTAAGGCCTTTATTTCTAACTAACGCAGGTAGGCTTGATGTTTGCCAGTATGGTTATCCAGCCCTGAGTAGCAAAATTAAAGATTTCTCTATTAGACACAGAGGGCAGTAAAAGGATTTTGCAGGATCAGATGGCATTAAATTATTAGACTATATCTTAAGGGAAAAGACATCTGTAACCCTAAATGTTAGTTGTTGTGTTGACATCCCTGACATTTCTGACAAGGTGACAAATATCCTTAAAGATTTACATGCTCAGATAGAAGCCATGTCCTCAGCAACTTTATCATGGAAATGATATCTTAGCTTCTAGTTCTTGGCACTTTCTGATGAAGAACATTGTCTTTGACTTTGCCATCATACTCATTGGCATATTCCTATACTATGGCATTTATTGCTACATCAATATGGTTCCACTACTAATGAATTCTTGTTTCTTTTATAGACTACCCATCACTCAAATGGCCCTCCAGCCTATCATGGACCACTCGATAGACCCGATTTTTTTTAAGAAAAGGGGACTCCAAACTGCTTGCCCCAACATCGCCCCTTTTTGTCAGCCTGAAGAAGCCAGAAAGATCTTCGCCCCCTTTCCTTACAGCAGTAAGGAGTTCCCAAATTAGAGGGGGAAATGAAGCCAGATTTAAAGTTAGGTAGTTAGTATAGTTAGATAAATCGGGTCTAATATTGAGTGAAATCTAAAATGGAGGGACACCCCAGGCCCACAGGGATTAATCCCATTTGAGATTCTGTACGGTGCCCCACCACCCGCTGTTAACTTTTATGAAACTGAAACCTGTGCCTTCCTCGCCCCATCTATGCAGACTCATTTGCGTGCCTTGCAGTTGGTCCAGAACGAGGTCTGAAAGCCTCTAGCCGCAGCATACAAAGAGGAACTCAAAACCCCATCACTGCCACATCTCTTCAAAGTCGGAGACACCGTCTAGGTACGCAGGCACCAGAGCAAGAACCTCGAACCGCAGTGAAAAGGACCCTACTCTGTTCTGCTGACCACTCCTACTACAATCAAGGTGGACGGCATCACCACTTGCATCCACGCTTCCCACGTGGAGGCTGCACATCCACAGGAGTCCGCAGGCACCCCTCCGGATCCAGAATGGAAATTGCAACGCACCCAGAATCCGCTAAAGATAAGACTCACTCGCTGTTGATTTTTCTTACCTTGTATTCTTTATTCCCCCTATTGAATGCAAGCCCCCATGTGACCACTACTGAGAGGTTAGCCAAGGGATGAAGAAAAAATTTTGAAGCCCAGCAAGGGTGATTTGAAAGCTGGTTTAATAAGTCTCCTTGGTTAATTACTATACTATCCCTGATAGCCGGCCCCTTGATTACCTTGCTGTTGATTTTAACGTTTGGACCCTGTATTTTTAACAAATTGATGCAGTTTATATAAGACAGGCTTTCTGTAGTACAAACCATGGTCCTTACACAGCAATATCACTTGCTTCAAAAACAGGCTGAATCTTGACCTGAACAGGCAGATCTATGGATATAAGATTATATCCACAATATAGAAAAGGGAGGAATGAAAGACTGCAGGGCCCCAGACCCAACGTTAAGAATTCTAACCCCCGCACCCTCTAGAAAGTCCCCATGCACAAGCACTCCCCAGCCGCACAAAGCACTCCCCACAAGCACTCCCCAGCCGCACGTAGCACTCCCCGACTGCGTATAGCACTCCAAACGCTATACAATGCCACCGCCAGATGTTCCATATAGATAATCCTGGGAAAGACAAGCCTGAGGAAATAGGGTAAAAACGGGAACAATAAGAACGGGATGTAATTTATGGGTTTCTTTTCTGAGAACGTAAAGTGGAAAAAAACAAGTTTACCCCCCAGGTGACCCCAGGACTGAATTCCGAGGAACCTATAGAATGGCTGTTGCTGTGCCAAGCTGAAAACTGACCCCCGCTCCCTATAAAAACTCTGTACCCCCGAGCCCGGGTGTGCAAGCCACCGAAGCTACGGGCGAGGTGTTGCTGTGCACCCATGGGCGCCTGTGAATAAAGCCTCTGCGGTTGCATCCAGTGTCTCGCGTGCTCCATTCTGGATTGGGGTCTCGGGGTCTTTCATACTCAAGGTCATAAAGTGTAACCTGTGATCAGGAGCCATGTGTATTCTGTTGGCCGGGGCCTTTTTTTTTTTTTTGAACTGCACATTAAAAGAGCCTAGGAAAATGGCTCAGGGATGGGGTCTGGCTACAGGTTGTTATCCCCTCTGAATAAAGGATTACCAGCATTCCCACCTGCCTCACATCCTTCAACTTCTAGATCCTTAGCCTCACTTCCTGGGACTGAGTCTAAGCCTCACAAAGGCAGTCATTATTTCCAGCTCTTGGAGTTCTGTAAGGAAGGACAGGACACAGAGTACTTTCTATTTGCCACAAAGTGCCTTCAGCAAGTTGAAATCACATTATGAAAGCTTCATTAAATCACAGAGTCCACAATAAAGGAAGAAATTACAAGCAAAGATAAGGATCCTTTCCCAAAACAATGAAATCTTCCTACCAAATGAAAAGCAAGCCAAGTGTGGACGTGGAGTAATTCTCATCCTGTTCAATGTGTCAGGCTAAACAGAGTCATCTGTGTCACTGAGAGCTGTTTTGAGAGCAGAGTTCCAGAGACACCCAGGCCTGCAGATGAGAATCTGCACTTCTAGAATGCAGAGTGGTCCGTACACATGAGATTGGGGGGACTACCTGTAGGATACAATTATTATAGATAGAGTTGTTAATCTGCAATAGGCAATTTAATGAGATTTAAATTTAAACACTTATTAATAAAAATACCAATTAGTAATTTTTCTGTTGCTATAGCAAAATTCCTAAGCTAAGTAAGTGCTGTGTAAAGAAAAGTTTTGTTTCATAATTTTCAAGCCTTAAAGTCCAAGGTTGGGCAGTCTCACCTGTTGTCTGCAGGTGAGGCCCCCCTGAACAGTGTCACAGCACAGTGTGTAGGTGGGAAGGGCACCAGCTGCAGGTTGCAGTGGTCAAGCCTGTGGTGTGGTCAAACTTATGGTCACCCACTCTGGAGAGGACTACCTCTGTATGTGAGTCTAGCACTTTTCCTTCCAGGGGCAGCAACTTCATTGACCTGGCCCCTCCCATCAGGCCCCTCCTCTTAAAGAACAAACCATTTCCTATCATGGCCACACTGGGACCAAACCTCCATTACAGGACCTCCTAGAGGAGGACCAATTAGGATCTCAGCAACTTCAATTTTCACCTTATAATTAATATGTAATTAATTGACATATTTGAACATATTGCCCTTAAAAAAGCAGAATGTGTACAGGCATTTCTCAACTACTTGATCAACTGGTGGACCATCTTGGCTGGTCACTTGGCTTCCTCCTGCACCCTCCCATAAGAATTCTCTGGGTTTCATTCTTGTTCACAATGACTCCCATGTTTACACATCATGGTAATGCATACATGAAAATAGGAACAGGAGGGAGAGCAGGAGGGCAGAGCACCTGGATCAGGGGAGGACAAAGGACAGGATGGGAAAGGACTGGGCAAAATACTGGGCACAGTGTGACATCCACACACCTAACTGCTATGTGTGCTCAGAATGCAGTGGCACCATTGAAGTAAAATTCCTGTTTGTGAAAATGCTGACATTTAATATTTTCACATCTACCCATTTAATTAGAATGTTTTTAACTTTAGAATTTGTATGAACAATAATCAATTCATTACATTATTTAGAAAAATTGAAAGTAAGTCATAATTGAAAAAAAATAAACTGCATAGAATTTCTGGAAATTTACATGTTTGCTTAGCATATAAATTTTGGTTGTCAGTCTTGAGAATCCTGAGAACAAAGAGTGTAAACAGGAAAGGGTCCCTCAGTGTTTGGGCACAGCAGTCCCTGGTTCCATGTACCTGGCATGTCCAAAATTTATCCTCCAGTGAGTGACAACAGACCATGACTTAGAGAAGGTGGCATGCTGCCTCAGAGGCCTCTGATCTCAAAATCCACCATGACACCTGAGTTTGGAGGAGCCCCTCTGGAGGATTGATCTCTAGTTTACAGATGAGAAAGACTCCTGTGGAAGATACTTTTCTCATCATCCATTGAAAATTAAAAATCAATTATAGATTTTGAGTGTCAGAGAAAGTTTTCTTTCTCCCTGTCAGGTACTTCTGATTCATGCAAGGGCCCAGGAGAGATCATTTCCAAGACTTGTTAATATTGAGCTACCACAGGAGTCTTTAGATACCTGAAGGAGATTGGTTTGTTTGGAGGAAATTTCCTGTCAGATCTAGTGGGTGTGGGATGATATCCTTCTCCAGGTTTGCTGCTAGGAGGAAGTCCAACAGCCCAGCCATCACTCTCCAGAGATTTCCCTGGACACACTGACTACATCTTCATGTCTCTGGTGCTATATTGGTGCTTCCTACTGAGCTCATAGAAAATCTACATCTTTGCCAAAGATTTTCACTTTCACTATCAGATCCTCTGCCCACTACTGCAGGCAGCGTCTCCTTCATCTCTTTGGTTTTCCTTCAGCCACAGAAGACATTTTATTTGTTCAAAGTCAGTCCATACCCACACACCCTATTGGCTCTTTCCACCCATCTGCACCCACCAGGGCATTTGCATGCTGCTCCCTGGGGAGGGCCTTCCTGCAAGGGTGATATAAAAGCTCAGCTCTAACCTGCCCTTGACTCACCAGGACTCCTCAGCTCAGCTTCTCAAAATAAGGCTCTCTGCTCAGCTCCTGGGGCTGTTGCTGCTCTGCGTCTCTGGTGAGGACAGAGGGGATGGGGAAGGACAAGGGGGAAGGGGGTGAGCTCATTGCCTCCTACCTGTGATCCCTGCCCATGTTCATGGTGTGAGTTACAGCTCAAAAAATGGGGAAGGTGATGTTCAGATCCATGGAAGGGAAGAAGTATCCAGAAGGGGGGAAAAAAAAAAGATTTGTGTCCTGTTGAAGACTTGGACCTAGAAACAGGAAATTTATGTGGTCAACCTCTAGACAGGCATTGGACTTACCAACCTGTGTCTTATATGACATTGTATTTTTTTGGTAGGAACCCAAACTACTTACATTGCACACACAAATGATTTAGTTAAGATAGGACCAAGAGAGAAATCATGAAAATGTTTCATAATACTGTTTATAAACTTTTGTTTCCATCATTATCTCAGGATCCAGTGGGAATGTGGTGCTGACCCAGTCTCCTCTCTCTCTGCCCAACACCCATGGACAGTCGGCCTCCATCTCCTTCAGGTCCAGTCAGAGCCTCCTACACAGTAATGGAAAAACCTATTTGGAATGGCATAAGCAGAATCCAGTCCAGTCTCCATAGCTTCTGATCTATAAGGTTTCCAACCAGTTCACTATGGTCCCAGACAGCTTCAGTGGCAGTGGGTCAGGAACAGAGTTCACACTGAGAATCAGCACGGTGGAGTCTGAGGATGCTGGAGTATATTACTGTGGGCAAGGTACACATATTCATCCCACAGTGTTGCAGCCCTGAACAAAAACTTCCCTTCCTGGGTGGCCCAGCTGCCACATGTGCTGCCGATCTGGGCAGCAGCTCAGCAGATTGTCTGAGAGGAAGAAGCTGCAGCTGAGGGCTCTGGACCTTGAATGCCATGGCCACAGCTTAGTCACCACCTACCAAGTTCCCACCAGCTGCAGAAGCCCTGGTATGTCACCAGCAGAATGAAAATTACTGGGAAAAAATGTGCTCCAAGTTGAAATGAAGTAGGCCAAAGTGTAACTAAAAACCATTCAAAACTACAGAGTTCTTGTGTCAAAACAAACACAGGAAATGATTTTTAAATCATAGTGCAGTTTCATTATAATACTAGTCTTGTTTTTCACAGGATTTTCAGGAAATATATTAATGGTCATCCTCATTAAGCATTATGTTAACACCTGCACAACAAACAGATGTGAATTGATATTAGTAACATAAAGGGATGAGAACTGTAAGGGAGGGCAGTGGTTTAAGGAGACTGAAGTCAAATTGTCACCAGATCATGTTAAGATGTTATAAATTTAGTGTGTTATATTTCAACCCAAATTCACCAAAACAAAGAAAAAAATAAGCTGTCAAATACACAGGAAAAAAGAAAATGGGAAGGAAATCAAAATATTTTACCCCCAAATCAACTAAATTTAAAAAGGATATGGACAAATAGACATGAGACAGAAAGATAGGTTTAAAAAAAAATGGCAAAGGGAATTTTTTCCCCTCTGTAATTCTGCTGTTGTAAATAAATTAACCTCTCATTAAAATATGTAGATTGGCAACATTGATTGAAACTGTATGTCTACATGCTGTGTCCAATAGTCTCACACTAGGTCTTAGAGCCAGCAGACCTTGACATTGAAAACACGGGAAAATACCATAGGCAAATATTGAGCAAGAGACAAGAAAGGAGTTTATGCTCTTGTTCAACATCTGTAAGTTTGTTAAAATTGCTTTAGAGACAAAGGAGAAAATTATGTAATAAAAACAGAGTCAATTCACCAAGAAAATAGGACACCCACATACATTTTCACTAAACATGAGGACTCCAAAACATTTAAAAACAGGGACACCTAGGAGGGGCAAACAGACGATAATACAGTAACAGAGCGGACTCCACTATTGTACTTTCAATCATCCCTGGGACAACCAGGCAGAGAACAAGTCAGAAAACAGAGACCTGCAGCCATGTCATCCATGTAACAGACATGTAGGAGGGTTCCACCCACAATGGCATGTTACATGATTGCTCAAGTGCACATGGAATGCTCTCCAAGATCCTGCATGTGTTAGGCCACAAAACAAATCTCAATGACGTTATAAAGACTTAGAACATAGAACATGCAAATTAGCTCCCCTGAAGAAAATGATATGAAGTTACAAATTAACAGCAGAAAGTAAACTGGAAAATTCACAAATATGAGGAAAATAACATACTTATATATAATAACTGGGTCAAAGTATAGGTTTTACTCAGCTCTTCATCCCTGAGACACAAAGAGCAGACAGGAATAACTTAGTTGGTCACGTGGCATAGTGATGTTCTTGGGTTCGGAGATTCAATACATGGCCAACTGGCTCCATATCTCTGGGATCTTGGTGAGGCAGAACATCATCGCAGAGGACATGGCAGAGAGAAGCCGCTTAGGACATGACAAGGTCTCCAGGAGAAAGGGGCTTAGGGGGCACAGGCAGAACAGCTCTTCCAGGATATCCCCCGTGACCCACTTCCACCAGCCTTTACTCATCTGTCTACAATTAAGACAGGATCAGTCTATTCAAACTAAGATGGACTGATTATAGCTATTGAGATCTGAATATTTTACCTCTGAAGAACAGAAGATTCTGGGGGGAAATCTCATATCCATATCATAACCTGCCACTCTTGACCTCCAAATGCTCATGTCCATATCACAGTGCAAAATGCATTTAGTCCATCTTCAAGGGTCCCATAGTCTTGCCAGTTCCTGAGATATCTCAAGCCCTCTTTCCCATTATTCATGGGCACAGTAAAAATTTCACCATTACCTAAAAGTCCAAGTCCACAGTCTTATATGAACAGCAAGAAAAACTCTTGGGGAAAAGCCAAAAGAAAATCCATTGTTCAGTGTCAAAGTGTCAACATTGCCATTTCAAAGGGGAGAAATCAAATCTAAGGAAGAAGAGATGGGACCAAAGAAAGATTTTAAAAATCCAGTTGGGCAAACCCACCCTGCAGCCCCCTATCCTGCACCTGGGCATATGGCACAGTGAAGTTCTGTTTAAAGGGTTGACACAGAGCTCTTCCCCTATGAACATGCTGGCTACATCCCACATGGCCTCCCTTCCCACTACCCTCTGCTGGATTTAGAGTTTCCCTCAGCAGCTGTCCCATGCTGTTGGCATCTCTCAGTCTCAGGGCCTCCACTGCAACACCACCTCCATTCTCACATCTCCACACCTTGTCTTCTCAGGGGCTGCTGCAGGGATTCAGCCTGATACACTGCGCCTGGCCTTCAGGGCCTCCTAGAAAATCTCAGTGGAACCTCATGACCCCCAACTCCTGCATCCTGCATTCCTGCAGAACCAGCTCCATGTGGGTGATGCCCATGTATGCCACCATCTTGAACTGTCACCAAGCCTCCTGGGACCACAGTTATACCATCTTATGAGTGTCTGGGTGGCTGAGCACAGGAAACTACTTTTTAGTAGTTTCCCCATGCAAGCAAATTTTCCTATGGTCTCTTCTCAAAGAAAATTTTACTTTTACAACCTTAAGACAAAGATGGGTGTGACCTTGCAAGATCCTGAGATGTCTCAAGCCCCCTGTCCCATTGTTCATTGGTACAGCACTGTCATTTCCTGTGATGAGCACCTGCTTGCAGAGCCAAGACCTGAGCCAGTAACCAAGCTCCTGTCCCACCAAATGAAGGTCCCTCACCATCAACATCCTCCTGCTCCTGCAAAGGTTCATTGTTTTAGATAAAAAGTCATCTCACCTTTTCCATGAAAGGATGGCATCTTGTCCTGTGTGCATCTGGTGACCTGGGACTCCTTTA
This sequence comes from Ictidomys tridecemlineatus, assembly GCF_052094955.1. Taxonomy (NCBI): domain Eukaryota; kingdom Metazoa; phylum Chordata; class Mammalia; order Rodentia; family Sciuridae; genus Ictidomys; species Ictidomys tridecemlineatus. Next base: position 348,449 of record NW_027520959.1, on the reverse strand, counting down.
ACAACCCATACAGTGTGGGAAGCCAGGTGCACTGGGGCTGAAGGGTCAGGTCCCTTCCCTTCCTCAGCACCCTGCAGAAGGGCCAGGGCAGCAGTGGTGCTGGATCTTGGACACCTCTGGAACCTTCTGCACCATTCTTCATTTGCCCCTGCCCAAAGGCTGAGTAGGGAAGCTTTTCCTGGGAGCCCTGGGAGACTCTCAGCAGCTCTGAAAGGGGTTTTGAGTGAGAATTATGAGGTTGGGTTGACCTCTCTAGACCAGGAGCCCTCAGCCTCCCTCACCAATGCTGCTGCACCCCAAAGGGTCCCTCAGGCCCCTTATCTTCTCTAGCAAAACCCCAGCTTTGGCATCTACTGTGGTTTCACACCTAGACCCCAACTTCCCTGAGACCAGTGTGTTTTCTAAATTCCTAGTGAATTGGTGTCTTTGGTTTGACAACTTACTGAGGAGAGGGATCTCTTGAGTTTCCCAGGAAATCTGGCCTAGTGATGGATAGAAGAGAATCAGCTTCATGAATGTGATGAATGTGTGAGAAATAATCCACAGTCAGGACTTTGGGTCCCCAGACCCCAAATTCCATGATATGCTCTGTCACAAACCTACCACTAGATGGCAAATAGACCCCATAGAGAGCAAAGCCTCAGCATCACTGGGCAAGCAGCAGAGATCCTGTTCCATGAGGAGCCCTAAGGCTTGGGGGCTGTGTCCAGTGCCCATACTCATGGATTCTGGGTTCTGTTCACAATGGACCAAGTGTCTCCACAGTCCAGCCCCTGGATAATTTCTATGGAACTTTGTGATCTCTCTTGACCACAACCTGAGAAGCATGACCCTCCCATTGACACCAGTCTTAGAATCAGGGTGGGTCCTTGTTCCTCTGTTTTGGAAGATGAAGCACCTGAGAAGTGCCAGACAAATACAGAGAGCAAGTTTGATTTAAGGAACAGAACAGAGATGGCAGACTTCTCTGGTGTAAAGCCGGGACCAGACCTGGCATCTGCAGGAGATGGAGTTGCATGCATTTATAATTGACCTCCACCCTCTTTATTTCTTGTATACATTCCCCAACTTCAAATTTGGTTAACTTACTGTATTATCTTTTAAAATTTAGAAAGAAAAAGAATAGAAAAAATAGACATCTTATGGAAGGTACTAAGGGCATAGAAGTGCAAAACTTGTAAAACTCTGTAGTTCTAGGCTCAACTCTTATTACACTTTTTTATGAGTAATATCCAATAACTATGTCTGTTAATCAGAAGAAATGACAGATTTTAAATTACCAGTTACAGTTTGCTTTTACTCCATATTTTATTGGTGTATTATAATTATACACAATGGTGGGTTTCATTGTTACCTATCAATTCCAGAATATAAACTAACAATGGGATATGGCCAATATGATTTCCATTATCTTCATATTTTAGTGGCCATAGACAATACACGTTTGAAAAACTATATTTATTCTTTCAAAAAAGTCAGGTGCTGTGATATACAAGGGTCATTTCCCAAACCCTAGTATCTGACTCTCAACTGGTGACACCCAAATTGAAACTCATGCCAATCCACACTGCTAAATGTTCCAATAATACCCTACAACTTTCAGACTGAGAAAACAAGCATATTCTTTGATTCACATCCTGAGAAAATACCTATTGTACTCTAGAAAATGCATGGAAACTTCCTCCTCTTAACTACGGGTGGTATTAATAATGCATTGTCCTAGTTTAGGGTTTCAGGTCGGGAGAGGAACTGGAGAGTGCCATGTCTATTAAAGGCCTCCTGAGATTCTGGAGGCTGCTGCAGACCCTGGGGAAGAAAGTCCTCACATGTGTCCTTGTGAGACAAAGGGTCTTTTAAATACTCCATCTGATTCACAGGGTCCATGATTGGCAAAGGTCTGTCCCCAACATAAATGGTCTGATTCAGGGTTAATCACTACAGGATAATGTACCCTGGTTGGATGTGACTTAGCCATGGATGAAGCTTTATAACAGTGGCCCACCATGTGTTTGAATATAGCCCTTGCTGCTCTGCAATGACCATTATTTTTTAAAATTTTCATTCATTTGTTCTAATTAGTTATATATGACAGCTCAATACTCTTCAATTCTTAGTACACAAATGGGGCACAATGTTTACTTCTCTGGTTATACACGAAGTAGAGTAACATCATTCCTGCAATCATACATGAAACCAGGTTAATGATGTTCTTCTTATTCCACCTTCTTTCCTACCTCCAGGCCCCTTTCCCTCCTTTCCCTCCTATTTTCCAATCCAAAGTTCCTCCATTTATCCCATGCCTCCCCACATCCTGCATTATTGAGCAGCATCCACTTATCAGAGACAACATTTGGCATTTGGATTTTGGGGATTGGTATATTTTGCTTAGCATGATATTCTCCCACTCTATTCATTTACTTGAAAAGCCATAATTTTATTCTTTTCTAATTCTGAGCAATATTTCATTTTATATATATAATGAAATATTATATATATATATAATGAAATATTATATATATATGAAATATTATATATATATAATGAAATATTATATATATATACCACGTTTCATTATCCATTCATATGTTGAAGGACTTTTAGATTTGTTCCACAGCTTAGCTATTGTAAATTGTGCTCCTATAAATATTGATATGGCAGTGTTACTGTAGAATGCTCTTTTTGAGTCCTTTGAATATAATCCAAGGAGTGGGATATCTGGTTCAAATGATTGTTCCATTCCAAATTTCCTAAGAAATATCTATAGTGCTTTCAGATAGGTTTCACCAATTTGCAGTACCATGAGCAATGTTAAGTGTGTGCCTTTTCTCCCACATTCTCACCAACACATATTGTTGCTTGTATTCTTGCTACCTGCCATTCTACCTGGAGTGAGATAAAATATTAGAGTTGTTTCAATTTACATTTATGTAATTGCTAGAGATGTTGAACATTTTTGCATATATTGGTTGATTGACTGTATGTCTTCTTCTGAGATCAATTATATTTCTTCTCTTGTTCCTTAGCCCATTTAATGATTGGGTGGTTGTTGTTGTTGTTGTTATTATTATTATTATTATTATTATTATTACTATTAATTTGGTGTTACTTTTTTGAGTTCTTTATATATCCTAGAGATTAGTGCTCTATCTGATGTTCTTGTGGTAAAACATTGCTCCCATTCTGTAAGCTCTCTCTTCACCTCACTAATTATGTTGCTGAGAAGAAGCTTTTTAGTTTGAATCCTACCCATTTATTGATTCTTGATTTTATTTCTTGCACTTTAGGAGTCTTGTTAAGAAAGTGGGTGTCTGATCTGACATGATGAAGATTTGGGCCTACTTTTTCTTCTATTAGGCACAGGGTCTCTGGTCCTTGACCCACTTTTAGTTGAGTTTTGTGCATGGTGAGAGTTAGGGACTTGATTTCATTTTTCTGCATATGGCTTTCCAGTTTTCCCAGCACCATTTGTTGAATAGGCTATCTTGTCTCCCATGTTTGTTTTGGGAGCTTTTGTCTAATATGAGATAACTGCATTCATGTGGGTTTGACTCTGTGTCCTCTATTCTATACCATTGGTCTAGCTTTCCTTGGGATTCTATATCCCCACAAAAGAAGCAGAGCTACTCTAAGTTGTGCTTTGCAACATTTTAATCTAATAAGATTCATATTAATTCCTAAATTTGTCTGTTTACATATGAGCTTTTGTTGGTTTATTAATGTTTTCTTAGCCCATAACAAAGCACCAAGTCAAGTCTTTCCAGAGGACATCCCTCTCATCAACTCATACCAATGCATCAACCATCTGGAAAGTTTCTCCACTTGGTGATACTGCTTGAGCTGGATGCTGGTCAGAGCTCCACCATCTCAAGAAGATGGTTGGTAACATTGGTGAGAAAAAGGAATCTGTACCCTGGGGCCTTTTGGGGTGTCCACCTTAACTGTCATAGTATTATGGCTTTGGCTATTTCCTTCCTTTCTTGTCAAATGGCCCCTGCACTCAGGTGTTCCATGTGGGAGCTTCCCCTGGTGATGGGCCTGAACTTCACAACTCCCAGGAATCTCAGGATGACCTCTTCATTCCACTTCTCCAGCTCCTTCTGTTGCTTCCCAAGTGAGGAAATGGCCAAGCTGCCACTCTGTCAAAGTGGCAAATTTTTAGAGAACAAATGAATATTTGAATTTACAAATATAAGCCTCTAATTTTATGTTCTAGTAATGATAAAAAAATCTGAAATCAACTATGTATTCTTAGAAACTAGGAGAAAAAAGAGAAATCTAGAGCAAGCAGATAGAAGAAAATGATGTAAAGTAGAAGACAGATAAATGAAAGAAAACCAGAAAATCAGTGACATCAAATGGTTATTTCCTGAGAAGATGAAAAACTTAGCAGACCCTTACAAAAATTCATTCAGAAAACAGATGGAAGGCAGAGATGACCTATAGAAATTTAAAAACATTATAATATGAAAACATGCCACTACTGTCAAATTATGCAATTTAAATGGAACACAACAACTCTCAGAAAGAGATAAATTATTAAGACTCAGGAATATCTAGAAAAATTGGATAGAATTATAACAGGAAATGAATTTTAAAATGTTGAAATAAAGCAAAGCACAGAGTCAGGACGTCATTTAGGAATTTAATCACATACTTGAAGTAGAAATGTCATCAATCTTACACAACTGTCTTGACAAGCAGAAAAAAGAACTTCCCACTCTGTTCTATGAGGCCAGTTTCACCCTAAGACCAAGCCAAAGGGCCTGGCAGAGAAAGGAAACTGCTAGTGTCATTTGATCACTAAGGAGGTTGGAAGTTGCTTTAGTCAGCTTTTTCACTTCTGGAACCAGAAACCTGACAAGCAAAATAAGAGGACAAGTTTATTTGGGCTCACTATTTCAATGTCTCATTTAATAGACAGCCAACTGCATTGCTCTGGGCCCCAGCTGAGGCAGAGCATCTTGGCAGAAAAGTACAGGAAGAGATAACACTTACGATGTGGCACTGCACAGAAGGGCAAAATCTATCACTCAAAGGCACGTGCCAAATGACCAGCCTCCAGGCACACCTTTCCTGACTACAGTAACCCCCTAGTTAATCTTCAGAGGATGAATGCACAACTCATAATCTGATTATTTCATCTCTAATTACCCTTGCATTGTCTCACACATGAGCTTTTGGGGAACGTCTTATATCCACATCATAACATTGTGCCCTGACCCCCCAGGTGGGCTCATGCCCACCTCACAATGTGAAATACATTTAGGCCATCACAGTTGTTTGCATATGCTTCACAGTTCCTGGGTGGCTCAAGTCCAAGTTCAAAGCAAATTCTCAGTGTGATGCCCTGTACAAATCAAAATCATGTTACATGTATTCCATAAAGCACCAAGTAAGCATTTATATTCTAAAATAAAAAAAGAAGAAAAATTTTAAAAGAAAGAAAGTCACAGAGCATACAAAGAAGGAATGGGACGAGTATACCAATATCCAGCTGGGAAAATTAGTCCTGTAGCCCCACATAAAGCACCTGAGTCACATGGTGCTCTGATATTCTCTCCAAAGGGCTGTGGATCTCCACAGATGGCTTCGTGGGTACAACCAACATGCTTTCTCTCTGGTCTTATTTCTGCTTGATTCTGCAGCTTTCCTCACCAGATGTTCTGTGTTACTGGTGTCTCTCAGTCTCAGGGATCTCCAATGGATCTTCCACTCCTTCCACTTTCCCAAACATTGCCCTCTCATAGGCACCCCAAGGGACTCTGACCTTGGCACACTTAGTCAGGCCTCCCAGGACTTCCTTTGAAATCAGTGAAAGCTTCCACAATCCTCTAGCTCATTTCTGTTTTATTACTGCAGAACCAGCACTGTCATGTCACACGACTAAATTCACCAGGGTCACTCTATGTTAATTTGGGGAATAAAGACACAGACAAAGAAAGTACTTTTTAAGGGGGGTTTAGTGACTGGTCTTCAGCAGCAGCTGATGCATGGGGGGCAACCAGGCAAGGAAGAGAGCTGGGAGGAAGTTCTGAACCCTTTTATTGGGGAGAAACCATTCAAATGAGGCAAGAAGTAAGGTTTACAAAGGAACAGGTGAATGTAACTGAGCCCCCATGGGTGATGCCTACACCTGGAGCCATGCCTCATTATCTGAATAGGCAACACCCAAGTTACTGCAACCTGGCACTGCCAAGCCAGACTGAAGGCAATAATTGGTCAAAACCTGGTGCATTGGGACTTAAAGGCATCTGCATCTAGGGCTGCTCCAGAACCAGCACCAAAGGGTTGATGCTGATGTATTCCACCCTCTTCAAGAGTAGCCAAGTCTCCAGGAGCCATGGCTGAGGCGGTTTCTGAGTTTCTGGGGAGGTGACATGGTGAAACAACTCCCTGCAATATCCCAATCCCCAATGCAAATAATCTGATTTCTATATTCCAACAAAAGTTGTATAGAAAATGTGTTTGACAGATTCTCATTAAAACAATGATCAAAAACATAATATTCATTCTTTCACTCAATAAAAAAAAATACTTACACACAGGACAACACTATGTTCACGGTCAGAAGAATTCCTGCATCATGTGAACTGTGGAGCTGCCAAAGGCACCCCTGTTTCTCCAGAAAGAAGAGTGGCCACCAGAAGCTTTGAATGGGTTTGTCCTGTGGACATGCAGTAACTGAGCCAGCTGTTCTCTTCCCTGTGGGGAAAACACAAGGGAGAAGCTGCCCATGCCAACCACTGGACTCAAAACTGCTGTCCTCTTGGGGCCCAGAATAACCACCCATGTGTATGACAACCTGCTTCTATCTGTAACCAGAGCCCCTCAGGTCACCCAGTGTCCTCAGCAATGCAAAGGTCAATTTTGACTAGCAGGTACAAAGGAGCAGGTCATGAACTCCATGATGCTCATGCTCATTCCCTCTGAGTGGAGTAGCAGCCATGGTTTAGGCAAGAGATGCCAACCTTAAATATCCAAGCTGACTGCTTCAAAATTTAACGTCCAATGGGTAGGGTGGCTCATGCCTATAATCCCTCCTACCTTAGACACTAAGGGAGGAGGAGTCCAGATTCAAGACCACCCCAGTAAAATTACAGGAACACTCTATATGAATAAACTAAAAACATTCACTCACACATAGCTGGTGTGACTTCAAATTGGTAAAACCACTATGGAAAGCAGTATGGAGATTACTCAGAAAACTGGGAATCAAGCCACCATTTGACCCAGCTATCCAACTCCTTGGTTTTTACCCCAAAGACTTAAAATCAGCATGCTACAATAATGCAGCTGCATCAATGTTTAGAGCAGCTCAATTCACAATAGTTAGACTATGTAACCAACTTAAGTGTCCCTCAATAGATGAATGGAAAAATAAAATATATTATATATACTCAATGAAATATTACTCAGCTTTAAAGAAGAGTAAAATGATGGCATTTGCCAGTAAATGGTTGGAGTTGGAGAACATCAAGCTACGTAAAATAAGCCAATCCCAAAAAACAAAGGCTGAATGTTTTCCCAAATCCTCATAGTTCAAAGCCAGAGCCTGCAGCTCTAAGTGAGCACCTCCTGAGCTCAGCCTGGTTGTGCCCTTGCTCCAGCCTCTCCCATCTACAGCTATGGGCATGGCTACATTGGCAATGACCACACAGGGTAACAACCCTTTTCTCCTGCATATACTGGCCCTTGGCCTGCCTCTGACACCACCCCTTGGATTCTCATTGGAGAGTCAAAAGTGGTTCCTGTTGGTCTTATAGAGAGCAGAAAGGAGAGCAACAGATGTTCAGAAGCTGATCATGAGGCTGACATGGTCCACTGTGAGCAGAGTCCCTGTATTATGTGAGCTGTGGAGCTGCCAGAGGCACCTCTATCTGTCCAGTCAGAGGGGTGACCAGCAGCTGATGTGGATGGGTTTCTCCTGTGGCCATGCAGTCACTGAGCCAGCTGTTCTGCCCTGTTTCGGGGAAGCCAGCAGGAGGAGCTGCCCTTGCCCAACTCTGGACACAGATCTTCTGTCCTCTTGGGGTCAAGAACAACTGCTCATCTGTATGACACCTGCTCCTATCTGTAACCATAGCCCCGTGGGTTACCCAGTGTCCTGAGAAATTGGAAGATCGCTGTTCCAGGCAGCATGAGGACCCTGTGCAGGTCCTAAAGTCCATGGTGCTCATGCTCAGTCCTAAGAGTGGAGGGGCAGCATGGGTTCAGGTGAGAGATGTCAGCTTTACCTGCCCAGGCTCAGGGTATCTGAACTTAGAGTCCCATGGGCAGGGTGGTACATACCTATAGTCTTGGATACCTTGAGACTAAGGGAGGAGGACTGCAGGATCAAGGGCACTCCAGGAAAATTATAGGATCACTAAATATAAATAAAATGAAACTTATTTTGGTGTAGCTCCTACTGGCCTAGCATGTAAAAGACTCTGTGAAGATCACCAGAACTGAAAAGGTAACAAAGAAAAAAGAAAAAAAATAAAGCCACACATTAAACCAAAAGTCAGGGCATATCTATGTGCAGATATATACTCATACTAGAGATGCAGATTAAACACAGATAGATTCATATAATTTATCTCCTAAATATTATGTATGTGGTATATAATATTCATTTCATTTATTTCTAAGAAAATTGGACACTGGCTGAGATGAAGCTCTGGTGGGTCTTTGCTGAACCTCATAGCTCAGGGTGCTGACTGTGTCCTGTGTCCCCAGAAAACCATGTTCCCAAAGCAAATCTGAGCTGCCTGGTCTGACCTGGGACACCTGGACACACTGAGCCTGTGTTGATTGATCAGGAGAAGCCCACCCTGCAGCTGTGCTCAGCTGCTGCAGTCTGGCTGGGCACATTTCAGGAGCCACTTGTCAAAAGAAACTAACTTTATTTTTAGAACTACAAACGCCAAACAACACAGCTCCTCAGGAAAAAAGCGTCAGAGCCCAACTGCCACCACCGGCTTCCACAAGCCTCTCACCCACACAAACCTCCACCACCTCCCACAATCCTCCTGCTCTTGAGGCCGATTGGCTGGGTTGCATGGGAGGAGCCAAAGAAGTCCCCCAATGAGCAGCTCCGTGGTATGAAAAGGCAGGAAAACAGCCCAATGAGCAATCAGCTAGATGTTGCTAGGGCCGCTGTGAGCCAATCTTCAGCTGGCAGTCTGAAGGGTAGGGAAATAGCCCAGTGATCATCACCGCAGAGGAGCCAATCATCTAGATGTTGCTGGGGCCGCTGTGAGCCAATCATCAGCCGGCAGCTGGAAGTTTGCTGGAAGCTGGAAGTTTGCTGGGGCCCCTTTCGCTGTGGCTCTCAACATCTCCCCCTCTCTGTTTAAACAACAAGCATGTGGCTTGGGGACCGTGCGTGCCTTAGGTTGTCCAATACTACATATGGTCCTTACCCGTCTTCGGATGAGCTGACCTCAGGGCGTCAGCCTCCTGTCTTAGGTTGGTACCATTGTAATTGGATCTTACCCGTCATTGACTACTGGTCCAGTATACAGCCACACCTGTGGAGAGGTACCAGCAGGGGGGTGAGGTTCTTTGCCTCACCTCTGTTGGCCCCCAAATTTTAGCTGAATGATCATGAGAAGCAGAAGGGAGGAAGATATACGAAGCCCATTGACAGCTCCTTTTGGGAAAATTGTACCACCGATGACATCATCAGCAAAAATACCCCAACACTACCACAAGTCGATGCACAAACAGATAGTTCACAATGCATACAAGTGAGTTCATAATGCATATAAGTGACAGATAGTCTAGGTAAGTTCTGCAAGCAGTTCAGTGATGGCTATTGCAGAAGCTGTAGATTAGTTTTATTTTGTCTTCACTGGCACTAGGATGAAGATAGGAATTTTGGCAATAATGGCTAAAGAAAAAATTATGTAACATTCCAGAAGGCACTAAAAGAAAACAATTTACTTAACAATTTACATTATCTTGAAGAGAATTATTAAATATAATGAAAAGGAAAGGTGAAAGTAAACAGATCTGTTAACCTGCTTATTTGTACACATATTAAAACAATGTTCAACAGCTGTTTACCCAATTTAAATTAAACCATTTAAATAACGTGAATAAAAAATATTTGGATCCATTTTTTCATGAGTGCTCATCATATATGATATATGGACATACGTACATTCAAACATATAACACAAAACACAAGTGTGCACACATAATATAATACATACAACACATAACATAATAGTAAAGGCCTTATAACTTTTTACAGGTGAAATCTCCATTGCAATGTTTAAAAACTCTATAGTCAAAAAAAATAGAACTGATTAGCAAAACATTAACCTAGGTCTGTATGAGCTCAAAAAACAAAATAGAACTTCATGATATGGGAAAAGGCAATAATAAAAGAGATATTGAAAAAAGCATCCTGGTTCTGTCGCAGATGTAAGGGTAGCCAAATTGGAGTTTGGGATATCAGCTGTTATGGATTTGAGCCAAATCATCTTCTTTTTGGTCTGTAGAAATCACTTTAGTTAATCTCTCTGGAATCCAAATCGGCTGCTGCTCTCTGTGGAAACATAGAAACAGGCCCTCGACTCCAGACAATCACTGGGTCAGGACCTTGGTTAATCTCTCTGGAATCCAAATTGGCTGCTGTTCTTCCTATGGAAACACACAAACAGACCCCTGACTCCAGACAATTACTGGGTCAGGACCTTTCCATTGCCCTGTTAGAATATATTTCCAAAGTACCTTGGGCTTATTTACATTTTTTGGACACATATGTCTTTCTACAGCACCAAGTCCTGATGAATCCAAATTTAAAAAGTTTAGAGTAAAAAGGGTTATTTTAAGTTTATCTTTGGGGAATATATACCCCTTCCCAATTCCGTCTTTTTGCTTTAATAAGTACATTTTAATAGTTTGATTGTCTCTTTCAACTATGCCTTGTCCCTGTGGATTGTATGGGATTCTTGTTATATGAGCAATGCCAAATGATGAGCAAAATTGTTTAAAAGAGGTAGAAGTATAATCAGGGGCATTATCTGTTTTTAACTGTTTTGGAATGCCCACAGTGGCAAAATTTTGTAAGCAATGAGCTATAACATCTTTAGTTTTTTCTCTGGCATGAAGGGAGCCCATCAAAAATCCAGAAGAAGTATCAACTGTAACATGCAAATATTTTAATTTTCCAAATTCTGGCAACTGTGTGACGTCCATCTGCCAAATATGGTTAGGTATCAATCCTCTAGGATTGACTCCAAGATTAACTTGTGGTAAAAGGGTCACACAATTTTGACATTGTTTTATTATTTGTCTAGCTTGTTTCTTAGTTATTTTAAAACGCTTTTGTAAAGTATTAGCATTCACATGGAACCTTTTATGAAAATTTATAGCTTCTTACAGTGTAGAAAAAATATGTATGTCATGTGTAGTTTTATCTGCTGAATCATTGCCCAAACTAAGGGCTCCAGGCAATCCTGTATGTGCCCTGATATGTCCTGTAAAGAATGGATCTTTTCTGTCCCAGATTAAACTTTGTATAGTGGAAAACAAAGAGAAAACAGTAGAAGATGGGGAAATCCTACCAGCATCTTCAAGGAATACTATAGCATTAACTATATACTGACTATCAGAAAATAAATTAAATACAGAAGCTTTAAACATCACAAAAGCTTGTAATACTGCATTAAGCTCTACCTTTTGAGCTGATTGTTTGGGTACTAAAAATGTAAAAGTTTGATCAGGTGTAACTATTGCTGCTGTACAATTATTTGACCTATCAGTGAATATATTTGGAGCATTCATGATAGGTGTTTTTCTTGTCATTTTTGGGAAAATTACAGGATGCAATGACCAAAAAGACAATAAAAGATTAGATGGTAAGTGGTTATCAAATGAAACATTAGATTTGCACATGATTATTGCCCAAGTATTTAACGCATTAGCTAATTCATCAATTTGATTCATAGTATATGGTGCAATAATTTTATTGTGAGAAATTCCAAATACTCCCTTTGCTGTTTTTATTCCTTTGAGTTTTAATTGTCCTAAAGCCTCAGGATACCTAGTAAGAATAGTGTTAGGAGAATAAGATAAATGTATCTATAATAATGGACCTTCTTGCCAAAATACTCCTATAGGAATATTTTTTGTTGGTAGTACAATAAATAATAAAGGCAAACTTATATCAATTCTATCTAAATGCATATTTTCCATATATGTTTTAATGATTTTTAATGCCTTTCTTGCTTCAGGCGTTAACATTCGGGGTGAATTTGTGTCTGATGGACCTTTTAGAATATCAAATAAAGGTCCCAATTCTCCTGTTTGTATACCTAGATAAGGCCTTATCCAATTTATGTCTCCTAATAACTTTTGAAAGTCATTAAGTAATTTGAGTTGATCTACTCGTATTTGAATTTTTGGTGGATGGACCATGGTTGAGGATAATAGAACTCCTAAAAAATTAATTGGAAAATTTAATTGTACTTTATCTATTGCTATCTCTAGATTATAATTTTTTAATAAGTTTGTAAGTGTGGCATAACATTCTAGCAATGTGTTTTTAGCTTTGTGGGCTAATAATACATCATCCATACAGTGAAATATTTGTAGTTCAGGATTTTGATTTCTAAGTGGCTGGATTACTTTGTTAACATAAATTTGACACATAGTTGGGCTGTTAGCCATCCCTTGAGAGAATACTTTCCATTCATATCTCTGATCAGGACCTTCATGATTCAGTGCAGGGATAGTAAATGCAAAACGTGGACTATCCTCAGGATGAATTGTAATTGAAAAAAAATATGATCTTTAATATCTATAACTAAAACATACCAAGTTTATGGCAAAGCAGACAATTGAGGAATCCCCGATTGAGCAGGTCCCATAATGACCATTTCATTATTAATGGCTCTTAAATCTTGCAATAATCTCCATTTACCAGATTTCTTTTTGATGAAAAAAATGGGAGTATTATGGGGAAATACAGAAGGTTGTATATGTCCTTCAGCTAATTGTTGTTTGACCAGATCATGGGCTACTTGTATCTTTTCTTTAGTCAAGGGCCACTGAGGATCCCATACGGGTCTTTCTGATTTCCATGTAATTTTTATTGTCTCAGTGGCCCTTTGTGAAAATCCAACCCATGTCTCTCTGTTCCTTGATCTATTTGTATTGGTGCTGCTATACCTTGTTCTTGTTTTTCTAATCTTTTTCCTTTCCTAAAACCTTGTCTAGCCATAATAGTGGGTGCATTTTGATTGATGTTATTTGTTAATGTCAAACCTAATTGATCTAGGACATCTCGTCCCCATAAATGTACGGGAAGATGATCCAATACATATGGCTGTATAGTTCCTTCACATCCTTCAGGATCCTTCCAATCTAATTCCATTGCACTTCTATCAGGATTAGTTGCCACTCCTAGGCCTCGAAGCGTTTGAGTGGCTTGTTGTAATGGCCAATGTTTTGGCCATTCTTGACGAGAGATGATGCTAAGGTTTGCATCTGTATTCAGTAGCTCATTAAATTTATGTCCTTGAATATTTAGTTTTAGCATGGGGTGAGAATCTAAATTTAAAGAAAGCATAGCCCAATCTACACCTGTGGAGCCTAATTCCTTGGAACCTCTTTCTACAGCATGACTGGAAAATTTATCATGTAGGCTTGGTATTATTAGTAACTGTGCTATTCTATCTCCTGGTGAAATTACTGATATACCCTTTGGAGAACTGCCTATAATTTTTATTTCACCTTCATAATTGGGATCAATTACCCCAGGACTTATTAAAAGTCCTTTTAGAGTAGAAGAGGTGCGTCCGAATAATAAGCCTACTGTTCCTTTGGGAAGAGGTGCTTTTACCCCTGTGGGAATGATTTGAACTCCCATCTCTGGAGTTAGTACTGATCTGGCGGAGGCGCAGATGTCCAACCCTGCGCTCCCTCTGGTTTGTCTGATGAGGGATCTGATGGACAATGTGTCCTGCTCACTACCCTGGTGGGGTTCCTGGGTTCCTCCAGTGCTCCGTATATTTGTGGTTTGGGGCCCCGGAGCATTGGGGCCCCCTGTCCATTTTTTGGCAATGGAGCCCGATGCCTTTCTCCACGATATCATGGATAAACACTTGGTCCTTATTTGTTTTTCTATATTGGAGTACCCTCTATGGTGGTTTGAGAACGGCATTCATTAGCCCAATGTCTCCCTCTACGGCATCGTGGGCAAGTACCCGGTATTCTACTCCTTTGATACCTAGTTTTGTTAAACCCTCCTCCTATGGGGCAATTCCTTTTAAAATGTCCTGTTTGTTGACAATTGTAGCATGTTCATGGCCTGGCATATAAAGCCTGTTTTACTGCAGCTGCCACAATTTGCCCTTGTTCATTAATGTCTCTGGCATCTAAAGCCTGTTTTACTGCAGCTGCCATGACTTGCTCTTGTTAATTAATGTCTCTACATAATTTAATATATGTGTTTAAATATTCCTGTTTCAATGGTCTAATGATATCTCTGCACCAACGATCCACTTGGACATAAGCCAGTTGTTTTATTAATTGCATTGCTTGTTCTGTATTCCCCAAAACTCTGGTAGCTGTTTGAATAAGCCTATCTACAAATTCAGTGTAAGGTTCATTAGCTCCTTGTATTATCTTAGATAATTGACCTTGTACACCTCCATGTCTTTGTAAAGTCTTCCATGCCTTAACAGCATCTACAGCAATTTGTAAATATACACCAGGATCATATGCAATTTGTTGCTGCCGATCCTCATAAGGTCCCTTTCATAACAACATATCTAGATTTCTCTGAGGATAACCAGCTGCTGCATTTCGCCTAGCCATCTCCTTGCAAAATTCCTCATTGGCAACCTTCCATAACAGGTATTGTCCTCCATGTAGCACAGCTTTACAAATATTAGCCCAATCTGCTGGCGTCATGTTTAAGTTGGTAATGGATTCGACCAAGCTTACAGTGAAGGGTGCTTGAGGACCATAGGTTGTTACAGCCTCTTTTAGCTCTTTCACTGTTTTGAAATTTAAACCCTGGTAAATTCGCTGCCCTCCTACCTCAAATACAGGGCATACTTGAGATCCTGTCTCAGGATCCCAACTATCAACTGCGGGGGTTGGGAGTCTCCTAGCATATGGAGGTGGTGCTGCTGATTAGACACTTATGCCCTCTGGTGATAGAATGCTGTTAGTAGCAGTCTCCTGTAGAGGTGGTGCTGTTGGTTGGACACTTACGCTCTCTGATAGAAAGGTGTTATTTGCAGTCTCCTGTTGTAACTTTTCCCCTGATGGCTTTTTCTGCTCTAAACTTCCTTCCTCTGTCTCACTAGCTTGAAAGACCTACTCTTTTACTTGAATCTTTTCCTCTTTCTGACTAACTTGAGAGACCTTCTCTGTTACTTGAATCAATATGTCTTCTCCTTCCTCTACCTTTGTCTGAACTGAAGGCTTTGGACTAAGCAAACCAGATACGAATGTCCACAATGGCAATGTGCCAACTGGCAGAGTCCCTGGGTTGTTCTTTTCTATTCTTTTTAAATCTTCACTATGATGGTTCCATTTTGATATATCTAACAACTCCTCCTTAAAAAGGCATGGGCTACATTTTTGTATTATATCAACGTATGCCCTGACTGCTCTTGATTCTACTGGGAAGCCTCCTTCCTCTAATAATTTACTTAACAGTCTTTCGGTTTGTTTTTTACTAATTTCTGATCCTGTATTTCTACTATAATACAACCCAACAAGATGACGCCAAACAAAACCGAGACAGAATGCAATAAAAATGGAACAATAATTTATTATATTAGCCTTTCTATCCTCCTGAAATGTGTATCCGTCCTTTCTCTCTATCTGTTCCTCAGACGCAAATAGTTTTTCCTCAGATGTGAGCGGTTTTTCTTCTGTCTCACTCATCTCCAGGGACAGGCAAGATAAAACAAAAATGAAGCAAAAAAAAAAAAAGAGAAAACTTAGAATGGCTACCCATCCTCTTGCCCTGCCCTCAGGGGCGAGCAGTTTACTTACCCTCAGTTGCTCCCCGTGTGAGCCACCAAATGCCGCAGTCTGGCGCGGCACAATTCAGGAGCCACTTGTCAAAAGAAACTAACTTTATTTTTAGAACTACAACGGTCAAACAAAACAGCTCCTCAGGAAAAAACCCTCAGAGCCCAACTGCCACCACTGGCTTCCACAAGCCTCTCACCCACACAAACCTTCACCACCTCCCACAATCCTCCTGCTCTTGAGGCCGATTGTCTGGGTTGCGTGGGCAGAGCCAAATAAGTCCCCCAATGAGCAGCTCCGTGGTCTGAAAGGGCAGGGAAACAGCCCAATGAGCAGCTCCATGGAGGAGCCAATCAGCTAGATGTTGCTAGGGCCAATGTCAGCCAATCATCAGCTGGCAGTCTGAAGGGCAGGGAAACAGCCCAATGAACATCACCACAGAGGAGCCAATCAGCTAGATGTTGCTGGGGCCACTGTGAGCCAATCATCAGCTGGCAGCTGGAAGTTTGCTGGGGCCCCTTTGGCTGTGGCTCCCAACACCCAGCCTGCCCAGCCCTGATCATTTGCATCTGCCCACAGCACAGCCCACTGCCCTGAGGACTTCTTAAGAGGCTGCTCACACCCTGTGCAGGGGTCAGTCCCAGTCAGGACACCTGCCCTCACATGAGGGCCCCTGCTCAGCTCCTGGGGCTCCTGCTGCTCTGCCTCCCAGGAAAGGAGGGACAGTACTGGGGATTTACTAATCACAGTGTGGTAAGTGCTGCCTTGTTACTCGGAAAAGTTCTCTTGAAACTTAAGGATCATATGAATATTTATTTTTATGTTTCCAATGGCAGGTTTCAGATGTAACATCACGATGACCCAGTCTCCATCCTCCTTGCCTGTGTCTCGTGGAGACAGAGTCACCATCACCTGTAGGGCCAGTCAGGGCATTAGTAATTATTTACACTGGTATCAACAGAAATCTGGTCAAGCTCCTAAGCTCCTCATCTATGTTGCAAACAGTTTGGAATCTGGGGTCCCCTTGAGGTTCAGTGGCAGTGGATCTTGGACAGATTTCACTCTCACCATCAGCAGCCTGGAGCCTGAACATGTTGCCACTTATTACTGTTCAACACATGGAAATAAATAAACGTTTTTTAAGTAAATAGATGTAAAGGCAAGAGTAAGAAAATTATCTCAATAATTGCAGGAAAAGCATTTCACTAAATACATGGTCAAAACACTAGAAAACTATGTATAGTAGAGATATATCTTAACACTATAAAAGCTGTCTATCCTACACACAAGGGAAACTTATACTGAAAACAGAAAACTGGGAGAACAAAGGATTACAAACAGGAATGTGGACCCACAGCAAAACAAAAGAACAAAAGGGTAGGGGCAGGGGTGTCAGAAGCACAGAAGGGTGTAGCCAGAGCAAAGAAAAGGCATAGTATTTTTTTCCTCTTTTTCCCATTTCTTTCAAAAACAAACACAACACACATGCACACACAACTGTTTCTTCCCTATTAGAAACATAAATAGTACAAAATCAAACACTCTGTTTTTCTCTATTCAAAAGGCAAAAAAAAAAGTAAAAGAAAAGGCAGGCTACAGGCTGCTTCCCAAGAGCCGGCTTACACAGGAGGAGCCAGGGCACTCAGGTTTGTGCAATACAGGGAAGCTTGGGCAATAGAGGCAGCTCCAGGGGGAACAGAGGCAGTATGAAGGGGGCGTCATTTGCTCGACCCCTAAGGAGCAGGGGGTCCAGCTTGTCAAAGTCCAGGGTGCCCTCTCCAAGTTCTGGGAACCCCCGGGGATATCCCTGGGGACCACGCTCTCTCTGTGTCCTGTGTCCTGGGCATCCTCAGGGAGGGGGTCGCCAGGGCCAAATCCTCTTCAAGTACTGGGAGCCCAAGCCCCCCCACCAACCCACCCCTCAAGGAGGGGGTCACACACACATCAAATAGAGCAGTAATCTCCAAGATATAAGAAGACCTCAACAATATTAATGCCAAAAAAGTGACATAACCCATCAATAAATGGACTAAGGAACTGAACAGACACTTCATACAAGAAGAAATACAATTGATCAAAAAACATATTAAAAAAGACCATCATATTTAGCAATTAGAGAAATCCAAATCAAAACTATTTTAATACTTCATTTGACTAAAATGTAGTCATAATGGCAATTATCAAGAATACAAGCATTAATAGTGTTCATGAGGATATGGGAGAAATAGTACACTCGTACATTGCTGGTGGTCACATCAATGTAGAGTAGGTCATTTCACAATGTCTAAACTAGGGAACCAACCTAGCTCCCTTCAACAGAAGAATACATAAATAAAATGTGATACACACACACACACACACACACACAAACACAAACACATACATACACACACGCACACACATGTGTGTGTGTGTGTGTGTGTGTGGAATATTACTCAACCCTAAAAAGAATGAAATTATGCCACTTGCCAGCAAATGAATGGAACTTGAGAATACCATGCTAATCTAAAAAACCAACAGAAACGTTCCAAGCGCTGAATATTTTATCTGGTGTGCAGATGCTAATTCACAATAAAAGAGACTAGAGAAGATTAAATGCACTTTGGATTAGAAAGAGAAAAGAGTAGGGAGGAAAAGAGGTATGAGGTTTTGAAGGATAATGAAATGGATCAGATGTTATTACCCTGCATGCTTATACAATTACATGACTGCTGCAATTCTACATCGTGTACAACAAGAAAAACGTGAAGTTATACTCCATTTATACATGCGGTGCCAATGCATTATACTGTTATGTATAGATAATTGTAACAAATGCCAAAAAGATAGAAACAAACAAATTGCAAACTATAAAAATTAAAACACTGTTGTACTGAAATAGAAGGCAACGTATAGACCAATGCACAGAAAAGAGAACAAGGATAAGCCCGGACATTCCCTTCACAATCATCTTTGAGGAGGGGGTCAATAATACAATAATACATTTGTCTCCTTAACAAATGGTGCTGAGGACACTCTATGTCCACATGGGGAAGAAAGAAAACCAAGACTTTTCTTACAACATATCAAAACATCAAGTCAGAGAGAAAAATATATAACAGTGAGACATGAGTCCGTAAAATTCGTGGAAGAAAATGCTTGGCTTCCATTTACTAATCTTTTTCCATCCTACTAAGGTGACAAATATGATCTTTACTCTGATTTGATCACTACACAGTGTTGCATGTATCAAAATATCATGCTATACCACACAAGCAAATGAAGATGCTATTTTTCAATCTAAATTTAAAAAAAAGAAAGAAAGAAGAGCATAAGTTTGTGAGCAAAATATAAAAGAAAACACAGAAGAAACACTTTACAACATTGATTTAAGTAATGGTGCTTTGGCTATGACAGTAAAATGACAGAGGACAGAACCATAAACAGACTAGTATAATTTTATTAAACCAAAAGCTTCTGCACAACACACTAATGCATGAACAGGGAAAATATTTAACTGTTAGAATGAGAGAAATTACTTACACATCACCTGAGAAGAGTATAAAGTCTAAAACACACACACAAAAAAATCCCTATGAAAAACCAGTACACGAGCTGGGCATGTTGGGACATACCTTGAATATCAGTGGATTAAGAAGCTGAGGTGGCAAGATAACAAGTTAAAAACCAGCCTCATCAAGTTAGCCAGGCACTAAGCAAGCAACTGAGACTGTGTCTCTAAATTAAAAATAAATAAATAAAAACTCTGGGGATGTGGCTCAGTGGTTAAGTACTGTGGATTCAATCTCTAGTGGCAAAACCAAAAGGAAACAGAATAGTATGTTGCTTCCAAAGGAATGTGATTCAGGTAAAATGGGTGCTAATCTTCAATGGATACAAAAGTTTAATTGTATAAGATAAACAACTTCTAGATATTTGCAGAATACTTCTGTACTTACACTTTACAATACTATAATGTTCACTTATATATGTTTTCAGAGTACATATATCCTACTTAGTGTTCTTACTATTGTGCAAGAGAGGAATGAAAGAAGCAAGTGATGGAGGGAGGAAAGAATGATGGAGAGAGAGGAGGAGGCAGAAGACAGAGAAAGGAGGCCTAGCCCCATGATGCTCTTCTACACAGTCAGGATTTCTGCTCAAAGTGGACCTGTCCTTTATTGAATATTGTGCTATTGCTATCATAATTTTTATTGATTATATCTTACTACTTACTTTTCATAAATTCCAAGAAGACAATGGACCACAGGTATGAACACAGCACACAAATGTAACCTGCAGATATATCACATTTGGCCACCTCATGCATACTGAGATTTCATTCCCATCAACATAGAAGTCCAGTGGGCCAAGAAATATGGGAGCTAAGAGAAAGTTAGGTCCAATGTGACCATGTCCTATCCACACTTAAGTAAAAAAAGGGAGGATGATAAAACCCAGGGAGACCACACATTAATGTCCAAACAGAATTAGACTTAAATATAGAAAGAAGACATCTTTGTCACTCAAGATACTTCACTGTGTCAGCCCATCTCTCCAGCTGAAGATAAGGGGAAGTAGGGTGATCCACAGTCAGTTTTCTTCCAGTTATTTCAAACTCATTAACAAACCAGGTGGAAAAACTTTCACAGTTATCAAGGTGTAGTAAAAACAACTGCACTGGTTCTGTGTAACACATTCACTTCTTTGGTATTAATGAACCCAACATGTATGTGCAAGCTCTACAATGTGACTTTTTAGTAAGTTTGCATTTAGAATTGATGTGGTATACTTAAAGATGAATGTTAGAAGTCTTGCACATAATTAAAAATGTTATAATAAAAAGGACAATTATAAGACAGACAAACTGTACCGTGATATATGAAGAGATCAAGATCATAAAAGAAATAGATTGCTGTGGCACAGGTCACCTGCTTTTAGACAGAGACTCTAAGTTTTCATTTTGCATTGGACCTGAAAAAGTACACGTTTCCCTAAAAATACCAGTAAAAAGGTGTATATTTCCCTAGAGAAAGTGCTGATTCTAAGATCTGGTAAAATAAATTAAAAAATGAGCCTTAACATATGAAGGAGGAAGAGAAGAAAGAGTAGGAGGAGAGTCTCCCAAGGTGTCCCATATGTGGATTTCTGAAAAGTGACATAAGAACTAAGGTAAAAGATCCTGAAATAGTAAAAGTTGGAAAAATATGACCAATAAAACAAAAACCTTTTACAGTAAATTATAAGTGAAAGCAGAAAATGAGTCTATATTTACTGATAAAACATAATAGAC
Source organism: Ictidomys tridecemlineatus (assembly GCF_052094955.1). NCBI lineage: Eukaryota > Metazoa > Chordata > Mammalia > Rodentia > Sciuridae > Ictidomys > Ictidomys tridecemlineatus. The sequence continues at coordinate 327,190 of NW_027520959.1, read as the reverse complement.
TTCATTGATAAAAAGTGATGGAAACAGACAACTCTTTTATATAGAATAGTTCAAAAAAATGCAGGATAATAGCATCCCCTCCTACATGTGAAGCTTAGAATCCTTGTCATTTTATGGATGGGCAAATTCAGTGACTTGATTGCAACAAATAATGAAGGAATAAGGAAAAAGTATTACATTCCCAAAGAATGAACCTGGCACAAATGACTTTTCACAATGGATGGACTGTAGCAATTTAAATGTTTCAGTGACCATCAGGTAACCTCATCATGCTGTGACAACAAGGCATTACAAATCCATACTATTCCTTCCACAATTATTATTATTTTTTAACAAATAACATAATTTTATTTTCTCATATTTCTGAAGACTGGGATGCACAAGATCAAGATGCTAGCAGTTCCAACTGTCTGGTGAAAATTTGAATACACATTCTTCTCATCAGTGCATGGAACAGTCTCCAAGATGGATCATAGGATAGGCCCCAAAATAAGTCTCAACACATGTTAAAATATCGAATTAATATCATTTAATTTTTCAGTAAAATGTAATAAAATTAGAAATTGATAACAATAATTATTTGGTTTATTTTTCATATATTTTTATAGCTGCCAGTGTTTCACCTGGATTTGACTTGATTTTTTGCTTCCTGCAATTCTGTTGACAGTAAGTTGACATCATTAATATAAGACTTTGATTATTTGTGCCACTGTTGCCTTGAAAACATTGAAAATGATTTAAAGATGAGCTATTTTTTCCACACTGGCGAGAATTAACTCACCCAGTTCAAGGAAATAAAGATTTGACCTGGAATACAAACTGATATGTATAGCTTTACTTAAGATTAAATTTTATTTCATTTTTATATTAGTTACTCAAGACAATACAATGATCTTGACATATCACACATTTGATTCAAATAGGGTATTAATTCTCATTTTTCCACATCTACAGATTGCAGGATCACATTGGTTATACATCCATGTGTATACATACAGCAATCCTAGTGTCAGTTGTATTCTTCTGCCCTCCCTATCCCCCCTCCCCTTCCCTCCCCTCCCATCACATCTCTCTACCCATTCTACTGGGACACTTATCTCTTTCTCTTTTTTTCTTCCCTTCCCCTTCAAACCGTCGTATATGTCCATATATCTATTTTGTGAAAACATTCGGATCTCCCTCCATCTTACATGCAATTGCCCTTCTCCCTCCCATTCCCTCCCACCTCTTTTCCTTCTTTCGTGTAATCTTCTTCTCATGTTCTTTCTCCCTTATATCAGAGAAGACAATCAGCATTTGTTTATTAGGGATTCGCTAACTACGCTTAGCACAATCTGCTCTAATGCCATCCATTTCCCTGCAAATGCAATAATTTTGTTATTTTTTAGTGCTGAATAATATTCCATTGTGTATAAATGCCACATTTTTTTATCCATTAATCTCTTGAAGGGCATCTAGGTTGGTTCCACAATCTAGCTATTGTGATTGTGCTGCTATAAACATTGAGTAGCTGTGTCCCTGTAGTATGTTCTTTTTAGGTCTGTTGGGTATAGTCAGAGAAGGGGAATAGCTGGGTCAAATGGTGGTTTCATTCCCAGCTTTCCAAGGAATCTCCACTTATTTAATTAGTTTTCTTTATAGGTGATTGACAGTGACCATTTTCACAAGCAGGAAACAAACCATAAGAATACCCTCTCCCTCAGTGTTGAGTACCTACCTTTCAGTGATCAAATAGAATAATTAGTTTTAATTTGTTTTTAATTAACAAATATTTATTGCATATGTTAATGAAATTGAGCATAATAATTTCAAATGCATGGTACACAGTGATCATATCTAATTATCTATCTTCTACTTTCATCCCTTGCCCTGACCCAGCACCCTTCCTACTATCCAGAAATTACTACATGGCTTCCATATTCCTTTTAAAAAGTCAACTTCAGGTAGCAGACATGGTAATAGAAAAAAGATTTCTGAAGCCACAAACAAGCAATTGCAGGAATTATCTCTTTCCACATCTCAGAGATCATAAATGTTAACATCTGACTAAGTCTCTCTTTATCTCATTGTGCACAATTAGAAAAACAATCTCCAGCTATTGCCTTCACTAAGCTGACCCTAGTTTTTCCATAAATCATTCAATTGCCCTCAGTTCCAACAACCTAAGAAAAGGGATTTCACTGAGATCATCATAAACCACTATGGTGCCAAATCTCAAGGTCTCTCCTTTGCCACACTTTTAGTGGTTTCCAGAACACAAGGTTCTGCCTTTCTTTTAAAATTCATCTCTTCCAAAAATCCATGTCATTACATTTCCCTGGTTTTCTATCTCCTTAACTAGATGCTCTCACTCTCTGCCTTTTTCATAGACTTTTCTTCTCCATTGATAAATATAGGTTTCTCTGAGCCCTAGCTCAGAGAAATGGTCCCTGTACTTCTATATATTCACCCACACCCAGGGTCATGCTCAGTCTCATGGCAGTATTTTCCAAATTCCTTTCTTCCCAGTCCTCTCCTGTCACCTTCAGACATGTTCAATTGGATATCTAGGAAAAATCACAACATCAACACAAAAGCCTTCTTCAAGACTAGCAATCTTTTCCCTGCCTCATGTGGTCTTTCTGCCCCATACAGGATTGGGTATCAGCAACTACCCTAGAGTACTCAAGTCAAAAATTCAGCAATTGTCCTTGGTCTTTTCACCATTACACTCACCCCAACCAATCCCCAAACCTTGCTTATCTTAAAGACAATATTATAAACATATATGCGTGTGAGACAGAGAGATTCATATATTCAAAATCATAAATATATAAGTATACAATTATATGTATATTAAATATCTATAAAATAAATAATTATAAATAAATAAATCAGGTTAAACTAATTTTATTCCTATTACCAAGTCATGCCATCATATTATATCATACATATTCTATTGGTAGTCATACCCATGGGGACAAGTTCTGCTAAATGATCACAAATTCTCATATCAAGAAACTTAAAATCTGCTTTTCCCAAAAAAAAACCACTGATTATTCACTTAGGCCTACATATGCCCAATAAGTGAGATAAAACTTGGCATCTCTGAGATATATTTATTCTATTTATTGGCTTATAATAATCCCAGCATAGAAAAGAGAAAGAAATACCTGCAATATTAGTAAGGACTCCTGAAACATTCCAGGCACAATAGGTGTAGGAAGAGGCCATGACTGAATTGAAACCCTTACCTCACTTTTGAATAAAATTTTGAAAAAAAATACAAATACACAAATACACAGACACACACACACATACACACACAAAAACATACATATATACACTGAGTAGTAAGTGTAATACTCCCTTTCTTAGCTGGATGATTAATTTTATACATGCAATTAATGAGGATTTGTATGAAAAAAATGAAAAAGCTGTTTGTAAAACAAGTAGTGAAGGGCTTTCTAAATGTTTCATAACCAAGCCAGCCAATAAGTAGGCAGACACTCTGGTGGACACTAGAAACCTAAATAGCTTTGCAGATGTGTAAATATTCATAATCAGTCTCATTTCATCTCTTTGTACAACAACAACAAAAAAAAACTACCACCACAATATTCTACCATTTGTTTGATGGTACATGAAGCTAAAGCCTTAACAGTATTTTTACTTCATTAGATCATTCGAAATTATGCACTCTTTGGAGTTAATCTGCAAATTAAAAAAAAAACTTATAAAACTAAATGTTTTTTCTTCATTTTATATCCTTTTACACTTTCTGAATAAACATTATATTAAAAATGAAGCTAGATCACAAGTTAATAAATGTATAGATGTTTATTTGCTATCAAGTTAGAATGATTATTTCTTCATGAATTATGCTGTAATTGATAACAAATAAGAAGAAGCTTAATTTAATCTACCTCTTCATCCCTAGTGCAAATTTCTCTCTAGCACTTCTGACACCTTTACCTATCATACTGTGTTAAATACTGCAAACTTCTGGAACATTTATGTAAAATGCTCCAAAAGTTTGGAACATTTTCTTAGTGGTATCTTCCAGAATGGTTCTATGAAACTTTGCACTACCATTTGCTCAGCCTAACAATTTTTTAAGACAATGAGATGTTGATTCTTCATTTTTTTTGTTTCACCCAAACTTGAAAAGCATCTGTTATGATTAAAATCAATATAATGTGAATATATAAATTACTTTTCATAAAACAAATGAAAAGTGATAGCAGCTGTCACATTTTCTAAGGTCATTAGTAATTTTAGAATTTTAAAACATTACTTTTACATATATTTCAGGTTTGTATTTCTGTTTCAACAACAAAAGTAGAAATACATGCTAAATAAGCTTAAAAACAGTCTGCATTAAAACAGCGTTTTTGTAGACCTAGTTGGACAAATAAAAAACTGGGCTTAAAGTGGAGACTCCATGGGTTTTAAGTTAGGGGAGAAAAAAGTTTATGCCACAATTACTTATATAATTTCAATTAAAATCTATTTAGCAAATTGTCTTAGAAATATCTCTTTTGAACATCAAAACAAAACAAGCTTCTTCTTATACTTACAGAAAAATTCTTCATAAATCTTTACATAAGTGCAGCCACTTGGCAGAAAAAATATATTTTACTCCAAGATTACATCATTTCACGATTTTTTTAAAATTATCATCCTTGACACATTTGCATTCAGAATATTGTCTTTAGATTAAACATAACTAGTTTTTTAAAATACCAAATATTCTTGTTAGCCACTTAGATCTCCAAACAAAAAAAACCTGTCTACCATTATACAAATATATTGAATGTAAGATAGGCAAGAATACCTAACCACAAAGTGATGATTCTGTAATAGATTTCTACTATTAGACAAAAGTAAATAAAACTGTCATGATAAGATAAAAGAATAAATATAATTAAGGTGTGATTACTGTTTTGTCATTAGAGAAAGAAATATCCATTATAGCTCAATAAATATTGGAGGGAAAGCCCACAGCTGCTCAAGTAAAGAACAGGCCTGATCAAATAACTACTAGAAGCTAGACACAATTCAGGGATAAGAGTGACATCTAAACATCTATCAAAGAATAGAACAATGGGCAGCAAAAAGAAGGCAAGTGTTATTTTAGGTTCAGGGTATGCAACATACTGAAGAATAATATTACATGGGCACTGGGGAAAAAATAATTAAGCTATTCTCAAAACAGCTCTTTATTAAAGACTGAATTAGGACTATTAAGTGAGGATATTCTTTTCAAATCATTGGTAATCTTAATTTGGTCACTTAATATGTAAATGGTCCCAGCAAGTATAATCAAGTGTGTCTCAAAGTTTAATGTTTAGAGCAAATTAAATTCTAAGGACACAGAGAAACCCAGGAAAATGTCATGGAGACAAAAGATGGCAATCTACATGTCAAAGAGTGCACCTCAAAAGAAATCATTTCAGCAATTACCTTGATATACAAATTCTAGAATTAGAACAAATAAATTTCTATGTAAACCCATCAGTGCATTGTCTTACATTAGCCCTGTGAAACTAATGCACCCCATTTGGACACACATACACTGTCCCTCCACCTGGCTGAATGAATTTACAATTGGATCACATCACCTTCAAACAGCATTGAAAGTCTGATCTACTGCAAGAAAAGACATTTCTTACTAGAATATTCTTAATGTATGCAAAAACACAGCTCCTTACCTGATGGGGATATAGAGATTTGTGGTATGGCACACTAATGCAAAATATGTACTATTTTACCTCCTTAATTAATGTAACTCTTACATCTCTTTGTGTCAAAACATTCCTGGTGAGGATGTTTGTATATAATTTTCATACAAGAACTAGGAGGCCATTGGAATTTACTGGTACATGGGCTACCTGGGGCAGATGGCTAAAACAAAAACAGTAACATTACAAAAGAAATATTCAGTGCCCAAAAAATACTGACATTGATGTGAATGTGATTTTTCTGTTATTTCTACTTGTATGTAATCTGAATATCACACCTATTATGTTGTCAGGAGAAATAATACAGTCCAGATTATTTTGGAAAAGGCATGTAGGTCATTCAAGTGGTAAAGTTCTAAAAGTTTAGAGGATTCCCAATCATGAGTATTTGTTCTGGCATATTCTGACCAACTCCAGGTTTTTCCTGTGGAGACAATTTTCCAGAAGGCTCAGCTAACCTCAGACCACAGATATCATTGTGGGTTTTGTGGTGCACTTGCTCTTTCCACAGGAGACAGAATTAAAATGTAGCTTCTTGATGGTCTACAAGTAGCTCTGCAAAGAGTTTGTCTTACATGTAGGACAGCAGTTAACCCTAACCATCATGGCTGTTTCCACAGGTGAAACTCCCACTGAAAATTTTTATACACAGATTAAAAATAGATAAATATATGCATAGGCCTCCATACATTGGATTACAGAATAAGGTCTTTGGATAATTATTTCAGTAGAAAAACTAGAACCCAATATTTAAATATCCACACCCTACCACACATGTCCCAATATAACCTAATTCTGCCATTGCATGTGCCTGCAAATACTGCCCACCCCTACACACACAAAGAGAAGGAGAAGGTCAAAAGACATTCCAGCTGTGATCCAAGATGAGGACGTGCCTGGATTGCTCTTCTCTGGATTGCTCTCTTTTACCTGTAAATACCTCTTGATACCCTGGTGTGAAGGCTGAGACAACATGTAAATATGCTCAGGACATTTTTGTGCCTAGAACCATGGAAGGTTTTCATACATCATAAAAACATATTTTTCTCTTGTGCATCTCCATTTAAATGAGAGGAATAATGCACCCTCTCTGGAATGTGTGTGGCTGGTTACCAGAGTTCTATGTTCTATTTGGTTCGAATGCTGAATAATTGACTTTGATTCTTCAAAGTTTCATCACCTAGGCCACTTCCTATACAAAGACCACGACAAAACATTCTTAAGAGTGCTGAATTTTTGTTTTTTTTATCTGTGTAAAAATACATAAATGGATATGGTCTTTTAGTCTCTTGGGAAGTTGTCAGTACATCTTGTAAAAGAACTATAAGCCCAGTGGAGTTGACTGGTACATGGGCTACCTGGGGTTGGGAGCTAAAGCAAAAACAGTAGGAACAGAAAATAAATATTAAGTCCCCAGTAAACCCTGACAATGATGAGTGCACCCATTGGTGAAGGCTTCCAGCAGGTTTGGCAGGTGCCCTACAGTAGACTTGGACCTGGATGGCAACATTAGAGCTTGATTTTTTTTTAGTTTAATCTGGAGGCAGAATGAAAGGATCAGAACAGAAGAGACATCAGAGAGCACAAACATGTGTACAACCCAGCTGTCTCTGGGCTCCCTTGCTCTCTTGTGAGGCATTTTTTAAGAAAAATACCTGCGGTTGCCACATGATGGCATAATTGCACAGACCAAGGCAAACCTGTGCACTTTGTCTGGCTACCCCCCCCCTCCCCTGACCTCACCTAAAACTTGGGCCCTGGGCGCTCACCTGCCTTTCCTCAAAACTAAAAAATAATCTGCCCAGGGGTGCATCCATAATTAGAGCTGGACACTCTGCACTTTACAAAGAAAAAAAATAGCATTATAAACTGCTCACCTTTTCCTGCTTGTTTTGATGCAAACAGAGCAGATCTGATTCAAAGCAGAGTTCTGTGTCTTACTCCCCAAATATCAGGGTTTCAAAAAAATCACATATTACAGACAATACTAATTGTTAAGAGAGGGTCAAGGGTCTCTCTCTTCAAAAAGAAAAAAAAATATTTGTCTTTCATTTTGAATTCAGGAAAACTAATTCCAGATTTTTCTAATTCTATGAATAACTCCATATATGTGCCAATAAAAAAATAGCTGAGCTTAATGCTAGCACAGACCCTTGGTCATGGCACCCTGCTCCTCTGTGTCCTAGTTAAACCATGGGCTTCCTTGAGATTACCTGCGTTCTTGAATTCCTTCACCTGCATATCAATGCAAAAGGGGTGCAGTCCCTTCTGCTCCTCTTTGCATCATTCTGAACTTCTACCTCATTTTCATGACTGAACACCTTTGCATACTCCACTTGGGGACAGACTCAGAAAATTCTGGAATAAACCTAAAGACATTTCATTATCAGACAATGATGCTATCAGTTTATTCCTATGTTCCTATGCATTATTTTTAAATTTACGTTATTTTAGTTGTTCTTCTTAATTAAATATGTCATAGAATTTATTTTGGTAAACTTAAACAAGCATAGGAATTCCTATTTATGATTCATAATTGCCAGACACATGTGAAGAACTGCATTCAATCCTCAGCACCACAAAAAATAAATAAAATAAAGGTATTGTGTTCATTTATAATTATTCTAATTCTGAATCTCATTGCTGTTGGTGGATATGATGGTGGAATTTATTTATATATTTTTATATGCATACAACCTAAGGTATGTTACATTCATTCTTCTGTCATTTCTATTCATATCTATTCTATCTTTCTTGAATGCTTCTTTGGATAATCTACTGAACTTCTCCTCTTTCCCTCCCTCAATTATTGTGGTTTAGCCTGGACATGTCAGCAAAAACATTTCACCTATTGTTTTTTTTGGATTCTCTTTTTTTACTTAGCATATCAATCTCCATATCCATTTATTTACTGGCAATTTCATGGAGTCATTCTTCTTTAAGGCTGAGTAATATTTTATTGTGTGCATATATACAACAATTTCTCTATTCATTATCTGTTGATGGGCATCTAGCTTGGTCCCATAGCTTAGCTATTGTGAATTGGGTTGCTAAAAACATTCGTGTGGCTGTGTCACTGTAGTATGCTGATATTAATTCCTTTGTATATATGCCAAAGAATGTGATAATTGGTTCAAAATTCCTAGTGTATTTTTTTAAATCTGCATACTGCATTCCACAGAGGTTACACAAATTTGAAGTCTCACAACAATTTTTGAGTGTTTTCTTTCCCCCACATCCTCACCAAAATTTGCTTTTACTTATATTCTTGATAATTGACATCATAGTTAGTATGAGATGGTATTTAGTTTTAATTTGCATTTTTCTAATTGCTAGAGATGTTGCCTTCTCAGTGTTTTTCACTTTTGCTTCTCAGTAACAACATCCATTGTATTCTGGGGACCAGTTTTGCTTTAATTATGAAGTGGGGACAAGATTTCACTTGAAAGATTGACTGGGAAGGTTAAGGTACATGACCGAGAGTCCAGGAATGACTTGTACACAGTTGTCTTGCCCATGATTATGAGAAAAAAATACATATGAGGAGAGAAGGGAAAAAGGAGAAGGGAGCAAGAAAGGAATGAAACATATTGGGGCCAAAAAGCACACCTTTCCCAATGAAGTGTAGGTGAATGGAAACTAGGCCTGATCCTCAGATCTTGGGGAGAGAGATGGGTTATTTCACCAAAGACCAGTTCCTTAGCTAAGCCAAGCTTAGACTGGTAGCAATGTGCTCAAGATGCTCCCAGATATGGTGTGCCATGTATCTCTGGAAGTAAAAACTTGAGGTAAGTATCTTCTTGAATTTTCAAGGTTAAATTAATGCAGCAAGCCTTTTAGGGCAATTTGGTCCAGGAGCTGACCGTAATCCTGGCACAGACTCTTGGTCATGGCAGACATGACCCACACTACCCTTGTATTTTCTGGCCAGTAGAGGTAGCAGTCCCAACAAAGAAGGGGACCACAGCTCTAGTTTTATCCAGGTGTAAACAAGCAGCATGTCAAACTATGGCCTTACACAGAGCTGATGAAGAAACTCCCTGTGTGATTCTGCTGTCAAAATGAGCAGCAAGAAGGGAGACAGAAAAACAGACACAGAGAACTGTGGCTGTGGCACATGGCAGGTACTAGTGACCTTGAGTTCTCTTACAATACTGAAGAAAGAGCAAGATGTAATTGTATACCTCCTGAGGTCAGGTTCAGAGCTCAACCCCCAAGCAACACAAACACATTCATTCTCATTGGAATGTCCATTCTAATCCTTAAAATTTAAAAAACAATAATCCTCAAGACCACATGCACTCTGCAAAATACAGTGTCATTCTTCTTGGTGTGGCACCTCCTATGAAGCAGGACAGGTTAGGCACCTGGATGAGCTTCCTAGCATAAATTCTTAGGGACAGCTGTTTAGGGCATACAGGCTGGAGTTGGGTATCCCAGGCCACTCTGAGGCACTGAGTGGTAACAGGGATTAGACTTGGGTCATATCTTTCTATATTTGAATGTACTAGTCCAGAAGTTCACTAGGTGCACTATAGTTGTACATGGGTTGAAACATTTTGCTCAAGAAATGTAGCATCACCTAGCACAGTAGTAATCTCATCACACATGCAATTAACTATTTTTTTACATATGAACATTATCTGAATTAAACCATCCATATTTTTAAACCATCATTCTTAGGTCTGCATAAGAGCCTTTAGAAGAGTTGCACCATAGATTCTTAGCCATATTGCTATCTTGGATGATTAGCTTCCTTATAATTTTTAGCTATTCAAAAAATAATCTGTAAAATATAAACATTTTACCCCAAATAATAAAACAAGAAGTGAGTGCAGAGAAAGTATTCTTGGTTGGGGAATGATTTCTGTTCTCTCCCATCCCTTTTCAACAAGATCACACTTTCCTGGAATTCTACGTGTTTGGGAGAATATCTGTCCTTAAATTGTTTAGACATCTGCTCCTTAGACTCTTTGTGTCTCTCACCCGTACTCAACTGTCTTTCTGGTGTAGTTGTACTGAATTTGAATAGGTGGGATGCATTGACCTTCTAAGGATGACCCTTACCAAACTGAGAGATGAGCCAGACTTAAACCCAGTTGTGAAACAGGGCTGAGCAGAAGGGATCTAAGTAGCCAACTGTGAAAGAAAAGCCACAACCTGCCTTCTTGAAGACACAATGACTTCATATTGATTTCTGAGAGAGACAAAATGTCCTTTATGTGCAGCCTTCTGGTTTAAGCAGTCACATGAAGCCTTTTCCACCCACAGGATAAAAAGTTTTGGAGTTTTCAGGATGAGGGCAAGGTGTGGTGGGGTTCTTTAGATCCTTTTGTTTTTTCAAGTTTTTTTTTTATTTCTATTTCTATAAGATCATTAGCTACTAGGATGTCATGTGGTTCATCTGCTAGGTGAGAGAAAGTCATTATGTCTACATGGCTGTTCCAGAGAGACTAAACAATTTTAGAAGGAGAAGTTTTCACATTCTATCCTTAGAGAAAGGAGATCAAAGTCATTTGTGATAGAAATAATCACAGTTGAATAAAAGAAAACCTTGTGCGAGAAATCAAGGGATGTTGATCAAATACAGCTCTATCACAGCTGTTTTTGCAAGATAGTTAAACCAGGTCCCTGAGGACTGACTTTTTTCTCTTCACAGTTACTGGTATTTGTTATTACTCTCAAAGGCCCTCCTTGATTTTGGGGTTTGTGGCCTCTGTGTCTTCCCCTGAAATTTGGTCTAAGATAGACATTTGTGCAGCAGGTAGGCAGAAGAAAAGTGGGCAAATATGTGTATGGCCTAGCACTGCCGGGCTTCCTGGATACACTGTGCAAACCTGGCGACTTCTTCCCTGGACACTTAAAGCAATAATCACACTAAAGGTGAAATGGGAATTATAACATGATACAATGTTCAGGCCAAATAGTGCTAGAAGAAACCAAGGCCCCTGAATAAATTTATATACCTATGAAACTATGTGTTCAGAAACTAGGGTTGCAGTGGCCAGGACCTAGAGCCTGAGAATAAGGTGTGGAGACTTGGCCACATTTTGGGTAGGATAACATGGCATCCTGGTTTAGAGGAGCTGGTACTTCCTTAGACTTGCTCTTAGAGTGCAGAGGAAATTGCAGGAATGGAAAACTGCATGTGGAGGAGGAGCATAGCGTTCATTTGTGTTCTGGTGTGACCTGGTAGCTCTAATTTTAGAAGTTGATTCTGAAGACCCCACCTCAGTTTTGGGAAGATATTAAATGGTGAACAGATGGCTAGCCATTCATTTAATACTTTTATCAAATTTTAAAACTATTTTTTATTTGAGGCAAACATTACTCATTTTGATTTAAAACTGCCACAAACACTTAAGGTTTTGAGGACATTTCTGTAAGTATAACAGGCAAGTTGACTTAAGAAAAATAAGTGAACAAAAAACAATAGTAATGCCAAAACTGCAAAGGTGATATGGGAATATATATATGTATCAATCACTAGAAGGTATCAGTAGGCAGGGAGCCTCCCAAACTCAGGAACAAACTTACCAGTACAGGGCCTATGTGAAGTTCTGTCAGGAAATCTTTATCTTTTCTGCTACCCCTCTTTTTCCTCTATGTCAATTAGAAGCTTCTTGTACTTGATAGAGACTAACCTTGAGCTGGGAGGTCAAGACTGATTCAAAACAGTCTGGATTTGTCTTTATATTCAGGTCTACCACTTTCAAGGCCAGTGGCCTTCGACAGGAATTTTAACCCCCTCTGAGTTCTGTTTTCCTCATCTATGAATTGGGGATGTCCTGAGCCCTGAGTGCTTGAACAGTGTCATAAACTAACATAGACTTCTCAGCTCCTCAGTATAGACAATGGCTTCCCTGAAGATCAGAAGGGAGTCTAATGTGTTATTTGTCTCCAGTGTCTGTTTTCTCTTCTTCCAGAAAATTCTTGTGTTTTTTCCTGGGAATCCCCTTCTGCATTCCACTCCATGTGGGGTGAGTCAGACAGGTTACCCAGACCAAGACATGTTAGCATGAAGCCCCCTGAACAAGTGGCTCTTAACCTGCCAAGTTGGTTTGAGCTGGCCTGGAAATACTGTTCCTGAGCCCACAAATAACTGTAGAAAGTGTAGAAAATGAGCATGGAAACCTTATTGCCCTGTAATGAAATGGGAAAATGAAATGGGAAGTGAGAGATGAAAGGACACTGATTCCTGAAATCACCTGTGCCTAAGTCAGAACTACCTACAGATATTTTACTTGTAAAAAAAAAACAAATTTGGGGCCAGGTGCAATAGCACATGCCTGTAATCCAAGTGGCCCTGGAGCCTGTGGAAGGAGCATCCTGAGTTCAAAGCCAGCCTCAGCAATACCACAGTATTAAGCAACTCTCTCTCTAAATAAAATTCAAAATAGGGCTGGGAATGTTGCTCAGTGGACAAATTAACTCTGAAAGTGTTTGTTTCTTTTACTGTATTAAACTCACATTTATAAGTGGGCATACATTTATAGTTAATAATTTGTTTTTAGTTTCAGGCAAATTCTTTTTTTTACTAGTTCTGCAATGCATATTATAACCACATCAACTGAGATACTTTTCTTGAGTGAGTAGAACAGGTAAAGCAAGGTTATTGTTTCCAGTTTCTTGAGTGTCCCTTGAGCAGGGATAACTTCTGATTGGCTGTATGTACTAGTGGTTTGAATAGGCTGAACAGAATTTGTGGGTGGAGATCAGATCATTGCTTATTTCTAAACTAAGAGTCATTTATTGAGCCAAGCATTTGCCAGAGCCCCTTATGCTGGAGATACAGGATGAAAATGATTCTCTGATTGAATTTTTCTGGTTATCCAGTGCACAGCCTTACCATTTGTTTTGATAATTTTCTAGCATAAATCACCTCTCATGAAAATCTTTATTTGAAAGTGATGAAAATGCACATGTATCTTGTGGAGACATCTCATTCCTGGCCTCAAATACTGTGGATGATGACCATCCTAACCTCATTGGTTATTTGAACAGAGAAGTGGGAACCAAAGATCTTTGCTGCACAGGAACTGGACTCAACCTTATCTCCTGGTGGTCCTAACCACTAGAGTATGAGAAAAAAGACAGTCACACCATTTAGCTTTATCTTAGCTCTATCTTTTGGCTTTTCCTGAAAGAGCTGGAGACTACAACTCTATAAATCTTGAAAGTGTAGCTGGAGCAAATTTAATGTAGATCATGAGAACTTTTTAAATGTTTAATGATACAAGGTCGGTGACTTTATATAAACTGAGACAGTAAGAAGGTCCCCTTTCAAACTCTAATTCTTGTAACTAAGTCAGAAAGATTTCAGATATTTCACTCAGAAAAGCAGGCATTACTTTATTGAAGGGATAAACAAGGAAAGGGGACACTCTCAAAGTATATAATGGGTCCTCTGAAACGGGAGAGAGACAGTGTCCCTTTCATGCAATCCACTTTAGTTGGGTATCCCAGAGAAGTTTCCAAAAAGTACCACCCAGGCCTACTACTTGACTTTGAACTGACAGCTGGATGACATCCAATTGTCAAGTCCCCACTGCTATGATAACTTTAGGTCACCTTGGCCAATGCAACTGATTCTCATTGAATTATTATTTTTTTTTATATTGGTTACTCAAAACATTACAAAAATTACAGAATCACATCGGTTACACATCCACATTTTTACATAATGCCATATTAGTAACTGTTGTATTCTGCTACCTTTCCTATCCTCTACTATCCCCCTTCCCCTCCCCTCCCATCTTCTCTCTCTACCCCATCTGCTGTAATTCATTTCTCTCCTCATTTTTTCCCATTCCCTTCAAAACCTCTTATATGTAATTTTGTATAACAATGAGGGTCTCCTTTAATTACCATGCAATTTCTCTTTTTTCTCCCTTTCCCTCCCACCTCATGACTCTGTTTAATGTTAATCTTTTCCTCCTGCTCTTCCTCCCTGCTCTGTTCTTAGTTGCTCTCATTATATCAAAGAAGACATTTGGCATTTGTTTTTTAGGGATTGGCTAGCTTCACTTAGCATAATCTGCTCTAATGCCATCTATTTCCCTGCAAATTCCATGATTTTGTCATTTCTTAGTGCTGCATAGTACTCCATTGTGTATAAATGCCATATTTTTTTTTATCCATTCATCAATTGAGGGGCATTGGGGTTGGTTCCACAGTCTAGCTATTGTGAATTGTGCCACTACAAACATCAATGTGGCAGTATCCCTGTAGTACACTCTTTTAAGATCTTCAAGGAATAGTCCAAGAAGGACAATAGCTGGGTCAAATGGTGGTTCCATTCCCAACTTTCCCAAGAATCTCCATACTGCTTTCTATATTGGCCGCACCAATTTGCAGTACCATCATCAATGTACAAGAGTACCCGTTTCCCAGCATCCTCGCCAGCACTTGTTGTTGTTTGACTTCATAATGGCTGCCAATCTCACTGGAGTGAGCTGGTATCTTGGGGTGGTTTTGATTTGCATTTCTCTGACTGCTAGAGATGGTGAGCATTTTTTCATGTACTTGTTGATTGATTGTATATCCTCCTCTGAGAAGTGTCTGTTCACTTCTTTGGCCCATTTGCTTATTGGGTTCTTTGTTTTCTTATTGTTTAATTTTTTGAGTTCTTTGTATACTCTGGATATTAGGGCTCAATCTGAAGTGTGAGGAGTAAAAATTTGTTCCCATGATGTAGGCTCCCTGTTTACCTCTCATATTGTTTCTCTTGCTGAGAAAAAAACTTTTTAGTTTAAATAAGTCCCATTTGTTGATTCTTGTTATTAACTCTTGTGCTATGGGTGTCCTATTAAGGAATTTGGAGCCTGACGCCACAATATGTAGATAGGAGCCAACCTTTTCTTCTATCAGATGCAGAGTCTCTGATTTGATATCAAGGTCCTTGATCCATTTTGAGTTGACTTTTGTGCATGGTGAGAGGAGGGGATTCAGTTTCATTTTGTTGCATATGGATTTCCAGTTTTCCCAGCACCATTTGTTGAAGACGCTATCCTTCTTCCATTGCATGCTTTTAGCCCCTTTATCGAATATAAGATAGTTGTAATTTTGTGGATTGGTTTCTGTATCCTCTATTCTATACCATTGGTCCACCTGCCTGTTTTGGTATTAGTACCATGCTGTTCTTGTTACTATTGCTTTGTAGTACAGATTGAAATCTGGTATCGCTACACTTCCTGATTCACACTTCCTGCTTAGAATTGCTTTTGCTATTCTGGGTCTTTAATTTTTCCATATGAATTTCATGATTGTTTTATCTATTTCTACAAGAAATGCCATTAGGATTTTGATTGGCATTTCATTGAACCTATAGAGAACTTTCGGTAATATCGCCATTTTGATGATATTAGTTCTTCCTATCCATGAACAGGAAATATTTTTCGATCTTCTAAGATCTTCTTCTATTTCTCTCTTTAGGATTCTGTAGTTTTCATTATATAAATCTTTCACCACTTTTGTTAGCTTGATTCCCAAATATTTTTTTTTCTTTGAAGATATTCTGAATGGGGTGGTTTTTCTCATTTCCAGTTCAGAAGATTTGTCGCTGATATACAGGAATGCCTTAGATTTATGCATGTTGATTTTATATCCTGCCACTTTGCTGAATTCATTTATTAGCTCTAGTAGTTTCTTTGTAGAACCTTTTGTGTCTTCTACATATAGGATCATATCATCCGCAAATAGTGATAATTTAAGTGCTTCTTTTCCTATCTTAATGCCTTTAATTTCTTTTGTCTGTCTAATTGCTCTGGCCACTATTTCAAGAACTATATTGAATAGAAGCAGTGAGAGAGGGCATCCCTTTCTTCTTCCAGATTTTAGATGGAATGTCTTCCTTTTTTTTTTTTTCATTTCAAATGATGCTAGCCTAAGGCTTTGCATATGTAGCTTTTAAAATTTTGAGGTAAGTTCCTGTTATCCCTAGTTTTGTAACGTTTTGAACATAAAAGGATGCTGTACTTTGTCAAATGCTTTTTCTGCGTCTATCGAGATGATTATATGGTTCTTATCTTTAAGTCTATTGATGTGGTAAATAACGTTATTGATTTCTTAGATTGAACCAGCCTTGCATCCCAGGGATGAATTCTACTTGATCATGGTGCACGATATTTTTGATATGTTTTTGTATATGATTTGCCAAAATTTTATTGAGGATTTTTGCATCTAAATTAATTAGGGATATTGGTCTCTAGTTTTCTTTCTTTGAGGTGTCCTTATCTGGTTTGGGAATCAGGGTGATATTGGCCTCATAGAATGAATTTGGAAGTTCTCCCTCTTTTTCTATCTCCTGAAATACACTATGGAGTATTGGTATTAGTTCTTCTTTAAAGTTCTTGTAAAACTCTGCTGTATATCCATCTGGTTCTGGGCTATTCTTGGTTGATAGTCTTTTGATGGCTTCTTCTATTTCCTCGCTTGATATTGGTCTGTTTAGGTTGTTTACATCTTCCTGACATTGGATTCTTAACCATAAATTCTTGCAGATTTTAGAGCTAGGAAAAAATATTTTTATCTCTCTTGGTTTAAGAATGTGATATATGGAAAGAGTAACAAAAATTCCCTTCTTAAGGGTAACACAGCTTCTTCTTATGGACATTATTTTATACCCGATTTTTTTCCTGCAGATAACAGTTTACTGAAGAATGTGATATACCCTGACCACTTAAGTCAGGCCAGGTTGCAGGTTAATTTCTTCATGATATAAAAGCATGTGGGGATCAGCACAGTGATCCCCACTTTTATAGAATTATTCCCTGAACCGCATGCTCTCCCCACTCAAATCTATCCCCTATCATTTAGCAAGAAGTAGTTTAGCCTAAGTAATACTATGGTTGATACTGCATCCCAAAGACTGGGCCCAAGACAAACATCAGTTTTAACAGAGAACTGGATAGAAATGTGAATTCTCAGGTTGCAGTTCAGCCTTATTATATGAGACTCCGACTGGCTCAAAAATCTTAATTTTAATTATCCATTCAGTTGTATGGTTGGGGCTTAAAATCTGTGCCCTGATTTAGTCTCTACTCCAAGAACTATTTTTTTTTACCACTTTACAAAAAAAAAAAAAGTTATTATGACCTCATTAACTTACAGCTTAATGACCTGCATCCAAAATTGTCTAGTTTCAGCCCTGATGAACAGACCCTGAGATTTAAGGGGCTGGGTGCATGGATCTCTACTGCTGAGATGTTCAGGGAATCCTGTTACAATGACCCCAATAAGACCTTCAATCACAACACCCACAGCTAAGAGTCAAATCCCTGTAAACATTTTAACTGTTACTTCTCTTCCAGAGATTAAAGCAATACCAAATCTCTTGTTTAAAAACTCTAAAGGGGGCTGGATTTGTGACTCAGTGGAAGTGTGTTCTCATAGCATGCATGAGGCACTGGGTTTGATCCTCAGCACCACATAGAATTAAAATTCAAATAAATTGCATCCACCTCAAACGAAAAACAAAATATTTTAAAAAATAAAAAAAGAATCTCTAAAGGCCATGTTACTGCACTATAACCATGATAACCATGGACCATTGTTTTTTTAAATAAAGATTCTGCATCATGATGTACAGATACCCACAGTTGCCAGATAAGACCACTAGATGGTGAGCATGTTTTTTGTTTTGTTTTCTTTTGTTTTTGTCAAAGAAGGGCACTCTGCAGGTAACTGGGGGCTTCTGTTGGTTGCTTCCATCATAGTCCCTGAAGTGTCCTGTGCTGAGGCAGGTTTTACTTTAGATTCTAGGAAGTTATATGAAACTAGGGTCTTTGACTACAGTACTACTATAGTACTGTAGCTGGAAATTTTTTTAGAATGGTACAGGTCCTCCTCCCCATATAGGACAGGCAGACTATTTCCCCACAGACTGAAGTCCTGGTGGTGGCAGAGATATGGTCATAGGCGCTAATAATAACAATCTGGAGGAGAAAAGTAGAGATAATATTTTCTTCTCCTAAAAAGTATAATCTGGTTTTATGAACACCCAGAACATGTGGCCTGCCTTTTTTGATGCTTTAACGTGTTTATAAGGAAGGTAACTGAGAAGGTAGGAAGATATCTTAAATTTGAATCTTGGCGTAAAAGCCTAGCTCTACTCCAGACTATAGTGGACTTTATCTGCTAATGTACCTCTTTTGCAACCCATGTTTACAACAATGGTGCAACAGGAACAGTGCCTGCACAATTCCCTCATTCCAGGTGCAGGGCCCCTCCTTTGCACTCACCTCTGGCAGCCCATTGTTTTCCCCAACTCTAAGAGGGGGAAGGCCTAACAGAAAGAAGGGGCTTCAGTGCCTCCTCATGAAAAAGATCAAGTGGTACAGGGTACAGATGTAGTTGCTCTGGCCCTTTTGAGATTTATAGATTTTCCATTGCCCTGAGAGTTCTTTGAGTTTGTTTTATGCATATGTAGAAGATGCACATAAACACATGCACTGTCACAGAGAACAGTTTTCAACAAGCAGTACTGAAGAGGCATTTGGGAAGCTCCACGGTTGGTCAGGAGATGAGGGTGTGAGAGATGATGGATAAAATGGGAAAGAGACTTCCTTGTATTTGTGCAGGAAGAAAAGATGAGACAGCATAAGTGGATTTAGGGTTAATATGTTATAATTTCAGTGAGCTTTAGGGGGCATGAGCCATCTCTGGTATTCTGGTACCTGGACATGCCATGATTAGATCAGACAAAGCTGATTTTGGATGCTGGGAGCATAACAGGAAGGATATTGGTAGTATGGAAATAATATTAGTTAATTTTCACATGAACAACTTGGGAAGATGGCTAACTATTTCTAAGAATTAACACTCTACAGAAGGTCATGACTGGGTGAACTAGAGCATGCCTGCATGTGGTGGTCCATACCTATAAATCAAGGGATTCAGGGGACTGAAGCTGGTGGATTTTAAGTACAAGGTCAGCCTGAACAATTTAGTGAGACCCTGGCTCACAGAGAAATTTACAAAAAAAAAAAAAAAAATCTAGGTATCTTCTTCCAGTATAGAAAAACAGCTGTAGAAGGATCATGAGTTAAATCCCAAGTACCTTCCTCTGCCCCCAAGATACACACACACACCCACACACATACACACAGTCAAAGAATATATCCCCTTCATGGTCAGCAAAGCCCCATTGTCAAAGAAAGAGAGTCCAGGTTATAAAAGGCTGTGGTAACACAAGTACATTCTATTTCCAGAAAAAAAAAGGAAATGACTCTGTAGGTCCATCTAGAGGCTTGCTCTCTACTCCCTCAGGCAAGAACCTGTGTTTGTGATGATGATGATGATGATGATGATGATATTATTTTGCTTCACTGACCCTATAGGCCCTTTTGGGTGATTGCAGAGCAACAGGTCTTTTTGTTTTAATAGAGTATCTTCCAGTGAGGCCTAAAGCTTGGCCAGCAGAGCAGAGAAATCTAATGCCTGTCATCAGTCTCTCCTCTGTCCTTTGGTCCTCAATTTATAACCAAGTGATACCTGCCTGGGGCAAGCTCAGGATGTTTGGGACAAGGCAAACTACTCAGGTAGAGAGATGAGGGCAGTGGCCTGGCTTTGAATCTCACTGGACCTTTTTTTTCTCTGGTATAGCAACTTCCAAGGGGAAAGTGAAACACTGCACAGAAAATTGTGGAATGTGCAGGATCAGAAGTTAAATGTTTTTCTTGTAGATGGCAAGATAATGTCCCAGGCCCCCTGATTCAGCATGGGGTTGCAGATTCTGATCGCCTGAATATGTGTGTGTGTGTGCACACGCACATGTGCGCACGTGTGCACGTGAATGCAGGTGGAGTCCTCAATGACTCACTATTTATTCCTGGAATAGAAGAGCTGGAAAGACTACATCCTCAATGGGGTTTCTGCTAAGGAAGAATCTTGTCTGATGTTCAAGTACAGGCATCTGGCTCAATATTGATAACTGACCTGAGACTGGTAAGGTTTGGGAAGGATCATAGAACTCTTGGTCAGAGAGTTAGAAGCACCACAATCAGGGCCAAATTAATAATTCTCCTGCCTTCAGGATTTAGGTATCTTCTGATAATATGCTGTGTTTCTCCTTTTGCTCCATTTTTTTTTCTTTCCTCCTTCCTCACTACTTTGAGACAATCATTGTGCTTAAAGCACTGGGGAGAAAACAATAAATTAGAAAAATCCCAGTTTTTTTTTCCAGCATGTATGATCTACCCCAGAGTTCCTGAGCCTAAGCATGGTTAAACTTAGAGACCAAAGACTTATTTTTGGCAAGGGGCTTGCCAACCATGATGATGTTTAGTAAACCTATTCCCTATCTTGAAAATAAAAAATGCCTCTAAAAGGCTCAATGTCCACTGGGTGTAACCACTGCCATGGCTGAGAACTTCTGAGCAGTGAAGTATAAAGCTAAGTTCACACCTACAGTGGAGTTTGCAAGGATGTCTCTGTGTCTTCTTGGGGTCTCATTTATTTAGAGTTATGATCTTCCTAAGCTTTGCCACATTATTGATATTTGTATGGTTTCTCCCCAGTATGAATTCTCTGGTGTTGTTCTTTTATTAACAGCTTTGTCACCTTCTTTACGTTGCTATGGGTTTTCTCCATTGTGAATTCTCTGGTGTTGATTAAGTCATGATTTTTGAGTCTGAATTGTGATCATGAAGTAACTATAGCTATTATCATTTTTTTAATAAAAGCTTTTTAAATGTTGCAATTGTTCAGACTTATGCACAGCAAAAACCTGAGTCTGATGACCAAAAAACCTGAGTCTCTTTGTCTTTTTTTTTTTGTACTTGGGATCAAACCAAAGTGTTCTCTACCACTGAGCCACATTCCCAAATCTTTTTATTTAGAGTTAAGACATTCCTAAGTAGCTTAGATTCTTGTAAAATTGCTGAGGCTGGTTTTGAAACTGTGATCCTCCTTCCTCAGCCTCTCCTGCTGATTGGATGAAAAGTGTGCATCACTGTGCCCAGATGAAGACTGAGTCTTCCAGGATCCAGAGAGAACCTGAAGTACTTCAGTGGAAGAGATTTCCTCATACAATATTGACTGTTAAAAACATAATTCCCTGGAAAGAAGCACCTTGAGGAGCCAAGGATGGATTCTGGGAAAGATGTTAGCTATCTGAGCATTCACAATGTGGCTTGGGACAGACATTTTTCCTGGGTGACACAACTGTATCCCTGTAAGTGTTACTGGTAGGATGGACTCATCAGTCCAATGCTTTTCATTGACACCATTTTTTAACAATTCTTATATTTTTTCAAATGTAACACAATCATTGATTTAAAAACTTTTCAGGGCTGTGGTTTTCTTTTAAGAGAAAAAAGGGCAACTATGTTTTATCAGGAACTGGCTCAGTGTTCTCAAAAACAGATGTCATATGCAAGCAGAGCAACACATTGGTACAAAGACACACAGTGCTACCCCTGATCTTCTAGTAACTGCTATAGTATGTTTAGGGGTGGAAAAAGGTAGTATGCTTCTTTCTCATATGTGCAAACCCTCTGGAGGATCAAAGACTCAAAGTCATGTATGGAGTATCAGGGCTCTCAGGGTCATAGACAGGCCTCCTGCTGACTATTCAGTGTGAGCATTCACACCCACTACATGTGTGAATTTAACCACAACATTTATTGTATTTTGCTTTTCAAAATCTTTGTTTCTCAGCACCTGGTTTCAAACTTGTGAACTCTGCATTTGATGTAGAAAGCTAAGATGTATCATTTGAAAAGCTAGAATCTGATGCCTGAAGTGTGACAAAAAATATCTTTTTAATGCTTTTAATGCCCATAAAATCCTGAGTAAAATTTAACTAACCTCAGAGCAAAAGACATTGACATGCATGCTTGTCATCCAAGCAGCACAGGAGGCTGAGGCAGTAGAACCACAAGTTCAAACCCAGCCTGAGTACTAAAAGTGAGGCCTTAATAAACTCAGTGAAATTGTGCCTATAAATAAATACAAACTAGGGATGTATGTGACTTAGTGTTTGAGTGCTCCTGAATTAAATCCTCAGTATACCCCCAAAATAAAATAAATAAATAAGACATTAAAAAAGGAACATGCTGTCCATCTGAGGTTATTAGAAAAACATTGATGTGATCATAGACTTTAGGCATAAGATGGTTTTAATAATGTGTCATTTTGACACAGAAGAGGCCTTTAAGTAGAGAGATAGCTTTGGAAAAAAAGTATGATTTGAATTTAATCAATTCAAACAAAAACTGATGAAAGGACAAGTGAACCTGGAGAGGTCCACAGAAGGAAAGAGGGCCAAGGGTCCAACCATGCTTCCTGCCCACTTCCATGGGCTCCTGTGTTATAGCCAGTTGGGCAAGGGTTGAGGTTTCATGGAGTGAGCACTGCAGAGCTATCTCTGGACAATTGTAATTTTTCGTTCCAGTAAGAAGTTTCTGGTGACGAATGAGGTGTGATATTACAACAAATGGCTTTTACAGTCTATAGATTTTTGAGAATTGTCTCAAGTATGAATGACCTATTTCTTGTTAACAATTGAAGCACACTTAAAACTTTGCCACATTCATAATATTGACATGGCTCTTATCCAGTATGAATATTTGGTGAACAACAATACTTTTCATAATACAATAGCTTTGCCACATTCTTTGCATTTGTACGGTTTCTCCCCTTACGAATTCTCTGGAGTTGAAAAATGTGTGATCTTTGATAAAGAGCTTTGCCATATTCTTTACAATAGTATGGCTTTTCCCCAGTATTAATTCTCTGGTGTCAAATAATGTATGATTTTTGGTTAAAAACTTTGCCACATTCTTTTCATTTGTATGGCTTTTCTCCTATACGAAGTCTCTGGTGTTGACTAAGGAGTGACTTTCAATGACAAGCTTTACAACATTGATATTTGTATGGTGTCTCCCCAGTATGAATTCTCTGGTGTTGCGTAAGGTATAATCTTTTATTAAAAGCTTTACCACATTCTTTACATTTGTATGGCTTTTTTCCAGTATGAATTTTCTGGTTTCCAGTAAGATGTGATTTTTGAATAAAAGCTTTGCCACATTCTTTACATTTGTATGGCATTTCTCCAGTATGGATTCTCTGGTGTTCACTAAGTTGAGATTTTGAATTAAACGCTTTGCTACATTCGTTACATTTGTATGGCTTTTTTCCAGTATGAATTCTCTGGTGTAGAGTAAGGCTTAGTCTATAATTAAAAGCTTTGCCACATTCTTTACATTTCTATAGCTTTTCTCCAGGATGAATTCTCTGGTTCTGAGTAAGGCCTGATTTTAGATTAAAACCCTCACCACATTCTCTACATTTGTATGGCTTTTCTCCAGTATGAATTCTCTGGTATTGAGTAAGGTGTGATTTTTCGATTAAAAGCCTTGCCACGTTCTTTACATTCACATGGCATTTCTTTAGTGTGAAGTCTCTTGTGTTGAGTAAGTTGTGATTTTCAATTAAAAGCTTTGCCACATTCTGTACATTTGTATGGCTTTTCTCCAGTATGAATTCTCTGGTGTCGAGTAAGGCTTAGTCTATAATTAAAAGCTTTGCCACATTCTTTACATTTCTATGGCTTTTCTCCAGTGTGAATTCTCTGGTGCTGAGTAAGGCCTGATTTTAGATTAAAACCCTTGCCACATTCTCTACATTTCTATGGCTTTTCTCCAGTATGAATTCTCTGGTGTTTAGTAAGGCCTGATTTTTGATTAAAAGCCTTGCCACATTCTTTACATTTGTATGGCATTTCTCCAGTATGGATTCTCTGGTGTTCACTAAGGTAATATTTTGAATTAAAAGCCTTGCCACATTCTTTACATTTGTATGGCTTTTCTCCAGTATGAATTCTCTGGTGTTGAGTAAGGTGTGATTTTCGATTAAAAGCCTTGCCACATTCTTTACATTCATATGGCATTTCTCCAGTGTGAAGTCTCTGGTGTTCAGTAAGTTGTGATTTTTGATTAAAAGCTTTCCCACATTCTGTACATTTGTATGGCTTTTCTCCAGTATGAATTCTCTGGTGTTGAGTAAGGCTTAGTCTATAATTAAAAGCTTTGCCACATTCTTTACACTTGTATGGCTTTTCTCCAGTATGAATTCTCTGGTGCTGAGTAAGGCCTGATTTTAGATTAAAACCCTTGCCACATTCTTTACATTTGTATGGCTTTTCTCCAGTATGAATTCTCTGGTGTTTAGTAAGGCCTGATTTTAGATTAAAAGCTTTGTCACATTCTTTACATTTGTATGGAATTTCTCCAGTATGGATTCTCTGGTGTTCACTAAGGTAATATTTTGAATTAAAAGCCTTGCCACATTCTTTACATTTGTATGGCTTTTCTCCAGTATGAATTCTCTGGTGTTGAGTAAGGTGTGATTTTCGATTAAAAGCCTTGCCACATTCGTTACATTCATATGGCATTTCTCCAGTGTGAAGTCTCTGGTGTTCAGTAAGTTGTGATTTTTGATTAAAAGCTTTCCCACATTCTGTACATTTGTATGGCTTTTCTCCAGTATGAATTCTCTGGTGTCGACTAAGGCTTAGTGTATAATTAAAAGCTTTGCCACATTCTTTACACTTGTATGGCTTTTCTCCAGTATGAATTCTCTGGTGTTGAGTAAGGCTTAGTGTATAATTAAAAGCTTTGCCACATTCTTTACATTTGTATGGCTTTTCTCCAGTATGAATTCTCTGGTGTTGAGTAAGGTGTGATTTTCGATTAAAAGCTTTGCCACATTCTGTACATTTGTATGGCTTTTCTCCAGTATGAATTCTCTGGTGCAGATTAAGGCATGATTTTCCACTAAAAGCCCAGCTACATTCTTTACATTTGTATGGTTTTTCTCCAGTATGAATTCTCTGGTGTTGATTAAGGTGTGATTTTCCATTAAAAGCTTTTTCACATTCTGTACATTTGTATGGCTTTTCTCCAGTATAAATTTTCTGGTGTTCAGTAAGGTGTGAGTTTTGATTAAAAACTTTGACACTTTCTTTACATTTCCAGATTTTCTCTCTAGTATAATTACTGTAGTGTTTAAAAAGGTTTGAGCAACACTTGAAGACATTTTCATATTTCTTCAATTTGTAGGGTATATCTTCATTGTAAAGCCTATGGTTTTTAGTAATGGATGGAATTTGAGTAAAATATTTTTCACATTCTTTACTTATGGAGGATTTATCACTGCTCTGAGAAACAATTGAGGGATCTTTAAATGCTTTTACATATTTTTTAAACTTGTAGGGCTTCCCACCAAAATTAATTCTCTGGAGGTCAGGAATTCTTGTAGTTTTATTAAAAAGGCTTTTACATACCTTATATCTGTAATTTGTCTCTTGATTATGAAAGCTTGGATAAATAAATTTGGGGCATGGATTAAAAACTTTTTCACATTTATCATTGTAAAGCTCTTTTAACTGATCACATGGGTGTTTTCTAGGATTTAAAAAAGAGGGAAATTTTAATGACTTTCACAGAATTTACATTGTTTTACACCAAATCTAACATACTGCTGAATACTTTGTGTAGAGATTGTCTATAGGTCCTGAACAGAAATATTTGTGGATATTTACAAAATGGTGCATTTCAAATTATTCCACTAACTGAAGAATGAACTTGACTACATAGAAAATTTTGTATCTTTCAGAGGAAGGGTATAATTACAAAATGCTGTGCAGATATATTTAAAAGCACACATGAGTCCTCAGATATGACTGCCATATGTGTTGTTGTCTTTTTCCAGCTTAGCCAATGCCCCATATCCCTACAGTTCCAACTTGCCTCAAACACACTATTGTTTGGTTTTAATTTGCAGGAATTCCTGAAGGCACAGGAACCTAAACATGGCACTTATGTGCCAGAACATTTTCATTAACCAAAGACCAAACTGCATCTGAGCTGGGCTGCTCAATTTTCCAGCAAAAATATATATCACTGAGGGTGTTGTTAAAATTCTTTCTATGTAACTAGCTCACTGAAATCAGTTAGAAAATATTCTGGATTTGTTGAAAACATATTCCTTGAGATGCATAGATGAGTAGTGCTATGGCCTAAGATTTAGTTCACTGGGGACGTGTATAGGATCCAGGAAGTCTCTGGATCTTAAACTTGGAAAGTTTTTCTCATTCCACCCACAACCACAGAATGCATAGATATTTTGGGTATTCACTTGGAGACTGGTCAAAATCCCTGTTGATATGAAAGATAAAGCAGTGCATGTCAGATGGATCTGCTGAAAGATATCTATAAACTCTGCATGAATTGTTTTTTTTAAAGCATGGAATCCATTAGGAGAAAAAGACTGGTATCTGGGAACTCACAGTTGAAATCCAGCTTGTTTGGGACTATCCAATACATGTTATATACTACCTAGCTTTGTCTAAATTCAGCATGGTCCTGGAGATGGTATCATCCATTGGAGCCACATAGCCACAGCATCATATAGATGGGTGAGACTTGCTAAAATGCCAATCTACATGTCTAAAGAAAGAATTTTACTGTTGATATTTTATTCCTACCTTTGATGTACACTCCCTTAAATAAAGAATGGAAAAATTATCTAGTCATCTTTCTTTAGATCTTATGTGGTCTAGAGAATCTATAAGGTGCTTTACCTCTTTTATCATAAGTTATGGCCTTGTGTCATATTCCTTTATTTATTTATTTCAGATATTCATTTTTTTTTTCAGGTGGCTCATCACTTTCCAAAAGGAAATGACTCAGGTGGAATGCTTGAGGTCCCATGACATGGAGTGATTATGATAATTTGTAAGTCATGAATAGATAGGTAACTACACAAAGAGTGCTTCAAGTTGAATTCAAATTATAAATATTTACAAGCAATCTTGACTCAAACCATCAAGTTTAAGGAAGAAGAGTCTACAAAAATGCTATCCTGACACAGTAGAACGAATCATGGATTGACAAAGACATTATAGATCTTTGTTCCCTAAGGAGGAGAAATTTCATGGTAAGACATGCCCCATTCAAAGGTGGTCTTACCTCACCAATGTGGCTGTTTTAATTGTCTTAAAAGTTTTACAATTACAAGCTTTAGTCCTTCATTGTTCTTCATTAGCCCCACACCTTCCCTACTGCTTATGCACCAGGCATATTTTCTACTCCTCAGTATGATCCCAGAAGAGTGTCAGAAGACTTACGTTGTTGTCATAAGACCCCCATGTCTACTTTTGAGGTGTGATGCATTCCTGCATGCCATTTGGGCTTTGGGTTTTCTGGGAGACTGTGCTAGAAGTTCCTGAGTCTTTCCTTTGTTTCAGTTGCTGTACATGACAGATGAGCTGTATGCTTATTTGATGTGTTTTAGAAGTACATCGCTGCTTCTCTTCTCTTTTATTAATTATTAGTGCATTTAAAAAGCAATGGCTACCAAACTTTCACCTTAAAAATATTCAATTAATCAATAGTTCTTTTCAACAGAAAGTCCTAGTGAGGCTTATTGCAGCATTTCCATTTCTCCTTAATCTGAATATTTTTCTTGTCTCTAAGTAAAAATACTATACAGGTGTTTAAATGATGAGACAATTTGTCTATATTGTGTAGAAAATCACCTTGTTATAACTTCATAAAACAGATTAGAATATTGCAATTTTGTATTAGTGATCCGTAGACTTTTATCTAATGTGCAATCACATAGATTATTAAAAGTTAAAACATAACTGATTAATAAGCATTTTATTGCTGTTTAGATTTTTTTCACTAAAATGCTCATTTCTATTCTAGTTTTATTTATAAAGCTTCCAAAACTGGTTGAGTCTTTATTTTCCTGAAGGTATTTTAAAGACTCAGCTTTATAATGGCCTGTAAACATTGAATGTATATGTAGGTTGATACATGTTTTTGCATTTGAAAATACTGTGCATTGTAGTGGTTTTATACAGAATATTTAAAATTACAATAATGTACTTAAATATTTTAACCAAACAAGAAGTGGCTGTCACAAGTTGAGGAGTCAGTCTTCTGAGATGTTTGTAATAATGTAACCTGATTAATTTGTAATTTTGTGTATAAATAATTTTCATTATTTTTTTCCTGTTTATTAAAATTTTTTGAACTTTCCTCTCTTTTAATTTCTATTTCTTGTTTAAAATTAAGTATATAACTGTCTTGGTATCCATACCTGCTCTTTATCAAGTTTTGCACAAAATATTTTATTTCTTCTTCTTCTGAAAATTCTTGGTTTGGATTAGAAGTCATACCTGAAATAAATTAAAATAGCAAGTTATTCCACTTATAACACTATGGAAAATAGACTCTGCAAATATATAAAAACTTATCAAGATGGGGAAGGGGCATAGCACCAGAACAGAATAATTTAAAGCCATTATTACTCAAGAAATATATAGAATTTACTATAATATGCTGACAAAAGCTGTGAGAACTTTGAAAATCATCTTAAGAATTTGTAGCACCACAGATGATGACAACATTCAAACTGACTGATATCATAATCAAAGCCCTTCACTTCAACATATTTGAACTCCACCTGTGACTCAAATGTTGCAGAAAATAAATCTCTTATTTTTTTTTCTCTTTTTATCTTTTTGGGAAGCATTTCTTAGGATTAAACACAGTGATATTCTATCACTAAAATACATCCATAGACCTTTCTATGTTTATACTTTTTTTGAGACAGTTTATTACAACAATGCTAAAATTTATTTTAACCTGGCATTCCACTGCCGTAGATTCCCAATTATATGGAATTACATTTATATATCATTGCACATGACCTGTTTTTGTTTACATTGTAACTTCCAAATATTTTCCAAAATGACTATAATGATTAACTTTAACATATTTTAAATAGAAAAATCTCAATGAAAATAATAGCTCACACAATAAAGGGTATAATCTACTCAAGCAAACCAAAAGTTGAGAGTTGGAAAATTGATGTTGTTAATTATCTAAGCAATGCACAATAACCTCTTGAAAGATATTTATTAAACTAAATAAAAATGTAGAAAGTTGAAAATAAATACAGAAAAATAGGAACAGAAAAAGTAGAAATTATATACTGGAAATATTCATTTAAAAATGTCTCAGGTTGGGGATACATTTTAGATGGTAGATTGCTTGACTCACATGCAAAAGGCTGGGCTTGATTCCCAGCACTCCTCCCCTGACACACACAGTCTCATGAATTAAAAATTTGAGGAATAAAATATATCAAATGCTAGAATTAATTAAAAGACACAGTTAGTGTTAGACACAGTCGTGCATAACATTAACCCCAGTATCTCGGGAGGCTGAGAAAGGAGGATCAGGAGTTCAAAGACAGACTCAGCAATGATGAGGCAGTAAGCACCTCAGTGAGAACCTGTCTCTAAATGAAATACACAATAGTGATGGTGTTGTAACTCAATGGTTGAGTGCCTCTGAGTTGAATTCTAAATAAATAAATGAAAAAAGTTAGTAAATTTATAACCAAACTTTTAAAACTCTTCAAAAAATAATTGATATCAAAAGATATAAAAAAAGAAATTTTATTTACAAAGATATTCTTTTATGATTAACATTTGATTTCTTTTTAGAAGACTTCCAGAAAAGAATTGGGATATATAGATATGTATGTTGAAAGAAAAAGAAAATATGAACCTAGAATACTTTATCTACCAATATCATTTTTTTGAATTTTATGAAAAATACATCTTTAAAGATATGAAAATATTCAAAAATTGCTTTACTTCTTTACCTGCTGTAAGAGAAATAATCAGTAGAATATTTGCAATAAAATATTCTGCACAACAGAAATCATATAAAATTTGCAAGCTCTTGTGGAAAAGAAAAATATATACAAATATATATTTTATTATACTTTCATTGTTGTATGTAAAACATTTCATTCTACAATAGAATGTGGAAAACTAAAGCATAAAAATTATCATAAATATTTGCTAATTAGTATAAATTAGAAAAGCAGGTGTGGCATCAAACAAATCATGGCAACACATGTAAAGAAATTGACTGTTTTAGAAAATCAATAAATTCTGAATAAAATGTAGTGCAAACTAAGTACTTTATTTTTTCATTAATTTTCCTTTAGTTATACATGACAGTAGAATGTATCTTCATATATCATACATTCATAAATTATAACAATCTATTATGTGGAGTTACACTGGTTGTATATTCATTTAAGAATATAAGAATGTAATTTCCAATTCATTCTACAGTTTTTAAGCACTTAAATAATTACAAAGTAATGACAAAATAAACATCAAGGATAAAAAAATAGAAAAAAGTAAATTATCACCATAAAAATGTATGAGCTATGCGTTAAGGCATATTTTAATAGTAGAAAAAAATATAAGAAATCAACAAAATTTGATAACTATAGAAGTTTTTCCTCATCACTAATTTCAATATCAAACAATTTTGAAAAAAAACTAATCAAAACACAATATGACCAACAAGATTAAACTTAAAAATATTTTAAGTATGTCAGATTTAAATCTACAAAAATTCTCTTTAGATATAAAGTCACAGAAAGATTAAAAACAAAAGGATAAAACAAATATTACATTCAAAATTGTTGATAATATTTATATAAATAAGAGACAAAGTAGAATATTATATAAAAATAAATATGCCAAATGCTTAGAATACAATCATATGGAATTATATTTGTAACTCCAAAAATGTTTTTCATCTACAGAAAGAAAAGACAAAATTCAACATCATAGAAAGCAAAAACATAATAATAGAAGACATCAATCCCCAATTAATGCAAAGAATAAAAAATAGAATTGCATTATTACCCAAGGAATTAAAAAAAAAAAAACCTTCAAATAACATTAAAAACCATTTTGGTTTACAGAGGCAATATTCTCTGTAGTCTCTGGAATATTATTCAAAAGAAATAAGGTTAAACGCACAAAACAAATGTTAACAGATATTACAATATTGAAGTTGCATTCTAACATAATAAGTCAGAAATCAAAAGCAAAAATGATATTTAAAATTTATGAATATGAGTTTAAAGCCAAATTCAGCAATTAAGCAAGGCCCTAAGCAACTTACCTAGACATTGTAACAAAATGATATATAAAACATCTGCCAGCCAAGCATGATAACACCCACTTTTAATTCAAGAAGCTTGGGAGTCAGCAGGATTGTGAGCTCAAATCCAGCCTCATCAAAACAAGGTGGTAAGCAACTGAAGGAGACCATGTTTCTAAATAAAATACAAAATGGGGCTTGGGATGTAGCTCAGTGGGCAAGTGCCCCTAAGGTCAATCCTCAGTAACCTTCCCAAAAAAGGGGTGTAGA
This sequence comes from Ictidomys tridecemlineatus, assembly GCF_052094955.1. Lineage (NCBI taxonomy): Eukaryota > Metazoa > Chordata > Mammalia > Rodentia > Sciuridae > Ictidomys > Ictidomys tridecemlineatus. Next base: position 295,203 of record NW_027520959.1, on the reverse strand, counting down.
TGTGGCTCAGAGGGTAAACACCTCTGTTACAGAAAAAAAGCCTAAAGCACCCAAAGTAATCTATGAAGTCCATGTAATACCAATCAAAAAATCAATATTATTTTTGCATGTACAAAATAAGTTATTTGAACAATTCTATGGAATATCCTGGGTACATACATAACTACACATATTAAAATAAAAAAATGCTTTCTTATATAAATACAATAAAAGTTACAATATTCAATAGAGCATATTAACTTGAGGTTAAATGAGGAAGACATGAGTAATAAAACTAAAAGCATATCAATTAGCCCTCAACTTGATGGTCAAATCAAAATATATTTACAGACCTATTCTCATTAAAAAAACATTCAATAGAGACCAATGTGGCAAACAAATCAAATTACATTTCACATGACTACATGTAGGCGATTTGAAATGAAATATGAAAACTTAAAATTTTACAAAGATAAGAAATTGTATAATATTTAAATGATCAATTTTTAAGATAGTATATTAAGTGAAATAGTAATATCAATAAAAAAAAAACAAATACCAGGTAACTCTATGTATGAGAGATATCTACTGTAGCCAAATATAGACACCAAAAAGAATGGCATCAGGGATGAAAAGGTGAGACAAAGAATCAATTGTTTGGAGGAAAAAATAAATTTACTTTATATGTGATACACACATTCTAGAAAAAAAAATCTTACAAAACAATTTATATGAATACTACTGAGCAGTAAATTCAAAATATATAAGACAGTAAGTTCTGGAAAGTTATACAGTATACAATTTTTATCAAAATTAAAAATTTGACAAATACATAAAAGATAAACAAAACTGGAATCATCTTTATGGTACCTTTAAAATACTAAAGTCTTACTCCTAGACAAAAGAACAGATTCATATGTAGAGAGATAATGAATATGCCATTAATTCTAGCAACTTGGAAGAAAGTCTGAGGCATGAAAATATAATTTCAGCTTCAGCCACTTAGCCAGAGTCTATTGTAAACTAAAAGTGAGTTCAATCCACTGTATGTGTGTGTGTGTGTATGTGTGTGTGTGTGTGTGTGTGTGTATGTATAAATATATAAACTTAAATACATTATATGATTAAGCACAAGAACTGAGTAGAAACAATCAATGTATTATATAAAATCATATATAAAAAGGGTTAATATTTATACATGTAAAAAAATCATAGCAAAATTGATTGAAAATTGGAACATGGTTCACGTGCAGTTTAACTTCAACTAATGTTTTCCTAAAGTGACAAATCATGATAATTTCTGTTCAATTATAACATATAGGTATAGAAATCAAAACAATATCACGGAGCTGGGGATGTGGCTAAAGCAGTAGCGCGCTCGCCTGGCATGTGTGCGGCCCGGGTTCGATCCTCAGCACCACATACCAACAAAGATGTTGTGTCCGCCGAGACTAAAAAATAAATATTAAAAATTCTCTCTCTCTCTCTCTCTCTCTCTCTCTCTCTCTCCTCTCTCTCTCACTCTCTCTTTAAAAACAAAAACAAAAACAATATCACGAATGTGAGAAAACCTAATGAACAACACTGAAGCTCTCTATAGAGTGAAACTAAAAAAAAAAAAAAAAAAGAATTAGAAAAATGTAACCCACAAAATTCTGGATAATTGTATTACAACAAAAATAAATCTTTTTACTTTTTTTGTAGTGATAGGTGGACAGAATGCATTTATTATATCTGTTTATTTTTATGTAGTGCTAACGATCAAACACAGTACTGCACAATGTGAGGAAAGCCCTCTGCCACTAAACTACAGCCCCAGCCCTGAAAATTCTTCTTTAAACCACATTGATCAGCTATACTTACATAACCATTAGGAGCAGGTATTATGAAATACTGCTATTTATTACATGGCAGAAAAATAAAAAAAAAATACATGTGCAATGTCAAGGTGCTATGTCAATTCCCTGCTTGAAAATGCTCTTCACTAGAGTGTTATCAGCCTCAAATATGATCTCTGGCACACAGCTACTGGGAATAAAATAACTCTCTTTATAGATAAGCACAATGTTTCACTGAGCCTAAAACTGTCTACATAACAGTAAGTTTATACAACGGACTTTCTTGAGAGCTACACAAAACTCCTAACATTGCACATTACAACTTAGTATATAACTGAGGAATAAGGTACATAATGTTGCTAAGTTGGTAACCTCCCTAGTAATAAAATGAACAATATGTAGTAGTGATGCCAATGAACTAAATTAACCTATTGAAATGAGACAGCTTGGCCTCCTTGCCATTATCCCACCTTTCCTGCCTCTTGACTCTGTCTTTTTTTTTTTTTAACAATGCTTTGTGTATTTGAATGTAGGAAGATCACTGGAGAACAAAAAGAGCTTAAATCATTCATATGCATGATAAACATAGAGCATGCAATGCTCTTTAATTATTGCAACAGAAATAAACCTAGGCTTGAAAAAATTAATTTTTTGTGTCAGATTTTAGCTTATCAATTAACATTTTTAAATGTGAATTCCTCTTTGACATTTGAACCTCTTATCTGTATTCTTTGCTTCATTGATTTTTTTCCCACTTTGATATATGTCTGCTGTCAATTTTCTCTTCAAATTCCAAGATTATTTTTTTGGGGGAAAGAAAGTTGACCAAGGATAACTTACAGAGAGCAAGATGTTTTTGATGGAAAATGGAGTATGTCACATTTTGTTATTTTCTTGATAACTACAGAAGGCTTTTTAATATTTTCTTCCATAGAAAAAAATAAAGATAAAACACCCTTAATATTCTATACAATTATTTTCCAAATATTTTTTCAGACAAAAACAGTAAAATAATTTGAAACCATTTTTATTCTCTACATTGTGAGCACTAATTAGAAATGATAAGTTAAAGATAAAGAAAAATATTAAACACTTTCTTTTCTATAAAAACAAATGCCCAATCTTTGTCCTAAAAAACAAGAAACTAAAACTTTTTCATACAAAATAGAAGCTGGCATAAGATACACTATACAGTTAAAAAATTAAATATTGGTTTTAAATTAGAAGTTCTGAATAAAATTTAGGCTCACCAATAAAGCATAGGTGTCTACAGATCTCTAACATCACATTTCCATATAAAGTCTGCTGAGAAGGGTCCAGGCATTTCCATTCCTCTTCTGAAAAATCAATGACCACATCCCTTAATGTCAATGGTTCCTGAAGCAAAAATGAATAAATACACATCACATAAACAATATGATTTATGACACAGTATTTAACTTCACAAAAATTTTAATGAGTTAAAAGAGTGGTTTTCACATATGGTAGTGATGTCACCGTTCAATAAGATACTTTTTTTTATGGTGCTGGGGATTGAACCCAGGGCCTTGTGCATGAAAGGGAAGCACTCTACCAACTGAGCTATAACCCCAGTGCCAATAATTTGTTATAAGCAGTAAAATTGGTGGATAAATTTGGTATAATGAAATCCAGGGAGCAACACATGAGAAGCAAAACACTGAAGCAAAAAAGTGGAAAAGATCCAACATAATTCCAAAAGATAAATAATAGTTGCAATTAGTTATTGAATATTCAAAAAAAGCACAACAAAGCAATGATACTTGAGAAATACATAGGAAAAATATAAGTAATAACTATACTTATACAACAGTGGTCACCTTAGCGTGTTGAAGACATAAGAGATCACTAAAGACACACCAAAACTTTCAACAGACCACATATGTATTTGAATGGTTATCTCCAAAGTTGTCTATCTTCTCATTATTTAAACATACCATAAATCTATACTATCTTAAAAAAAATATTTTTACTTCTGCCGACCACAATATCACACTTCTAAAACGATAAAATTTTTAACTATCAAACTATTACAAAACACTTGGGTACTTGGGTCAACTTGAACTACATGAAACAAAGTTATATAACAAAAAATAAAAATAAAAAAAAAATTAAGTGAACAGACTGTTAATCTCTCAGTTCATAAGGAAACTGATACATCAGGTTTCACATTCCCAGATTTGTATAACCACTCTGTGAAACTGTATCCTCACCTGGCTCATTTCAAAGTAGAAAGTGAGAGAATACTAAGAAATTAAGAACAAAAATTCTGAAAGGTTCTGGCACCCTAAATGCCTCCCTGACTACATAGAAATACATCTTTTTCCAGGGTCTCACTTATCACTAGTGAACCAACACATACATGAAGTTAGTTTTACATTCTATGTGATGTCTTTCTTCTGAAACAGCATTATTTTTTTTTAATTAGAGATTTAACCCAGGAGCTCTCTACCCCTGAAATGCATTTCAAGAAGTTTTTATTTTATTTTTTTAATTGTGATAAATGGGCTTACAAAGTTGCTTAGGGTCTCTATATTACTGAGATTGGACTCAAATTTACTTTCTTCCTATCTCATTTTTTTACATCACTGTGATTACAGGTGTGAGCCACGACTCCTGACTCTGCAACCACTATTGATACTAAATGTGTGAACAACAACCAAAATTTCAACAATTAGTAGTCTCATAATTCAATTATGATAACATCTAGTACATATCCCACAAGGCTGGTGTTATGCCTATAAAGTTTTCCTAAATAAAGTGCCAGTTTCAAGTCCCAGAATAGAATAATATTTATATTTATGATTCATTTCCTATAAATTAGGGGTCTCTACATCTACACAAACAAGTTACTTATTCTGATAAAAAAGAACACACTTATGTATACCCGCTTCTTATAAATTATATAAATAGGGAACTTGACAATTGAAACCTTGCATAGAATATAAAAAATGACAGAGAAAAATGGGACACCTTATACGCCATTTTAGGAAATAACTGGTTGAAGATATTACCTCCAATTTTTCTGTTCTACTAAAGAAGAGCTCCATTCCCAATATGATTTAGAAGATCCTCACTATTTTAAATATGATGGTTTAGAAACTCAATCAGAATATTCACATTGTTGTCCATAAAAAAATTAATTGAACACCTTTATATTCAGGGGTAAGAACAAAATATTTGTTTAAAAAAAAAGTGAATCTTAAGTCTCTCTCTCCTTTATGTGAAACCCTTAGAATATTAAGCCATCTCATGTCAACCCAAAACAACATACAGACAATTTTCTTAAAACTCCTAAGTATTTGTTGGCTTAGGATAAAGGAATCTTCATCTGGAATTTTGATTTATTTTTTGGTAAGGGGGCATTCTACAACTAAGATATATTCTAGGCCTTTTCTTTTCTTTTTTTTTTTTTTTTGAGACAGTGTCTCACTAAGTTGCTACACTGAACTTCAGGTTTGATCTTTCTTTTTCAACCTCCAGGTTTTGTGATTACTGGCATGGCCTAATGTGCCCAGAATTTTATGAATTTTCTAACCTTCTTTGGTCCATTTTAATTTCACCTTACTTATTTTCTATTTCTTAAAAAAAAAAAAAAAAAAAAAAAACTTGACAGCCTAAGATTTTGGATGCATGCATTGCCTATCTCTGAATTTTTCTAACCTGACATTCTAGAAATAGCCCCACATCAAGGAAAATTATAGCCATAGATACAACTAAAATCTTACTTAACCTTCAATGATGTTCTTTTACAGGCTCAAAAAATTACCTTAGTTTGAATACAATTTGATTTGAAATTTAACTCTATCTTTTCTCTTTGGAAACTTTTTTTTAAACATTTCAAATATTAGTGACAAATTACATTTTATATGTAATAAAAATATTAGAATAAGTGAGAGATGGTCAATCCATATAATTACCACCCCAAACATGAGGCACTACATTATGTCTTCCAATTAGCATATAGTGAGTTTTTCCGTGAAGACATCTGCACAAACACAGTAGGATTATTATTTTTTTTTTTTTTGCTACATCGTTGCTACAGTTTATTCTCCTTTCAAATTCTGGCACATTATAAAAAAATCTTCCCTAGGTGAGTAAGAAAATGGAAGTCAAAAATCATATTTGCCTTTCTTTTCAGTTACAAAATCAATGGATCTGAGCAGCAATGTATTTCTGTGGAGCTGAACCTAACATTTGAGGAAAATAATATTAATATTTCAATATTTGATATTTACATGAATCCTACAAAAGATATCTCTGTAATCTTTAGAGTATCTAGAGTATTCATCTAGTCAAAAAAGGTGCCCCATTCTCTGACCACAAGGTACTCTGTAGGAAAAGAGGATTACACCCAGGTTGGTATTCTCTAGGTAATTCAACAGGGGAGCTGTGAACACCTTGGGTTAGCTTCATGTAATTTTTACACCATGGCCACTCAAAGACATGGCAGACACTTAAGAGACATCATACTCTAAAGTTTCTTTCTTTTTTTTTTTTTAAAGAGAGAGGGAGAGAGAGAGGAGAGAGAGAGAATTTTAATATTTATTTTTCAGTTATTGGCGGACACAACATCTTTGTTTGTATGTGGTGCTGAGGATCGAACCCGGGCCGCAGGCATGCCAGGCGAGTGCGCTACCGCTTGAGCCACATCCCCAGCCCCAACTCTAAAGTTTCTTAAGGGGACCCCAAACTTGCTATCTATGCTTATGAAGGACAAATAAACAAAAGGTTCAAAGATGTTTTTAATTTTAATACTAAAGATTAAATTCAGCAGTGTCTACACACTGAGCAACATCCACCTCCTCTTTTTATTTTTAATTCTCAATATATTGATCCTCTTGCTTCAGCCTACTGAAATTCTGAGACTCTGAACATGCATCTTCACACACAACATTAGGTACAAATATTTTTTAAAGTGTTTCATAACTCCATGTTCCTCTCATGTAAAAGTACAACCATACACATGCACATACACACTCATTCACTTTTAAAAATTCCATCCAAAACCAAGAAAAAGATGAATTAAAACTATGTGCTATTTGAAAGAGAATAGAACCATACTTCATAATATAGTGAATTAGCTGAGAAAAGATGACATTTAGGAAAATCATGCTTACCACACATTTGGAAAATGCACTTTAAATAGTGGGTGCCACCTGGTAAGGAAAGAGAAACTGAAAATTTCCTGGACCACAGCTCCTCCAAATATGAATTATTTACATGAGTCAAAATTCTCATGTCCTGATCCTGTCTATAAAATCCACTCTGAAGCGGTGTAGGCAAGAAAACACAGTTACTTTCAGGCCAGGAAGAGGTCACCAATCTGGAACAGGACAAAAAAGTAGAATCCTCACAGTCAACCCCATTCTTAGGCCAGAGGTGGCAGTATATTGAGCTTTATCAAATTTAGAGTAGAGTTAAAAGATTAAAAAGGTGATGTCAGGAAAGCCTAGGTTCTCACAATTAGTTCGGACTACTTATACTCAACCCCCTTCTTCTGCTTCATAATGTCGAGCCCTGCAGACTTATCATTTTTAAAAATTCTCGAGGGCCTGTGGTTATGGCTCTGGTAGACTGCTTGCCTAGGATGCATGTGGCAATGGGTTCAATCCTCGGCCTCACATAAAAACAAACTAATGTATCCACCTAAAACTAAAAATACATAAATAAATATTTTTTTAAAAAATACCCTGAGAGTAAGAGGGAAAAGGCTTGTGAAAGAGATACCCAGGCATCACAAAACCTGGAGATGGATCAAGAGATCTGCCTGAGACAGAGATGAATTTTCTCCCATATTTTGAAGCCTACCCTCTATTCTTTGGTTGTTGCTCTGATTCAATAATTATTACCCCAATCACTTCTGATTAAATAATTTTTACCTGAATAAAGAAAATATCAACATCAGACTCCTCTGCCTCTGAGTGCCAGGTGAAACAATTTCAACTAAGGCTTTAGGACCCCAAAATAATGAACTATTAATTATATTCCCTCTCAGACAGAGCCTTTTAAGTACTAGAAGACCTGGCCATAGAATGGGACATAAATATTTAATGTTGAATATAATGTCATATCAATTATCAGGGACAATAATGCCAATAACAGATTGACAAATGCAAATAATATAGTGAGAATTACTTTACATATTTGGGTTTCAAAACCTTCATACTCTGGCTAAATGAGGCTTGTTTGGTTGGTTGGTTCCAGGGATAGACCCAGTGATGCATCACTGAGGATCATCTCCAGTTGTTTTCATTTTTTTTTTTTTGCCAAAATCTCACTAAGTCTTTGAGGCTGACCCTAAGCTTGTGATTAACTTTCTTTATTTTTCTGAATCACTAGCATTTCAGGTATGCAAAATGCACTCAGCTCTTGTTCAGGAATTTTGATGCAGCTAGAGTTTAGAAAAAGTAGATAATCTTCTATAGCATCGTGCATAGTTTAAAAAATAAAATGATAAATATGTATAACTGAGATTTAGATGCCATAAGTAAAATAAATAATTATAATAATAAATAAATGTCTATAAATTTTTATAATTTATGTTACAACAAATAATTTGTACTATACAATAATTTAAGATATAAAATAATTTAAATATTTTATTACATAAAATTATGATTATAATTTCTAGGAAAATTATTTATATTTTAACCCAATATTATTCATAATTTTATTATTCTAATAGAGAAACAATGAAAATTGTTAGCTAACTACATGTGTTTTTCATTAAACTTTCAAATCTCACACTTTTTTCTACTTCTAATACTTTTCAAGGTAGACCAGCCATATTCCAAGAACTCATTAGCTACATATGGCAAGTGGCTGCGACATCAAAAGTATATATTAAGCGATGTGGTTTCCTACTCTGCAAAAAATTGAATGACTGAAATTCTGCTTTCTTATCAGAGTTGAGAAAACATGTTTTCCTTAACACTATTTCTCCTTTAAACCAAATGAGAAAGAAATAATATTTTTAGACCCAGGAGGCTATGAGAGTTGCCTAAAGCCGGCCATTCTTTCAAACTGATAACTTATAGTAGCTTTTCATATATTAAAGAGCAAACAACTGATGATGAAAATCCAGGGGGAAGTGTCCTCATATATCTTCATGTCTGTATATACTTTTTAGTTGTGAACAAAAAAAATTATATATTTTTTAATTTTTCCATTGGGCCTTCATCCTAGTGATCCAGCTATGGTTGTCTGGCTTGTCTTTTGTTGTAGAGTATGCTGTGAGTTAAAGTACTAATAACATTTTAATGTCTATATGCATTTTGGCATTACTCATAATTATTTTACAGATCTTTTAACATTAAATCAAGAAAAATAAATTCAGTGCTTCTTTCATGCCTAAATCTATGCATTTAATTTGAAATTATTATGTTTTGAATTCTGGCTTCCTGTTTCTATTAAATGTATTAAGCTATGAAGTATTACAAACTACCAGAAAACTTACTAATTCATAATTCAAATGAAGAGTTTTTGAGTAAGCCAAAATTATATTGATTATCTGAGCTATTCTGATTTCAGCAGAAATTTTATATATGTATGCTCCACAATTTGACATGGTTACCCTGTTCCTGGAAGAGAGATGACTGTCCATTTTGGTCTTTTTATTCTCATCCACATGGTCTCTTCTCCTTTATAATCCTAATATGAGCTTCTTTTTCTTAAGATGATGAAGTTTACAAAGATAAAAACTGGAAGAATTCAACATACTTTAGGTCTAATCACAATACCAGTAGGTTTCCATATTTACCCTATTCTACTGGATGTAATATAATAGCCATACTTTTTATTCACATATTGGCAAAGATATACTACCTCTTGATAAGGAGAGCTATAACAGAGAATTGCCAATTTGCTGAGATACAGGGAAGTATATGGAACTGGAGATATTTTTGCATTATATAATCTTTTTTCTTTTCTTTTAGAGAATCTTTGTATGTCTATTGTGTTAATTAATACAATTTTACAATACCACAGGTAGTAAGAGGCTATTCAGGTTTTGAACTCAGAATCACAACTGTCTGTCTCAAAAACTCAATGATTTTTGTAGATTATAGAATCATGCTTCATTTCTATGGCTCTTAATATAGTTCAATTGATAATACTTGCCTTGAATGCAAAAGACCCTGGGATAAATTCCCAGCACCAAAAAAACCAAAAAAATACATAAAACTTTTCGAGGATTCTATGAACTAAAAAATTACACCTCTGCTATAGAAGCACATTTTTTAGCTTCATATCTTTAACTACTTTTTACTATTCAAATACTTTCAAGAACACTCAAGTATTTTTTTAATAGAGTATAACTTGGGTAAATCAATTTGGACTATGTTTTGAAAATTAAGCTAAATGATTCATTTTTATTTCTCACCATGAGATAATAGTAAAAACTGTGCATAACATACAGTATATCTTCAACGTAGTTTATTTATTTTTTTTGTATTTGTAGTCTTTTGTAATTTTGAGTCTAGTCTAACCTAGACATTCTTTTTATGAAATAGTTTCTTGATATGAAAGCAAGGGAACAAGATAGATCTACTGAAAAAAATACTTCCTCACCAAACAGTTTTTGTAAATACCTGAAAATTTAAGAAAATCATCCTTTTATTTTTTTCAACATCGCAAATCTGTTTACTATAAACCCCCACAGGAAAGGGTGAAGTGGACAAATCTACACAGCTCACAAGGAAAACACAGAGACTTAAAGCATTTTCAACTGGAAACCAATGGTTTCCAATTCTGTCTTAAGTGTACAGGCACTTGAAGGGCTCTTTAATTTAAAAAAAAATGCATTAAAATAATGTAATCCATAACCCTGGATTTCATATGTCTGGAGAAAAACCCACCCATCAGTGTTCTTGAAAGATTGGAAAAAAAATTACCATGTATAGTAAAACTAAAAAACATTACTTTAAATTAACATCTTTTAAAAAATGAGTTGCAAAAACACATAAGATATATGTTCATGAATTTAGCTACACAATTTTTCAGTTTTTTGTTTTGTTTTGTTTTAAGCTACGAAAAGCACTTGTGATAATCAAGTAGCAAATAGAAAAAAAATCTTATTTTAATTAAAAATTCTGGAGATTCTTGTTGATATGGTACTGGTATTACAGCTTTATATTTGAAGTGAGTAAGCACATTATGGCAGGAACACATGGCATAGAATTGCACCAGGTGTCAACAATTTGTTCCAAATACATACTCTACCAAGAACTAAACAATTCCCAATAGGCATTACTTTCTTATGTTTTGACTAAATAAAACAACCTTAGGAAAGGACTTCTAATACATGGACCATTATGAGGCAGTTATTTAAACCACAGAACCTGTATTGTATTATTGATGTTCTTTGCATACACTGATCTTTGATAGTCATTTTTCCCCATTCAACTCAGTTAAAAAATTACTGGAAATATACCAGGCACAGGACACAGTTATAAGTGTCTTGATTTTGAAACACATAATTTTATCAAAGAATTTAATAGGAGACAATTATTAAAGAAAATTTCTTAAGCCATGGGTTGTGTTGCATGCCAATAATCGTACAATAAAGGTGTCTGGTACTGCTGGATTGCAAGTTCAATGACAGGCTTGGTAACATAGCAAGGTGTCATTTATGGATGCACTTCAATTGTTCATTTAAACATTCAAGAACATTTGAGTTATCTCTTATATTGAACTATTAGGACTAGTGGGCCCATCAATAATTTTAAATAAATAATTATTCCATTCAGCTTATTCTTTCCTAGTATTTCAATGACACTATATTTTATTTTTCTGGTTGCTATTATGAAAATCATAATTTCCATCTTATCATTTCAACTTAATTGGAGTCAATATTATATCTGTTTACTAAATACAAACTAAAAACCTTACCACAGACTGTTTATTTTCTTGAACCCTTTGTGCAATTACTATAAATATTAATGTACACATTATATATCCCAAAATACACCATATAATTTTTGTACAAAAAAATCATAGATTATTATAAAACAAAGAGAAACAAGTATCAATCATAAGACTAATAATGTATGCTATCCATGGTGGTACACACCTATAATTCCAGTGACTTGAAAGGATGAGGCAGGAAGATCACAAGGACAAATATTGCCTCTGTTACTTAGCAAGGCTCTAAGTCATTCAGCAAAACGCTATCTCTAATAAAAGTATTAAAAAGGTGTAGGAGCTCGGGATGCAGCTCAGTGCTTAAGTGTACCTAGGTTCAATCAATGGTACCAAAATAAAGATTTCTAATCTTTTTAAAACTTAGGCTGTACGGTTAAACTAACAAAATATATTATTCTTTGTACTGATTGTTGTATGTTCTACAAGATACTTTGCTCTCAGCTTTCTAAAGATTTTAGGAAAGTGAATTTGAGAATTCCAAAGTCACTAACACTACATAATAAGAAGTATAGAAATCCTTTAATACCCCTGGTGAAAACTCTAAAACACATTAGAGATGAAAAACAGTTCTATGTGACCATTGTGAATTTAAATCTTCACTCTCAAAATTGTATTTACACAATAAAAACACACTTTAGATAACATTCTGCCAGAAATTCACCACATAATACACATTAATCAGAAGCCCAAGTGCATATGCTTTGTTGACTTTTTCATTTTCTCTAAAGTATCTTATTTTTACACACTTCAATTATGAGGACCTTGAAAATATCTACTTTTTAAGTTCTGTCATTACTCATTTGAGGAAAGAACAAAATTAATATAGCAAGAGATAAAAAGATCTTACTTTCACCATATTAAAAACATTGGTGAGTATCTCACAAACCTACAATTCAGAAACAAACAAACAAACAAAAAACAAGACCACTAAAGAGACACAAATACATCCACTCAGAGAAAGAAGTGAAAGAAACATGAAACAGTAACTTTTCTGTTCTCACTTAAGTAGATGACAGAAGCAATAAAGAATTCCTCCAATCTTTAAAAATAAAAACAAATATTTTCAGAAAGTTTGTCAGAATCAGCCCTACACGTGAACACTGCAAAATATAAAATATATTCAAAAGTTTTTTATAACAAAATACTTTATAAAGAATAAGTAGTGAGAAGTTATATAAAACATAGAATACTTCGTAAAGTCACATCTATAGTAAGCAGAAGTTAAGAAATTAAAGAAAAAAGTTTAAATACTGAAAAATTTGAAGAATTTGCTTTACCAAGGTGCTGTTTCTGTTTCTGAAAATATGATTGGCAGCTTTCAATTATAATTTGCAAATATATGCACAACCTGAACAACAACTATTTATATTTGATACTTACCACTTTAGCATAATTTTTTTTTGTCACATCATCAATTAAACTTGCAAAAAATCCCTAGATTCTCATTGCTACCAAAGGAAATAATCACAAATATAACAGTTTAAAATAATAGAAACTCATTCTTCTATAGACATGGATGTTTTTATTATCACAACAGAGGATTAATATCAAAATATTACCAAAGCCACACTCTTTCCACAAACGCTGCAAGAGAATCATTTTAGCTTCTAATAGCTATAGGTCTCTTTTCTGTGGTTACATGTTTCCCAATTTTTTGTAGTGATTCAGCCTTCAAAAGAGTTAAGAGAGACAAACTCTCTGTATCTATATCTATCTATCTATCTAAACATTTATAACCACAGAAAAGATACCAGTAGCCATTAGAAGCTAAAATGATTTTAGAAAGATAGATATACATATGGATAGATATAGATAACATAGTGTGAGAGTGAGCACATGATGCTGTCACAGTAAGTTATGACATTCAAACTTCATAGAATCTGAGAACTGTAGAAATATAGAATGCAGATGCTGCATTGAGTTATTTTATTCTTGCAGAGAATAATTGAAAGAATCACACAAGAGGATATTTTATGCAAAGTAGATGAAAAAAGAGAAGGAACACAGAGCCAGGAGAATGTAGCAAAAACAGGTTAATTATGCACAAAAGTGAGTGTAATGGGTAAAAAATGTGACATTATACACTGTCTCTAGATGCAGAGCAGAGGACAGAGCCATGTCCAGAGTGCCCGTCTTATTTGTTTTTTCTTGGAACACTGGAAACTCTCTCAATTTTATGGGGCATTAGATTATTCCAACTAATACTCTATTCATACTTTCTGCCTGTCCTTGATCATCCTCTTACAATAAGCATGCATGATACTTATTTGAAAACTGGTAAAAGAGAAACTACATCAGTGAGCTCTTTTACTTAATTTTTAAAAACTTTCCCTGTATATTTCCATGGATTTATGTACCTAAAGGGCATTTTTTAATATTTTAGAATGAAGAACACTCAGTGATCAAAGCTAAAATACAAATTGGGAGAAAATACTTGCAAAGTAGATATGTAGCAAAAAAGTGATATGACAGAATGAAAGTGGAGTTATATTTGTGAAAAAAAAAGACATACCAAAAGAGTATGTTACAGAAAAAAAAAATCCACTTAATAAAAGAAGAAATATTCAACCATCACATAAATTTTCAAAAAAAGAGTATAAATCACTACAACTGAGACAAGTTAACACTAAAGCAAATTCACTATTGCATAACAATCAGGAAGGAAAACATGAAAAAAAAGGGGAAAAAAAGATTGAAATTACAAACATGCTAATTTATTAGAATTGTCAAATCCTTTTCTTTGCCATGCAAAAATTTAGAGCCTTGTGGAAAAATTGATTTGGTACTGCCTAAATAGGTAAACATTAATGAGTCATCAGTTCTATTCCTTGGCAACAAAATATTCTGAATGTTTAAACAGGTAATTGCCACTGCGGTTTTCATCATGAAAATAGACTGCATCTGCCATGACCTTCTACATTCCAGATTCCCTAAGTCAAGGCCCTGGTTACCAAGATTCCCATAAGCCTATGCCCAGTACTACAACAATGTCAGAGTAAATCATAAGGAATGTGGCATAGTTGAGAATCAAGGATCTGAACCTAGACACTATGGAAGAAAATGCAAACTAGAGAGAGTAGAAAAAAAGTGGTAAGTGAGTAAAAGAATGGATCTGAGGAGGAAGAAGAAACTGTAAACTGTGTATTAGATGAGAAAAACATTCATCCCAAGTGAGAGAAAACAAGACATATTGTGGCAGCATAATATTTACCCCAGTGGCCTCATATATAGAAATTCCTAAAAACTAGAACTTAAAGGTGTAACAGTGTAATCAAACAAGTATGCAACACATCTGGCTTCCTGCCCCTACCAGGTGGTGGGGAAGAGACTAAAAAAGGGCACTAGAAAATACTTTGGTGTAATGAATGAATTAATTCATTATAAAGCTGAAATGTGGTAAAGTGTTTGCCTCACATGCATAAGTCCCTGGGTTCTATTACCAGGACCAAAGAAAAAAAATTTGCAAACTTTTTGAAAATTTGTTAATTTGTATATGTTTTTGGAAATTAGACACATTTTGAAAAATATGTCTAAGTTATGGTTAAAAAGTAATTACACTATTAAATTATGAATTAAAAATAAAACTAAGAATTCATTAGCTGTATATTGGTTTCAATATTTTGAGAAAGGATATTTTTATAGGTAGAGAGTAAAGAAAAAATACTAACAAAGAAGTAATATTTAAACATATTAACAGTAAATATAGCATAGAAATTAGCAGTAATTTCAAACGTTGCATTGAGAATACAACTAAAATTAAAAGAATTCTGGTAAATTTCAAAATAAAAATTATATGTATTAGTAAAATTTTAAAGTATTGTTTATGTATTATATACTTTTTAAATGTATGGTGTGTACAATGATGCCTCATTTAATGATGTGGATGCATTCTGGAAAACGCACCATAGGGTGATTCTGTTATTTTGCTCTTGATGCAGGGTACTTACATAATTCTAGATTATATACACCACTATATACCTAGGTTGTTATTTAGCCATTAGAGTACATAAAACATTGTGTCACACATGACTGTAGGATTTAAAATGAGCTACATGTTTAACTCATTATTCTGTATAATTACATAAATAAATCATAAATATACATCTCATAATGAGGTGAAAAATTAGCCCTGTGGAACTAAAGATATAATATTGAAAAAGACTCTGGCAATTTACAGAATGATAAAACACAAAAATTAAACTAAAATAAAGCGGAAAAAATGACAACGTTTCCAAAGAAAGTTGAATTAAAAATGGAGTATCTGAATAAAAAAATGCCATTGTATCATTTCTTGGTATGACTTAATAAAGTATTCACTGGAAAAAATAATTATTTAATATAAAATATGCAAAGTTTTTATAAGAAACAAATTTATACATTATATCTAGTGGTGGTGACTATAAAACGAGCTATTTAAAAGGAAAATAAAGAAAAATTTCAAAATCAAGATTAGCTTAAGCATCTTAGTGAGATGCTTACTCAAAATAAACTTGACATAGGACAGTCAATGTGCCTGAGTAGTATGGTACACCTTTCTTTAATTATCTAAAATAATAAAATAATAATGATATTAACAGACAGAAGTATGGTTGTTTGTTTCCAAAGTTAAATGTTACCTTTATAGCAAAACAGATTGTCACATTCATAGAACTAAGAATACAGAAAAAATGATACTTATCTATGTTCATGCAGGGGCATCCATGGGCTTAAAACCCTGAGATCAGAACAGAGAAGTTAAATCACAAATAATTTGGTTTATGAATTTATGGGTGTTCAGCACACAAAGAGCTCCAGTCTCCAGCTTGCCCGTCTAAAAATTTCATGACAGCCAACTTTTCCCAGCAGGAAATTTTTTCTTCACTGACTGATGTAATCTCTTAACATCTTCCATTCAATGGAAGAAAAAGTCCAGAGTTCTGAATTTGATGTTCTGCTTCTTAGACATATAGAAAGCACAGGAGAAAAAAGAAACTCAGTCACCTATATACCAGCAACACTTTTATGCAGAGAAAAAAAAAATACATCTGGATTTGGGATTCTCTCTTGATGATCATATCAATCAGTACCACAAAATCTGAGGAGATCCCATGCATCCAGAACAAAGCTGTCCACATATGCTCCAATCCATGGCTGAAGATACCATGATTGGATAGGACAGAATGTTCAGAATTTCAGCTGCTGATGTTTTTTCCCACTGAATTGGCCAGAGGAGACTAAGAATGAACTTCTCTATAAGATGATTCATTTTTGCATGGAGTCTGCTGGGCAGTTCCCATCTACCAAAACCACTTCCAGCCATAGTAATTGCTGTTTGAAATGTCTTTCAAAAAGAGTCTCCCTTTCCAGTGTACAGATACAGTCTAAAAACCGTGCACAGTCATTATTGCCTGGCTTTCAGGGTGACTTGCATTCTCTCTATAGATTATTTTTATTATCTGGGTAGAAGCAGAATCTGGTTTTCCTGAGCATTGAGAAGGAAGCCTAGAAATGAATCTGAAAGAATGACAAGCTTCAGAAATTAAAACTCAAGTAGATAATGTAAGTCATACCTTTTGTACTTATCATATGTTGGACTGAACAATTATCACCCAAGAGCAACTGAATATAAACTGATGCCCTTTTAGTCTGAATGCACTGAGCCTACTATTCAAATGACAGGAGATGGCACCATCTCCAGGAATGAATGAGGTCAGAAGGAGTCAAGATAGGCAGGTTCTTGGGTACATTTACTTCACTTTTCTTTTAAGGTGATTAGAATTGAGTACAGATAACAGCTTCTTTAAAAGGCAAGTTTTTCCAAAAGTGATGGAGTCTAGCCATGCAGTAGTATATTTAAATTGCACCTTTTATATAGGATAATATAAATGTATGAATTATATGCATACTTATTGTTAATTATTGGAAACCATATAATGGACAGTAACTTTTTTTGTATTTAACTTTTCTGATCTATTTTCTAAAAAGGCAGTTAGAGCTCTCAACTGGGAAGTAACCCCCTAATGTCCAATACAAATAGTGTTAGGCACAGGTGTAGTTTTTAACTATTTTAATATATACAATTAAAAAAGACATAGTTGAAATTTATTTTAATCACAAAACTGAATATATCAAGAGTAGTATTATTATGCGACAAATATATAATTACTAATAAAGAAGATATATGTATTTAGAACTAAATTCTCACAACTCCCTCTATTTTAAGGCTCTAGAACATCTTAATTCATAGTGGTTACATTCAGTTTTGAGAATATGGCTACTCTGACCTTGGCTAATCAAAAAGCCTGGATCCCTTCATTCTATGCAAGAGGTGAGAGAATAAACTTTTTAATCAATGCTTTTCCACAAAACCAAACAGCAAAAGTGGCACTACCCTCAGAAAGAGAAGGAAGACAAAACAGACAGGGTCCAAAAGATGATGATGTTATTTCAATTTGATGCTGAACACAAACTTATTCCCATTTCAGATGTCAGACAGCATAAAAGAGAAGACAGAGTTCCAAGAGTTGGATGTCTCATTTTGGTATATCTTTTCACAGCATTGACTCTAAAACTTAAATATATTAAAGAAAAACATCTTATTTTGCAACTTAGCCTTTTACCTAATGCCTAGGATCTGATAATATTTCCTCATTTGCTATGAGGTACTGTGAGAATTTTCATCAATGTGATGTATACATGTCTGCATAAGCTAATAGCACCTCAATAATGGTCCGGACTTAAATTAGGGAAAAAGAAAAACAGTGCCAATAAGGCAACTGCTGTTTTCCACAGAATTCTCTCAAAGTATGAGAGAATCCTGGTTTCCAATTATAACTGATAGATGAGTCAGCCTAGAGATTATTAGATGATGATTGGTCTTCAATTAATTCATGCTGGCCTTATCTGTTTTTTCATGGTAGAAACAGTTAGCTGATGACTGCTTAACTTCAGAGGGTAAGCTATCATCCTCACCAGAAGCACCTTAATTCTCTGCTTTGATAATTCCTCCTCTAATGTGGGCTTGTTATTTTGTACACAACAGGATTTGAAAAGCAAAATCAAAAGAAATAAAGGCCTTTTGATTATAGGTACCATACTATTCACTTTCATCTTTACTGGTTCCTATGAGCCAAAATAAATTAAAAAAAAAAAATATCAGGCACAGTGGTGCATGACCAGAATCCAAGTGGCTTAGGAGACTGAGGCAGGAGGATTGTTAAAAAAAAAAAAGTTTAAACTGAGCCTCAGAAATGACAGGAACTAAGAAACTCAGTAAGACCCTGTCTAAAATAAAATACAAAATAGGGCTGGGGATGTGGCTCCATAGTCAAGTGCTGCTGAGGTCAATCCCTAGTACTCCATACCCCCACAAAAAAAAAAGAAAAGAAAAAGAAAGAAAAAAAAAAGGAAAGAAGGAAGGAAGGAAGGAAGGAAGGAAGGAAGGAAGGAAGGAAGGAAGGAAGGAAGAAAGGAAGGAAGGAAGGAAGGAAGGAAGAAAGGAAAGAAGGAAGGAAGGAAGGAATGAGTAAAGAAAGAAAAGAAATAAGGAAGGAGATAGGGAGGAAAGAAAAGAAAAGAAAAGAAAGAAATATTAGATCTTGGACTTGAAAACAGATTCTGCATTTTAACAGGTCAAGATAAAAAACACAATACCTAGTTTATAAGTACAGAAAAGAAGAAATAATTGCTTATATCATGCACTCTATATCATACTACCCTATTTTATACATGAAGCTTATATAATGATTTGAAGAAATTAAATGTGTTCAAATATCCACAGCTATTAAGCAGACTAGGTAGAATTCAGAATCAATTATGCATGTGACTCTAAATCCCCCAAAATTCCACTAGACCACATACCACATACAAATTCTTTTACTCTTTGAGGTTTTGAATAGACACACCAGAAAAACAGGATCTTTGTTCATATTATGTATATCACTGATGGAAATAATATACTCAAGAGTGTTCTTTTGAAGCTTCTAGAAAGGACTTGGAATAATTTCGAGTAATGGCTGAAGTCTCAATTTAGAAAATCAATAATCAACAATACATTTTCATGAAAATACTAGAATGCATTCCACAGGAGTGGTGATAAAATATTCTTTAAAAATTCTAGAAAGAATACTTCATCTGTTTCCCAAAAGTGCTAAAAATGAAAATTTCAAAACCCATAAAAGAGAATGTAGCAGAACTAGCGCTTTTAAATAAGATACCAAAGAATGCACTAGAACTCTCTGATGAGATTACTATCTGGGTCTTTCTATATAAGAACATGAAGCTACATGGAACTTGTGTCAATACAAAATAATTTTTAAATGACATAAATTAGAAGTAAATTCCATGATTATGATATATATGCATTGATAGGATAACACCTTAAATTTAATTGCAAGAATTATTCTAAATATTTAATGGAGAGAAATCCAAATATTAGTTTTAGTTAAAATATATGAATACAAATTAATGAAACACAAATAATAATTTAAATAAAAATCAATTCTACAACACACCTGATGTAAGTGAAGCCACCCCTGTCACAAGAGTAGATCCTGGTATAGAGATAAAAATTCAGTGTCAGCTATCAACTAAAGAAGCCACATTTATCCTAAAGTTTTTTGATTACTAACACTTCTGTTAATAAGTGAGAATAATTTTTAATAATACAGGTGAAAAATATTGCATCACTGTGAAATACTTAAACTAACCAAGAATGGTAGCACAAACCTAAAATTAAAGTGGCTCAAGAGGCTGAGATAGAAAAAAAGTAAGTTCAGAGATAGTATCAGGAACCTAGTGAGGCTCTAAACAACTTTGAGAAATTCTGTCTCTAAATAAAAATAAAAAGGTATAGGAATGTGGATCAGTGGTGCAGTGCCCCTGGGTTCAACCCCAGGTACAAAAAAAAAAAAATCTTTTTTTAAATATTGTGCTTCAATTTTTCTCACTACTTGTTCTTGTTTATGTCTCATAAAATTAAGTAAAAATTATCTACTGTTACATAGTATATCTTATTGACACTGATATATCCTATCACCTTAAGCATCATAATTATTTGAATATTCAGGTAGTACATATATGAACAAGATCAGACAATACAACAATGAAAAGAAACTGAAAGCCTATAAGTAAACTTCACACTTCCAGTCAATTTAATTTTGAAAATTTTGTTAGAAATATTAAATGGAGAATAAGTAGTTTATGCCTTAAGCAAGATTGATATAAATGCATATTTATGTTTCAAGTTATGTTATTGGATTTTAGATAACATTATGTACAATATTTAATATGAAATGTATCTTACACCAGAATATGAGTTAAAACTATAAAACTTAAGAAAAAAACAATTACATATTTCTAAATCAGATTTAACTGTGAAGTCTTAGTTATGCTTCCAAAGTAAAAATAAGAAATAATAAATTGGACTTGAAACAACTTCTGTACAAAAAATCACCTCAACATGAAAGTGAAGACATAATTATGAAGTTTTCTTTTTTGTTTTCAAAGAAGTATTTGTTCCAGTTTCTCACATTGGCTAGAGGGCAGTCAATACTCCTTATTAAGAAGCTGATTGAGCCCACAGCCTATATATATACATATATACATACATATATAATTTTTAGGATTTCACACTCCAGTGCCAAAATTCACCCTTCATAATTACCCCACAATAAGAGACTCAACCATTTAAAGATGTTATACATCCCAGAGACCCTCAAATTTTTCAAGCTGTTAAGTCAATGATAAGTCCTAAGATCTAGATGACTTCATACCACTTGACATGTACAAATTTCTGACGCAGTTCTAATTTGTTTTTGTGAGA
Source organism: Ictidomys tridecemlineatus (assembly GCF_052094955.1). Classification (NCBI taxonomy): domain Eukaryota; kingdom Metazoa; phylum Chordata; class Mammalia; order Rodentia; family Sciuridae; genus Ictidomys; species Ictidomys tridecemlineatus. Next base: position 273,642 of record NW_027520959.1, on the reverse strand, counting down.
CTGTTGAATAAATCACTATGTGTTTATTTTCTGCAGCATTCTTTTGTTCCTTTTGCCTATCCAAATGCAACTATTTTACATCATGTAAAAAAATAATTAACATTTGCAAAAAAAAAAAACCCTAAAAAGGATCAATATGGAAAAGAAAAATAGGTCATTATGCAGAAAATTGAAAATCTCATTCCTCTTTGATATAAAAGTAAAATTAACTTGGTGATTTTTTGGTACAATAAGAATTACTAGATGAACAAGTATTTACCTCTGAAATATACCAAAAGTAATTAGAAATCTGTCATTCATATAGGAATATTTATTGTTGGACTATTCATAAGAACCAAAATGTAAAATCAATGCAAGGTAAATAGATAAATGGAAACATGTAAATTCTTACAGTAGAATATTACTCAGGAATATTATCTTTCTGTTGCTAGGAATTGAACTCTGGGCATCACACAGGCTAGAAAAGCACTCTACCTCTAAACTGTTATCCCAGCAATATTGAACAAGTATGTTTCATGAGAGGACTAAATGTTACAGTAAATGTGTACATGGAAACCTTAAGCCAATTGAAAATAAGCAGAAAAACTTGTAGAGAATCAGATGTAACTGCGTTACTATTACTGTCCTTGATGGAGTCTGCCTGCAAACGGGATATTCTGTCAAGGTATAGATAGGTAACAGCGGACATGCTTGAAAAAGAGGTGTCTGCTGTCCTTGGGAGGACTTGCCTGCAAACGGGATGTTCTGCCAAGTGGGCTAGGAGGGTGCTGAGAAAAATTTTATTTTCTATTACTAACAAAGAGCAGAGCTCAACATACTCCGAGATGAGAATATATTAGCCATGAGAAGCGGGTGACTTCTGATTAGAAAGTAAAACTTCTGGATGCTATGTTTAATTAGCTGAAAGACCTGATTTATTGATGTTGGAAGGCTGTCTTCTTTGTTCACAATACTATAAAAAGATTGCTTGTACACAATAAAGGACTTTTTTTCTCCTGCTGCTTTGCTTGCTCTGCTTCTTCTTCTTTCTTTTCCCATGCTGACCTGCAAGTGAATTACTGCAACAAAACTGTAATGTGTTTAACAATTAATATTATTTGTAATTTTCTGAGCAAGTAAATTCAAGAAGCAAAAACACATATTAGTCATTGCCAAGAGCTTCCTGAAAAAAAAAAAAAAAGAAAAGAAAAAACTGCTAGTGGGCACTAATTTCTTTTCATCTAAAATAGTTCCTGAAACTAAATTTTAGAATGGTATACATGTGACTATGCTAAATGATAAAGAATTACACCCTGAAAATATTTATAAAGTTAATTTTATGTTCACATGTTCTTTGCAGAAATTAAAAGATAAATAATTTATGGAATGCATAAAGCAGTCAAAATTCTAGCCGGTAAAATAGAAAAATAAAAAATGTAACTAATTATTGTTCAAAAAGACACTGAGTTTTCATTATGAGATCCACTTACATTTATGTGAATATACTGTAGTTTTTTTAATTTTCATTTTTACTTTATAATTTTTAATAAGTATATAAGAAAATATGTCTATACATCAACCACTATTGTAAAGTTGTCTAGTTTTTAATATTCTTATGTTAATAAATATTTATTTGTGTGTGTGTGTGTGTGTGTGTGTGTGTGTGTGTGTGTGTGTGTGTGCATGCACTGTTGGAGATCAAACCCAAGATCTTGCACAAGCATGGCAGGTGTTTCACTGTTTTGCCACAACCCATATACAAATGTATGTTTTTAATCATGGTTTGTGTTCTCTCTCTCTCTCTCTCTCTCTCTCTCTCTCTCTCTCTCTCTCTCTCTCTCTCTCTCTCTCAAAAACCCATGTACAAACATACATTTTTAATCTTGGTTGCCCCCCACCCTCTCTCTCTCTCCTTTCTTCTCTCTCTCTCTTTCTGTCTCTCTCTCTCTCAGCCCCTTATTTTCTATCTTTCTCTCACTCTCTTTGTTTTGCATTTTTAGACACAGAGGGCACCTTGGGGTCATATTCCAATGAATTATATCCCTAATCCTTTTGATTACTTTTTACAGTGGCAGACAGTTTTTCTAAGTGTATTAGGCTGGCCTCCAATTTATAATCCTCCTGCCTCAGCCCTCAGTCATGGGATTAAAGGTATGTCTTGCAATATCTGTCTATTTATCTCTTTTTGAAAGGATATCTAATGCCAATTTTCAACTTTGTATTATATATATTTCCTTTTGCTAAAATTAACATTTATTATGTTCTAATGAACATTCTGCTAATAATCTATTGATTGTTGTTGCTGTTTTATGAGTGAATATTTTACATGAGTAACTACTATCTTCTAATACTTCACACATATGCTTTCTTGTATTGCCTATTTATTTTATATAGAATATAAACTTGATCTCCCTGCTGATTAGTGTTCTCAGTCTCACACACTCCTCAGTTCTCTGGGTTCCTTAGCCTCCTCAATCTCGCTTTTGCTCTAGTTAAGTGTCAGCAATCTTCTTATCTATGCTTGTGCATATGTTCTGGGTGTTATTCTAACATAGCAAGGCACAGGTCTGTGTTAAAACAAACAAAAATCATCTATATCTCATGGCCATGTTTTCAGACAGAAGGAACTATGCATAGGGACAGTCAGATTTATGAAAAAGGAGTCACAAGCATTTACTAAAAGACAAAATGAAAATTGAGAAATAAGTACCTGAGGATAAAGTTCCCTGATGTTATTTACACATATATGAGTAATACACAATTTATCATACATCTGTAAAACTGGCAATTTTGGAAGCTGAGGCCAGAGGATTACAAATATAAAGCCAGCTAAGCAAGGTCATTCTATTTCCAATTGTGCTCTCTTAAAATCTAATAACTGTAGGGGGGCACTGGAACACTACTGTAATTAAAGAAATGTTGAAGATTGAGTCAGGAGGATTGCAAGTTGGAGTCCAACTTCAACAACTTACTGATGTCCTCTGCAACATAGAGAGACCATGTCTTAAAATTGAAAATATTCAGGCTGTGACTCATTGGTAAAGGGTCAATGGGGTCAATCACCAAAACCCCTAAAATAACTAATACCTGAAATTTATTACAAATGAATTAATTATCTAATAGTTCTTTAAATTACAAAATCAGCACTTATTTCTTAGGTGAAAAAAATCTGCACTAAACTTTGTTTAGCCTCAATTTTAATTTCTACTTGAAGAAGATAAATTAAATTTGCAAATGAAAGGTACATGATATATATTGTAAATAACTGAAGAATTGTAATCCCCTGAGACCAGGATATATACATTACTTTTAGTTCATTATCCAGATTCATGAAGCCTAATTATTATAATAGTATGGGTTTAATAACCAGTGTTATATATATATATATATATACATGCTTTGTGGATGGACTTTTATTTATTTATTTATGGATATGTGATGCTGAGAATTGAACCCAGTACCTCACTTGCTCAGCAAGCACCAGGCATGATGGTGTACATCTATAATTGTAGTAAGTTGTGATGGTGAGGCCAACCAATAAGTACAAGACTCCTTGTTATAATGGTGAATTTCTGTAATAACTGTAGCTCAGAAGGCAAAAGCAGGTAATTATCAAGGTTAAAGGCAACCACCGAAATTTAAAAACAAAAAAAAAGTTTTTGAACTAACTCAGTGGTTAAGTTTCTCTGGGTTTAATTCCTGATACTAATGGAAGTACAAAACAAATTGGACAACATAAGCAGACATGATTTTGCTCAATTATAGAGCACTGCTAGATTTAATCCCCATTACAAAGAAAGATAAAAATAAGAATAAAATAAAGAGCCACATATTTACTTACGCCAATTCCAGAATACGATTAAAAAAATAACCAATTAATTAATTAATTAATCAGTGCCTTAGTTACGTTGGTGGGCTTACAGAATTCAGAACAGAGCATTGCTCCTACATATTCACTAAGAGAAAAGCTAGATTAAATGAAATTGAATGATAGTTTCTCCTCAGCCCATATGAGGGCTGATTTCCACTGGTGAATACCTAATGTGGCACTAAGTACATGCTAGACTAGAAGATACACATCCTGAAGCCTGTAGTTGCACTCTGAAAAAAATTAGTAAAATTCAACCAGGATTTTTATACAAAGCCAAATGTATGTGTGTGTGTGTGTGTGTGTGTGTGTGTGTGTGTGTGTGTGTGTGTGTGATGAATAAAAATGTTAAACACTAAAGTCTAAAGACACTCTCTATTTTTTACATGTTTTTTTTTTAGAAACCCCAAAATATGTGTCAAATAATATAAAGAAGAATACTTAGAATACTTTCCACATAGTGTGAGTTTCTTTTTTTTTTCAATTTTTGAGGTACTAGAGACATATTCTAAATATGCAGTTTTATACGTTGTTTTGAATATCCATTAAGAAAGTAGAAAATGTGTATTTTTATTGCCTTTTATACTTTTGTTTGTAACTTTAGTTATCTATTTTCTTGAGCTACATTTCTGGACCAGAAATTATAAACAGTTTTTTTTTTTTTCCTGTTCATTAGTTCTGCTGGGCTAAATGTTCATGCATATCATCATGCTTTCATGCTAAAGGTCTCTCAAAAGATCATGTTTTAAAAAATGTACACTGAGTAAATTATGAGCTGTTTCTAATGGATACCTTGTGGTAACATATTAATTACTAAAACAACTCACAATCAACTATGAAGTAGGCACACTACTATGTTCTTTATAGGATTATCAGATGTGATGATAACCTGAATAAAGACAATTAAATGATTCTATTTTGAATGAATCTAAACTTTGTCATTGGCTTACTGATCATAAAATGACAAATTTGAGTACAAACACTAAAAAGTGTGTCTGAAACTAGCTACACTGGGGTCATTTAAGATTGAAGAAATATGAGGTTATTTATTTTTAGTTACAAGTTAGCTATAAAAATATTAAATGCCGTAAATAATATTAATTTTTTGTAGTTACAAGATAGCTACAAAAATATTAAATGATATATCATGTTAGTGCCAATAACATGACACTAACATGATATATTATATATTTAATTTAGTAAGTACAACAGAGAAATTAAAAAGAAACATTACTCCCCCAAAAAAATTACTACCACAATAATAGTTTAATATAATGAATGGAAATATATTTCTGTAAGTGCAATATAGTTGTATTTGCAAGTTTAAAATGACATCAAATTAAAATGTGCAAGATCTAGCTGGGTAACATGGCTTAAGCCTATAATCCCAGTAGCTCTGGAGACTGAGGATGGAGGAATTCAATTTCAAAGCTATGCTCAGCAACAAGGCACTAAGCAAATCTATGAGGCCCTGACACTGAATCAAATACAAAATAGGTCAGGGTATGAAGCTCAGTATTCCAGTAGCACTGAGTTTAGTTTCTAGTTATCGCCACCACCAGAGACTTTGATGGGAAACTTTGAAGAAACCAATATCAATGAGGTAGAAAATTAGAGAATGAGACCATAAAATTGAGCAAATTACATTTACTTGATGAAACAAATGATAGGAAACTAGCCAACAAATTGACCAAGTTTAAATTAAGTAGGTTAAAAAGCTGAAAATGTAACAGCCAATCTCCGAAATATAAAACAAGAATGATCAGAATATATATAATAGAAAACCTCGTTTTGTGAAAAATCAGTTTTTTTTAGTTCCAAATAATAAAATGTATCCCTATTAGACTCATGAGAAAATAATAGTTAAGACAGAAGTTATCAGAAATAACTAAAAGCAAAGAGAACATGTGAGTGTCTAACATGAAAAGAATAGTTTATTAAAAAACACCAATAAGTTACATCACAAAGTAACTGGTATTTCTCCCTCTCCCTCTCCCTCTCCCTCTCCCTCTCCTAGTGCTAGGGATTGAACCCAGGAATTGTGCATGCAAGGCAAGCACTCTACCAACTGAGCTATATATCCAGCCCTGGAAACTGGTACTGAAAAATGAATCACAAATACACTTACATACTATTCAGAAATTTAAAGCTGCTTCTTCTACCTGTTTCTGACACTCTTAAAAGACAGGGAAGTTTTAATCATGTTTTATAGCAACTTTGTTCAATGTTCTCTTAATTCCTACTTAATGCAGTTCACATTATCATGATGGAAATTTGAATACATATATTTAATTTGAAGTAATTTCTGATTTTTAGTATGGCTAAAAAAAGAAGTCACTTATTGAAATGAAATAACCAGAAATTATTTTTTATAATTATGAATTATTTAAATACAAGACTTTCACAGTGTGAGTGATGGTGAGTATATGAATTTTTATCAAAGTGATGAAATAGCCATACTTCCTATAAAAGTCTAAGAGAAAACTATTCCTTGCATTTTCTCAAATCTCGTAGATTCTAAGTTTTCTTTAGCTTGTGACCACAAATGCTTCTCTTCTGAGTTGGTGGAGTACTCAAAACACAAAAGATAAATAAGCCTTCTCACAGGGAAGATGATAGTAATGTAGCCAATTCCCACAGGGTCTGAGAACCATATTATATGATATGGAAGACCCTCCAATAGACTGACTATTCCAAACATTGCTTACAAAGATAGAGAAAACTCAGGTACAATTATGCCAGTATACATATACATATAAAAATATTGATGAAAACATAAAATTAACAAATATACTTTTTGAAAAAATTTTTAAGGTTCTTTAAATGCTCAAGAAAAAAAAAGGATTCATAACCCACTAATAATAATTTTGGGTAGCAGAGCAAGGCTGCACATGTCTATGCTCCCAGTGGCTCAGAAAGATAAGAAAGGAGAATCTCAAGTTCAAAACCAGTCTCAGCAATTTGGCAAGTTCTTAACCAAATGAGTGAGATGGTGTCTCAAAAAAGGGAAACAGGTTGGTGTATAGCACAGTGACAAAATGCCCATGGGTTAATCTAGAGTGACTCAATAAATACAAATAATAATAATAAATCTAGGTAAAAAGTGACATACAATCCAGTAATAATATTTCTGGGCATACATCTAAATGAATTGAAAAACTTTTCTCAAGAAATAACTGCAATTCCATTTTCATTGTAGATTTATTCACAGTATCTAATACAAAAAGAATATGAAATGCCAGGCAGGAATGGTGGGAAATGCCTGTAATCCCAGGGGCTTGGGATTTTTAGGCAGAGGATGAAGAGTTCACGCAGCCTCAGCAATGGTAAGGCACTAAGCAAATCTTTCCAAAGGAAAATGTAATAGGGCTGGGGATGAGGCTAAGTGGTGGAGTGCCTCTGAGTTTAATTCCTGGTATGCACCCCCAAAACAAACTTCCTTTTAAATGAAAGGAACATAAGAAGATTCCTTCCTGCTTCACAGCATTCAACTACTCCCCTTAGATGCTACACACTTATAGTTCAAACTGATCTCTAGAAGACAAGACTTCTAAATAGGCTAAGACATATTAGTATCTGTGGACACCTTATTTCAGACTTTTTTAAAACTAAGGACTGGGCAAATATGAGAGGTTGGAATGAGAACACAACACACAGTTAAGTTCTTCAAAGGGAAATCATAACTCAGACACTGTGATATCTGAAACCACAGTTGAAGATAAAATTAGATTCTTTGCTTCACTGATTTTTGGGTTATCAATTCAATCCAAACATATATTGAAAAAGTATTAAGGCTACTGGTTAATGACTATGTAAAACAGGTTATTAAAAATGTACCAGGTTAGGGCTGGGGTTTTGGCTCAGTAGCAGAGGGCTTGCCTAGCATGTGTGAGGCACTGTGTTCAATCCTCAGATCCACATATTAATAAGTAAACATGCAGTCTCACCAGGCACACCCACAGAGTCCTCCAGTATGGCCTAAAAAAAGTTAATTCCCCTCAACCTGATAAACAGAGTGAAATATCTGGCAGGATATACTTGCCTTATAAGAGCAAAAGGGAAGAAGATCAGGGTGCAGACCACAGAACAGAAGATTCTGACCCCAGGGTAAATGATGTCATGGAGAAATCCCATGATATCTAATAAGAATTGCTAGTAAGAATTGAGAGAGAGGTCAAAAGCCCCCAAATTTAGTATAAATAATAGAGCTAATGAACAGGAATTTAGCCAGCTGAAACAAGGATGCACTCAAGGTGAAAAGCCTGATAAGGACCTGACATCCCATTACTTGTCATTGTTATTCTGATCCTCTGCATGATTTTCTAATCTCTCAAACTCTATCACTTCATCTGGACTTTGGTGAAAGCCACAACTTCTACATAGGTGCTCACCTCAAGCTATTGTCACTCCAAGCCAGGAAAAGCCTGCCTTGGTTCTGGACCTGGACACCACCTGAGTGTGCATCTGCTGGATTAAAAGCCTAAGGCTTAAGAATTTTGATCTGACATTTAAACTTAGCACACAGAGGGAATATCTGTCAATAGCCTGTCATGATTAAGTGAGTTTTTCAGTGTTTAGAATTAATCTAGGTTTGTTAGCAGTAAATTAATCAACCTAATTTTTGCTTTGAATGAATTATGTCTACTGCAGGGACTAGCATTCAGGATTGTTATTTTCTTGAGTAAGAACCTATAGAGTATAAATGCATTGAGCAATTTGAGTGAATAAAGCATTGAAAGGGGCAAAAGAATTTGGACATTTTTTATTTCTCTCCTTCACTGTATATGTTGCAATTTTGACCCCTGGCAACTGGGACACACTGACTATATTATTTTAGTTATGACAAATTTGAGTACAAACACTAAAAAGTGTGTCTGAAACTAGCTACATTGGGGTCATATAAGATTGAACAATTATGAGCTTATTCATTTTTAGTTACTAGATAGCTACAAAAATAATAAATGTTGTAAAAAAACTGTAAATAACATGACATTAACATGATATATTATATATTTAATTTAGTAAGTACAATAAAAAAATTATAGAGAAACATTACCCCCACAAAAAAAATTGCTACCACAATAATAGTTGCATAATAAATGGAAATATATTTCTGTAAGTACAACATAGTTGTATTTGCAAGTTTAAAATGACACCAAATTAAAACATACAAGATCTAGCTGCGTTAGGTGGCTTAAGCCTAGAATCCCAGTAGCTCTGGAGACTGAGGATGGAGGAATTCAACTTCAAAGCTATCCTCAGCAACAAGGCACTAAGCAAATCTGTGAGGCCCTGACACTGAATCAAACACAAAAAAAGTCTGGGTATGAGGCTCAGTACTCCAGTAGCACTGAGTTTAGTTTCTAGTTATCCCCACCACCAATCAGAAACTTTGATGGGAAACTTTGAAGAAACCAATATCAATGAGGTATAAAAGTAGAGAATAACACCATAAAATTGATCAAACTACATTCACTTGATTAAACATATTATAAGAAACTAGCCAAAAAATTGACCAAGTTTAAATTGAGTAGGTAAAAAAGCTGAAAATAAAACAGCCAATCTCCAAAATATAAAACTAGAATAATAAGAATATATTTAACAGTAGAAAACCTCCTTTTGTGAAAATCAGGTTTTTTAGTTCCAAATAATAAAATGTATTCCTATTAGGTTCATAAGAAAATAATAGTTAAGGCAGAAGTTATCAGAAGTAACTAAAAGCAAAGAGAACATGTGAGTATCTAACACTATGAGAATAGTTTAGCAAAGAACACCAATAAGTTACATCACAAAGAAAATGCTATTTCTTTTTTTTTGTGTGTGTGTGTGTGTGTATGTGTGGGTGCTAGGGGTTGAACCCAGGGCCTTGAACATGCAAGGCAAGCACTCTACCAACTGAGCTATATCCCCAGCCCTGGAAACTAGTACTGAAAAATAAATCACAAATAAACTTACATACTATTCAGAAATTTAAAGCTGCTTCATCAACCTGTTTCTGACACTTAAAAAAGGCAGGGAAGTTTCAATCATGTTTTATAGCATCTATGTTCAATGTTCTCTTAATTCCTACTTAATTTGGATCACATTATCATGATGAAAATTTGAATGTATAGATTTAATTTTCAGTAATTTCTGATTTTTAATATGGATAAAAAAATTAAGTCACTTATTGGAAAGAAATAAGCAGAAATTATTTCTTACAATTATGGATTATTTATATACAAGACTTTCACAGTGTGAATGACGTTGAGTATATAAATTTTTATCAAAGTGATGAAATAGCCATATTTCCTATAGAAGTCAAAGAGAAAATTATTCCTTGCATTTTCTCAAATCTCGTAGCTTCTAGTGTTCTTTAGCTTGTGACCACAAATACTTCTCTTCTGAGTTGGTGGAGTACTCAAAACACAAAAGATAGATAAGCCTTCTCATAGGGAAGATGATAGTAGCGTAGCAGGTAAATACCCTCAATTCCCACAGGGTCTGAGAACCATATTATATGATATGGAAGACCCTCCAATAGACTGACTATTCCAAACATTGTTTGCAAAGATAAAAAAAAGTCAGTTCATTGAACAAAATGAGTGAAGTGGGTTTGTGCCTCTGCAGATGAGAATAGTTGTAAAAGAGCAACAAAAGTAAGTTCAGGACTGGGCATTACAAGACATACCTGAGGGCTGGGGATGCGGCTCAAGTGGCAGCATGCTTGCCTGGTATGCGTGTGGCCTGGGTTCGATCCTTAGCACCACATACAAACAAAGATGTTGTGTCTGCTGAAAACTAAAAAATAATTAAGATTCTCTCTCTCTTTTTGAGACTCTCAAAAAAAAAAAAGACATAGCTGACAAAATCCTGAAAACAAAACAAAAAAAAAAAAACAACAAAAACTCAGAAAGCACTTTACCCAGCTAAGCTTATTTGAGAGAATCAAATTCAGATGAACAGCAGAGGAAAGAGGCATACCCAAAGGCATATAACAGTATCTATTTTTATTAAATTTTATTATTATTCCCCACAATTATAGAGTTCTGTATCACCTCAATTACTACTTTCTTCATCTTTTAGGTGTTATCATTACCTTGTACATACAACTCAGGTACACTGAATTTACCCCTGCATTTATGAGCTTATTATTTACCTTTTTCTCCGTTTAACTGTATATGTATGTTTATATTTTTATCCCACATTTCCAGGATTCTGCCATTAAAATTTCTTTGATGCCACCTCATGAAATGCATTTTTGTCATTTCAGTTCAGTACATCTAAATGTTCTATTCCATGTAGTTTGGAAAGATGGGGCTATTGCAAGGTCTTTCTTATTTTACTAATTTTCAACTAGAGTTAAAGATCAACCTTGGTGCCTCCAGAGGATTTAATTCTCATTCACCTTTCTTATACATAGTGTTTTACTTTTTATGCAAGCAACAGTAACTGTATTTAAAAGGTGAGTAAAAGATTCTGATATGGACATGGTGCTTTAAAGGTCCCCAAATCCCTAGGGTGGTGATTCTGACACCACCTTACCACTGAAGCATCTTGATTGCATTCCACGTTGGACACTGGTACTATGCTTCCACTGAAAGTGATTCATTAGTTATGAATATTGTTCTTTTTCTGCTCTCAACACTCTTGAAATGTGGGGATTTGTGATGGTTTAGAATCATATTTTTCAACACACTTATCATAGACCCATTTGATAACAAGAGACACACATATCTAAGAAGAAGAAAGAAGAGAAAGAAGAACATTTATCAATCCTAAAGAGGTAACAGAATAAACTCTGGGAATAAAATAGTAGTCATCTTATAAATTTGTTTCAAAAAATATTTTAGATGCTAATATATTACTGCATTAAAAAAGAGTGATGTAAATGCAATTTCAATTATTAGAGTTGTGATTGATTTTTTAAAGAGAATATCAAAATCTCTATGCAGTGGTGCATGCCTGTAATTCTGGAGTCTTCTGAGGCTGTGGGTGAAAGATCACTAGTTCAAAGGCAGCCATCCTCAGCAACTTAGTGAGGCTCTAAGAAACTCCCCAAAACCCTTTTTCTATATAAAATATTTTATAAAGGGCTGAGGATGTTTCTTAGCAGGAAAGCATTCCTGGGTTCAGTCTGTAATATGAAAGAGAGAGAGAGAGAGAGAGAGAGAGAGAGAGAGACAGAGACAGAGACAGACACGGAGGGAGGGAGGGGGGATAATCAGTGAAACTTTCAGGGTAAAGGATTTAAACGATTTAAAAACAATAGTGGGATTTTTGATGGAAACTCATCTGCATTTATTAAATGCTGAATTCAGAAATTAGTATGTTCTCAAATATATATAAGTGAGACAGGAGTCCTATATTAGATGTAAATAGGAACAAAGAGAAGATTTGACACAGCTTTTAATTGACCCAGATGCCCACTTTAGTTTGTGATTGGAATTATGCTCATGAGATAGATCCTTAAGCTGTTTAAAATAATGTGTTTTTATCAACTATTTATAAAAATGATTAAGATTTAATATAAATCAGGCTTGGCAAGGGGGAAATTCTTCAAATAATAAGTATATACATAAACACATAAACCAATATTAGATAAGTTAACATTCAGGATATTTATGCCATTATATAATCACTAGGAATGTAAAAACAATGACAAGAAAAAGTGAGTAAATAAAGAAACAAATAAATAATTGAATAAATGAATGAATAACTAAAAAGTACAAAGATGTAATGTGACTGAAATTGTAAAAGAGATCTTGTAACCTTAAAAAAGTGTAAAGGTACTTCTATATGGTATTCTACTACTTACTGAGGCATACCTTATGAACTGTCAATTCCACTTCTGGATGGGAAGAGTTAAAAACAGAACCCACTCACCTGGCTCTCTCACTTGGGAATAGTGCAAGTTACCTTTTTCTTTCTCCCCAAATTTTATTTCTGCTTTCAAGAACACTACCTCTGTAACCTCATAATGCCATTGTAGACTTGTTGCATCTGAACCCTTCTGCTGCTCAAGTTTTTTTTTTTTAATTGATCTTTTTCTTCCTACCCTCATATATTCCACAATTTTTAATGTGTTTATTTTCAGTTGTAGTTGGACACAATATCTTTATTTTATTTATTTATTTTTATGTGGTGCTGATGATCAAACACAGGGCCTCTTATGTGCTAGGTCAAAAATCTAGAGCTGAGACAAAAACTCAGCCCCTCCACCAATACTTAAAAAAAATAATGTCACCTACATACTTAGCATCCACCAGTCTTTCATTCTGCTCCATCCATTTCCTGCTTGGTGCATGAATAATTTTGAGATTTTTTCCATTCAGACATCAATAGTCCAGAGTGCTCAGAATTGGGGATAAATTTTACAGAATATTAGAGGTCAATTACAAAACATTAAAACTTTATATAGTGGAATGCACCTAAAGCTGAGGATAAAAAGAAAATCTACAGACTTCACTAGTTAAAATAAAACATCTAAAATTCATGAAAATGAATAATTTTGAAAAGACAATTTCATAAAAAGGAGAGTAAAGGGCAGAAGATACTAAGCAAAAGCAAAATTTTCACACCACATAAAATGTACATCTGTATAGAGTGACATGTGTGGGTGCTTCCAAAAGACAAATTAAATTGAAAGAGATATGATTAATTTGAGATGTAGCAATAAAATATTAATTGTATATAAAAGTAATATATATGTACCTGTACCAAATAAACCTCATTTAATAATAGGTATAAATTGCAAGAAATGAACTCTAAAATTTTAACTTTTTTTTAAATTTATCTTATTTATTTTTTATATGTCATAGAGAATACTGACATCTAGAATTTTGTATTGCCAAATGTTCAGGCTACATATTATATTTACTTGAACTACATCACTGAACAAGATGGATTTTACCACACATTGTTGTACAATATGAACTTATAGAAATGATTAAATACCTTATAATAAAATGAATAAATAGATGTGTGTAAGTAACACAGAACCTTTATTAAGAAAAAGAAAATGAAACAAAACAAAACAAACAACAAGAAACTTGAAATTTAGAGAAAGTTTGCAGTGCATTGCAGAAATAGAAATATGACTTTCTTTCCAAAAAAATTATTGGGACAAGGAATTATTTTTGGAGTAAACTATTATATGCTTTATTAATACCAAAAGAAACTCATTTTCAGAAGTATTATATTCTTCAATATAAAAATAGAATATATCTGTGAATGGTATTACACAAAAAATCTTAATGACTTGGGAGGTAGAAGCTGAAGAACCAAAAGTTCAAAGAAAGCCTCGTCAACACAGGAAGGCCATGACCACCATGAGGAAGTTTCTGTCTCAAAATAAAATATTGAATGGCCTCGGTATGTGGCTGTGGCTTAAGGGTATACCACCCCTAGATTCAATAATCCATATATATCTGTCAAAAGTTACTATAACAAGGAATTTATGCTAGGTGTGGTGGCATATGCCTGCAATTCCAAAACTCTGAAGCCTGAGGCAGGAGGATTGTGAGTTAAATTTCAGCCACAACAAAAAGAGTCACTAAAAAGCTCAGTGAGACTCTGTCACTATATAATATTTAAAATAATCCTAGGAATATGATTCATTTGTCAGTTGCCCCTGCATTCAATCCCCAGCATGAATAAAAGGAATTTATATTGAAAATTTCATAGTACTTGCCTCTAATGCCATCTATTTGGAAGATTAAGGCACAAAGGTTAAAATTTCAAGGTTAGCTTGGCCACTTGCCAACAACCTGTCTCTATCTAAATAGATTTTATTTTTTTGAGTTCTTTGTATACTCTAGATATTAGGGCTCTATCTGAAGTGTGAGGAGTAAAAATTTGTTCCCATGATGTAGGCTCCCTATTTACCTCTCTTATTTTTTCTCTTGCTGAGAAAAAAAAAAAAAAGCAATAAGATAACAAATAACCCAATCAACAAATGGGCCACGGACCTGAACAAACACTTCTCAGAGGAGGACATACAATCAATCAACAAGTACATAAAAAAAATGCTCACCATCTCTAGCAGTCAGAGAAATGCAAATCAAAACCACCCTAAGATATCATCTCACTCCAGTAAGATTGGCAGCCACTATGAAGTCAAACAACAACAAGTGTTGGCGAGAATGTGAAGAAAAGGGTACTCTTCTACATTGTTGGTGGGACTGCAAATTGGTGCGGCCAATTTGGAAAGCAGTATGGAGATTCCTGGAAAAGCTGGGAATGAAACCACCATTTGACCCAGCTATTGCCCTTCTCAGACTATTCCCTGAAGACCTTAAAAGAGCGTACTACAGGGATACTGCTACATTGATGTTCATAGCAGCACAATTCACAATAGCTAGACTGTGGAACCAACCCAGATGCCCTTTAATAAATGAATGGATTAAAAAAAGGGGCACTTATAAACAATGGAGCATTACACAGCACTAAAAAATGACAAAATCATGGAATTTGCAGGGAAATGGATGGCATTAGAGCAGATTATGCTAAGTGAAGCAAGCCAATCCCTAAAAAACAAATGCCAAATGTCTTCTTTAATATAATGAAAGCAACTAAGAACAGAGCAGGGAGGAAGAGCAGGAGGATAAGATTAACATTAAACAGAGACATGAGGTAGGAAGAAAAGGGAGAGAAAGGGAAATTCCATGGAAATGGAAGGAGACCCTCATGGTTATATAAAATTACATATAAGAGCTTGTGAGGGGAATGGAAAAAAATGAGAGAAATGAATTACAGTAGGGTAGAGAGAGAAGATGTGAGGGGAGAGGAGGGGGGATAGTAGAGTATAGGAAAGGTAGCAGAATACAACAGTTACTAATAAGGCATTATGTAAAAATGTGGATTTGTAACCGATGTGATTCTGAAATCTGTATTTGGGGTAATAATGGGAGTTCATAACCCACTTGAATCTAATGTATGAAATGTGATATGTCAAGAGCTTTGTAATGTTTTGAACAACCAATAAAAAAGAAAAGAAAAAAATTAAAATAAAGAGATTTTTAAAAAATGCCTCGGGATGTTAATGAGTGTAATGGCAACTTTGGTTTAAATCTCAAGAACCACGAAACAGAGCAGTTATTTATTTTCAGAAAGTTACATAAATATATTAAAAAATTATAAATTGGGCAACATTAAGAAATAAACTTTTTTTGTTAAGTGGTACAAAGATGGGCTGGAGTTCTGGATCAGTGGCAAATCACTCACCTGGCACATGTGAGGCCCTTGGTTCCATCCTCAGCACCACATAAAAATAAATAAATAAGGGTACTTATGGTAGGAGAAATGTTCAAAAATTAAAACCTCTTAACATCTTAACAAATTATAAAAATGCAAACTAACATCTGATGCCAAAAAAATTACACAGTATTTATGAGGGCAAGAAACAAATTCTTTTGAATTAGAGAAAGAATATAAATCGCTATTATTTTTTGTGTAAAGTGTTTATTTATTATAGATGATACTCCTCAAACAGTAGCAAAGCCTATATAAAATATTGTGTTTCTGATCCTGATAATATGTAGTTATATGATAGCATAAGGCTACAAATATGTTCATCCATGCTGTTGAAACCAGAAAAATAGGTGCAAAGATGAAGTACATTCAAAATGAAATAAATACTATACTTTGAAGAAACTGCTTTCTTGGGATCAGACACATTTTTAGTTTCATTGAAGTAGCTTCTGTTTTCTCCATAGAAATTTTTAACTGGGCTTCTCCAGAAAACTTCAACTTGGCTGATTTTTGGACTGTCACAAAAAGAGTCTCTACAAAAGAGTTCAAAGTAGATAAATTTCCAATTTCAATGTTGCCCTGTTTTAATTGGCCAATACCTGGGAGAAAATCAGCACTCCAGGTACTGTACACCCACTTACTAGTTTCTCACAAACATGTATTCAGTAGAGTAGTTTGTTAAAAAAAAAAATGTAAACAAGGCCTCTTGGCCTGGAGCTGGGACTTCACACAGCTGTTTACATTTCTAAGATAAGAGAAGTTACCAATTGGGCTCCCTAGTAATAGCAGGCAGGAGGAGCAAAGAAAGAAGAATCTCTCCCCTTCTCAGGTGCAATCCTTAAAGGGTTAACTTGCTGAGAAAAGTGAAAGAAAAAAAAACTGCTTCTATGTAAACTTCTGCAGACTGTGAGCTTCTGAGCACTCCACTTATATGCTGGGTATAGAATTTTGAAGCTACCCAAACTTGGGGTTCAGGGGTTTGATTGATTATACCAAAAGCTATGCCCTCTGAACCTGGCTGCAGCCAAAGAAAACTGTTTCCTGTTATGTTCCATGACTTGTATCATTTGTCTCCACAACATAATTTTATTCAGTTTAATTGACAGAACAAAATATTGCATAAGTATTATATACAGGTGATATCTGTGTAACACATTATATAGAGAGAGGCTTTCAAGGAAAATACGTGCAATTTATCACAAAACAAAAATTTACAGAGGACATAAAATGCTCCATTGTATACACCATGTGTGTAAATAAAACTCATAATTACAAAGAAAACCATTTATCTCTGTTTAATGTATAATATTTTCCCATTAAAATTTTACTATGCATGAATTGTTTTTTTGAAATTTATGTAGAAAAAAATATGTAAAATAGCCAAAAACCTTCTATTTTTAAGACCAAATAAAGTTGCTATTCTTTTGTGACATTAATGCGTACTATGAAACTGTATGGCAATAATACAAACAAATGAATCATAAATTATCCAAATCTGAATGGACAAATATGTCATTTTTTTGGCATTGTTAAGAGCAATAGGAAGGCCTAAATAAAAACTATCAATGTGAAAAATAATATTAGACATGAATGGTAAAATTATCCAATATGAAGTTGGAATTTGGGACTAGTAGCACAATTTTCAAGTAGAGTGTGTGTGTGTGCAGAATGTGCAAGGTACTTGGTTCCAAACTTAGAAACAATAAAAGGCATATGTTAATGGGGGATGATGTTAAAAATAAGGCAGAATATTAAAATTCTAGAGTTTTCCTCCATCTAAAAATATAATTAATAAAAAGCTACTCATGTTCTGAGTGTCTCTTTCACAAAGTTATAAATGAATAGAGAGACTGAAATACATTCAGCAATTTAAAAAATATTTACCTTCAATCGGAATGAAAATCTGGGGTACACTGAGTATTTGCCCAGTGTTGAGCAAATTACCACATTTGAGAACAAATCCCCAATGGCCAATATCACCCAGAGTAAACAGAAGTAAGAAATAGTTAAACAGAAGTGTCAAAGCCACAGAATGTATGGTGATTTCTAGGGGCAATGAAAGCCTCTGCAGTGTTTTATCAACTGGGATCAAGGCCAAATATCAAAGTTGTTTTTTATCTCAAGAAAACATTTGCCAACATATTTTCCCAATTGCTGTTGCTGTCAGATGATATTCTCCCTAGATTTTATTGTGGATATAATAGGAGGAAATACAATGAACCCCCTGGTACCCTGAGTAAAATTCTAGCAGTTCATGAGCCCAGCCCCAACCCTGCTAACTCCAGTAATAAAGCCAGAGCTACCAATTGCTCCTAGGAGGAGTTTGCTTGTATACTAAATTTCTCAACTTAAACATCTTTTCTTCAAGTTACTATGTCCTGAACTTCTAAGCTCTGGAAGCAAAAGAGACTGAGAATGTGCAAATCTACATAGATTGAAAACCAATAAATTACATTGTATTTCTCTCACCTTTATGGATTATGATAACCAATATTAGAAATCAGAAAACACAAATCTGTTTATTCAAATAAATCTTTACAGAACACTCGTACACTGGCTACTTCACATAAACTTGCCTCAGGAATTTAATGTATAAATTCAATCAATTTTCTGTGCCCTCTGCAAGGCTCTTATAATGTTTTTAGGTAAAATCTGAGAGCCAGGTGTGGTGGCAGAGGCCTGTAATCCAGAGGTTTATAATTGTGATTTGAAAGACACTCTCAGCATCTTAGCAAGCCTCTAAGTAACTTAGACATTGTCTCAAAATAAAACATAAAAAGGACTGGGGATGTGGCTCTGTGGTTTGTACTCCTCGGTTTATCTCCCAGTGCAAAACCAACTAAGGTGAACAATTTCTGAAAGATTACAATTATGCCAGTGTACATATACATGTAAAAATATTAGTGAAAATTAATAAATATATTTTTTGAAAAAAGTGTTAAGGTTCTTCAAAAGCTCAAGATAAAAAATGACATATAATCCACTAATAATAATTTTGGGTAGCAAAGCAAGGCTGCATATGCCTATACTCCAGTGGCTCAGGAGTATAAGAAGGGAGAATCTCAAGTTTAAGACCAGTCTCAGCAATTTGGCAAGGTTGTAACCAAATGAGTGAGATGCTGTCTCAAAAAAGGGAAACAGGTTGGTGTATAGCACAGTGACAAAGTGCCTATGGGTTAATCTATAGTGACTCAAATAATAATAATAATAATAATAATAATAATAATAATAATAATAATAATAATAATAAAATCTGGCTAAAAAATGCCATATAATCCAGTAATAATATTTCTGGGAATACATCTAAATGAATTGGAAAACTTTTCTCAAAGAAATAACTGCAATTCCATTTTTATTGTAGCTTTATTCACAGTATCTGATAAAAAAAATAAAATGCCAGCCAGGCATGGTGGGAAATGCCTCTAATCCCAGGGGTTTGGGAGTTTGAGGCAGATGATGGAGAGTTCAAAGCAGCCTCAGCAATGGTAAGGCACTAAGCAACTCTTTTCAAAGAAAATGTAAATTAGGGCTAGAGAAAAGGTTTAATCTCTGAGTTTAATTCCTTTTATGCACCCCCCAAAAAAACATCCTTTTAGATGAAAGGAACATCAAAAGGTTCCTTCCAGCTTCACAGCACTGAACTACTCCCCTTTGATGCTACACACTTATAGTTCAAACTGATCTCTAGAAGACAAGACTCAGATAATGATATTTTCTAAATAGGCTAAGAGACATTGATATCTGTGGACACCTTATGTTATACTGTTCTAAAACTAAGGACTTGGCAAATATGGGGGGTTGGAATGAGAACACAACACAGAGTTAAGTTCTTTAAAAGAGAATCTTAACTCACACACTGTGATATCTGAAACGACAGTTGGAGATAAAATTAGATTATTTGCTTTACTGATTTTTGGGTTATTAATTCAATCCAAACAGATATTGAAAAAGTATTAAGGCTACTAGTTAATGTCTATGTAAAACAGGTTATTAAAAATGTATCAGGTTAGGACTGGGGTTTCAGCTCAGTAACAGAGTGCTTGCCTAGCATGTTGAGTCACTTGTGTTCAATCCTCAAATCCACATATCAATAAGTAAAATAAAAGTCCATTGATAACTATTTTTTTAAATGTACCAGGTTCCTCACATGGCTTTTGATGTTCAGATTCACTATGTACTCTAGCCCTTGTGATTAAACTTCCTTATAGTTTAAATCAAGTCCAGTCCCATGTTTATCTTCCTCCACACTAGGACAAAGATGTTGGCTGGAAATGTTTGGAATGCTTCTACAAGTCATTTTAATAAAGTGGTCTTACATATATGGAGGGGAAAACATCAATTAAGGTCCCATTACATTTTTAAAAAGTCTTTAATTGGGACTGTGAGGATGGACTTAGCATTGAGCTTAAACAACTCTATTTTAAAAACTCCAGTTTGAAACATGCAGTCACACCAGGGACACCCAAAGAGTCCTACAGTATGGCCTAATAAAAAAAAAGTTACTTCCCCTTAACCTGATAAAGAGAGTGAAATATCTGGCAGGCTATACTTGCCTAATAAGAGAGAAAGACAAGAAAATCAGAGTGGAGACCACAAGACCAGAAGTTTCTGACCCCAGGGTAAAGGATGTCATGGAGAAATCCCATGATAGCTAATAAGAATTAAAAGAGAGGTTAAAATCCCTCAAATTTAGTATAAATAATAGAGCTAATGAACAGGAATTTAGCCAGCAGAAACTAGGATGCACTCAAGTTGAAGAGCCTGATGAGGATCTGATATCCCATCACTTGTCATTGTTCTTCTGATCCTCTGCAAGATTTTCTCATCTCTCAAACTCTACCACTTTATCTGAATTTTGGTGAAAGCCACAACTTCTCTGAAGGTTCTCTTCTTAACATGCTGTCCAATCCAAGCCAGGAGAAGCCTGCCTTGGTTCTGGATCTGGTCACCATGGTCTGAGTGAGTGTGCATCTGCTGGACTAAAAGCCTAAGGTTTAAGAATTTTGTTCTGACATTTAATCTTAGTACACAGAGTCTGTCACTAGCCTGTCATGATTAAGTGACTTCTGCAGTGTTTAGAATTAATCTAGGTTTGTTAGTAGTAAATTAATCAACCTATTTTTTGTTTTTGTTGTTGTTGTTGTTGCTGTGAATGGATTATGTCTACTGCAGGGCCAAGCATTCAGGATTGTTATTTTCTTGAGTAAGAACCTATAAAGTATAAATACATTGAATGATAAACCCAACCTGATCTTTTATTAAATTGGGAGCCCTCTCACCACAAAGCCATGAAAAGCTAATTTCGGCTTTACTATAAATTACTGCAAATTCTGAACCTGCTTGGAATGCCTGCCCGTGCCTTGAACTCACCCATGCCTGGCTCTCTGACCAGATAGCAGCCCTCTCTGAAACTTTAGTGATGTTGGGGTGCAGCGGAGCGACGGAGGGGAGAAACCACACAAGAGACTCACTTCATGCAATCGCAGGGGGGAAGTTTATTGAGGATCCTGTTCCAGCGCGCTGGGACTCTGTGCCCACTCAAGAAGGGAGAGCGGCTCAGAGCCCAGAGCAGAGGTCAGGTGGAGCTTAAGTACACTTTTTGGAGAGGGTGGGGGGCTTTGCATACATCAGAACAAATCATCATGAGGCGCGGGAAAATTGAACAACAACCCTGAGTCAGGATTAGTGCATACATTGGCGGGAACAATTTAGGCAGAGATGATTGGTCATTTCTAAGTGGGGTACACATTTAAAGTGATTGGTTCTGGGGCCTAGATGCGTACGTATCATGCTACCTAGAGCCCTTAGCTATTAATCAACCAGGGAATCAATGGAGACATTTATTAGGCAGTTCCCTCATTGTTCTAACAACTTTACAGGGATTACAAGTTCCGGGGATAGCAGAGGAATTGTAACAATAGACTTGTATGATTGTAACAATTGTCTTTTACTTTTTAACCCAATCCCTGCACTTTGGAAACTTTAGGATGCCTGGTCTTTTACATTTTAACTCAGGCTCTGCAGCTTAGAATCAGCTTGGAAATTTTACCTTTACAGTGACACCTCATAAATATTGGCCTTCCCTGGCCAGACAACGACCCTCTCTGAGGCTCTAATGGTCTTCATAAATTCTGATGTTGGAGCCAGCAAAAAATGTAAACTACCATTAGTGTGATGCTTGTCAGAGTTCTGATATCTGTAACCCCCCTTTTGTGTAACTTTCTGGGCTATAAAGCTGGGCTGTAAGAAAGGTGAGGCTGCTCTCTTGTTCCTGCCATTTTGGGAGGAAAAGGCAGTCCGGCCGGTCAAAATAATAAGCTTGCTTTAATTTGATTTTAATTGGAGTCAGTGGTCTTTTCTTGCATCCTGGTCTAACAATACATTGAACAATTTGAGTAAAGAAAGCATTGAAAGGGGTAGAAGAATTTGAATATTTTTTATTTCTCTCCTTGACTGCATATGTTTTAATTTTGCCCCTGGCGACTGGGACACATTGACTATATTATTTTATTAAGAAAAATATCATCATTTTTAATGTCATCTAATTTTTCCCTGCTTTTTTCTTATGTGAAAGTCTCACAAGGATAAAGCAAAATCTTTTAAAATTGCCATGCAGTTCTTGGAGAAAAAAAAAATACAAATAAAGCATCCCTTTAAAACAAAACATGGGAAAAAATAATTATGTTGAAACTGAAGTTTTGAGATGAAACAAAATTTCCCATTTAACCAATTTTCTCTGGGATCTTGTCTCACAAGTTTTGAAGAATAAAATCTATGGACACTCAGTGAAGGTAATAGTAAAAAGAATAGGATTTATTTTAGCAAGAAGAAATACAACTCCCAAAATGTGGGAGAGGGCATGATAGCAGAAGAACCCATTTTTTGTGTGTCAGGTTTGAAGTTTAAATATGGTTTTTGGTAGAGCATTGGTTAAAATCTATTTAAAATGAGTATTTAAAAAGGCATTCTTATTACCAACTAGGCTGAAGTTTGTCCTTTTGGTATCCCATCCTCCTTCCAGTGACTTCCAATTGGGTTCACCCCAAGGACAAAGAATTTGGTTGAAGGTATACCCACAAGTGAATCTCAAGTGTTCTTTTAATTTGAATAGGCCTTAATGGTGCTCATTAACATATCTATCCATTAATCTTCAGGTGTGGTTAAATAAGATGTCCATTATACAGCTGCCTTGTAATTTTACTATCTATTTTATTTTTTCTCAATCAAATTGAGCAAGAAACCTGCCTTTGAGAATGTAAAGAGAGCTGGAAATTTGAGATTTAATCTCAGACCTATAATTGCTAAACTATCAGATAGCCATTCAGGATTTGAGTTACTTCTTAGTCTACATTTAAAAAGCTCAGGAGCAATGAGGATGTGGAGTTCAAAACCAGCTTGAGCAAGTTAGTGAGGTTCTAAGGAACTCAGAGAGACCTTGTCTCTACATAAATATATAGAAAAAGGTTGAGAATGTGGGTCAGTAGATAAACACCTCTGGGAATAATTCCTGGTATAAAATAAATAAACATATATACAACAACAATAAACACTTAGAAGGAACAATAACAGGGGTCCCTAAAAAAGCCACAGCTTCTCTCACACAGTAACACAACTAATGAAGTTGGGGTACTCTTCTGATGATTATCTCAGTCTTCACCACATATTTTGGGGACATGGTAAAATAATGGCACACAGATGCCCACATAGGAATTCAGGAAGGCCCTGAAAACACCATACAATTATGGAACAAAAGACTTGAGGTCTCAAATACTGATCTAAGCTCCACTATAGTAGTCAGAGAAAACTAAAGGCTAAGCTGCCAAAGAGAGACCTTCTACCCACCAGACTCTGGAGACAATTATGAGTTTCCAGCCACCATTGCCAATCCCACTGGCTTCAAACAGCCTCCATATCAAGTCTCAAAATAAGAACACACACTTACCATTTTCTGGATTTCAGGATGCTTAGTGTTCCCCTTATTTTTTTTTAAGCTCCAGTGTAGCACAGAAACCTGGAAGCAAAGAAATGGATTCAATGAATGGCAGATTCCAAAAACAAAAAGAATAGAATACTGTGGAAGTCTGCCCCCTCATCACTGGCTGTGTCTTGATTGGGACAGTTCTCACCAAGAGACAGGTTGGAAAGGGCTTCAGGAACTTCCTCCAAAATTGAGGCTGGTAGTGACACCACTGGTAACTGGTGACAAGTCTTATTTTTTCACATGTTGAAGTTTGAACATTAGAGAAGCATGTTGAGGCAAGCATACAAAGCAGGGTTTATTTAGAAAAGAGTAACATAGACTTCTCCCACAAGGGAGAAGTGGGACATAGTTGATATCAGGGTATTCCAAGAAGCAAGGTGTTCTGCCCTTTTTATATGTCCTAGGCTTCCTTTGTTCTCCTGCCTTTGCACCCTTATCTTTGTCCTTCCTGAGGACATGTCTAGACCCAAAAATGCTTGGTGGGATGGCCTAAAGTTGAGAAATAGGTGGGTTTAAGGGGGGAGGGCAGGATGGAGTACAAGGACACATTAACAATCTTATAGCTCTCTGTAGGGAGGGGAAATTCCTGGGACAGGTTACCTTGGCAACAGGTTGGAGCAGGGGCAGTTTCCTGATAATATCCCTCAGGGGATAGTCTCCAACTTTCCAAATTCACTCAAAATTGGCTTCCTAAATTTAACCTGATTTGATTTATGTATCTACACTGTCTGTTTAATTCAGTAGGCCTACTCTTTGAGTGATAGTAAATTTCATCCAGATCAGAATCAAATAAGGACACAAAGACAGGTTTTTGTCTGCTCTGTTTCTGTTGATCAAACACTGGGGATCTACCACATGCAGGGGTGCATGCCTATAATCCAAGCAACTGGAGAGGCTGAGGCAGGACAGTGAGTTCAAAGCAAGCCTCAGCAATGGCAAGGCACTAAGAACCTCACTGAGATGATGTGTTTAAATAAAATAGAAATAGGACTGTGAATGTCCTCTCAGTGGTCATGTGCCCCTGAGTTCAATTGTCAGTAGAAAAAAAAAAATACTGGAGATCAGATCCATGGGTATTATTCACTACTAAGTCCCAGGACCACAGATGAATGGATTGAAGGATTAATAGTAACACAGATAGAGTCCTGGGGAAGGGTCTCAAATTCTCTTTTGATGGCTTTTCAAGTAACTGATATTACAATATTACAGGCATGCTCCACAGCTTTGGAATCTTTTTATTGATTTTATTCTTTGTTTTTATTTTTTTATTTTTTATTTTTTTTGCTGTGAATTGCATTAAATGCCTCAGGATAAAATTATTTCATGGCAGAATTTCCTCCCAATATTTAGATCTAGCCTAGACAGAAGTGCATTTATATAAAAATTAAGTATCACAACTACTTTAAAATTTTATTTAATATTTCTGTTCTCTGGCCTAATGAGAAAAGAGCTTGAGACTTCCACTCATAAGTAATTCCCTGAGGCAGCATTGTCCTACTCCTCTACAAAAATGGAGCAAAAATAAAATTTTAAAGTTTCTAGTTTAATAAAATAAACAAGAAGTGAACAGTGCCAGGTCTCTAGATCTCTCAGTATTTCTGAACCTAGAGTATAAGAAATTAAAAAATAAATTATTTGCAATTGTGCCTTGAGCATAATAATAGAATTATGATGTCTGTTTTTTCTTTGATATGGGGTACTATGAGAATATTAGCACAAATCACAGGCATTATGTCTATATAGATTTTTTTCTATAATTCAATACAGCCCATCAACAGAGTCAACTTCAAATTTAAATGAAAAAAATTTTAATTATTATTGCCAGTGTCCAGCCCTAGAAGGAATCCAGGGGTCCTGAAGTATGAATGGCATTGGGTACTGAAGGATATGTGGCCTCAGCTAAAGAAGAGGAGACAGGATGACGGGTTGCAAGTTACAAGCAGCCTTCAGAAGGATCTGATGCCCATAGTGGGGACTTTATATTTATACCTTTTTTACAGGTATTTACTCATTTAGTTAAAATAGCATCAAAGCCCAAAACTTCTTTCATTTACATAATTTTCAAGAGTTGCAATCTTTTATGACATATATTAACTTCATAAGATATTTAACAAATTGTTTAAAATATATCCCTGTAACTTTTGCCAATCACAATTAAGCTTTTACATTTTCACTTCAATCACTAAGTACTAGACTATGCAACTTGACTACCTGTATCATGACCTATTATTAACTTTTAACTTTAAAGCATACCTATGGTTATTGGTAAGCTTTTTTGCTTCTAAACTAAAATCTTAATAATACACACTTAAAAGAGTGAAAGCCTATTACTTAAAAGCCTACTACTGTGAACTGACTTTAAAATATATCTATATAAAATTTTACATTATTCTGTTTTTCCAAACTAATTTTCTTTTTTCACATGACCTATTTAACTGCTTTTTGAAAGAGTTTCTTTGGTCCTTCATCAAATTATGAATTCTTATCTCCTTATAATTTTTAATTAAACAGCAGGCTCTGCACTTCAACTCATTTGCTATTACTATTAACTATGTGATTCCTATTTTCATCATGAATTCCTGTGTAGGGCAAAGAAGGCTCTGTTAGTAAAAGGAATGTATGTTGGACAGGTTGTGGCTTTAGAATGAGGAGCTTAGTGTAAATTGTTAAGCTTTTCTCAGGAACCTTGATTTGCAATCTTTTCCCTGTGAATATCTTAAGAAAAACACTATTGTTTGTATTGTCAGAGATACTAAAATACATCTCAGGACATATCTTATTTGTATCCTTAATCTCATTCGGGGAATTTTTCTGCAATCTCAGGAAACATGTACTTTTATTATTGACTGTTGTATGCCCTATTATCTATCTCATGAGTATCATAAACAAAACACTAAAAATTACCCATGGTGGTGCAGCCCTGCCACAGGATCCACCACACTGTGACCCAGTCAGACAGGAGGTGCAGGAACATCTTCACCACACTGTCTATAAGATACCAGGTATTTTCCACATAGAAACTAGCTGGTATCTTGTGATTGAATTGTAGCATCCAGTCAATAGTGAGTGGATTATTTATCTGTCATAGGATAACAAGTCATTCTAAAATGTATTCACTCACTGGACCCCTGAGCCAAATCTCAATCCCTATTTTGTATTTTATTTCGAGAAAGATTCTCACTGAGTTGCTTAACACCTCATCTTTGCTGAAGCTAAAACTGAACTCATTATCCTCCTGCTTCAGCCTTCAAAGATACTGGGATTACATGAGTGCACCATTGCACTCAGCTCTGTTCACATATTTAATTCCAGCATTCCCTCTTTGTTTTATCAACTGTTTTTTTTTTTTATTTCTATTGTACATTTCAAATAAATGCAGTATTCTCCAAGAACTGGATGTCAGATTAAAGATTTTGGTTTTTCTTTGTGAGGATTTCACATGAGAGAAAAGCAGACAAGTGTAACTTGACAGTTTTAAAAATAAGAACAATTTATCTCTGTTCTTTGTCTTCCCAGGTAAAGACACCTTATCACAATATCTGATTTGAAATTCCTTCTTTAAGAATTTCTGGTTTCATGTGTCCTCATCCTAACATCCTATATTGTCCTATTTGTGGGTTTCATAACTGCTTAACAAAAGGTTTGAACAGCCACCATGTCTAAATTCTTTTGGAGGGCCTAGTGAATATCATCCCCTGTGTCTTTTCCCTCTAGAGAGCAGTATAAACTATGAAGTGAAGGCACTCCAGGGAGTCTCTGATAGCCCTTCAGCTGGCAAGGATCTTTTAGTGATACAGGGCTGGGACACTCAGAAAAACTGAGATAGAATGAAGACCACCCCCTTCAAATGCAGACTTTTTTTTTTTTCAATCGAGATATAAGTTTCCAAACTTATCAGAGTGGCAGGCAATGAGTTTATTAGAAGTGATGTGAAGGGGGAACAGGGTGAAACTCGGACAGAAGAAAGTGTGTTCTCTCTAAAAAGATAATAGCATGGCTCTCTTGAACTTCAGTTTTTTTGAAGATCTAAAAAAAGATCAAAAAGAATCTTGACCAGATACACTTCTTGACTTTGAACTGACAGTAGGATAACATAAAACTCTCAAGTATCCTCTGCCATGACAACTTTAGGTTAATTAGGTTCATGTTCACCATTTCTAATTGAATTCTTAAGCACTAATTCCAGGAAACCCCTTTGAAATAAAAAAATTTATTTACATTCCAGTCCTCAGAGGGTCATGTTCTTCTCCTGTAGATTCTCAGCACCACATAAAAATAAGTAAATAAATTAAAGGTATTGTGTCCATCTAAAAAAAACTAACACCAGAAAACTGGGCACACAGGTGCCTATAATCCCAGCTACACAGGAGACAGAGACAGTAGAATGATAAGTTCAAGGCAAACTTCAGCAATTGAGACCCTGCCCCAAAATAAAAAGGACTGGGGATGTAGTTCAGTGGCAGAGCATCCCTGAGTTCAATCCCTACCACTGCAAAAATCAAAAGAAAGTAACAAAAAAAATAACACTTAGGATTTGCTCTCAGAAATTATTTCACAGATTTCAACAAAGTAAGGTACCCCAAACATTAGTTTCTGCTAGTTCCTCTTTTTTTTTAATCTTTATTTATTTATTTTTATGTGGTGCTAAGGATCAAACCTCATGCTTCATATGTGAGGGAAACACTCTACCAATGAGCTACAGCACACTTCTCTGTGCCTCAATATCTTTATGTCTCAGGGAGAAAATAATTTAAATGACAATCTTCAAAGAAGCATATTTTATGTATAAAAATTTTTAAATATGGTAAAAGAAATAATTAAATCACATGCAGAGAGTAAATGAGAAAAAGAAGTAATGAAGAAAGAGCAGAAAGATCAATAAATAAACAACAGAAAAAAGTAGAGAAAATAGAGAAAAATAAACTAATTAAATGCTGGTTCTTGGGCTGGGGTATAACTCAGTAGTACGGTGTGTACTTACCATGTATAAGGCCCTGGCTTGACCCCAAGCACACACACACACACATACACAAAATAAATAAAAAATAAATAAATAAATAAATAAATAAAACACTGGTTCTTTGAGAAGACAGAAAAAAAAGTGGAAACCTCCAGTTGGGCTAATGAGGGAAAAAAAGAGAATATACATATTACTAATATCAGGAAAGAAAAAATGATATCACCATAGTTTGTAGAGATATGGAAAGGACATATGCCAATAAATCTATCAACCTAAATAAAAACAACAAATTTCTAGAAAGATACCACCAAACTCGCCTACAATGAAAACCTGAATTGAGTAGTCACAGGTTTATATTTAAGAGAATTTGTATTTAAAAAAAAAAAAAAGGAGAGTGCCAAGGCCAATGTCTCGGCTTGGCACCAGAATCACGAGGCCCTCACAGCTTTGTAGGTTCAAACAGCAATTCTTTATTCCAGCTCTCACACCACCTCCACACAGGTCCAGGGGCAAGCGCGTTCTACCGTCTCCCGCACAAACCACCTACTCCACGAGGCTCTCTCCAAATCCCATTTTAATCTCACGAGAACTCAATGGGAACAAGCAGCAGGAACACCCTAATCCCAGCAATAATCTTCAACTTCCAACTTCCCTAAAACCCATTATCTTAAACTGGCAACGCCTTAAACTCAAGGAGCCGGTTACTTCCTCAAACCTGATCAGCTCTAAACCCACCTTGGTCCTTGAGCAAGGTCACCTTATTAAAGCATGCATGCAATGTTCCATCAAATGTCCTCTAAGCAGCATGGGGTACGCTTGGCAAGGAAATTTCGATGCGTCATTCCTACTTGGTAATGGCCCTCAGCAGGAGAGAATTAAACAACAGCAGATGGGGTAGAGAGGGAAAATGAGAGGAAAGGGGAGGGTGAATAGTAGGGGATAGGAAAGTTAGCAGAATACAACAGTCATTAATATGGTATTATGTAAAAATGTGGATGTGTAACTGATGTGATTCTGTAACTTGTATTTTGGGTAAAAAATGGGAGTTCATAACCCACTTGAATCAAATGTATGGAAGATGATATGTCATGAGCTTTGTAATGTTTTGAACAACCAATAAAAAAAAAGTACAAAAAAAAAAAACTGGAGCTTGAAAATCTTCCGTTAAAATTTTTTTCAGATCCAGATAGCTTCACTGGAAAATTCCAACAAACATGTAGGGAAAAAAAGAATTATACATGTTCTATAAGAAAACTGAAAAGGAGGAAATACTTCCTAACTTATTCTGAGGCCAGCATTAACCTGCTATCAAAGCCAGAAAATGACATTACAAGAGGTTGTGATACCTCTCATGAACACAGGTGCAAAATTCTATACAAAAATTGTGGGGAGAGTGGGGGGTTGTAAAAAGGGATACAACCCAGGGCTTCACACATGCTAAGATAATGCTCTAATGTGGCTAGGCTAATGCCACATCCTCAGTCCTTTTTATTTTGATACAGGGTCTCACTTAGTTACCCATCATAGCCTTGAACTTGTGAACCTCCTGCCTCAGAGTAGCTGGGGTTATAAGTGTATTCCACCACATCCAGTTCCCAAGCAAAATTTAAATGAATTAAATACAATAATATATAAAATGAATAATACCTCATGACTAAATGAGATTCATGCTAATATTTCAAAGCTGGTTTGCCATTCAAAACATATTACACATCATTATATTAGCAAACAAATAATAACAATCCAATACCCATTCTTAGTTCAAAAACAACAACAATAAAAACCTTAGGAATACAACAGTCTCTTTCTGATAAAAAAAAAATCCACAAAATTAACCTATATTTAACAGCACACATAATTTAAAAAAGATTGAATGTTTTTCTTTTAACATAAGGAACAAGATAAGGATGACCACTCCCATCATTTCTATCCAACAATATACCAGAGATTTTGCTTACTTTAATAAGGCAAAAAAAAAAAAAAAACTGACAGTCAAGTGAGAAAGGAAGAATTCAAGCTATATTTTTAAATGATGAGATTATCTATATAGGAAAATCTAATGAAATATACCCCCCAAAAAAACTACTGCTAGAAGGTGAGTTTGGCAAAGCTGCATGATACCAGAGCTAGATATGGAACTGAATTGTTCTGTTGGTAATGAAAAATTTTATATTGAATTTTTTAAACATACTATAATAATACCAAAAATGTCAAATATTTAAGACAAATTTGAAAGAGATATGCAAGACTTCTACTTTTAAAAGATTGCTGAGAGAAATTAAAGAAAATCTAAACAAATGGGAAGAAATAACATGTTCATTTGTTGGAAGACTCAATGATGTTAAGAAGTCAATTCTCTCCAAGTTGATTCATAGACTCAGTATCTCAGAATCTCAGCAGGCTGTTTTGTATAAACAGGTAAGCTGATTATAAACTTCCAATGCATATGCAAAGGACCCAGAACAGTCCAAAGAACTTTGCAAAAAAAATCATAAGACAAACACTATTACAAAGGTAAAGTAATTCAGACAATGTGGTACTGATATAAAGATAAACAAGTAGATCATGGTACAAAATAGAGGCCAAAATAGATTCATGTACACAGAAAACTTATTTTGGCAATGGTACAAAGGCAATTCAGCAAAGAGACACTGTTCATTTTTAATAAATGTTGCTGGAAAACTAAAAACCCATATACAATAACTCATGAATTTTTGCCCCTGTTTTGTACCACATACAGAAATTAACTCAAAATGGGTCATATTCCTAAGTGTAAAACCTAAATCAATAAACCTCCTCAAGGAAACAGGAGCTAACTTCTGTGACTTGGGGTTAGGCAAAGAGTTCTTAGATATGATACCAAAAGTGCATTAAAGAACAACTAGTAAATTGAATTTCATCAAAATTAAGAACATCTGTTCTTTGAAAGACACTGCTAGGGGAATGTAAAACATGTCAGCCTGGGACAAAATATCATAAATCTGATAAAGAATTTGTATCCAGAATATAAAAAGAACTTTTAAAACTTAATAAATAAGAAAAACAAATACCCCAATAAATAATAGCATACAAGATTTGATACTGTACCAAAAAATGGCAAATAAGCACATAAAAATATGCTCAACATCATCATCAGCCAATAGGAAAATACAAATTAATATCACAATGAGAGGCTGGGGTTGTGACTCAGTGGCACAGCACTTGCCTTGTACATATGAGGCAATCGGTTCAATCTTCAGGACTGCATAAAAATAAATTTAAAAAATTAAGGTATTGTGTACATCTGCACCTAAAAAAATATTTTAAAAATCACAATGAGGTAATACTATGTATCTATTAGAGGAATAAAATTTAAAAAGACTACCACAGTAAGTATTTAAGATAAAGACTTGGGGCAACTGATTCTTCATTCACTGCTGGTAGGAATGTAAAAGGAAACGACAACTTGGAAAACAGTTTTTCAGTTTTAAAAATTAAAAATACCCTACCACATGTTCTACTTATATCACTTCTGGGTATTTTCCAAAGAGAAAAGCGAGCATAAATCCACACAAAGATCTGTAATATAGTTGTTCAGATATATTTAGTTCTAAGAGCCAAAAGCTGAAAACACCCAAATGGCTGTCAATGTTGAACAGATACATGCATACAATGGAATACTTTGAGCACTCAAAAGAATAAACAACTGGTATAATCAGAAACAGAGACAAATCTCAAAATAATTACACTGAGTGAAAGAGCCAAAAAAAAAAAAAAGAGTACATGTGATATAAATTCATTTACATAAAACACTAGAATAAGTAAACTAACCTATAATGACAGCAGATCAGTAGGTTGGTGGTTGCCTGGAGAAAGGGACAGAGGACCATGAGGAGAGAAAAACATAGAAATTTGGGGTGGTGATAGATCTTTTCATTCTCCTCATTGTTATGATGGTTTCTTGGGTGTGAATATGTGTCAAAAATGATTAAATCATACACTTTAAACGTGAAGGTTATTGGATGTCAATTATACCTCAATAAAACTGTCTTTAAAAAGAGCTACCTGAATTATATAATATCAATTTTACATTGTCCCTTTTCTGTTAGCATACCGAAAATTTTCACTGTAGCAAACTTACTCATATAACTGCTTCAAATACACCTTTTCCTTTGAAATTTACTCTATATAAACACGACTGTAAAAGTAAATTACTGGATTATGGATGTGGCTCAAGTGGTAATGTGCTCACCTAGCATGGGTGCGGTGCTGGCTTTGATCCTCAGGACCACATAAAAATGAAATAAAGATGTTGTACTCACCAAAACCTAAAAAACAAAAATTTAAAAATTCTCTCTCTCTCCTCCCTCCCTCCCTCCCTCTCTCTGTCTCTCTCTCTCTCTCCCTCTCTCTCTCTCTCTCTCTCTCTCTCTCTCTCTCTCTCTCTAAATAAACCTAAATTACTATTGGATAGAAAAGTTAACAAATTGATCTCCCTGGATTGCACAGTTGTCTGTTTACTGGCTTCAAATGAACTCTGAATGTTTAGCTAAACTATCAGTACTGTAGGCTCAGTCACTGAATACTGAAAACACTGTGTTTGAAAGCAGCCCTAAAGAAATTCATTAATTCAAATAAATGTTTACTGCACATGTGCTCTCTGTATGTTATGGTTAAAAGGGCTGGATTTTTTGAAGAATGGACAGTACCAAATTAAAAATTATTCCACGGAATAATTTGTAAGGTTTAGCAACACTTAAATCACATAACGAAAGAATAGCAATGGAAGAAGACCACAGACAGCGAAGAACAATGACTCTTCTAATTAAAGGTTAAAATAATAAATTTCAATAACATGACTGAAGAACTGTATACTAACATCTTAGAATTCCAAAATGACAAGTATCTCTCATATCTTAAGTGAACTCAGAACAAAGATTAAAAATTACTTCCACACACAGCAAGTATGGAGTCTGCCAGCTCTAAGTAGTCATTCTGGCTTAGAAATATAAAAGGATATGAAAAGACAGACCCCAAATTATTATTTTTTTAAATATCAATAACAAATAGAAAGTTTTAAGTAAATTCTCTAACAGTTGGTATCAAAAATAATATTCTGTAACAGCATATTCTTCATTACTGAACTCAGCTAACTGGACCAATAATGGAAATTACTATATTTTATAGAAGATGCAAGCTTAATTATTCACCACAAAAAAAACCATCCATAGCTCTGCCATAATATACAAGACCTTTTACAGCATAGCAAGGGCAGCCATTTGAAAACCTTACACTATCTTTTTCCCTTGCAATGATAATACCGTTTAAGGTTGTTTATCTAAAAGAACCCAACATCTCCTCCATTTGTGTACAATGAATTGAAGCATTTTCTTCTGTCATGTATAACTGATTACAACTAATGAGTAATTTGAAAAAAGAACCCAGGAACTCATGCCAGGTACCCAAAAATCTATAAAAATCATTTGTTAGTGGTAACTGTGGATGGTATGTGCTTCAGATTCCCTTAAAAATTTACTCTTCTTCTAAATTTATTCAGATTCTTCAAAACTGTCATGTTTTGTGTTCTCAAAGGTATAATTTTGCTAAACAATGAGCTTTTAATGAATTTTGACTGACATGATTTCTCTACACGTCTTTCAAACACATCATACGCAAATTCATATCTACATTAAACAATACTAATCCTGAGTGTTCAGTAATCATGGAATCTAGACAATGAGTTCTGCAAGCACAATATTCAAGTATTCTTATCTTCACTGAGAAGCAATATGCTAAACAAAAGATGAAGAAGACAACCATAGTATTGAGTTATTGCATCTTCTATTTATTGATTTTTTTTGGAGTTTTACAAATGAAAATTGGTAAATTGGTGAAAAAAAAGCAAAGACATTTAACCACTTATAATTAAAATTATGAAACATTAAATCTCATCTCTGATACTGATTGTAATTAATGTTGTGAAATAACAATACAGCTTGAGTTCCATTGAAGCTAAGAGCCAAATTATGGTTCCTCTTGACACCTCCACTGTCAATTACTGCCCTCCTGTAGCATTTAAATTTGAAGAAAACCACTGTATCTTACAGTAATTTAAAAAGCTGAGATGCTATAACTTAATTTAAATTCTTAGAAATGTCTATTACAACTTGCTAAAAGACACTCGGCAACTGAATGTTTTTTGTCAAAAAAAATTAAGTAATTTTTTTAAAAGGCTCACATATACTGCAGGGAATAGGAAGATTTGAGACAATAAACATAATTGTTAAAAACACATTGGTGGGCTGGGGTTGTGGATCAGTAATAGAGCACTCGCCTAGCACATGAGAGGCCCTGGGTTCAATCCTCAGCACCTCATAAAAATAAATAAAGGTATTGTGTCCAATTACAACTAAAAAAATAAATAAATATTTTAAAAATTGGTCTTCAATATTCCAGGGTTCTACATGCATGGATTTGACCAACTGTAGATCAAAAATATTTGGGAAAAAACATGCTTTTGTTCTGAACATGTAGAGACTTTTTGGAGGGTCATTATTCCCTAAGTAATACAACATCACAATTATTTACACCATATTTATACTATATTAGATATTGTAAATAATCTAGAGATGATAGAGAGTACATGGAAAAATGGGTATAATTTACATGCAAATATTACATCATTTTATATAAGAGAGTTTAGCATCTTCAGATTTTGGTGTCTAAGGAGGGTTCTGAAGCCAATTTCCCAAATACACCAAGGGACAAACAAATATGCAACTGACTATGATATTGTGTTATATGATAGGGTGGTAGGACAAAAATATTTAGCCTCTAAGTTAATATAATTATATTTTTGCCTTAATTTTTTAAAAGAATCAAGCAGCTTCTCCCAAGTGGAGAGAAATATTACTAATTTATATAAAAAAAATTATGTTTTTATAAAATTTAATAATAAAAATTATGGCATACCTAAGCTAAAAATAATTTGGCTTTACTGAATATGGAGTGAAGACAGAATTAGAAACACAGTCATCTCAAAATTAAAGAGTAAAAATATTAAAGTTGAATTCCATTCTAGGCTGGTATTACAAAAACTATTAAGATATAGGAATCAGGAGTCAGATTTCAAGATGCCAAAATATTAAATTTGTAATCATTTTATTTTTGAATAAGAAATGGAACTACATTAACTTCTGCTACTCAGAATACACAATCTTGACATCAACTGAATTCTTACTTTTAAGGTGAACTTTCAGTCCTTTCCATTCACAAATAAGACCTGATTTATTAAGTTCTCTGATTTGTATCTCTAGAGTAGATCACAGCACATTTTCTTAGTACAATATATATTGTTCCAAGTGTTTTATAAACATCTTTTGTGAGAGTTTACAGGAGTGATCTGAAATCACTTCCAAGATTCCATCCTATAACTCAGTTATTCTTAAAAAAAAAAAAATAGAGATTCTCTGCCTTATCACTTTCATTTACCTATTCATCACAAGTCTGATTCTAATCTGCCCCTCACACACACACAAAATCACTGACAGGATTATCAACAGAAAATTACAGGCATTAAATTCTAGGCAGGGCAAAAAGGCACAATTTTGTTACTTAGACATGAAAATTACAGGTCCACACCACAACTGAACTTTCATAAAAGTCTTTTAGCCAATAAGAATAAATCTCAAGACTTATCAATCACTTAGCTCTACATGGGGCTCCTAAATCTATATTTCTTGATCAAATGATCCATCCTATGCCTGCTATGCATGGCTACCTATATGCATTCATTCACAGATGTGCCAAGTACAGTAATGCTAGGCTCTGAAAGTCATAGCAAAGAAAAGAACCAGTCCCTAGAGAGGCTTCTATTAGTGAATAGAGTCAAGTGAATAGTCACAGGAACATAACATCTGGGCAGTCACATCCCAAAGTAAGCTGGTCTAAAAGTGAACTCGGTTTACTTCATGCATTCTAGTCTACTCACTTGTGAACCTTGATCTTGCACAGAAATGCTATCATGATAGGCTACTCAGGCCACAAACTTTTGAGGCATTTTCAACCTTCTGCTTCAAATCTTAATAACTGCCCAAGCCAGATTGAATTAAAAAAAAAAAAAAAACAGATGGCTCTGCTCCACAATGCTTCCCAAATTCTGGGAATGCTAGTGATGATAGCAGAGAGTTCCCAGCAAAGCTTCTGCCTTAGCAGGAGGCAATAAAACCAAACCTACAAGTAATCTTGGGGGCTGGGGTTGTGGCTCAGTGATAGAGAACATGTCTAGCATATGTAAGCCACCAGGTTTGATTCTCAGAACCACATAAAAATAAACAAAATAAAGTTCATCAACAACTAAAAAATATATATACATTTTAAAAAAAGTGCTCTTGGGATTTTAAAAAGTATGGCTGGGAGGAGACCCTCTTTCCTCCCTCTTTTTAGAGAGCCTGAGGATGACCCCTGCTTTGTCACTTTTAACCCCAAGGGCCTAAAATCTTGCTGGCTTCTGTGGCATTTCATTCCTTTGAAACCTTCTTCAGAAATCTTTCTTCTTAATAATCCTCCTTTTAACTTATGATGGTTGATGCAGCCAAGCATCCAGATTTGCACGTTCAAAAAATTTCCAGTCTGTGTATTCACCTCAACCATCAGTACACTAGCTCAGGTCTTCATTGGCGCTTATCTGGACTAGTCCAACAGCCCCACTTCTAGTCCTCACAACCACCATCTGTGATACAATAACAAGAAAAACCATGTTCCCCACACACACCCAAACTCATCAATAGCTCTGCATTATTAAAGAAAGATCTAAAATCTTTAACAGGTCTCACCCCACTCTCTATACACAATCTTCTCTCCAGCCAAAGAGCTGTTTCTCCTTGACTCAAATTTTAGCTCTGACTACCCAGAACTGCTTGGCTTTGGACTGGACCTCAGAAATCCACACCCACCACACTGAATTAATTAGTAAGTAGGAAGTTCCCATTCTTGAAAACCTGAAGAAATCACAGAAAAGTGGCTTTCTTCAGGTTTGCTTCTGGGTATCAAAGTCATCACAATGATGTCTACATTTTATTACATATCCATAAATATTGCTGTTACAGATCACTGGTGCCAATATACACAACACACACAGCAGCAAGTATCTGAAAGGAAGAATCAAAGATTATAACAAAAGGTTCTGATCATCCATGCATCTCTGCAGACAGAGCACCAGCACTGACTCACTGTGAGGATTTCTCACCCCTTATCCTCCACTGGTGCCACTACCCTCTGTAGAAATCTGTAGCCTGACACATGACTTCTTGTTTTTAAAGGACAGGACCATGTCTCCAGCATTCCTAGATCTTCAAGCCCAGTCAAGTCCTCAGAATACATTAGACACCTATAAATATTTACAGAATAATATGTGCATTCTGAGCTAAGCAGAACACTCAAAGACATTTTCTGATTTTAAAGAGGGCACTAGATATCAGGTTTGAAATCTTGGGCTTCTTCCATTAATTTCATGAAAATATTTGAAAACACAATTTTTTTTAATATCTCTAACCCATTGTGTAGTTAATGAAATGACCATTATTTCTGTAGAAAAAAATTTAATGGGAGATTTGAGAAATAAGGTCCGAGGTTTTTTAACTTATAGAAAATTTCAGAGAAACTGCATAAGGAGACAAAAAAACTGGCAAATTAGACTCCAATAAAAAATCTACATGCTTCATAAGATGTGAAAAGACTATAGAATAAGAAAAATATTATACTTCACATATCTGATAAGAGTACATTTGTGTATATCCAGAATACATAAGAACTATTACAACTGAACAAGAAAAGAACAGCTCAATTTTAAAATGGGCAAAGGATCTGAATAGTCATTTGCCTAAGAAAGATAAACAATGGCAAACAATTACATGAAAATATTCAATTTCATTAGTTATCAGAGAAATCCAAATCAAAACCACAATGAGATGCCACTTCATACCCATTAGGATGACTACTATGAAAAAAAACCATATTAAAGTGTTGGCAAGGATATGGAGAAATGGAATCTTCAAACATTGATGATGGGAATGTAACATGGTAGAGTCACTTTATAAAACAGTCTGGCAGAGTTACTTATGGCCAATAAATTTCACTCAAAAGTATCTACCCAAAAGAAAACATAAGTCAACTCAAAAACAAAAATATTCACAGCAGCATGATCATAAGAACCACAAAGTGCAAGTCACCCAAATATCCATCAACTAATAAATGGATAAACAAACTGCAGTGTATCCACATAACAGAACACTATTTCACAATAAAAAAAATAAAGTTCTGTTATGTGCTATCTCAAAAAAAGGCTAAGAAGCCAGACACATAGGGCCATATATTGAATGATTACATTTATATAACATGTCCAGAACAAGTAAATCCACAAAGAGAGAAAAGAGATTCATAGCTACATGGAGCAAGAGTGAGTGGAGTGTAATGACTAAATGGTATGGGTCTTCTTTGAAGGTGATAAAAGTGTTTCAGAATTAGACACAAAATAGGCACACAACTATGTGAATATACTAAAACTTAGTGAATTGCACATTTCAGGGGTGACCTTGATGGTAATGTGAATTATATATCAATAAAGCTGTTATTTTTTAAAATGGCTACACAAAGTCAAATAGTAACACCTCTGCACAAGGCTCTGGTGAATCACTCTGCCTGTGACAGAATAATCTGTCATAAAAACATACAATCTGTTCAAATGGGGAAATAATCTATGTTCCTACCAATAAATTCCTATTGCAACCAATCTAAAAACCAAATCCAAAGTAAAAAGAGCAGAGAACAAAAGAGAATGCAATTCACAATTAGCTGGCAGGTTACAGAATGAAACTAACCAAGAACTACAAAAAGAAAAATGTTTATTAAGACTATCCAGTTCTTATCAATTACATGATATAAACAAGTCAAAATCCTGTATACTCATAAAAAAATCTGCCAGCTTATTTATTAGCACAAAGCAAGGAAAAAACAAAAAAACAAGCATTCTCTTCTATAATCAAATTAACATCCCACAGAAGGTCTGTTTGTACTTGGCAGCATGAACCTTTCATTTCAGAGTTCTGCTAAATTAATCAAGCCTATGTTGTATTGAACACAATGAGCCAGACACCCTGGCATGCTCCTAGACTTCATTAGTTGATTCTGAGGAACATTAAAAATAAAAAGGATAGTATGAATTAGGGCAAGGGTGGTGAGAGAATAAAGTAATTGTCAGTCTTTTCAACATTTCCATTATCTAAAATACAACAATGGAAACAGTCTAACAACTTTTTTTTCTTTTTTAGTGAAACTGAGGATTGAATGACACATGGATGTACTATAAAGGGGCTAAACCCCCAGACCTTTTTATTTTAATACATGGTCTCACTAAGTTGCTGAAGCTGGCCTTATACTATTGATCTTCCTGTTGCAGCCTCTGAAGTCCAATAAAATTTTCTAAGATTCTACCAATACGCTTCTCTGTATGCATTACCCTTCTCTGTATGCCTAAGAAAGCACTGGAACTTAGATAGAGAAATCTGAATTCAAGTGATATTTTTTTGTTTGTTTGTTTTTATTTTTTTAAACCTGCTAGCTACATGCCCAAGGACAAATTTCACAATTTTACTGAGTCCTTGTTGTTTTGAGAATAAAATGAAGTAATAATGCACACAAAGAGCACAGTGCAATGCTCAATCCAAGCCCACCACAAAAATCCTCACTGTTCACAACTCTTCACAGAAAATACTCATTTCAGAACTTATACCAGAGTAGGTGTAATTAATATTGGCCATCATTCTACCTTGTAAACATCTAAAGAGCTATGAAGAATTAATACTGAATGAATAATCTTCCTCCTCCATTCCCCTCCCACATAGGTTTTGAAAAGCTATCAATAAAGTCTCTAAAATTATTAAATCACAGCATGACACAAAGCATTCATTCACCTACAAGGTATTTAAAAGTACCAAACTGAGAGACAGAAAAACATGAAGAGAAACACTCTATTAGAAAGAAATGCCTATTTTGCAGTGCAATAATTGGTAATCTTTCCATAAAGATTGATGCAATGTGTTTATAATTTCCAGGTGTCAGTAATCTGTTTTTAAGGTAAAAGAAAAAAGAAGTGGGATGGTTTCAACCACCAAGAAAAGATGTGAGAAGATATCCTTTCTCATTGACAACAATTAATGTTTGAGTTATGGCTTCTAGAATGTTTAGACTGAAGAAAATTGTTATATTAGAACAGACTGAAATATATCTAAAACAAAACACAGTGGGTTTAACATACACAAACACAATCTGCACCTAGGTGTCCTCTCTAAACAAACCAAAGAAGAAAAAGCTTGTTTGAAATTCCAATTGCACTGCTATAGATAAGGTGTGGGGGTGTGGGATAGTGTTTTTCAGCCATATTCCCATGCTGGATGTCCAATTAAAGACAGCATCTATACTCTGTAGTAATAGACTTGCTCTGCCTAGCTCCACACAAATTTGCATTATGTCACACACTGAACAAAACTTTCAGGGTTAGGAGGGAGGAAATTTCTCAGGGAAATGGGATGTTCAAAACTTTGGGAGTTTCACTAAGCTCTGAAATCTTTATGGACCTTGTGCCCCAAAGCTACTCTTATTCCCTCCTCTTTCTAAAATTCCACTCATAAGACTTTGAGTTAACAGTGCCCCTTGGGGAGATCTGGTCAATTGCAAAGTCCACAGAAGGAACCCTGAGTGGCTCTTATCTACACTGTACACCAGCACTTGGCATCTCTCCTCCCACTGCAGCTCAGTACTACCACCTTGATTGCAAAGCTGTTTTATCTCAAAGAGTACAAAGTCTCAAATTCTTCACAGGAAGACTGAACTTCTCTGTCTACCCAACTTTCCAATAAAATGATCACTTACTATGCCAGTCTAAATTAAGCTTTATGCCTCATATAGAAAGAAACTGTTTCAAATGCACAAAATCCAACCCATGTTATATGTAATGAAGTCTTTTTTTTTTGATAGTTGTAGAAGAACATAATTAATTGATTGTTTGTTTGATTGATTGATTGATTTTTTTGCTGAAGATCAAACCCAGTGCCTCACACATGCCAGGAAGGCACTCTACCACTGAGCCACAATCCAAACACTGTAATAAAGTCTTAAAATCTATTTAAATGTAGTATAAAAATTTTAACAAATGCAGCTGACAGGAGAAATAAAGGATAAAGCCTTCATTTTAATTACAACTTCTATTTAATCCCTCACTTTTCAGGGATATTTTTAGTAGGCATTAGGGCACAAATTAAAGAAATAAACTCATCAGTATAATAAAAGGCACTGTATAAACAATTTCCTCTACTGCCACAGAAAAGAGATTCAAGAACCTCAAACATCAAGATTTTAGAAAACAAATAAGATTACATCATTAGCCACAATAAGATCCCAGAAGAAAAACCTCAGAAAAACCTCATTAATCTTGCCCAATAATGAAGACATTTCAAGTCTGCCTTGATTTAATTTTGGACTATGTATTAAGAAATGATGGCTAGGGGCTAGTGTTATGGCTCTGTGGTACAGTGCTTGCCTGGCACATGCAGGGCTGTGGGTTCAATATTCAGCATCACATATAAATCAATAAAATAAAGGTATTGTGTCCAACTAAAACTAAAAAATGAATATTAAAAAAAGAAACAATTGCTAGGCAAATTAAAGTGCAAATAAAAATTGCTAGAGGATTATTTGATTTTAAGATTTTCACATGAAAAACTACTTCTGCAATAATACTAATTAAAACTAGTTACATTTATTCTTTAGAATCCTGTATTTCAATAGAAATCAAATATACAAAATACAGAATAAAACACTGGTTAAATCTATTATATCATTAATTTTTCCATCTCTCTATTTACTTAGGCCTTGAAAAACTGGTTTAGGAGTCAGAAAATCTTCACAGGCAGGTCCCAGACAAAGACTTATTTATTCTACTCAAATACTGGCAATCTAATTCTCTGCTTTTATTAAAAAAAAAAAAAGTAAACCATACAATTATATTTACTTTGTTTGTGGGGTGGGCATTTACTTTATCCTAATTTTCAAACAACATATTATGAAAAATATTGCCATGCCTATACTGGGAAACATAAACAGACCTTAAACAAAATCCAGCAGCATACCTAGTTTAAATACTTACTCTGTCCATAATGAAAAAAAAAAATTTAAAATACATGGCTTATGTGATTTTAAAAATTAACTAGAATATAGTACAAATCAAATTTTGAAACATAGTACCATCAAATGAAATAGTAGCAAGTGCCATAGTTATGCACATCTAAATTAAATAAAACTATGTTTGTCTTCTCTAAATTAAAATGTATGGGTATTGACTTTCACATCTTCAACCTAATAATAAATACGTATCAACCATTGGGAGATTGAGGCTTAGGCAGGAGGATCCTAAGTTCATGGCCAGCCTTAGAAACTTAGAGAGGCCCTAAGCAACTTAGCAAGACCCTATCTCAAAATAAAAAATAAATAAACAAAAGGGCTGGACATGTGTTTCTGTAGTAAAGTACCCCTAGATTAAATCCCCAATACAAAAAAAATTAAACAAATAAGTAAATAATGATTTGGGTGTCTGTGGATGCCCCACCAGGTAGGTAGGTACTCAGTGCTGAATAAAATCTGGTGAATAAATCACCAGTTGGACCATATGGTACAAACCTTGGGGTACTCTGTAGATAATGTTAATTGAAGTGAAAACAAAAGCCCCCTCAGGAAAGGCAATCAAGATGTAATTTATATATAGAAGACAGTTTAATGTTTTTTTTAATTAATCCAAAGAATAAACAGTAGGTCAATGACAAAGTTGTGAATCTGCTTCATGTGAGGCCATCTTTATATGTAACTCTTATTTGATTGAAATAAAATCTAAAGCAAATATAAAATTAAAAATCATATTTACATCAGGAAGTGAAAAAATCTTTTGGACAGAAGAAATACACATAGGTTTAATACACATAGGTTTACACATGAACACACAATCACATAGTTTACATGACTCAAAAACAGTATATTATCAACCAATTATGGAAATAATATTCTGTATGCTATTAAGCCATTGGTATCCATGTTTGAAAATTGTTAAAAAAATTATTTTGAAAGTTACTTTAGGCTTCACTTCAGTGAATAAACCACAAAAGTACTGCTCTTTGCAGAGGAAAACATTCTGTATTCAAAACAATTATAGTTGGTTGATCAAGTTTTCAATTTTTATTAATATTTACTTTTTATGTGGACACAATATCTTTATTTTAATTTAATGTGGTGCTGAGGATTGAACCCAGTGCCTCATGCATGCCAGGCTATCACACTACCACTTGAGCCACATCCCAAACCTCAAGTTTTTAAATATTAATATTGATTTAAAATGAAGGCAAAAGATTAAAAAAAACAACTCAGTATACTTAAATATTTGCATCACATTTATTCCTAAGAATATCTGACACATAAGAGTCACAAGTATGTACTTAAGAAGAGAATTCTTTGTTAATAAGAATATTGAATGAAAAAAATTTTTGAATAACACAAGGTTTCCTTCAATAGTTGAATACAGTGGAACACACCTGTTATCCCAGAAACTCAAGAGACTGCGGCAGGAGGATCACAAGTTCAAGGACAGCCTCAGAAACTTAGTGAGGCCCTGTCTCAAAATAATAAAATAAAATATAAATAAAAGGTTCTGGAAATCTAATTTACTGGTGAGGTGCCCCTGGGCTAAATCCCCAATACCAACTAAAAACATGTTACTCAAAAATGTACTTTTTCTTATCTATTAGATTAGCAAAGATTAAAAAGATTAACAAAACTTGG
Source organism: Ictidomys tridecemlineatus (assembly GCF_052094955.1). Taxonomy (NCBI): domain Eukaryota; kingdom Metazoa; phylum Chordata; class Mammalia; order Rodentia; family Sciuridae; genus Ictidomys; species Ictidomys tridecemlineatus. The sequence goes on along the minus strand of NW_027520959.1, from coordinate 228,765 downwards.
TATGAGCAAGGGTTTTGAAAATAAGATTCTCATGGTCATTGAAGGGGATAGTTTTTACAGATAACAGCTTAGCCATAGTTATCAATATTTAAAACATATATAATGTTTGACCTGGCAGTTATACCTCTAAGAAGATAAATGAATAAGTATACTATTACCAACATACCATTATTCACAAGAAAGAAAAACAAGTAACAATGTAAATGGTTATCAAAGGAGTAGATAGATAAAGTATGATGCCTCTAAATGATGGAAAACTAGGCAGCAAGGGCTGGGGTTGTAGCTCAGTGGTAGAGCACTGGCCTGGCACCTGTGAAGAACAGGGTTTGATTCTCAGCACTGCATATATAAATAAAGATCTACTGACAAATAAAAAAATAATAATTAAAAAAAATAGAACTAGGCAGCCATCGATCACCCATGATTATGCACATCAGTTTCAACTCACAAATAGAGATATATAAAACATATTAAAAATGACCACATAGCTCCATATAGAGAGAAACTGCTATTTATTGAAAGTCTTTTATACTGCTATTTATTTAAAGTTTTCTGTATACTTTCATATCCATCAATAAGTTTCCAAACATGAGTTAATGGTGGCCATTTCTTTGTGCAAGAATTGAGGGCTTACTATTGTTATTATGTTGTTTTTATGGGTAGAAATTTTTCTAATTATTATAATAAAAAATCACAACAAACTTTTAAGATAAAGAAGTGCCTCTATATCACCAAAATTACTTGAAGTCTTTTCAACCTCCTATTTAAGAGGAAAGAATTCATTGAATGTTGCTAGATGTAATACAGGATCTCCTTCTCAGAATCACACTTTAAAATGACAAGATAATAGAAATTAAAATATTAGAGTCAAAGAGATAGGGAAAGACAAACATCATTATTCAGACAGCTCACATTATTGGTATCCACCTTACCACCCACAGGTTCTATGAACTGAAACACTCCTAAAAAAATATCCCTTTTACAACTTAAAGAAGCAGAATAAATAATAATAATAATTAAAGAATTTTTAAGATGTAAAATCATAAAACACTTACCACAATTATTTTCCTGTCTTACATTCTTTCTTAGCACCTGAAAAAAAAAAAAGGTTGGAGAAGTTAAATAGATTTTAAATGTATACATTTAATCTGATGTTTGTTTCTTTTAGATTTTTGTTTTTCTGGCACCAGACAAAATAGTTCAAAAGTACTCATGGAAAAATAAACAAGCAAGAATTCCCAGGAATATGAAAAGCAACAAGGGGAAACTAGTTTTAGAAGATGTTAAAACTTTTATAAAACCAATAATGTGATGCTGGTGTATGAAGAAAAAGACTAATAGAATACAAACCCCAGAGACACCCCAATACCTCCAAAAGTTAAAATACCATAAGAGTATTCAAAGAAGGGCTCTAAAATCAACAGCTGAAAATAACAGGCACACAGAAAAAGATAAAGTTGAACCTATGCATCATTCTGAACACCAGAAAAAATCCTAGTTTGAATATTTAAATATAAAAGTGATACCATAAAAGTACTTAAAGAAACCATGGGCAAATTCTAAAAATCTTGGAGGCCTTTCAGTGACTTAAAATCCAGATACCTGGACTGGAGCTGTAGCTCAGTGGTAGAGTGCTTGCCTAGCACATTTGAGGCACTGGGTTCAATCCTCAGCACCACATAGAAATAAAGAAAAATTTTTAAAAAAATCAACGTACCATAATGAGTAATATAAACTGTAGAATTCAAAGAAAAAATGTAAGACTTCTGTATATCAAAATATGTGAAAGTAAATAAAAAATAAGTGAAAATTTGGGGAAAAATTTCAATTCATATCACACAGGGCTAATCTCTACAATTTATAAATTTCTAGAAATTGATAAAGGGAAAAAAAGCAATTTGAAACAAAAATGTGAAAAAACACATTAATAGAGAGTTTACAGAAAAAGAAGTAAAACTAGTTTTACTCAACCTCATTAATAATGATAGCAATGTACATTAAAACAACTCTATATTGATAATTCTCATCCATCAAACTGTTAACAAATTCAAGGGTTGTAAAGGCACAGTACATTGGAAAGGCCCCAGAAAAACAGGAACTCTCTCATACACTTCAATCTGCCCTCCTGTATCTGTGGTATTCAGACTGGATTTAAAAAAATTTAAAAAATTATCATACAGAACATATACTAACTTTTTTCCTTGCCATTAATCCCTAAATAATACAGTGTAACAACTATTTACATGGCATTAATATTGTATTAGGTCTTTTAAGCAATCTAAAGATGATTTAAAAGTATGCAGATGTGCATAGGTTATATGCAAATACTATGCTTTTTATATAATAGACTCAAGCATCCTTGAATCTCAGTATCCACAAAGGGGTCCTCAAACCAATCCTCCAAGGGTAAAGAGGAGAAACTGTACTTTTGGGAGTTTAAAATGGTGCAACACTTAAGAAAGGAAGTATTTAATAAAGCCATAAATGTCCTGCCCTCTGGCACAGTGATCCCACTTCTAGGAATGCATCCCACAGATGTACCTGCATATGTAAAATGATATATATAAAAGCTGTTTCACCACAGTACGGTTTTTGATAAACCTAGAGAAGACCCAAATACCCACAAGGGTGGCTGGTTAAGTAAACAAGGCACTTAATAGATGCTATTTAAACACAGCTTTTTTTTTTATAAAAAAAAGTGTTTTCTATAAACAAAGATTATATTCTTTCTAAATAAATACTAATAGGAAAAGATCTCAAGAGCATATAAAGAAAAAGCCATGGGACAGAATTAGTTACATATTATGCTACAGTTTATATAAAAAGAATATAGTACACTGGCATTTCTCCAACTATAAAAGGAAACAATTGGCATCTATGGGAAATAAATTAAAGAAGGTTATCCAAAAAAAAGGGGTGAAGGGGGGAGAGGCAAAGCAGTTGGAAATCAGATTTTTCCAAGCATGGCTGTGTCATTTTAACTTTTAACAAAAAGAACATTAAAAAGTTTTTTTAACGTTAAAAAGAATACTTACACAAAGAAGAAAAAGAGACACCTATATATAAGACTTAAAAAAAAGCTTTAAATAGATTTTTATATAGATTTTTTGCTCTTAAATTAGATGCTGAAAAGCAATCTTGGTGTGGTTATCACAAAAAATATGCTTTTCCCCCCTTCAATCAAGTTAAAGGATATGATAATCTGTTTTTTAAAAAGCTTTTTGAAGGAGTAAGAAATTAGGAAAGCAGGAGGATCCCAAGTTTGAGACTGCTTCAACAGCTTCAGAAGATCCCATTTCAAGAAGGGAAAAAAGGGTTATAACTCAGTGGTAGAGTGCCTATGGGTTCAATCCAATCCCTGTAAGTAACCCAGCACCTAAGTGATGACATGAATGTATATTCTACTCAACTCAGACCTGCTATTATACACACAGCTGTCACTGCCCAACTCTTTTCTAACATCAAACTTCTAAAATGATTCTAGTGTTGTCAACATTTCTCATTTAAATTCCCATCAAACACAGACAAGATTTTGTGACAGGAAACAACTATGCCTTCCAAGATTCTAAAATAATTGACAAAAGTGTCACTAACCAAGACCATGTCTATGTTATATGTCAGACACTTCAGAAAAAAAAAATTCATAGAAAAAAGTTGTTTGCCACCCCTTTCTTGTTAAAATTAAGTAGATAATGGATATGTTCTTAATAGTATTCTCAAAGAGTCAGAAATGTCCTTAAAAAAATTTTTAGTTATCAAAGAGTTTGGGGGACACCCTGGGGCATTTAGTATTTGGGAGCCAGGATCTAGGCTTCACAAAATGCTTGGGTGGGATGGATCTGTATCATCAAGATTCATCCTGGTCACAAGAATTTTGATCTTAAAATGGTTTAATCAAGCCCACTTTAAGTGAGCATTTCTTTAAGACATAAAATTTAAAAATAAAAAATAAAAAAGATATAATATTTAAAGCTTTTATAGGAAATCCCACAGCTTGCCTCTAATTATGTAAGACAAAGTAGTAAGGGATGATTCAGCAGAATAAGAAAACTGTCTGAAAATTAGTGCTCATTTCTTTACACTACACATTAACTCAACATAAATTTAATAATGAGTATACATAGAGTAGTATATATGCTAACAGTATGAGATAGCAGATAAATCTCACCTTAATTAATCCAAAAATTTTAATCTTATTAATATTTTACTGTTATTACTAGCAACTGAAGGAACTCATTACTGTTCCCTCAAGTAGTAGTACCTCAAAGCACAAGACACAAAGGATGTCCTGTGACATAGTTGGTAAAGGGATCCATGGAAGGGCCATAGTATGACCTGTGGGTAGACTGAGGCACCGTGTAATTGACCTTGACATGTCATCCCTACTTCAATCTAGGCTTTCTTTTTTATTAGCTAAAATAAAGTTATCCCAACACTGTTTTCTCCCTAGTTTCCATCTTCATCTCCCTCTTTGATTTTCTTGTTTGAACTAGATCCTAATACCACTCAAACTTCTTGATTAGCAGCAGGTGCAAGCACTCAAAAGCATGCTGTCTTCCACCACAGCTGAAAGTTCTGGTTATAAGTGAGACAGCACTGCATATCATATATTGTTCTACCCTTATTTCTCTTTTACATGTAAGTGAAAGTATCATACCCACTTTCACTTATGTGTGTAGGTAGGTTCTCTGATTTAGGAAACTCACTGCTCAGTAGTGAAGTGGGCTCTACAAATGCTCAACACCAAACCCAGGGGCCTTGTTTCTGTGGTTGACAACCAATTGTTCCAGGCTAGAATCACGTGCTTCAATGGGAATCAAACTTTCCTTTGCCTGAGGCAAGCCTTGGGCTATTGACCCCACACATTGTGTACAAAGGTCACTCTATGGCCACCTATTCTCTCTGACACAGGACCAAATGACAGATTAGGGGTGGAAGACCTTCCAGGAATTGGACAAAAGGCTTGAAAAAACCCTTTCCCAATGAATTCACATACCATGCTGCATCTAATTTCAGAGTGGGTCTGACACACCCTCTGCAGCCCCACCAGGACCCCAGGAAACCAGCTGCAAGCACTGCTTGGAAAAGGACTGGAGGCAAGGAAGGGGCACAGGCCTGTGCAAGTATTGGAAGCCCCATCCCACCACATCCAAGCAGTGCAACTTTGGGCAGGGCGCTGCACCTCTCTGTGCAGCCCTAGCATGGAAGTGAACAAGTTAAGTGCCTGGCACACAGCAAAGTGAATCAGCCATGGCCAGAAGTGCCAAACCCACCGCCCTGGGAGATTGAGGTGGGTTCGGGATCCCACCGAGAGCGAGATCTGACTGGCGAGGGGGAACTGGCCCAAGGCCCAGCCGCCCCACCCTGCACCATCAGGTATGGCGCCGACCAGGCGGCGCGGCTTCAGCCCCAGGCCCTGCTGGACTGCCTCCAAAGAGCTGGCCACCCACCCGCCCCGCTCTCCTTGCCAGGGGATGGGTCTCTGCCGCTTTCACCCTCTTCAGTTCCCAATAGCCGACGCTGCCACCGACACCGTCATGGCCACCTCTGCCCAGGGCCCGCTGCTGACCTCTCCTGCTGTCTCCTCTGCAACCACTAACGCCAGCGCTGTGAGATCTCGCGGGACTTTGGTCCTCCCCTCAGTACTCCAGCCTGGAACTAGCTTGGCCCCTCCCCTTTACACCGCCCACCGCGCCTGAGGGTCAGTACTAGTCATTCTTGCAAACTTCTCTCCATATCCTCATCCCTGAATCCACTCCACCTACCCCATGACCCAAAAGGATTAAAACTCAGGTGCTAGGCAGCACCTCTGTCTCATGTGGCCCATCGGTGTTTTTGCGCATGCACCTGCCCAGGCCCTGAACGTGCGAGCCTCAGCCCCCATGGTAAAAATAGTAATCATAGCAGCTGAGAACTTTAACAACACCCCTTGGATCCTCACAACTTCCCTAAGAGGGTATTACCATCCTCCCTATTTCACAGAGGAAAAATTGGCGTGGCAAGATTAAGCAATGGGCTCCAAGTCATACAGCTGGGAAGTGGCAAGAGCCCACATTGGAATCTAGGCTCCTCTGGAGCCCAAACCAGTGCCCTCCATGACAACCCCCAGGCCCTGTCCCTACTTGCACCAAGGGCACTGCCTTTTAGCACCAGTCTTAACTCCCCACCTTATCCCTGGCCCCAATGTTCACCAAAGTAAACAGAGACACGCCTAGGAGGTCATCTGCTAAAATCCCCCATCTTGGGAAAATTTTTATCAATAAAATGTTTCAGCTTCATTGCATGAATTTTCTAAGGCCTCCCTGTGATATTTTTTGTGCAGGAACCAGAAAATGATGAGACTGTATTGAATTCTGTAGTCTCCTTGGATAACATTTTTCTGATACAAAGTATGATGGAATGGCATAGAGGAGATAGAATATACATGATGTTAGGGAGAAGACACATGGAATTTCTTTCCAGAGAAAATCGTAATAATTGTTTCTAAAGAAGAGGAGCTAAAATTTATTGAAGGTATATATTCTTTCAGTCCTGGAGATGAAGAAACTTGCATAAGTGTTCATAGTTAGTCAGAATTTGAACCTGAGTCTGAGTTTGATCCTGTTCCACAAGACAGTATAGTCTACTTCTTCTAGGTCAGGTTCTGTAAAATCATGAGTCAGGAAGTGAAATCTAATCAAAGGGGCAGCTACAAGGTGCCTAGCACAGCTCCAAGTGCTGTCCACTCACTAACACATTTAGTTTGATAATTCTGTATCAGTTAGGATAAGCAGCACTGGGCTGACAGCAGCAGGAGTTAAAACAAGGGAAAACTCCTGGCACATGGCACTCCAGGGAAGCAAGGGAGAAGCCATCCTTTGTTAATCTGGCCAAGCCTCCATGTGGTTTGGGGCATTTTTCTTTGAAGCTTAGCGTCAAGTTATTTTCTCCAGCCCTACCAATGATTCTTGGGATGCCTAACATCCTCTAGTGCACTAACCTTTCTACGTAAAGTAGCTAGTATTTCTACCCAAGAACACTGGCCTCTCATAAGCTATTAGAGCCCAGGATATTTTGGGGAAGTTTGCTAGAGACAATGGTAATAGAAATTTTATCTGCTTTAAGAGAGAGCCCCGGGAAGATGAGGTGGAACATGCCTGTATTCCCAGCTACTTGGAAGACTGAGCTAGGAGGATGGCAAGTTTAAAGCTAGCCTATGCAACTTAGTGAGACCATATCTCAATATAAATGCTTTCCAAAAGGTCTGGAGATGTAGCTTAGTAGTACATGCTAATGCAAGATCATGGTTCAATCCCCATACTGCAAATAAAGTTAGATAAATAGAGAGAGAGAGAGAGAGAGAGAGAGAGAGAGAGAGAGAGAGAGAGAGAATATGCAGGAAGCCTGTACATCTCCTTTACTTAGCTTATTCATGTGGTTAAACCAACTTCACTTGGCTTCTCTGTTTCTTACAGCCCAAACATTCAAACCGGGTCAGGCAGGAAGACAGCAATTGGTGGGGGATAGACATGCATCGTCCCTGCCACCTGGAGCCACCCAAATTTCTGTGCTATCTTCTAAAGTAGCCCTCTCCTCATCAGTCCTACTCAGGTAAGTGCTGTCTTGTTCTAAGCACTCAATTTGAGAAAGAACCTCTTTCCTTGGCCTCTCACATCTTTTGATTGCCTCTTTGATGGGTATAAATGGTTTTTTACTTGCCCAGCTCACGCATCTGGTAAGTGACAGGACTGAAGGTCTGGATACCATTAAGATTCCAGGCTTTTAACCACCAAGTTTAATGCCATATACCATCTAGCCTCATTAAAATTTTTTTTAAAAGGCAAAACAAAAAAATAGGGCCCTGAGCCTAACCAAAAAAACAAAAAAATCTCAAATTCCACTCCATATTTTCTATTTGGCTTTGAACTCACCTCGTAAGTATTGCTGTGAAATAATGTTGGTGGTGCCAATTTTGTAGAGTCTAGTAGTCATTTGCACTGCTTACCAATGACTTCTGGCTCTCCACCTTCTGGGCACCTGCAGGATTGACTTCCTTGTCACGTGACTAGTCCTGACCAAAGAATGTACATGGAAGGAGTTTGTGCCATTTCTGGGTGGAGCATTTAATGCTAGTGAGAGAGGAGCCTGAGATATGTCTTTCTGATAGGACAAACAATAATTCCCGTGATGGTGTTTTCTCCATTGAGAAAACTATCAACCAAACCAAACTATCATTGTTGCATAATGTGAGCAAAACACAGATCTTTTTTCATTTTAAGCCATTGAAATTTGGGGATTAATAACTATCATAGCCTGCTGTAGTCTATCCTGACTGATTCAGCTGGCCTCCTATAACCATAGTTCCACCAGTTGAGGATCAAAAACTTTCTTTAAAAAAACTGCTTTGAGGGCTGGGGCTATAGCTCAGTGGCAGAGTGTTTGCCTAGCATGTGTGAGGCACAGGGTTTGACCCTTACACTGCATAAAATAAACAAACAAAATAAAGGCATGCTGTTCATTGACAACTACAAAAATATTTTTAAAAAAACTGCATTTATGAGATGTGGTGATAGCTCAGTTGTAGAGCACTTGCCTAGCATATGTGAGGAACTGGGTTTGATTCTCAGTCTCACATTTAAAAAAAATAGATAAAACAAACAAATAAAATAAAGGTATTGTGTCTATATGTAAATAAAAATATTTTAAAAACTGCCTTTATACTGAATATGTATAGAAATTTCTTCTTGTCATTATTTCCTAAACAATACAGTATAACAACTATTTTCATATAATTTACATTGTACTATGTTTATAAGTAATTTAGAGGTGATTCAAAATATACCAAAAAATATGTATAGGTTATACAAATATCCACTTTGTATAAAGTGTAGAACATTCATGGATTTGGGAATCCAGGAGAGGTCCTGAAACCAGTCTCTCAAGGATACCAAGGGACAATTGTACATACAGTATAATTGTTTACTCATTGATTCAAACATTTTTCTGCCCAGCTGGTCAAGAGTAAAAGCTCAAGCCACATTCCTGAAGGTCCTAGTTTGATACATCTGGGATGGGGAACAGACCTGTGTAGCTGTCTGGTATGCCCAACCAATTCTAATGGTCTAGCAAGGTTGAGATTCCTGCATGGCTACATCTTGTGATGGTAGATTAAAATATGGTGTCTACCCTTGAGGGATACCTAGACTTGAAGGACAAGCCCAGAGCCAGAAAAATTACACTACTAACAGGGAAAATGACCTGAAATATGCAAAAGTAAGTAAGAATATATAAGCAATTGATGAAAAATAAAGTTTTACATGTAATAGAAAGTAGATTTGCTTCCTGGCAAATCCATTCATCAACTCTGTGACCACAAGACCAGGTACCCAAGCTGTCAGCTTAACATGGAGACTATTATCTGTCACTATGCTTTTCAGTTATGTAAAACAAAGCTTAGAAAAGCTCTAAAGATGTGGCCCAGATTCAAAACAGTTAGCACAAGTCTAAATTGGACTCCAGATCTAGGCTTTTATCTATCTAGGGCCCAAGGCCTTGGCTGATTCATTTATGGTTCCCGCTTCTCTTCCAGATTTCTTTCTTGTTTCCCCCTTTACCTTTAACCATGTATTCTGACCGCATTAAACTGCCTGTCACTGCAGGCCCATACCATGCCACTTACTGCACACTGCAGTGCTTTGGCTCCAGCTGTCCTGTCTGTCTGGCATGCCTTCCCTGAATCCTCACCACCTTGTTTCTGAACCCCAGCCAGGTTATTGAATACTTGGTTGGCTTGCCCCATCCTTGGTGCTATAACTGCCCCCAACAGCAATTCCTTTACTGGCTGACTGAGCATCTCCATCATTACGTTGCAGTTGGGTCTCAGTTTCCTTTCTCTGACTCATGTAACTAGCATTGGGGACACTGTGAACCAGCCATGACCCCGTGAATGCTTAACTCAGCTAAATCACATTTCTACAACCCACAAGACAGATCCTTTCAACAAGACCACACAGTGAAATATTTATGAAATGCCTTTGTTTTCTGGTAATTTTGTGACCACTGTACAATTCTCCTCATTTGTGAATCTCAGTTGTCAGAAGTAAAGTAGACTAATGGGAGTAACTGCCTCATGGTTGTGAGAATTTATTAAGATGTAAACTTGAGTGCCTTGCCTGGTTCATAAGGGAGACATGAACTAAATCCCAACCACCTTGGTTGTTATGAGTATCTTCTTATTACAACACTGCTATGATCTCTACTCAGCATACTCCCATAGATGTCATCATTAATATTATCACTCATACTTCCAACCATGTCTAAGTGACTGTGCTAAACATTCCTTCCTAGAATGCATAGTATTCTCAGAATCCTCAAAATGTATTCTTCACAGTCTTGTAATGTTTGGGTGTCCCAATCATAAATTATCTCCCTGGTACCTCCAGGAATATGTCCAGTGCATCCTTGGGAAGTCTGTGGCTTCCAGACAGTTCCATTCAGGCTTTCTGGATATGGCTAAGAAAACATAGGTTCTCTTTAGCCTCCCACTTTCACTGACATTCTTCTCACTATGGGTGTTTCCAAATCATTTATGGTCAGCCCAGGCCACTGTGGAGGTGGCCCCTATTTCTTCCTATGGGAGGATCAAGATGGCAGTCAAACAGGCCTGTAGGCTTCTGGAATCATTGATAACGCTAAAAGTAATAATACCTGCACAAAGCTTATTTTTTTCTTACTAGAAGAAACTCTAATAATGGGGATTTTAGTTGGGAATAATAATGCCCTCAGAGTGATCTAATCTTGTCCCCCTTTCCTCCTCATCTTTCACATATCTGAAGCACAGTAGGCAAAATTGGGGTTTTGGTGAGCATTTCCAGTTGAGATTGCCTGTTGAATGAGTCTGGGCTATTATAAAAGGACAAGAAAACAGATCCTTTTGTTAGACCAGGACGCAAAAAAAGACCACTGACTCCAATTAAAATCAAATTAAAGCAAGCTTATTATTTCGACCGACTGGACTGCCTTTTTCTCCCAAAACGGTGGGAACAAGACAGCAGCTTCAGCTTTCCTACAGCCCAGCTTTATAGCCCAGAAAGTTACACAAAAGGGGGGGTTACAGATAACAGAACTCTGACAAGCAGTTTACATTTTTTGCTGGCCCCAACATCAGAATTTATGAGGACTATTAGAGCCTCAGAGAGGGTCGTTGTCTGGCCAGGGAAGGCCAATATTTATGAGGTGTCACTAAAGTTTCAGAGAGGGCTGCTATCTGGTCAAAGAGCCAGGCATGGGTGAGTTCAAGGTACGGGCAGGCATTTCAAGAAGGTTCAGAATTTGCAGTAATTTATAGTAAAGCTGAAATTAGCTTTTCATGACTTTGTGGCAAGATGGCTCCCAATTTAATAAAAGATGAGGTTGGGTTTATCATTTTCCTTTTTTCTTATGTGTCTCTTTCAAATCTTTGATAGGGTAGGGGAAGAGCACTGAGGGAATTTTAATCCCTCAGGTAACAGTCTCCAAATTTTTAGAACTCACCCAAAACCGGTCTCCCTGATTTTACCTGATTTAATTAATTACTTATATTGATAATCTATTTATTTTTGGCTCCATTGTTGTAAGAAGAGAGGCGTCACTCATTTTGGCTTCTTCTGAGCTGAGAGAGGGTGATGTGAGGGGGCACGGCGTGAGGGACATGAGTTGCCTTTTAGAAGTCAGTTCGGTTTGAAGTCTGGTTGGGGAAGAACAGGTTGTAAAGTCATCTGGGGATGGGTGCTTCTATGAGAGAAACAAAAACCATGAGTACTGAGTAAATGTTGCAGCAGCTGGAACGTGTCACTGTATAGAAGTTTCCTCACCAGGCTTTAACAGTTATCAGGACTGTAAGCATAACATTTAACTTTTAGTGTTACAGATGTCCTTCTCCATAAAATACAGTTTAATAATTTAATGTCATCTGATCTTGCAAAATTTTTTTACTAGTATGAGCTCTGTGTCTAATAGAGAAACCTTTAATTCTGTTACTCAGGGCTGGATAATCATACTAGCAAACATGAAGCCTACCTGTGTAGGTTAGGAATAACTGTAGGCCTTAAACTAAAAACTTCTGTCTCTGGCAGCTCCTCTTGATAGTCTTTTTTTATAGTTATCAGGCATTTCTGTCTGAGAATCCTTCTTTGTAGCCTCCAGTCTTACTTATTTTGGGAGGCTAACATAAAGTGTATACCTTAAATAATAATAATAATAATAATTATCATCATTATTATTATTTAAAATGCCCAGGAATGGCTGTATTTTGGTTTTAACTGTCTTTGCTAAATGTTTAAGATGAAGCAGTCAAACTGACTTTTCTTTCTATCTATTGTTAACAGTCAGCTGAGCTTTTATGGGAGTCATTCCTCGAAAAACTTCTCAGTTCTGCTAGTGCCATTTGCGCTAGGATGGGTCTAGGTCTTGCTTGAGCATGTGGCTTCCCTCGGAAGCACCAGGGATGTCTCCCTTCTCTGATGACTCTCCTCTTCATAGCAAATGCACTGATTGGCTTTCTGTTCTCCAGTGGTCTCATTAGTCTCCCTGATCGGGAGGTTTTGTGGCCCAGAGTTGCAAAGCTCTTTAGAGAAGTCCCCTGTTCCCTGGATTCAGACTGACTCAGAGGGCAAGAGCCGAATATTGGTTTTTCTGGCCCTTTTAATTTAACTTTAATTTTAAAACTTAATCTTAAACATCCAGCAAATAAATTTTAACAGCCTTATATTAAGAGTACTGGGCTTTAATGTCTATAACTTTATAATTATATATCTTTTTATTAGTTGGGATCTGTATTATCCTATCTGTCTTATAGGTGATGGCTTATTATCTCAAACTAACCCATGTTGTGTTCTTAAAGCAACACTTCTGTAAAACACTAACAGGGAATCTTTAGATCACTTATAAGGAAATTACAAAATATAATTAAAAAGAGTAAAAAACACTTAGTTCGTGTAACAGCTACCCTGAATTTTTGGCTGAGTTATACATTATATCCCCTGTTTGAGATCCTAGTAATCTTGACAGAAAAAAAAAAAAAAAACAAAAAAAACAAACTTTTGAACATAACTTTAAATGAACTAAAATCTGGCCTACTGTTGTTTTCATAGTCATTCTCACATGTAGTAAGATGGGACACAGAGCCTCATCTCAGGTAAGGCAGGGCTCTTTATAAATCTTAAGTGTTTTAGTTCTAAAGCTGATCTTTGTATTTTTAAATATAATTTTACAAAGTTTACATAAATTGTTTGAGGTCACATGAACATTAGCTAACAACATATGATATCACATTTAAAACATAAATTAAAGAAAGGCTGAAAGTTTTTAACCTTTACATAGATTAGGCTCTCATTAACTTAAAAATACATTTAAATTGTTCCCCAATGTAAGAAGTAACAAAACTTTACATATCTTATTGATAACAGGTAAATAAATCCCCAATATATTTTTTTACCATACAACTTCCGAACACCAGCTTGATATAATGCTCTTTCAAAGTTTCTACCTTACAGACTTGTATACCTGGAAGATATGAGCACATTAATAGCATAACAATTACATTGATGTTTCTACATTAACCAAGTTTAGCTTTTAAAGAAATGGCAGTTGACAGGAGAGTTTCAGGAGAGTTTGAAATAAAAAAAGGACAGAGAGTTTGAAGTAAACATGTTGTGATGAAGAAAGGTGCCTAAGCTAGAAAATGTGTGAAATAGATAAGGATACAAGGTAAACATGTTTTGAGGTATTTTAGCACAAAACAAGTGTGATTGTCTAAGATAAGCAAAGATGTAAGCAAGGTGTGATGTAATAGAGACGATCGGTTAAGATAGGATAAGAAATAGAAGTTATGGAATAAACATGTTTTTGGTTTGAAGTGTTGTAAACAACTATACTATTTAAAGGCCAGGAAAGCTGAGCTCTTTGGCCAGTTCAGACCCACTATGTGTGGGTCAACATCTAGCGAACTGTGTCCCGCCAGCCTCTGTTCCTGTGCCTCGTGTGATGTGATGCCCTTGGAGTGAATAAACCGAGCATTCGAAAAGGCATCTCGCGTGTGGCGGCTTCTTCCTTCAAGACATGGATTGTCGGCCAGGAGAGGTTACCTGGGGCAGGGGCGACCGTGACTTCAGGACCACCCGGAAGCGCGTGTGAGCAGTACAGTGCTCTAAAATAACAGTTCTTATTTAACCAGTTGTTTAATTTTTATGGTTGCTTGCTCTAGAAAAAAGTAAAACTTAATAAACACAATGTTATGGGTAAACTTATGTTTTAAGAAATTTTTGTCTCTTTAACACATGACTGATTTTTACAATCTTATACAGATTTTAGTACAAACTTATACAGACCTTAGTAAATCAATCAGATATCTAACAAAAGTACTCATGAATGAGTAATCCCATATCAAATTTACTTTACTTATTTATCAAAATATTAGACAAATGTATTGAACAGTGTAAACCATTTTTTGTTGAAGGAAAAGTCCTAGAACCAAGGCATATTAGACATTTTATAGACATTAATATTTTATGAGTTTTTTGAACACCTAGAAAAACTTGTAAGCTTAAATTTAAAGACATTTATTTTTATCTGTTTAAAATATTGAACCATTTAAATCACATGAATTAAAGATCTTTGGATCCATTTTTTTAATTTGTTTTTATGAGCGCTCCTTATATATGTTAATTTGTATATCATATATATGATATACGGAAATATGTATATATAGACATACAACACATAACAAAAGTGTGCACACATAACAATAGTAAAGGCCTTAGTAGCTTTTCGCAGGTGAAATCTCCATTGCAATGTTTCAAAAACTCCACAGTTGGTCAAAGATAGGACTGATCAAAAAAACATTAACCTAGGTCTGTAGGGTCAAAATCATGAGCTCAAAAAAATACAAAATCTAAAGAAAAAAAACAAGAGTCCTAGTAAAAATGACTGGCCAGTAATTAGTAAATACCATACAATTTACTTTTTTTTTCCTTAGGTCTCAGATCAGTCTCCTACTGAGCTTGCAGGCTTCTTTCATTTGCATTTCAAATAAGTCCTGGCTGAGGTCTGAAAGGAGCAGGGAAAAACTGCTATTCTGAGCAGACCCCTCAGGCCTAAGGCATTTTAACTATAAGTCATAATTTTCAGGTTCGAATGTTGAAAATTATGATACAAGTTTAAGATACAATTCACAAAATTTTATATCTTTACAACTTGTTTTGTCAACAGATACCATACTATGATTTACTATCCTTGTCCAAATTAATGCACTGGTACACACAGTAACATTTTCCCAGGCTACCCAATTCAAAATTGGTGAAAAAAAAAAAAAAGACTGAATGATTGGGAAGTTACTTGCCAACTTGGAAGTAGAGTTCTTTAGTTTTCCATCCTAAGTATTTAAGTTCTCTGGCATGAATTATCTGAAATCATAAACTAAACAATTACCTAAACCCAACTTTTAACTGCAAAATTGTGCAATGCATCAAAAACCTATTCAGATACCAGATTTTTACAATAAAACATCATCTTTTAGACACACATTCAGCCAAGATCATTCCCAAAAAACAATTTATAATATCAACACACTATTGCACATGTCTTAAAGGGTCAGAAACAAAGACACAGGACAGACAGAGAGGAGCTCCAGACTATGGCTGACAGACAGAAACCTTTAAAACAGAGCAGATAAGAGAAAAATCTCCTACACCAGTGGCACCATAGATGTCCCCACAAGGGGACCAGATGTTTTCACAGAGGGGCAACCTGAAATATAAAATCAAGGGTCTCTATGGCGACTTTACTGCATTAAGAGTCTTCTTTTTCTTTTTCTCTTTTAAAGAAGATAGAGGTGGCATAATCCTTACAGTGCAGGGAAAGAAGGAGGGAATCCCCGAAGCAACAGGGCTTCGGCAGCTGCTGGGAGTCCCTCAGTCCCTCCTATTACTTACAGGATTCCACCCCAAGCACACTCCATCTCCTAACATTTCAGTAGTCAGCTCTCAAAAAGTTCGGGGGGGGGGGGAGGGGATGGTATCAAAATTTGTAACTGAAAGTTTGGTTCCTGACCTTAGAGCCAATTAATGCCAATTTAATAATGAGAACAGGGTTTTGAGAAAAAGAAAAAGAGAGTTTTATTGCTTTGCTAACAAAGGAGAAACACCAGGGACTCTGCCCAAAGGTTGTGACTCTCTTGATCTGGAGGGACAAGGGGTTTTAAAGGAGTCTCATTTGTTAACCTGGAAGATACTCAGTTCTTAGGTCCCCAGCAGGCATTGCCCTCTGCACTGGAGGTGCTTCAAGCAGCCAGCTAGGGGCTTCTCTCCTCCTGCTTAACAAAGGGAGATAAAGTTCATCGCAGTTCCTTAAAACACAGTCCAAAGGGATGTCAGGCTTCCTTGCTTTATTACCCATATTTACGTCCAATATCTTTAAGTTTTCACCACAGAAATCACACAACAAAACGCACAAAAACAAACAAAAACAAACAAACAAACAAAAATATAGAACACAGAACAAAAACAAGAAAACAGAAACCCGATGCTGAAACAGAAAAACAGAGGAGCAATGCAACGTCTTGCCAAAGCTCCAGGGTAGGAGTGCGTGCGTGCCCGTCAGCACCTCTCTACCCTTCCAGAGGAATTCCTTACAGAACAGAACAAAAGACAGAACGATTTTTCCTACTGTCCGGACAGGAGTATATGTGAGCCTCGCCAGGCCACCTCTCTGTCATCTGAAGAGATCTCCCTTAACCGGATATCAGATGTTATAAAGGCGCCACTTACCTATGGAGGCCTCCTCCACCAGGTGCTTGCTAATAGTTTTAGTGCGGCAGTTCACTGCAGGGTTCCGGGGACTGAAGGCTCACCCGAGGCCTTGGAACGTCTCAAGTTGCACACCCCCTAGAGTGGCTCTCCAGCCTGGAGCCCTGGAGCTAAGGCCTGCTTCAGAATTTCCAGCAGTCTGGTCTTGTGATCTGGTCAGGCAGGGTCATCTCGCTGGGGAACTCCAAATTGTTAGACCAGGACGCAAGAAAAGACCACTGACTCCAATTAAAATCAAATTAAAGCAAGCTTATTATTTCAACCGGCCAGACAGCCTTTTTCTCCCAAAACCGTGGGAACAAGACAGCAGCCCCAGCTTTCCTACAGCCCAGCTTTATAGCCCAGAAACTTACACAAAAGGGGGGGGGGGTTACAGATAACAGAACTCTGACAAGCAGTTTACATTTTTTGCTGGCCCCAACATCAGAATTTATGAGGACCATTAGAGCCTCAGAGAGGGTCGTTGTCTGGCCAGGGAAGGCCAATATTTATGAGGTGTCACTAAAGTTTCAGAGAGGGCTGCTATCTAGTCAGAGAGCCAGGCATGGGTGAGTTCAAAGCACGGGCAGGCATTTCAAGCAGGTTCAGAATTTGCAGTAATTTCTAGTAAAGCCGAAATTAGCTTTTCATGGCTTTGTGGCAAGATGGCTCCCAATTTAATAAAATATCAGGTTGGGTTTATCACTTTCCCCACAACCCAAATGTCATCAGAACAGGAAACCTTTGAGGGAAAACAAAGCTTAAGCTACAGAATAAAGAAAAAATGGAATCTTGACTTTTCTGATTGAAAATATTCTGAAAACCCAAGCTTTGAGTGGTGTTTGCTGAGACCCCACACTGAGATGAACACCCAGAGGGCATGTGGAAAATAAAGGAGAGCCTCTTTTGTAGGAAGAAAAGAAAACAGCAGGTATGTTGGCATTGTTGCTTTGAAAAGAGACCAGAAATCAATGAAGAGATAAAGAGGGGGCCCAAGAGGCAAGTTGCCTCCAGGAAGGCCAATGACCAAAGTGAGAAGGCCTCAGATTGGGAATTTTTCCCAGAGGGATGAAGTGAGAAAAAGCTTTTTTTTTTTTTTCTTTTTCAGAACCATGTTGACACACAATGGCTTAAATAAAAGTTCATTCCCATCTCATCTGACTCATTTTGCTGGAACAATGAGCTTACATTCCACAGCCTGGGCTGACCCTCCTGTACCCCACTACTGATAAAGCATAAAGGGTGTGATTAGTACTTCTTGCCTGAATAAGGACCATGAAATCAGCTGGCTTCTCTTTTGTGTAGCTTCTGACAGCAATATATAGCAACCTATCTTGTATTCTTGTGTCAGCCATTTTTAGGGGAGAAAAAAGTTGGGGAGGCATAATCGAGGAACATTTTTCACAATTTAGCAATATGTAAGCAACAGCCTTTCAATGTAAAAAAGAAAAGGAAGAACGAATTCCACAGTTACAAGTAAGGAAAGAGGACATTAGATGGGTGCAGTAGTGCAGGCCTGTGATTCCAACTACTCAGGAAGCTGAGGCAGCAGGATTGAAAGTTTGAGACCAATCTAAGCAATTTAGTGAGACCCTGTCCCAAAATAAAATAAAAAAGGCTAGAGAGGTAGCCCAGTGGTAGAATGTCCGCGAGTTCAATCCGAGTACAAAAAAAAAAAAAAAAAAAATGACATTAGGATAAATACTGTGGTAAAGAATTGAAATTAGTAGTATCATTATAAACTAAAGCTTTATAATGAAAGGAAAAAGAAAACAAAGAAAAAGAGATGTATGTGTATGCATGCATTTATAGACAAAACATAGTTCCAAATTCTGAACACTAAGAGGACTTAGAACTCTTGTTCCAAAGAAATGAGCAGGACAGATCTCCACCCAGATCTGGATTCTAAATACTATTCTCCAATAATAGAGACTTGAAGAAATTGTTGCTCCCAGAAATGGAGCAGAAAAAATGTATAATAACCCTGGAACACCTTGTGGTGGCAGAAAATAGAGAGATACTTAATAAGGAATAGGGGCTTAATTTTTTTTTTAAAAAATGGTACATTATAATTACATACATCAGGAGGATTCCTTGTGACATATATGTAATGATTGCAGCATAAATTGGTTAATTTGATAGGGACTTATTGAAAAAATACAGGAACCAATATGAAAGAGTTTCCAACAGCCAAAGTTGGAACATTTTGAGCAACTAAATATAGTATTGGACTATAAGTCATAGAATTAAATAGGTAACCATAAGTCCATATGAATAGAAAAAAAATAAGAAAGAAAAGAATAGAGAAAGAGAAAGTTGTTTCCTTAAAGAAATTACAGTTTATAAATAAAGGAAAAATAAGTGAAATAAAAATAAAATAACCTTTAGGAAACTATAATAATAAGTGTTATGGGTAAGATCTATGAATGGATGCCAAAAATGTTAGTGAGCAAAAACATTTTTTTTTTCCTCTAGTATGGGAATTTAATCTAGGGCCTCATGCATGACACACCAGTATTCTACCACTGAGCCACATCCCCTAAATAAGTAAAACTTGAGAGAGAAATAAGATATTTTCAAGGTATCTTTCCCAAGATATTTATTAATAACAAAGGCAGAAATAGTAAGTTTATAATAAGAAATCCAAGAAGCATCACAAGATTGAAATTAATATCACTCCTAACCAGTCATGTTGATGTATCCCCCTTCCCACCAAATAATCCCATAAGGACCTTTCACCTCTGTGGCATCTCCCGGCCAAATCATAAGTAAACACCAAACCCAAGAGGAGAGACCTTGTGCAAAACATCTGAGCAGCATCTTTTAAAAGGATAATGGTCATAAAAGACTAGAGAGACTGAGGCACTGCCAGACTTGAAGAGACTAAGGAGTCATTATGACTAAATGCAACACAAGATCCCAGACAAAAACAAGACCTTAAATGAAAATTGGTGAAATTCAAATAAAGTCTATAGATTAGTGGATAGTTTTATACCCAGGTTTTTGTCTTTGTTTTTATAGTTATACTATAATTATTTATTTATGTATTTGTATTGGGGATGAAGCCAGGGGTGCTTGGCCACTGAGAGAAAACCCTATCCCTTATTATTTTATTTATTTATTTATTAGAGACAAGGTCTTGCTAAGTTGCTTAGGGCCTTGCTTACTTTCTGAGGCTAGCCTCAAGCTTGATATCCACCTGCCTTACCCCCCTGAGTTTCTGGGATTACAGGAATTCACCCTTGTGCCCAGCCTAGTTAATCTTTTTAAGAGTTAATATTAGAGGAAACTGGGTGAAGGGACTGCAGGAATATTTTGTGATTTTGTAGAGGGAGAAAAATACTTTAAACAACACCAATACAAAACCCTTGGTAAATAATAATAGAATCAAGAGGTGAGCTCCACACCAGCATTTTAGGTTAGGTCTGTGTGAGGGCATGTGACATAGTTCACATCAGTTGACAAGTTAATCTCTCTCCTGCTCTTTTTCCTTGGCAAAACCTGATGTGAGGGCAGAAGACCAAATCAGAGAGTGTTTCTCAGCATAGCTAGATCATCAGAAGAGAGAGGTGCAAAGAGAAGTCCAGAGCACACTTTGAAATTAGGGAGTTGAAAAGAAACAAATTGTTCTGATAAGGGAAACAGTGGAGGAGAATATTGGGGAAGGGCAGGGAATATAAAAGTTGGAAAGGGACAGCAGTTAAGGGAGCTTTGAAGGAAGATTCCTAGCATTCACAACTTATACAAGTTGTTTGCATTAAAAACTCCTTCCAAATCCCCAAACCTTTGTAAAGTCTGCTGCACATACAAGCTTGGTGTCTGTGTCCATGGGTCTCTGTGTCTATTAATTTGTATGTGTGTGTGTATGTCTAACTATTTCAGTGTCTATAAGTATGTATGTCTATATTTTTATGTGGTTTTTTTTTTTTTGGTTCTGTGAGGCAGTCCATATCTGTGTGTGTACATTATTTCTATGTGTTTGAGTTCATCCATAAGAGTGCATCTCTGTGTGTATATTTTTGAGCCTGTATGTCTTCTTTTTGTGTGTATGTGTGTGTATTGGAAATCCCAGGAAAGGACTGATTTCTTGTGACAATGGATTTACATACAAAGTCACAGGACTCAGATGACCAACAAGACATCAGCCAAGAAAGAAGGAAATTGAGCCCTAAGTATCATAAGAATGTAAGGTCTTAGGAATTCAATGAGTTTTTTGCAGAGGCATTGGAATTTCCCTCAGGCACTTGGAATGCTGGTGGGGGTGGAGTTTCATGTCAGTAATAGCTAGAGACTTCAGAGGGCATGATGACCCTACTACAAGTCAGCTTACTTTGTATTATCTCCATTTTGCAGGTGGGGAAACTGAGTCTCACAACAGCACTTTGATGAGACTGAAGAGAAACAGCCAGCTGATGAGCCAGCAGAGGCCTCTGGGTGAATTGAACACAGTGAACTGCAGTGAGGAAAATCAGCATCCTATCTATTTTCTTTCAGTCTTTCTGATAATAAAGTCTCTTGGGCATAGTCCATCTGCAACACCTCTCTCTTACTGCTAGTGTTTCTTTATTATCAGTCAACACATGCTAGGAGCATCACAATCTCAGGATACAACCAAACATATTCTTCCATGAATGTGCAAAATGACAGCTCTGCAGACATGTGATGTCACAATCATAGCACACCCTGCCCCACCCCTCCTAAAAAAGAACAAGTCTGGTTGGATTCTTAGATAACTTGGCTATCTTATCTACATAAACTTAATGACAGGGCAGATACTATTTTTTTCCATTTAGGAGACATTTTAATTTTGATAATAATTTGGGGAATAAAACATGAATCATTCAATTCACTAAAAACCATTTAACATCTGAAGGCCTCCTGAGCTCTTAAAAAAACTTTAAAATAAATTTTATGTATTTTTTAGTTGTAGATGGACACAATACCTTTTTTTTAATTTAATTTTTATGTGGTGCTTAGGATCGAACTCAGTACCTCACACATGCTAAGCAAGTGCTCTACCAGTTCTCCAAAAATTTTTTTTGAGATTTGTGCCATGAGAAGTAAATTCAAAATAGTTTCTGTTTGTTTGTGTAATTTTTTTTATTTTAGAAATATTCAAGGCTATGAGTTACAAGAACAGCAAAATAATCTTTTATACACTAGATTTGACAGCTATTATTCCTGACCAATTTACCTTGTAAGCTTTTGTGTGTGCATGCCTCTCTTTCTGTACGTATTTATATGTGTATAGGTATATGTTTATGCACATGCATATTACACACACACACTATTTTAAAGCATTGAGATTCCAATGTTAGATCTTTAGTTCTAAATATTTCAAGTATTTCCTAAGACCAGGGACATTCATTTGTATAACCACAATATGGTTACCAAATTCAGGAATGAAATGTGGACACCATGATATAATCCAACATACAATCTATAGTCAAAGTCTTCTGGTTGTCCCAATGAAGTAATTTTCAATAATTTTATTTTTTTTCTGATGCACAACCAATTAGGAATCAGATTACACATATTTTTCATTTAATCTGGAATAGTTCCTCAGTCTTTCTTAATCCTTAGGACCTTGATCACAGTCTATTTTTAACAAAGAGAAAGCAAGCTTCAGGTTTGGAGTCTTGAGCTCATCACAATATCCAGCTAGAATGCCATAGATTTTAGTTTTCTGAGTATGTATCTTTCAATTATCATCTATTTATAGAAAGTGACATGAGTTTCTACTTTTGGGGAGTAATTTATGGTGTTTTCTAAAACTCCACTTTAAAAGTAAAATATTTAAAGGAAAAAACTAGAGAAATAAAAAAGCAGGCATGTAAATAAACCACATTTTCTCAGCCTCAACACTATTAGCACTTGAGGCCACAGAATTCTGTGTAATGGAGTGTCCTTCATATTGTAGACTGTTCTTCAGTGTCCCTGGCCAATACCTACTAGAGGCCAGTAGCATTCCCCCACTCTCTCTCTAGTTATGACAGCCAAATATGCATGCAGATATTACCAAATTTCGCCTTGGAGGCAAACTTACCCAGCTGAGAGCCACTGACCTAGCCAAAAGATGTGAGTGGAGGGTGAGTTGATGCAGGAGCTCACAGGTCTTTGAGAAAAGTACTCGCTTCTTTCCAGTTCAGTTCAAGCCATGTTGATCAATCATTGGCCAAATGTCTTGCCCTGTGCAAAGACCTGGAGAGACAGACAAGAAGGAAATAAAGAATAGGGGCTTAATTTAGAGCTGCCCAGTTTTAAGCAGCAGGCAGGGGGGTGTGAAAGAGGAAGAAAAAATTAACCAAGAGGAAGGAGCTGTGAAAAACTATAACATAACCTGGAATTAGATCTTCTTATTAAGCCTCCTCACTTTCAAAAGAGCTCTTCTGCCCAAGTAATTGTTTTTAAAACATGAATCAGATCATGTCAGTCCTCTGATGAAAAGCTTTCACCTTCCCACTACACTTAGAACCAAATAACTTTCAACTTCTTGTGGGACCTGCACCATCTAGCTCCTTTCTCCCTTTTGGCCTTAATTTTGTTTGCTCTCTTTCGGTCTTGAGCTGAAACTACCCTGGGCCTCTGTCTCCTGAGATCTTCCCATGATCATTTTCAAACAAAGATCTTTGTATTGTGATGTTCTCCATGTGGAAAAGTGTCCCAAGTATTTTCAGGGCTGGCTCCTGGTCACAGAGGTTCAAATGTCACTTTCCCTGACTACCTTTTGCACTGAATCCCTCTAACCAATTACCCCATGTAAATTTCTTCCATGGTATTTTCTTTATCAGAAATTGTTGGTAGTGGACATGACTTCCAATGTAACTGCTCTTCTTTTTTGTGGCCAGCTGGGCAGAGGTGGCCCATGAGAGATGCAGAAATCTGCTTGCCCTACCTGATATACACACTGTCTTCACCTCTTTACCTCCTGCTGAAGTACAGGAATGAGGACAGGAGGGGAGGTATTTGAACACTGCAGGACCCCAGGGAGGATGCAAATGTTAGAGCCACCTATCCAATACCAGCATCCTCCTATCTTCTGCTCCAGGGAGAAAAATCAAAGGCCTAGGGTGTGAGCCATGATAATCAGGTTATCTTCTACTTGCCTCCAAAAGCATGCCTAACTAAAATACTATTTGAAATTACTGTGAATTTTGTTGCTTGCTTTAATATGTGTGTATGCATTTAATAAATATGTGTATATAAATTTTAATTGGCACATAATTGTCCATGTTTATGGGGTCTAGTGTGACATTATGATACATGTGTACAATGCATGGTGATCAGGTCAGGGCAATTGGCATAGCCATCACCTCAAACATTTATTATTTCTTTCTACTGGGAGCATTACAAGTCCTCCCTAGTGGCTATTTTGAAATATGCAATTGAATGTGGTAAAGCATAGTTACCCCACCATGTCCTGAAATTTTAGATGTGATTGTTGCTGTCCTGCAAGCCTGTACCCATTAACCATCTTCTCCCATTTCTTGCCCCCAGTTGTTTGGCTTTTGTTCATATCCCACCCTTAGGCAGGATGAGAAAGACCTGTCTTACTTATTCACTGCTATCTTTGGCCCCTGAGCGCAGAGTTAACTCAGGATAGAGTTCCACAGCTACTGACATACATGTTCTCTAATTCATCTCATGTATAAAATAAGAATCATCACAGCACCTTGAAATATTTTGAGAACTGAATGAGCAAATCTGCATATAGCACTTAGTGCAACATGTGGCACCCTGTCTTTGCTCAAAGAATTGCTAGTATTTGTTGACTTAATGAACTAATTAATGTATGGAGAAAGGGTTCTTTCGCTGCTTGCTTTTTCAGCCCCATGTCCTTTGGCTCCCTCTTTCTCTTCAAATCAAAGTTGTTTTACTTGGTGCTGACAAGTCAGGCTATTGATTAAGAAACCTGACCACACAGTGAGAAGAAATTCACACGTCTTACTTTTAGCTGCTGGATCAGCACTTGCTGGAGGTTGAGAAGGGACAAGCATTGCAAATAGAAGGACAGGGTCCATAAAGCCCAGGCCAGAAAGTGCTGGAAATGAAATTTAATATGCTGTTTTGCTTTTGCACACCATGGGATGGGTAGAACCCAGCTAATAAGTGCCTGAAAAAAATCACTTGGATGTCAAGTGAAGGTTATAGGGACAGAGATTCAAAAATGTAGTGAAGGAGGCTGAAACCCATCTGAACCTAAGAGATATACTTATTAATTAACTCAACAGAATATTAAGCACCTACTCTGTGTGATGTAGACAGGGATCTGGCAGAGAAACAATAAGGGGATTCCCACAGGGATTCCCACGGACTCCACTGACTTTCTTTCATAATATCCTTGCCACCAAGTAGACACTAATTCAAAATTTTAGATCCCATTTGGCTTAGTTCATGATCAGTATTACTGCCACTAGCTAATAGTTCCAGTACTTACTCTGTACTAGGCACTCTGCTGAGGCAACTTTACCAACTGTGGTCAGGGACACTTGCTAGAAACCTAATCTACATATATTTCCTTCTTCCTTACTAGAACTAAAACTCACTTTTATTCAGGGTGGCACCAAAAGAACACATATTCCTCCAAAACTGACACTCAAACTTTGTCACTAGCATCTAAACCCATGTGTGAGTGGGACTTAGACATGTTATTTCACCCCAGGAGTCAGTTAGGTGAGGGTTAATGTTATTCTTATTTTATAGCCAAGCATACTGAGGTTTAGAGTTTAAATGAAATGTCATATGTCATAGAGCTTCCTGCTGGTGAAGGTCAGATGTGAATCCAAGCCATCTGTTCTTCTGGTCTATTCTTATTTGAACAGATAGCATATATATGCACAATGCCATTTAGTCCTCTCAAGAACTTCGATGGGCAGGGTAACTGGTAAAATTTTCTGATACCTGCCACGATATGTTCTCTGATTATCTGACATCTTCTCTTGGGGTCACCTCTCTGGCAGCTTCAAAGGCTAGCCCCTCTCCAGCCCAGTGGAGCCTGGAGTATGAAAGAAGAAGGAGACACAGGTGGGGAAGTGGTCAGATTTTAGATGTTCATCTAGGCAGAACTTCTAGCAGAAGATTGCAGATAGAGGGCATGGAAAAGTCAGAAGCAGAGAAGATTTGGCATCATTTCCTATGTGAAATTCTGACTAGGGACAATGTCAAAATATAATCAGCATACAGTGTGATTAGGTAGAATGAGAGTTTGCAGTTTGCATCCAAAAATTTCTTGAAAGTTCCATGTGTCCTGAAGAGAGACACAGAAATAAACTGATTGTGGTAGTGAGACTAACAGGAGTTGCTGTGGGAGGGGTGAAGTGGCTCTGAGACCGAAAGTTACAAGGTGAGCAGAGATGACCAAGGGAAAATGGGTGGAGCAACAAGTTTTCTAGCAGAAAATTAGCACCAGAAAGGTAGGGCTGGTCAACTGGGAGGTGCCAGGAGTGGACTGGGTGGACCATCATTGTCCAGAAGTCCAGCAGCTGTAGGACCTGCAACTGTAGCCTGCTAAACCAGTGACAAAGGGCAAGGAGGTCACTGTCCCAGAGACTGGCAAGGGCTTACAGAGCAGTAGCTTGAGGCATTGGATTCCCTTCCACAGCCCCACACCATCTTGGTGAAACTAGAATATAGGAAGGAATTCTGAAACAATGGAGTCTTTTGGTGAAAAGACCTCTTGAACCAAGGAAATATGGGTCACGAAGTAACCATTTCCATTCAAGTTCTAGTTTCTCTCATCAGAGGGTTTAGTCTGGGAGGAATACTGGGGGAGTCACAGACCTCCAGAAGTAGCTTAGTTCCACACAGTCTAGCTGTGGGGAGAGCGTGCTTATGATGGGTCTTGCTGTTGCAGATACTGCCTTCCTCCAGGTCTCCCAGACAAACAAAGTGGAAGGCACCATGGAAATACACAACTGTCTCTGGGCCTCAGTATTTTCATTTTTCCAATGGGAACCAAGGTCACCTCCCAGTGTTAACAGGACTGATGAGGGGCAGAGACATGGAGCAGGTTGGCAAAGTCACAGGATAGAGAGTGAACCTCCATGTTCATTTTTCTTCCATCCTTTTGGTTTTCTATGGACACTGTCAAAGTTGTGCCTGGAGCCAGCTGGGACCAGGGAGGGGAGTCAGTGGCTGCAAAAGGATTGATAAGCTTCATTTTAATGCTCAAGTTGTATCATATCACCAGGAGGTTTTCATTGATACTCAGTTAACTGATTGAATGAATGAATGAATAATTATGGGAGTCATAGACATCAATGATGTCCAGCGAGGCTCTGATGTGCTTTTGGTGGGATTGCCTAAGTAGCAAAGGCAGTCATTTTTCAACCTCAGTTTGAATATCACCTTCTGCGAGAGGACTCCCCTGATACCCTCGTCAGGTATAAGTGCCCACTTTGCACTCTTCTCTACCCTTCCCTCATATACTAGATGGTTCATTGTGGTTTTCACTTGACCTTGAGTTCTTAGAGACAAGGTTACATCTCATTTAATCTTCCTGCATCCCTAGCACAGAGTCTAGACCAACGAAATAACAAGAACATTTTATTAAGTGTTTTCCAGGTACCAGGCATTGTTCTAAGTGCTTTAGCTACCAATATGCTTGACTACCTGAATATCAGGTTCCAGGGTGACATTATCATGCCATTGTGCAGGTAAGAACACTGAGGCTCAGAGGAGATAAGAAGCCTGATATTTCTTCCTGCTTTCTGCATCCTTCTCTATCAGACAGCCTAATTCTTGAGGTTTGAGAACAGTATGAAAATCCTAGTGATGGGACAGTTTTTCTATCTGACTGGGTAGGTGTATAGAAAGAGAGAACAATGAAGAGACAGCACATGTTAGCAGCTGACAACCCTGCCACATGTCAGACACTATGCATTCTCTGTCACAGAACTACAACACTGAGACCACACAAAGAGCACTGCCTCTGAATGGGGAGTGTTTTTTTTTGGGCACTACAGGAACCATCTGCTAGTAGATTCACAACAAATGGGTACATGTATATACTGTTAGGGGCATAATATTTCTGGCAGAAAGGCAAGGGAAAACAAAACCAAGGTAATGTCTCAAAATCTCAGCAACACAAATGGAAATGTGCAGAGGTGAGCTCATGTGGAATAGAGACAGTAACACAACAATATTGACACCCACAACCAAGAGTAAACAAAAGTTCAACACCCAGTTGGCACATCCAGTTTCAAAAATGAAACAAAATAGGGCCACAATCTTGCTTTTTGAAGGAACTCCTGAAGTCTCCCAGAGGATCCGTTCTTTCATAAACCTTTCCTGCCCACACTTCTTGTTACCCATAAATCTTACCCTCTACATGGCAAGGGGGCCTGAAGAGCTTGAAGATTTACTGGAGCAAATAACTTTGCAAAAACAATGTATTCCATAAACAATTCTGGTGGAAAGCATCCAGCCTCATACAATGGAGCTAATCTTCTGATCACACATTACCCATCTGGGGTATTAGCATGGACGCCGCTTCCTTCCAGGTGGAGGCAAAAGCCACTTAGCCCGCATGTCCAAAAACAACAATGCTTGGCAGATTCTCTACTCATGTGAAGTTCAAAAGGCAGCAATTCAGAAGCATGGAGCAGCTCTTTCTCCCCTACTTTCTTTTCTTGAAGAATCACTGCAAATTTGAGGGCAGGGTGAC
Source organism: Ictidomys tridecemlineatus (assembly GCF_052094955.1). Lineage (NCBI taxonomy): Eukaryota > Metazoa > Chordata > Mammalia > Rodentia > Sciuridae > Ictidomys > Ictidomys tridecemlineatus. Next base: position 200,301 of record NW_027520959.1, on the reverse strand, counting down.
ATATTGATGCATATAGCTTTGTGGGCCATGATCCTGACTTCTATTTTAGCTCTACCACTGATGAGCCCTGTACTCTGAGGCAAGGGATTTAACTTCCCAGAAGTATAATTTCCCATTTTTCAAAAGGATTGTGTTTAGATGCCTAAATCCACTGGTGCTTGGTAAGGTATAAAATCAAAATGTTGAGTGGTACTGTTAGCACAACAGTGACAAGTGTTGTTGAGAATGTGGAGAAATTGAAAAATTTTTCCCCTGGGTAGTAATGTAGAAAGGTGAGTGCACTTGAAAACAGCATAAAAGTTCATCAAAGAATTAATAACAGAACTACCAAGTTGCCCATCAATGCTATTTCTGGGATATATGTTTGGAAGAACTGAAAAAAAAATTATACACCTGTGTATATAGCAACATTTTCCAAAATAGCCAAGGTATGGAAACAACATAAAATTCTATCTATAGACAAATAAGGAAAGAAAATATGGCATATACATACAATGAAATATTATGCAAACTTGGAAAGGAGGAAATACTGTCACATACCACAATTTACATGTACATAGAGTTCACTATGCTGAGATAAAGCCAGATGCAAAAAATACAAATATGTACTATGTACACATCTTTATTTATCTTAAGTAGTCAAATTTCTACAACAAAAAGAATTGTAGAATCCAGGGGCTGAAGAAGGCAAATGGAGAACTATTGAATAAATGTGGGTTTCAGTTTTGCAAAAGGAAGAAGTTCTAGAGATCTGTTCCACTACAATGTGAATATAGTTAACACTACTGAACTGGTCACTTTAAAGATGGCTACATTGGGAAATTTGATGTGTTTTTTAACCAAAAATAAAAATAATAAAAATGTATATTTTATGTTTCAGATTGGCAAAATTTAAAATGGCTGGCTGCAGGGAGAGTTGGTTATATCAAAGAGAAATGGAAACATTCCTACTCTGTGAATAGCTGTGAAACTCATGTGACTATTTTAAGGGGCAATTGATAATTAGATACACAAATTCTACAACCCAGCAATTTCTCTTTTCATTATTTATCCTAGGGCAGGTACAAAGATTTTCTTTGTTATAAAAACAAAAGTTGGAGACAATCTAAATGACCATTAATAGGGCAAAGGATAAAGAAAAATGGCAAATACTCACAAATTAATTAAGGAATAAGATCTATACCAATGTATATCTCAAAAACATATTATTGAGTAAAGAAAAGCAGGTTATATAATAACACAGACAGCATGCCACTCGAAAAAGTGCAGAAGATAAAACATATGAATTTCTAGTGTACCAGTCTTGAGATGCTCCCAGTGATCCCTGATAATTATGCCTTTGTGGAGATCTTTCTACAGTGAATAAAGCTCAGCTGTATCTTACTCATCCCACAGAGACCTAATAGGGTTCTATGAAAGTGGCTTCCAAGGCTAAATATAAAAAATGCTGCTACCATGTTGCTCTCTGGTTTTTCCTGTTTCTCATTTTGAAGGAAGTCAGCCACCACACTGTGAAGATGCTCAGGCAGGCTGGGCAGAGGCCTGGAAGATAAAGAACTGAGGGCTCCTGCCAACTGCCAGCACAACTGGGAGCCACCTTAGAGGTGGATGCACAAGTGCAAGTGAAACCTTCAGATGACAGCAACCTTAGGAGAGAGCACGAATCAGAAATACCCACTTAAATCATTATTGAGTTCCTGAACCTAGAAACTGTGGTATATCAAAGGTACATTTTTTAGTACTTAGAGTTTGAGGGTGATTTGTTACACAGCAATAGGTAACCAATATATTTATGGTTACCACCTAAGGGTCTGTGCCTGCGGCCTGCTTTCCATTTGTACCAGTAAGTTTCAAAAAGATGTTAAAGACACATTACTATCAAGCTGAACACTTCCTTCTTCAAGTACTCAGAAAAATGAATAGTTCTCCAAGTTAGATTTCTCTTTTGACATGAAGTCAACTTCACCAGTAGCAGAAGCCCATGCTTTGGACAATGCTGATCTGCTCTGTTATTGACTGAATTCCATGCCTTTAACATTCAGATGTTTAAGTCATGACCCAAATATCTCATAATTTGGAGACAGGGTCTTTAAAGAGATAATTTATTTAAAATGAGCTCATCAGGATTGGCCCAATACAAGTTATCCGTATAAGAAAAGATTAGGGGGCTGGTGTTATGGCTCAGTGGTAGAGCACTTGTCTCACACGTGCAAGACCCTGGGTTCAATCCTCAGCAACACATAAATAAATAAATAAATAGTAGGTGAATAAATAAAAAAATAAAGTTTAAAAAGAAAACAAAAGATTAATACATAGCTACACTGCAAGGGAAAACGATGTGAACACAGGAAAGATGCTTAGAGCACCTGTAAGCAGGGTGAGAGGCCTCAGGAGAAACCAACACTGCTGACCCTTAGGTCTTGAACTTCTGGCTTCCAGAACAGTGAGAAAATAAATTTTATTTGTGTAAGCCACCCAGTCTGTAGTCCTTTGTTTATGACAGCCCAGAAAATGAATGCACAATCCAACACCCTTGCTTCATACCTGATGACCTTAGGTCCAGAAGTAGAAGTGACTTAGCTAAAAAAAACAGAGAAAACAGAAAGCAGAAGCACAGAGAACCCATGTTTTTTTATCTCAAGTGTGGTTCCTCCATTAGGTGAGCCCAAGGCCCCAAATGTGGAAAAGATATCTCAGGATACACTGTCAGCACCAATTTAGCTCCTCATTCGTTCCTATTCTTGATGACAAAAATTGTTCCAAATGTTGAAGCTGTTGGGTCCCCTATGGAGACATAATGTGGACTAACCTTGTTAAACACAGGTTCCCATAGAGAAAATAAAGGGGAAAAAGAATAGAAAGTCATGGAAGAAGCAGATAAGAAAAAACTGTTTTTCTTCCTTGCTGTCATGAATTATAGCAGCAGAAATGAGAGAAATAAGGAGAGAGAGTGGACACTAACTTCCAGTTGTATAGGTAAGTCTCCACAGGTTCTGAGATTTTCTGAACATAGTAAAACCCATGTGCAGAGTCCTGTGACAAATTCTGATTATATTTTGTGATTCTTGCAGCTTCCCTTCAGGTCTTCAGGTACAAAACTTCTTGCAGAAATAGCACTGTGTTTGCCCATTTGTCCAGTTGGAGAAGCCAGCCTCCACCTCCTCACTTTTTTGGAGAATGGCAATGCTGAAAGATGTCAAAAACATCTCACCACCTTTTTTTTTTCTGGCCTGGAAAGTGCAACTCCTGGTCTGGTCTGCATGGAATACTAATTAAATAATAATTGTGGACAACAGCCACTCTGAGCAAATAAGAAGGTGTATTTGGAGACTGGGGTGAGCAAGTACACACCTGGACTGTTTGATAAAAGCCATTTGTAGCTCCCAGGAGGCTGAACAGTGAGTTTGAAATGAGCAAATGCTCTTCAGTAAGAACCCAGACTCCGTTGCCTGACAAGTGTGCAGACAGGCCTCAGAACCCTCCTAGGCCTTGCATACTTGATCATCAGAATACTTGATGAGATGGGTATGAGTTCCAGGCTGAGGTTGAGGATTAGATTCAGCTGGGTGAACCCCTCCTCTCGCTGGTTCATCACTCTTTAGCCCCTTCTGGAAGAGTATCTCATCACCAGAAGCATGATCTTCCCAGAGAACACTTCCCTGTCAAGCACCTAGATGGTGAAGATGGTGATGGAGCAGGGAGTGGAGCAGTGGTTATGCAAATAAAGTGTGGCAAATAAAGTGTTTCTATTGTTGTTTTCTTTTGCCATGCTGAGATTTGTCCTCAGGCTTCTTGTTTGCTATGCAAGTACTCTACCACTGAGCCTCACCCCCTTACCCTGAAAATATTGTTTTATTGGAATGCCATCAGGCATTAAGTTATTATATATTGCAGATTTGAGGCTATTACCACAGAAAAATTTTGGTTTACAAAGCCTAAAGTTTTCATGATGTGCTCCTCTGAAGAAATATTTCCCTGATATAATGTTAATATCACCAAATATATTGGCAGGTTTGTGGAAGAGGGAACCCTATGTGCAATTCACCAGCAGCATTCAGGTTAATTTGAGAGTCAAATATTTTGAGTAATTATCAACTGGTAATGAAAATTAAAATTTAATTATGAATAAAATTTCTGTAACCAGGTAGAGTGCCAGTGTGGCAGGCAGCTTCTTTCTGCAACTTGGCAAGTTGTTAGAAGTATTAGAACAAAATGAACTTAAGATGTGTTAACAAACCAGAGCTTTAAATATGCTTTGTAGTTGAAATAATACATATTCTATAAATCTCACCTTATTTTCAAAAATGATTACATACTACATTATTTTACAGATATAAAAACTGAATTCTTAAAGAGTACTTAGACAATTTCTAAAAAAATTTGTAATAAATATTCTTTACATGTGTATATGTAATTTATCAGTTTAAATCTTTTTATACATGAATATATACAGACAAAATCAGAATATATGCAAAAGACCCTTCTTCATGTGTTTATTATATAAAATATACACATTTTGGTCTGGGGTTGTGCCTCAATGGTAGAGGGCTTACCTAGCATGAGTGAGGCACTGGGCTTTATTCACAGCACTGTGCATCAATAAAGAAAATAAAGGGTCATTGACAACTAAAAATGTATTAAAAAGAAAAAAACTACACATTTTTATACTATAGATATGATACATGTCCTTAACATGATAACCCCAAAGGTAATAATGAAAACCACCTCAAATACTGGTCAGATATTCCTCCTCTAACAGAAAACAGAGCTTCCAGCTAATTCTAGCTCTGGAACAAGAAAATAAATGATGTGCTTGAAACATTTTATTTTGCAAGAAAGTCAAATGTACTCCAGGATGAATTGGACGCATCAAAATATGTGTAATCAGCTTGAAATTGCAATTGCTGTCTACATCTGTCTGGGGTGAGAGAGTACCAAAATGATAAGCTTTTTCTTATTGCCCTCTTTTGGTTGGTTTTTCTATTTTTGGTTATGTAGAATCAATGAAAAAAAATCATCATTTGGCTATCCCAATAGTAATAATTTGACACAAGGAGGAATCATCAATGAAATATTAATTCTAGTAGGTGAAATTTTAGAGACCAAGGATATATTTATAAACTTTCAAAGTATCTCCACACAAAATATTTATGAAATATAAAGTGTAAATAAATACTATGTTTACCATAGACCAACCTGGTAGATACTACTTAACCAAATAATTAGTCAACAATAACCAGAGATGGAACCAAGTGACACTGTATATCTCCATAGTGTCTTGTGCCTGTGTGATTGAGGCCCCATATATTTGCTTACATTTAAGTAGAGGTTGACTCTAGATCCTAGACAATGTGTCCAAAATTACTAGAGGCTGATCATAATTTTTGACCATGTCTTTCAGTGCTTCAGAATATGCTCTAGTGTAAGAACTAGGCATTGCATGCATTATGGTCTTCTTCCAATGGCATAACCTGAATCCACTCATTAGAAAACATCATGATTCTAAATTGAAGGAAAATCTACAGAATGACTACTGACATAAACCATTCAAAAATTAATAGGTGTCTTGAATAGCCCATAGATACTCAGGAACCATCCCAGATTAAAAAAAAAAAAAATAGAAGAAAAAGACCACTGGACACAGTGAATAATTGATATTCAAATTTCCCCAAACTGGATTTATTTTTTTCAAAGACAATTGTTAAAATAACATCAAATTTTGAATAAGATTTGTAGAGTGAATATTCATAATATAGTTTCCCTATTTTGATCATTGCACCATATTTATAGAAGATAACTTTTCATTTTTAGAAAATGTGAATATTTAGGAATAAAAAGACATTGTGTGCATTTTGCAAATGGCTCACAGTTAGAAAACTCTTATGTACCTATACTTATCTAGAAATGGAAAAGAAGAGATAAAACCAGTTAACAAAATAGTAACATTTGGGTAATGTTTCTTAGGAATTCTTTTCACTACTGTTATAAATATTCTATAAATCTGAAATTGTCAAAATAGAACATTTCTGAAAGAAAAATAAATTTTTAAAATATTAATAATTAACAGCATACTCATTAAAATAAACCATGAATTTATATAGGTTTAATAAATGAATAAATTTTATGGTGAATAATTAACAAAGGTATTTATAGTCTCAAACTATTTCCCCACAAAAAATAATTACAAAGTAAAATCCTGCAAATACCACCTTAATGACTAAGATTAACATCAGCAGTAATGATGATATTATAGGTCACATGATGTCATTCAAAGAGAAAATCACAGAATTTATTCTGTGATACTCTTGCCAAAAAACATGTAATATAGTTCCAATCATAAAAAAAACCATAGAATCTATCTTAAGCACATTTTATGAGTTTTCTCCCTGAAAAGTTTCAAGGTCATGAAAGTTAAGAAAAGACTAAGGAATATTTAAATCTTAAGGCATTTATAAAATACAACAATTAAGATAATTTTATGGCTCTGAACAAAACATTTTTATAAAGTACAATATCAGGCTACTAGAAAAACATGAAAATAATCTGAGGATTAAGTGGTTGAAGGCATTATGATAAAATGTATGAGTATTGATTTGAGAAACAGCATTTGCTTAATGTTTTTTATCTTTTTCCTTTTTCTCTTTATAAAATCTTGGAAAATATTCATGAAGTTGTAGGTTCTACTATAAATTACTTTTGTCCACTGAAGCATTTTGAATTAAATTACTAATATATGCCATATTTTATGATATTTTTATTATTTCCTACAAGTCAGAACATGCTAGATAACAAAATAACCTTTATAATGAAACTGATATGATTAACAAGTATACTGTTACTTGTTAATATTTGAAAAATTCATTCATAATGAATGAAGGTTGTATTACCTTTATCTAGCATGTTCTGACTTGTAGAAAATACTAAAAATATCATGAATAATAGTATATGTTAGTAATTCAATTTAAAATGCTTCAGCAGACAAAATTACTTTATATTAGAACCTGTGAATTTACTATTATTTCCCAAGATTGTGTAAACAAAGAGAAATGGAAAAAAAACATTAAGCGAATATTGTTTTTTATTAGAAAAAATTCTTAAGTCAGTGCCTCAAATTAAAATTATAAAATATTATAGATTGTATGTTTGATGGCAGTATGATAATTTTAATACATTTATCCACTAGTGAATATAATAGTAACCAGTATACCAAAATAATGTTGCCTAATTCTCTGGATCCATATTCCATGATATATTTTTATAATACAAATAATCCATCATTAATGTGATATTTAGATCTATCAAATTAGTGTTGACAATTTGGTTGTTGAATTGAGCATAAATGCTAGCATTTAGATAGTTTGAAAGCACGTCTTAGTAAAAACTGGGTTTGCAATTGCATTTCAAATTTTCTTATAGATGTAAATAATTTTCATATTTTGAATATTTCATCATATATATGATACACACATCCATTTCAATAAATTTTTATATCACACATTTCATAAACAATTTAAATATTATGTCAACAGTCTAAAAACACAATATTAGCTTTCATATATTTTTTTCTTAATATTTTTATATATCCTTATGATGTTTCCAAAAGTACATCTTTTCTTGGCTTATTAGTAAATTTTAAGGCAGAAGCTCCCATGGTCAAGATTCAAATTCTGCAGCAAGTAAAGAGAAAAAGAATTATATTTTTGCCTCAAAGATTTTATAAGTATGAATCAGTGAAGAAGTTGAGAACTTTTCATTGTTTATAAGAATGAAAAAATAGATATGTAGGTCCACAATGTAAAATTGAAAAGCAATATACCCATATTTTCATACACAGTTATCATTATGACCAAGTATTAGAGCTTTGAGTTTTCCACCCTTTATGCATAAATTTGACAACCATATTCTAGGGTATTCTGGCAAGCACTGGAATGACAACATGGAGATGATAATGGACACCCCTCACCAGTCATATACCATAGCTTTAAAAGCAGGCAAGCAGGCAATTTTCATACAGAGTCATTGGTATTATGACAGGGATAATACTGGAACACGTAGAAGGGACTTCTGTGCCAAATTTGTGTCAGTGTTTTAGGTTCTTTAGTGAAAGTTATATGTGACTTAACATCTGAAGGAAAAGGAGAAATTGTGACAGAGAGGTAAGAGGTGCATGCAGACACCAAGATGAGAAATAACACTTATGGAATCACAGTGGAACAGTGTCACTAGAGTCTAGAGTAAAGTGACAGTAAGCAAGTGAGAGGAGACAGGCTTAATAACCTGATAAAAATCCAAGTGATTTGAGTATTTTAATTTTTGGCTAAGAAATTTCATACTTTTCTTGAGGGCAAAATGTAAACTAACGATGGAGTCAGGACAGGGTATTTTAAATGCATGACTGTTACTAGGTCAGTAACAGAGATGCATTTTGGCCAGAAACAACAGAAAATGGGTGATGCCATTTTTTTTTCCCACAAAAAAAAATCAGCCTATAGTCTGACATTTTCATAGTGGGAAAGAAGCATAAAAAAAGGCAGTTTCAAACTTAAGATCTTTGATTTTGATTTTCAGACTTGGAAAAAAATATATAGCTCTTTAATTGTAATTGATTTCTTCCCAGAAGTTAATGACCAGCATTTTTTAAGCATTTGGCCCATTTTAGATGTGTACTTTATGAGAAATGTGTGAAAATACTTCCAACTCTTAATATAAATATAACCATGTAGAGTGTTCTTTGTACAAAAGCTGTTTTCTTACTAATTCGCTCCAAAGAGTCTAAAATAGATTACTAAACATGGTAAGTATGTCGTTGTGATAACAATAAGGTGACATCCAATTCCTTTACAATTTTGATGTGAAAAATAAAATGATTTTGACTGACAGAATTCCCATTCCTGTCTTTCTCTTATTCTGTTCTATTTTTCAAGGAAATTATTTTAAACAAAATTTTTACTGATACATTTAATTATACATAATAGTGGAATTGATTATGAAATATTCACAGACACACATAAAATAATTTATCACTCTTCCTCTCTAGTATTTTTCTCCTTTCCTCTTTTGTGGCATTCTGCAGTGATTAAGGAGACATATCTTTGTATCTTGATAGAAGAGTGTTTTTTAAACTCTCTCATTAAGGCTAGCATGATATAGAAAATTAATGTTCCACAAAGAAATGTAGAAGTATTAGATTAAATTTTAAATAAACTAGCTTATAAATAAGTAAAAAAGAAACATCACTTTCTCCCAGAAATACTAAGGAAAAAGAGTTGCCCCCCAAAATCTCCCTTTACACTGTGTCTACATTCACACACAATGTATCATTCTTTTGTAAATGGTAAATTATCTCATTTTTTCTGATAAGAACAACTTACACTTGCATCATGCATAACAACTAAGTGTCATGCTCTTTTTGTACATAGTCATCCATGACTCAAGCACTTCAAATCTGATTCTCTCATTTTTTTCAGAAAGGTATTCATGTAAGCTAAGAAACTGAAATATATATATATATATATATATATATATATATATATATATATATATCAGCTATTAAATTAGATTATAGTTTATATAATACAATTATTTCTGTCACATTATTTAATTTCAGTGTTGTTTTTTTTAAAGCTTAGATTTGTTCTCCTGTGATTTTTTTAGGTCAAATGGCAAATAAAAGAATAAGGCTCAGGCCACATTTCCACAGGTATGCTCGACTTTACTGTGTCCTAAGAAGATCATCAAAACACCATAGAAGAAGAGCATGATGACACATTCATGTAATTGCAGTGGCTTAAGTGGTAGAGACAGGAGGGTCTTGATTTCAAAGCCAGCCTCAGAAATTGTGAGCCTCTAAGCAACTCAATGAGACTCTTGAGTTTTGTATTTTATTTCTAAATAAAATACAAAATAGGCCTGGGTATGTGGCTCAATGGTTGAGTGCTCCTGAGTTCAATCCCTTTTACAAAAAAAAAAAAAAAAATGAAAGTAGCATGGAATCTCTAAACCAAGGTGCATTAAAATGGGTATTCAAACAACAATGACAGACAATGAAAGCAAGATGCTATCTTTAATTTGTTCATTTTCAAGCAGATATTTCATTGTTACAATATTGAATAAAATTTTCAAATATTACAGAAATATCTTCAAATGGATTCAAAATAGTTGAATATTTTTTCAGCTCTTAAAAATATAGCTCATCATTGCTGGAATAATATTTGGCTTGTTAAAATAAAGTCTTAGTATAAAGAAAATCACCTGGTTGTACTGAAGGGCTCCTGTTACACAATGCAACCATAACCCTAACCCTAAAACTAACCCAACCCAACCCAGTTGGGGACAACACTCAGTATAGAATAGTGGAATGAATCTGATAATTTTTTTTCTGGGTATGTATATGAACATACCACAGTAAATTTCATCTTCATGTGTATCCATAATGTATAATTTTAAAAAATTTAAAAACTACAAATATGTGTAAGATCAGTAGAGCAGAAGAAAGAGAACACAGGGATGAAGCAGGGGAGATAAAGTGGAAGTACTGGTCACTTAGTTGGAGCACAATATATTTTATGCTTATGTCAAAATTAACCTCAATTTTATCTATATATAAAAGCATTTTTTAAATTTTTATGAAATAAAAGAATAATTTAAAAAGTTGTCATAAAAGTAAGTGGAGGGATTGTGGCTCAGTGGTAGAGTACTTGCCTACACGTGCTAGGCACTAGGTTCAATTCTCAGCACAATATAAAATAAATAAACAAAATAAAAACATTATGTCCATCTACAATTAAATAAAATATTTTTTAAAAAATAGTAGGTGGAAATTCTAAGTAAGTGGGCACAACACTGAAAAGAATCGGAACAGAGGTAGTGCATGCAATGATGGGTTTGTAATTTTTCTAAAGCAGTGTACATATTTCTAGGGGGCTTCAAACTTGCAATTAAAGCAATGTAGGTGAAAGAGAGACAGAAATCAGAGATATATGGTGTGGCAGGTAACAATGCTGCCTTCTTGAAAAATTCTCCTTGGAAGACTCTTGAGGAAGCCTTTAGAAATATTGGTATTTTAAAGATAAATATAGCAGATGATGTATACATTATTTTAGCTGACTACCAAAGCCATTTTATTGTGTTGGTTTCCTTAAATATATGCAACTAGAAAATCTTACTAAGACTAGAAAGATTCATATTTAGTGAACTAGTTCAAGGACTTAAAGAATATTTCTTGAAGATTTTTTCAAGCATTTTCATGCACATTCTATTTATTACCTAGGTAAATTAAGCATTTGGCACTGAGACAATTGAGAGCAACAACCACTGGTGCAGAACAAGATAGCTGGGTTGGTGATCAAGATATATTAAAGCTTCTGCCAAGAATGTTGGTTCATGAATTTGTTACCAGGGCTTCAAGAGACTCCTGCCCATTTATTCTGTCATTTACAGGCCCCAAAACTGACCACGAGAATATTTTTAACGACTTTGCCTGTTATACTTCCCTTCATTCCCGTGATTATGTTTCCCTTCATCACAAGTATTACAATGTAGAGAGGAAAACCTATATAGAACATTTTGTCTCTATGTACATGTAAGGATAATATCAAAGATTAAAATAAAAAGCAGTTAATATATCAGGAATTAGAATGTGCTCAGAGTGTAGTTTAGAGCAACACTGGAAACTTAAGGTTTAAGTTATAAACTTTCAAAATTGTGAAACTTGTTCATGTTTCCACGTAGAAGCAGTTTTGTCACAATATAACTATCTGAATTAAAAAAACTTCAAAAACACTTAACTAAAAGTCTAATAGGCCAGATTACATATAGGAGAACAGTAGGGGAAGAAAGCTTGATAGTTTGCTTCCAGATGTAAAATGCAAAGGTGGGTGAAAGATAGACTTTCCTAACATTAATTTCACAAATTATATTATCTAGTTACTTTTGCATGCTACTGATCTCATGAACCTGTCTCAAAGTTATGCAATATAGACAAATTAAGGAGACTAAGTTGCTCTCTTTCAGTCTAGGTTTTGACATACTTTTCAAATTTGGATTCTTCTATATAGAAGTGCCTATACTCTTTCAGTTGCATTTCTTAGAATTTTCAGTTCAGATTCCAGATTTCTAATTCTGAGTTCCATCTGACTTCTTATTGAAGCAAAATTAGTCTTTTTTAACTGCTCTGAAATTTATGCAGCTACTGCTTGTGCCTAAAGAAAATAAAAAGAATATATTTTAAAAAAATTAGAACCCAATTATTATGTATTTATTTCATTTAGTTCTGAGTAAAAAATTCAGACAGCAATTTTAAATGTGAAGAAAAAAATGCCAGACTTTAAACTTCTCTCATCCCTCTATCAATTACATTAAATAAGAACTAATAATTGAATTCTTCCTCTCCTCCTTTCCCTCCACATTCCCTGCCCTCCTACTCCTCCCTATCCCCCTCCCCCCTCCTGCCTCCTCCTCCTCCTTTCTATTGCAAATGGAACCCAGGCCCTTGCACAAGCTAGGCTATCTATGTACCATTGGAAAGTGATCTCAGTCATGAATCATTCTCATGTTAGTACTTAGATCATCTGACAATTTAAAGAATAATAGAATCAATTCAAAATATAAAAGTTGAAAAATTTAACCTAACAATTCAAAAGTATGTTATATTTCTGCATCACATTTTTTTCTTTTCTCCTCATAGTTTTATTTATGCCCACTATTATCAAGTATCCAACAGTTATCTGATGAAAATAATTACTCAGATGGAATTAGCTATAATAATGATGTAAACTGAGGTATTTTAAGGGTTATCAAATGTCTTCTTCCTCTTAGAAATCTACACAACAACTTTCCTCAAGAGATATAGAATACACATGTAATGTATATGTCCAAAATAGAGTTTACAAAACACACTGGATCAAAACACACTGCAGATAAATAAGGTAGCCTATAAAACCAGAAGCATTTATTTTTACTTCTCCTCTAAATTCCATCTGGCTCATTGTTCAATGTCACATTCCTACCTTACTTCTTGACCTCATTTTACTCCAGTGCTCTGTGTGTGCCTTGGGAAGTATATAACATTTTCTTCCAACTTCTTTTGACTTCTCTCTTTTTTTTTCAAATTTATCTTGTATACTTCCCCCCCCAAAAAAAAACAAGTTCTACATAAAAAAGTCATATTTATTTTCAATTATAAATATTGTAAATGCTTTGAAGATACATTGTTTATCTTTGTAGTAAGATCATCCATCTGCATGAATAAAATAAGTATGAAATAACACAACATGAAAATAAGGTATTTAAAATATTTGACACAAACTGAAACAACAAATTTTATATAAATTCAATTGCAACAAAACATAATTTATACCAGCATTTTGATGAGTAGATTAAGTTTCTATAATAAGATATATTAGCTTTTCTGTTGGTCAAGAATTACAGAACTATAAATTTCAATTCTGGCATAATAAATGTTGGGGAAATCTATATAGAAGATTTTTTCAAATACTAACAAAAGTATGAACATTCTACAGATGAATTCATTATTGGATTATGTTAATTTAATTTTATGTTTTATCACTGAAATAGAATAAAAGACTTGACAGGTCAATCTACTAACAAAAATTATTGGTTGATATCAAATAATGATTTTGTTTAAAAAATATTGGTCAGTAATATTTTCCATTCATTCTAGAATAGGTGTGAACACTAGATAGTACTCTAACCTTGAGTGAATTTATTGCTCAATAAGATAATCACCATGCAAATACTGTTGGTGAAAGAAAAGTCAGAGAAAGTGCATGAAAAGAAAAATTTACTTTTATGTGAGCTCTGAGTAAAAGAGATAAAGTAAAAAAAAAAAACAGGCAATACAGAAAGCACAACATAAGTATGACAGAGATATGGTACTGCAAATTGGTGCAACAACTCTGAAAAAAAGTATGGAGAGTCCTCAGCAATCTTGAAATGTAGCCACCATTTGACCCACTTATCTAACTCCTTGGTTTACACACAAAATCATTAATATCATCATACTACAGGGACACAGCCACAACAATGTCTGTAGCAGCTCAAATCACAATAATTAAGCTATTAAACCAAATGAGGTGTCCTTCAATAGAAGAATGGATTTTTAAAAATGTGTCATATACACACAATGGAATATTACTCAGCTGGGAGAAAGAATGAAATTATGGAATTTGCCAATAAATGAATAGAACTGGAGGTTAACATGTTATGTGAAATAAGCCAATCCCCCAAATCCAAAGGCTGGAAGTTGTCTCTCATAAGTGGATGCTAACACACAGTAAGGAATGCGGCAGAAAAGAATAGAATTTCATTGGATTAGACAAAAGGGATGGGAGTGAGAATGAATACAGGAAATAACAGTAGAATAAATATGAAATGACATATGAATATATGACCAGTGTAACTCCACTTTATGTATAAATAAAATAATGTGAAGTTATACTCCATGCATTTAAATGTGAAAATACAGTCTACTGACATGTATATGTAAAAATAAAAATAAATAAATAAGTAAATTACTATTGTTTACATTTATAAATAACTAAAAAATATATTGGTAGTTTTCCAGGACTTTGGAAGTGTAGGGATTAAAAAACTGAAGGCTAAAATGTTCCAGGTTTCTTTTCAAAACATGAAAATGTTCTAAAAATTAACTGTTTAAATGGTTATATAACTCTGTTAATGAACTAAGAGACACTGAATTTTACATGTTAAATGGGTGAATTGGATGTGCATTACATGTATCATAAAAATGCCTTTTAAGAGATCTACTGAAAAAAAAAACTTAGCTAACATTTTTTATTTACTAGTTTAGAATATCAGTCCAGAAATAATACAAATATTTATATGCTTTCATAATGTATCTAAAATAAAACAAAAAGAAACAGCCCAAGTTTTTCAATAATTAAACAATATACCTGCATTTTGAGAAATGCATAAAACCTTTTTGTACAAATTTTTTTTTAAAAAATTAATTTATCAGTTACCTGCAGATTCTGTATAGATGTACAAAAATGAAAGTAAAAGTAACAAAATTTTCTGAAACATTCTATTAAAAAGTACCTCTGATTTATTTTTTCTTATTGTAACATGAAAGTAGAGATAGCATTAAAAGCTTCTGGGTTATAGAAAAAAGTCTCAGCTTTCCTCAGACTAGATATTTTAATAAAAGATGCATGAGTTTGTAAGACAAAAATTTCAAAATACAATTTTATTTCTAAAAAATAAGTGCAGTATAAAGATCCCCATATATAATAAAATCAATTATAATTAAAATATAAAGAAAGCTGTTCATTGAAATTACTATCCCAGAACATTTTTTATAACTTAAGTAGATGTAGATTTACAGCTGACATGTTCAATTTTAGACATACTTGTCATTTGTCTTAGTATTTTCATTAAATCCTGTCTTTGTCTTTTAAATTTATGTGAAAATGTGGTAAATCTTTTAGTGAAAACTCTGATAAAAATGGTAATTTCATGTTACCAGTATCACAACTATCTGATATTTCTGTTAATGATTTTGTTACTCAGCTCACTTTAAAACTATATTAATAACATTTTATAATTATGTTTACTCTAAAAAAATTATTACATACATGTTTATTCTCTTTTTTTTACATGTTTGTACACTCCTGTTTATTTCTGAATTCCCTTAGAGAAACTGAAGGTTGTGTACTCCTGCCTACTAACTATCACATTTCTTAGAAAACAGGGTCAAACCCTGTATCTCTACATACTGCCCTTGATAATGTTGTAATGTTTAACAACCTACTGAATTCTCAATGAGAAATGGTTACACAGGTCTCATTGGTGGTGGTGAATTCTGCAGAGTTTATTATCCCTCTCTTATTAGAAGCTCAAATTAATACCCCACATCCTCACATCTTTAAACTTTGCTAAAATAATTCCAATATACATTCATGGATCTTTGATACAATAATTCCAATATACTTTCACAAAGAATAAAGGAGACCCTAGGTAACCTGGTTTCCACCTCACTGCCTGTCCATATCTTCTAGAATTCTCACTGGTCCTCACACCACTCCTGCTTTACATAAACCCTGGCACCCTCATTAGTCTGGACATGGGGGTTCAGTGACAAATGAATAAAATTTAGATGGCTACAATTAGCTTTCTACTTAAAGACACTATATAACTTTCAGAATAGGAAATGGGCCATGAAATGAAAAAAAGTATTAGTAAGTTATCATGGATATACGCAATAAATTACAGATGAAAAAATTTTGGTTTTGCTGCAATTCATTATATTAGTCCCAATTTACAACAATGACATATAGATGCTTTTAAAGAGGTGGACAAGTCTTGAATGAAAACAAAAAATATCAGGACAGTTATTTTCAGATTTAAGTTGAATTGAAATGACTAAAAATAAATTTACCAATTAGAAATATATAAAAATAGCAAAAAAAGTCTATTACAAAATACAGCATCTACATTTCAGTTTAACTGGGAAATCTGGAATGAACTGTCACAATAACTAATTTAATTGAAACTAGGTATGAGCATTTCCATGATCTGTTTCATTGTGATTTTAAAGTATGGCAAAGAGAACACATTAAAATTGTCATTCAGTGATAGAATGTGGCTCATTGGTAGAATATGTGTAAACTTTGGGTTGAATTAACAGCACCAAATTAGATATTGTTTCAACATTATTGATACCATATTACTAATGTCAGTGTATATATCTACAAAAAATCTGTAACTCAATCTCTTAAATCTTTATAAGAAACATAATTTCTTAAATTGAGGGATCTGTCAGGCCCAAGGTTCAAAAAATTGTCTTCTTTTTAAATTTTAAAATCCATCTAAGTCTTTTGTGTTTAGTTGTCATATGAGTAACTATAGATATTTTAAAATATGTACACAGAGTGTAAGAATCAGAATAGGGAAATTGGAAGGCTTAGCACTTCAAACACAGATTGGTTGTGCTGTGAATGATGCCTAAATTATATTTGCTGGAAAACAGGTTGTACTCTTTTGATATAGAAAACATAGTTTTAATATCTACACTTTTATATTCATCAAGATTCAACATTTAGCCATAAGCAGGTATCACTTAGAATATTCTTTCGAAGACCCTTTATACAGTTAACTTGCTTGATACTTACTTCTTCTGCTTTCTCCTTTCCATATTTATTTAGTTGTTCTTTTAAATGATTGGTTTTATTGATTAATTCCAAATATTTGTTTTTCAGCATGAGATGATATCTTTCATTCTGAGCTTGAAGTTTTTTTTATAACATAATAAATTTGGGTTTGAATATTAATAACTCCATTTTTTTATTGTCACCTTTGTTCTGATAGTCATGCAATTGGTCTTCAAACAATGTAGTTTCACTTTGTAGTTTAGGTACCTTCTCTCTAGAAGCTTCCTGCTTTCTGAGGTGTTCATTCCTTTTTCTTTCTTCATTTTGATACCGGTGTTCCATCCCCTTCATTTGGCACTGTCTTTGTTTTAGGTGTCTGTTTAACTGTTCTGTAGCCAAAGTTATTACTCTCAGAGTACCTCTTGTCTGACATGGCTTGTTTTGTGGGTCATTTTTTTTTCAGACTTTGAAACCTTTTGGAAAGAAATCTCACAAATAACTTTTAGATTAGATATGTTAATATTATTTTCTTTCTGCAAACTAAAGTCTTTATCTCTTGTTTTCTGGAAAGCAAGTTCTAGATTTCTTTTTTGTGTTGGACTTTCACCATGATGGTGTGGATTAGTACCAGGTCTGGTAGGGTGGGATTTGACTTTGTTTCTGGTATTTCTATGCTTTGTTTTTCCACTCTCCAGTGTACTCTGAGATTTCCAAATATCCAACTGTTTTTTTGTCCTTGAATATTTTCCTAAGTGTTTCATCATTCAATTCTTGTGTCCATGGAAGAGTGCTATTCTTTTCTGTTAAAATCTGAGGATTCTCAAAGCACTTATTTTCCAGGTTCTGATATTTTATTTTGTCCATTCCCAGTCTCCTCATGGATATTTCATCCTTATTCCTGTAATATTGATGCAATAGCTTCTTCTCTGTCCTATCACTAGTGGAAACCTAAATAAAAACAAAGAAACATTTAGCTAGCATTTAATAAAATGTTATTTCATATTTTTCACTGAAATTAAAGAATAACCTGTACATTTATATGGTGAAGGGGTTTCAATAAATAGATAGCCCACTGAATACAAGTTAGATGTAAACTTCTGAGCTTATAGAAATATAAATTCCCAAGAGTTCAAAAGTGAATTCAAGAAAATGGATCTATGAGAGTAAAAGAAAGTTACAACTTAAAGGATGTAAGAACTGACAGGTCCAGAGGCATATGCCCCTAATTCCAATGTCTCAGGAGACTGAGGCAGGAGGATCACAGGTTCAAACAAATCTTCAGCAATTCAGTGAGACACTGAATCATTCATAAATAAATAAATAAATAAATAAATAAATAAATAAATAAATAAATAAATGGTGGGAAATGCATCTCAGTTGTTGAGCACCCTCATTCAATTCCTGATTATAAAAAATATTAGGGAATAAAAAATCTTCATTACACCAGAATGAAAGAATAGATTAAGTGATTAGTTAGTTTTCCAATGTAAAAAAAAATAACTTTGCAGAAACAGAAGAGAAGTCACCGAGAAAACCCACATATATACAGTTATCTAGTATTAGACAAACACACTATAAAACATGTATTGGGAAAAGGATAGGTTCTTCAACTAATGGTTCTGGGAAAACTGAAAACCCATGTGTAGTAGGAGAAATTTAACCCCTATTTCTAACTCCATGCAAAACTCAACACAAAGTGGATCAAGGACCTAGACATTAGGAAAAAAAAATCCTAGGCCTATTACAAGACAAGACGGGCCCAGCACTCCATCATGTTCATGCAAGAACTGAATTCCTCAAAAAGACCCTTAAAGCACAAGAAGTACAATAAAGAATCAATAAATGGGATGGTATCTTTACAACAAAGGGAACCATCAAGAATGTGAGTAGACAACCTAGAGAGTGGGACAAAATCTTTGTTACTGACACCTCAGATACAGCATTAATCTCTAGAATATATAAACAACTCAAAAATATTACATACACACAGAAACACTCTCCCCCACACAAAACAAACAAACAAATAACCAAATCAATAAATGAACAACAACAACAATAAAAACTGAGCAGGCACTTCAAAGAAGAAGATGTGCAAACAGTTCCCAAATATATGAAAATAAAATATTCAACATCTTTAGCAATTAGAAAAATGCAAATTAAAACTATATTGAGATTCCACCTCACACTAGCTAAAATGATAAATATAAAGAATGCAAGTCTCAATAAATGTTGGTAAGAATGTGGGGAAAAGATTCACTCATACATTGCACCAAGCAATCACTCAGGAAAGCAGTATAGAATGGAATGATCATTCGACCCAGTTATTCTGCTCCTCAGTATTTACTCAAATGATACTATAGTGACACAGCCATATAAATATTTATAGCAGCTTTTCACAAAAGATAAGCTGTGGAACCAACCTAGGTAACTTTAAACATTTGAATGAATAAAGAAAATGTTTCATGTATATACTCAGCGATGAAGAATGAAATTATGGCATTTGTTGGTAAATTGATGAAACTGGAGAGTATCATGTCAAGTGAAATAAGCCAGTTTTCCAAATCCAAAGTCTGAATATTCTCCTTAATATGTGGATGATAACACACCTAAGTGTGGGGTAGGAAAGAATAGAAGTTTGTTGGATTAGACAGAAGGGAATAAAGGGCTGAGAAGGAAGGGGAAAGAAAGTAAAATATATCTGACATCACATTCCTATGCTCACATATGAATACATGACCAGCAAAACTCTACAACATTTTCAACCACAGGAATAGGGTCCTAAATAGAAGAAGTTATATACTATACAAAACCTGCTCTACTGTAATGTATACCTTAAAAAAGTCAATAAAAAATAAAAATTTACTATTTCTCACATTGATCAACTTTTAGGATCATATGATCTACACGTTAAACTGTTAAAAACCCCAAATATTTTATTATGGACCTATCTTTTGGGATGGCTTCAGTGGCAATTAAAAGAACATTTAACATTAAGAAACATATGTTCACCATCTGACACTTTATGTATTCAACCAGCCCATAGTAAAAGCCTTACTATGTCTTGTCTACCAAGACATACAAAAGTTCCCCAAAGTCTTTTCCTAAAAATATTCCTAGAATATTTTGTTTTCTAACATTTTGTAGCTGTGAATAAAAATTGCATGTATTGATAAATGATAAATGTAGGAACAGCATTAAACACATTATGTACATCAATGAACAATGTATCAAAATTCTAAAAACGAGCGCAAGGCTAAAAACATAGGCAAGTTGCACAATGTATCCAAGTCTTTTGCCTCTGCTTCTAATGCTATTCCACAAAGTCAGTTATTTCTGTCCTGTGAATGGATAAACGCCAAAAAAGGCCTGTGTTTCAAAATAAAAATGACAAATAAGGCAAAATGTGTAAGGCTCTACTCAGAAAATCCCAAGATTGCTACAATCCCAAGATAGCATTTGTTTCATCTCAGTGAACTTTGAAAGATGAATCAATATAAAATAAGGCAAATAAATGGATCTTATGTATTAAGAACAAATATTTACCAGTAATTTATTTCTAAGAACATATTATGGTATGCCATTGTTTCCAAAGGTGTTTTGTGCTGAAGTAGGAGATTACTTGGAGCAAAGTGTTTTTTTTTTTCTCTTCTCAAAAGTGAGAAAAATGATATACAAAATTAGGGTATTTACTGGCCCCACTTTTCCTCCTTACTTAACAGTGGGAGTAGTAAGACACATTAACGCAATAAGAGAGTGAAGTCACTTCCCCAAACTAGAAATTTACTATTAGAAGCAAAGGTTTGGATATCATAGAAAAATCATCTATTCCTGTGGAAAATATGAAAATTATTTTCTCTTTATAAGGCTACTCTAAAAGTCATCATGGGATTGCTGCAGAGAAATAGAGTTGGATTGAGAACATTACTTAATTCAATGGAACAAAAAATGCCATCCTCAGCTCTAAAATATGTACATTCTAGTTATAAATTTATGGATTTAAATCCCTCTATACTTTCTCATAATTTAATAGAGTTACTGTTTAACTATGTTACACACATACATACAAACACACACACACACACTCACTCATTTGAAAACAGAAGAAAATAATTGAGAAAACATTTTCTTTCTGCATATGTCTATTCATTTTTGTTTGTAAATATGTATTACTGAAATTTCATATTATAAATTCTCGAATTCTGGTCTCATGGAAATTGTCTGTAGGTTTCATTTTGTTCTGCTAAAATCTACAAATTTATTTCAGCAAGATATTGGCTGTATATCAGCAGGTGATAGAAGTCCAAAAGCTTAATTTAAGAGTGGTACCTTCAAGATTAAAAAATAATACTAAAAGGTAAATTTATTGTTTTTTAGTCAGTGTCTTACATTTCAACTGCACAAATGACAGGTAAATTGGGGTGAATGAAAACATTTCTTAAATACAGGCAGAAATGTAATTGTGAAACACTTTTTAAAAATGTTTTAACTAGTTGCATAGCTATTTAGTCTCTATCTTAACACAAAAAAAACCTAAATTGGTATTTATGTTAGTTATTAAACTAAACTTTTTCATTTAGAAAACAAATGCTGAACACCTACAAGATGCTAAGATTTGCTGTAACTAGTTTTGTCATAAATGTCATCATTTAATTTTAGAGTTAGATAATATTGTGTTTTAAATCAAAATTGTAGTTCACACCCCACATACCAAAGATTTGTGAAACAGCAGACATCATGTAAGTGGAGGTCCTGTAAGTCTGTATTTCCTGGCATTGTGGGAGATGTCTGAAGTGTGTGGATGTACACACACATGATGACTGCATGTTGGTGAAATTGCGAAACAGCACATTCCCAGACCACATTGCCATCATTAATTGAAACATGGCCACATACAGTAAGTTAAAGTGACCTTATAAATAATGCAGATGAAATAAAGTATAAACTAGAAACTTTATTGAAGGTTTATTTACCTGATTAAAAAAATTTCTTGCAGTCTCCAATTCTGTATCTATTGTACAGAGATTTCAGCATGCTTCCTCACTTGATTCTCTTTGTTATATTCTGTTTATTTTAATGGGTTCTTATTTTTTTCATGTAGCACATCATCATTTTTTTCTCTTTGCCTTTTCTTCTTTTAAGTATATCTGAAGTTAAATATAGTTACGTTTTAATTGATTTTTGCCAGAAAACAAAAATTTCTTTTTATTTTCTGGATCTTTGTATACTGATTTAGTATCCTAATAAAAATTCTATGTTCTCAGAAGTTTTTCTAGTTTAACATTTCTAGTTTCTTCTTTAATCTTGTCTAAAACATACATAATTGAAAGTAGATACTCCACAAAAAGAATTTTTAAAGGATTTGGTAAATTGACAAGTTAAAGGTGATTATTTTTGCACTATCATAGATCCTCCCCAATTAAAAAGATAATTTCAAGCTAAGTAAGTTTTAAAGACTTATTGTTTGTGTAAAAACCTATGAATTCAGTAGTAATATAATTTATCTTCATATAATATGTCAGGTATACCTACAACTTGCTTACAGTGTAACAGCATATTCAGAAATTCTTCTTTCAATATGTATCTTTTGAGGCTGGGACTGTAGCTTAGTGATGCAGTGGTTGCCTAGCATGGGTGAGGTGCTGGGTTCAATCCTTAGCACCACATATAAATAAAAATAAAGATATAAAAAATATATCTTTTGTATTACTATAACCCCAAACTGGGATAAGAAATCCAATATCTATTATTACACATTTTTTGTTTCTTTTATGGTAACACTTTCAAATTTCCTCATTGATCATTATGTATTTTACAAATAAATTAAAATCCACTTTTGAACAAGAAAGGACTTAGTATTTAATCCAATAATGAAAAATAATGTTTTTCAACAGATGAATGGATAAAAAAATATTGTATATTTAAATATATATATATATCACACACACACACATACAAACACACAATGGTATATTAGCCATAAAAAATAAATTTATATCAACATGTAGTCTAGTGTCATGTATACCTTAAAAAGTTTATGTCCTTTCAATATAGAAATCTGAACAAATTTAATTTCTGATGAGAGTGAATTTGAATAAAATAATTTATAATCAGTTTCCATTTCACTTTTTAATTAGTGTCATTGTTAAATGTGTAGCTAAGGGTCTAGCTCAGCACTAGCACGTCATATTAGTCACACAAAACCCCGGGTTTGATCCTAAACATCAGAATAAAAACTGTAAATGTATAGAAGCATGTTTCAGGGCAGTGAAAAATGCCTCATTGGTGGAATACAAACTTCTTAAGAGCAACTTAAAAATCCTGAAATCTTTTTAAAGTTTCCCAACTTTAACCAAATAACTCTATATTGAAAATTTTTCAAAGTAAACAGAAATAAAGAAAATTATTTTTTCTTTTCTTTTGTTCTCACCCCCATCTTTGGTACCAGGAATTTAACCCAGAGAAGCTAAATCACTTAGCTACATCCCAAGGCCTTTTTCATTTTTTTAAAATTTGGAAACAGCATATCACTAGTTTTCTATTTTGATGAGGCTTGATTTGAACTTTTCATCCTCCTGTCTCTGTTTCCCAAGCTGCTGGAATTATAGGCAGATGCCATGGTATCTGAGTAGAAAATTATTTTTTTTCTAAATGATATTTCTTGAAACACTAATTGTAATAAAATTTAAAAATATAAAGAAATAACAATCCCAAATTCTGTTTCTTAAATAAATAGATTTCTAGCAAATGGGGTTCCATGGAGCCATTAAAAATGTGATGAGGAAAAATATGCACTTGGTTTTTAGAAGTAAACACATTTAATAATATACTATCATATTTGTAAGAATTTTATAATTTATTCAAGTTTTCTCCCTTGCAAAGTGCTAACAGATAAGTCAGCAGTTAAAAAAATTCTCCTTCTTATTTCTACTGGAATAAAGGAAAGGATTCACCTATTCTTTCAATCTAGAATATAATACCTTAAATCATGGAGTTGTTGTTTCAATTGTATATTTCTTGCTTAAACTCTGATACCCTCTTTTTAAGTTCACGAATCTCATTTTCCAGTTGTGCATTTTTTTTTAACATGTAGTAAACACTGTGTACAGTGACTTTTTTTGTGATTTTTTAGTCTTTGAAGTGAAGAAACTGTTTTCTGGGTTTTCAACAGCATAACAGAATCTGTCAGAAATTATATATATATATATGTAAAATATGTTACTAATTTACATATATGAATGCTGTATATTTCACATGCATTATTTATACACTAAACCAATGAATGCATAAAACATGTGACACAATATGCTGTACTCTGCACATATAGCAGATGAGATGAGATCCCTTTTGTTCTTTAGCTTAACGACTAATGGAGAAGACACATAAAAAGATCATTATAATTTCAGACAGATGATATTAGAAAAGAGGTTTGTGATCTAATAGAGGAATCTGATCTACAGAAAAGATTCCTTGAAGAAAATGAGAATACATGAGAAATGAATAGATATTAGGTAGAATGTGAAGAACAGTATTCTTTCCAACATAAAAATTCAAGTTTTCCAACACCCCTGTGGTCTATACATGTCTTGTATAGAAACAAAGAGGGACATTCACCTGAAGTGATCCTGATTCCATCACATGTCATGACAATAGGAGAAATATCCTGCTGCAGTGTTAGAGAAAAATTCCATGGTGTAAAAAAAGGGAAGCTCCTCTCTAGTAACCTGAGGAGAAGAATTCTACCAACCCAATTATTTATTAGAAGAAAAAGCAAACACTCACCTACATTGTTGGTGAGCCTGAAAATAAGAACTTCAAATCTGGAAATCAGTGTGGAGTTTTCTCAAGATATCTAGGAATATAACCACCTCAACTCCAAGTTATAGAACACCTTGGTATTTATCACAAGGAACTAAAAATCAGTTTATAAGTAAGACACATCCACATCCCTGTTTTTAGAAGTGCAATTTACAGTATACAAGTTATACAACCAGCCCGGAGAAATGAATGGACTAAAAAATTCTGCTAGCAACATCAGGGTGCTGAACAGAAGCCACATTTACTCACGGTCATTTTTCTAGTTATTTATCATAGGAGATAAAAATCCAGAATTAAAAAGAAGTATTTTCATTATTTTACTGTGTCATTAATTCAGTGGCTCTGGAGGCATATCCCAACACTATTCTGAATGGATTTTTAGAGAGAAAATGAGAGGCAGAGACACTGAGAGCTCTGGGCAGCTACAACATGTCTTGTGGTCTATGGAAGAACTAGAAAAACCCAGGGCACTTTCATTATGAATTAGGTGTTTGCAGTTATGTGAAACATCCAGGGATGGATGTTTCTGGTAGAAGACTCATACCATGCATCACCATATACGTGAGCAAATATCCCAGGTAAATTCAACCCACCATGACCAGTAGATTTTGGAATATTTGCTTCCATTTCTGCCTCAGAGTGTTTCTAAGCTCTTCCCTTAAAACACGAGTGATTGCAATAGACCCCTGTGGTCCACCCCCTTTTGGAACTATCTCTCTGTGTGAAAGATCAAAAAGCACTGCCTGTCTTGTTTCACTGAGAGGAAATCCAGTTTAATAAAATGACAAAGTAGGGTGAAGAAATGTTTCTATCATACTGTTAGAAAGCAGCACACAGAATCCGGGTAGAGTAAAGTTCTCCTCACAGGATGGCAGCTATTCAACCTGATACTATGGGTTAATGACAGAGACTGAAGAGAATGTGCTGAATACTCTCATCAGCAAGAGGTTTGTTGTGCCATCTAGACAATCTATAAAGGAGAGGCCAACATGGATTCTGTATATTTCAAATAGGTACTTTGAGAATAGTGGTTGTGAGGGAGAAAAGGTGTGTAGTAATTCAAGAGACAGAAAAATCCACGAGACCTGGGACAAGTTCTGGTGAGAAGATAGTTTCTTGCATTTTCAAGAACAAAGCACAGATTCCATCAACAAACCTCATCTACCATGCTAAGAGTGTGCCAGAAAACTTTTCAAGACACTGGGAATCTTGCACACTCCTTAGATCACTGACTGCAGGAGTCTCCAACTGGGGTATCCATCATAGACCAGTCCCCAGACTCCATGGTAAAAGGGTTTATCACACAGACATACCCCATCCCTGAGTGAAAAAAAAAAAAAGAAAAACAAAGAACAGAGGATAAGTTTTCATCTGCACTGGAAACCTTCCTTAAGTGCCCTATGCAAGAAATTGGGCATAACTGAGAGAAGCTCAGCTTTTGTACTCAACTATCACATTACTACCAGATTAGGTGTGTTTCAGTGGGAGAGTCAAGAAAAGAGTTAGACTACATCTGCCTTTAAGTAATCACACAGTGGTTTTGGTTTCTATAATTGAAGATTCTGAATAGAAATTCCCTACTTTCACTAACAAGAAAAAAAAATTATGCTTTTCTTGCTGCTCTGGGCTTATGTGTGAATTGTTGTGTGAGGGGCTTCCTCATTATTTCTTTATTCACGTTCCATTTCATTTTCTAAGATTTTGGCTTCTTTCTTGTATGTTTCCCCTATATCATCTCTTCTTGCCACTTCAAATCCAATACTTTCTCAGTTTTATTATTTTATCTCCTTATTTTCTCACACAGCTATTTTTAGTGACATAAGTTTCATTCTTCTTTCTTATTGAATTGCAGCCAAATAATTTTATGAACACTAATGCCTATTTTTTGTCAGCCTGGTGTATACTGTTATTTCTCACCACAACTCTCCAGTTTGTGGATTTATAGAGATCACTTTTTACAAGCATTTTCTTAATAGGTGATATATGTTCTTCTCTAAATTGTCATTTTTACTGGAGGTTATTTTCTACTTTTATTAAGGTCCTGGTGGGCAAAACAAGCAACTAGGCCATGTAAAATTGGGTACTTGGGGCTGAGATATCACCCCTGCCCAGGGTGCTTTCCAAAGAGAAAGCTTTGCACTAAAGAACACACACATATCCTAGGAAGAGAAATCCATTTAAATGCATAAACAACCTTGACCTTACTAACACAGACAACATGAAAAAAATGCAAAAAAAAAGCTCCAATTTCTTAATTATCCAATAACAGAATTCAAAGACTTTTTTTCCTATCATTCACTAAAGAGGTTGGATAAAAATGTTTAATAATATTAACTGCCTTATGGTATAGAAAGAAAAAAAAAAGAGTTTCTCATTTTACCCCAAAGCAATGGTCCATTCTGGGAGGTTTCAATTTCCTAAACAGGCCATTGGGTATCTTTTTTGAGGCTACTATTTGAATTACAGAGACACTGATATTTAGGCTATATGAAAACCTTTCACTTTGGCATGAAAACATGTTCATACGCATCTAAAACTGACCCACTGGGAAGAACCATCTTTACCATAAATGCATTCAATGACAATCACTACTATATATGTTCATTAATTAAAATGGGTATTCACAAAACTACTTAATTTTAACTTATTCATCATTTTAGGGGGTTAGAAAAATGGAAGCCCAAACAATATTCAGAAGAAATTTTGCCTCAATCACAAAGATAATGTTTACCTACATGTTATCCTGAATCTTAATGCTATTTTCAGATTCATAATCAGTTAAATTCTTTTAGGCTTGAATATTATCTTTAGACTTCAAAACACTATAATGAAAGATAATTAAATTTGCCTGTATTGACTTTCTTAAAACAAGGAATACAGGAAGAAATCAGAAATTTAAAAATATATATATATAAGTGTGAACACATCTGTGGCTGCTTATTTTTGGTGTTATCAAGACCTTCCTTCTCTTCTTCAGATGATGAGAATCAAAGGGATTCAGCTGAAAAATGTACGCAGATATACTTAAACTCCTTAGAATATTTAGAGAGAATAATAATCTGCCAAAAATAAAAAGTAATAATAAGCTTGAATTTTAGGTGATATTACCTTTTTAACTGTTTATTGGTGAGAGATACTTGTGTGTACTCAGTGATTTAACCCCATAATATTGCAACATTGGCAAGTGCTCTGCAGAGTTGTATATTTATTTATTTTTTGACTGTTACACAAGGTTTCAAATGACATTTTCAAAGTGTTTTTTCTGGCCCGAGACTTGCCATGCTCTTGTCTCAGTCTCCCAAGTAGCTATGTTTAGAGGTGACCCACTGTACCCAGCAGATACTACTTCAGGGAATGATATTAGTGATATAAAACTTCAACAATCTACCTGGGGAGACACTATATATTACCAGGTTTAAGACATAAAAATATCTCAAAGGTATATCCACTCAAGATGAATAAAAATTTTCCAGAAGTAAATTTTTAAAACACAATGGAAATGTGGGGATTCATACAATTTGCTATTCTCTTCCTCATAACAGTAACTTTTAAAAACAAAAATTTATCAGTAGTCATTTCCACAAGGACTGATATATACTATAGTGTTATCAATGAACCTCTTGCATATGCAATATTTTTCTACATTATTCTGAAAAATGTGTTCTTCTATAGAACTCAGTCTGTTTAGTCCTGCATGATTATCAATCTCCTTGTCATAAAATGTTTTTAACCCCCTTGGGGTCTTAGCATTTCAGCCACTGTTCAACTGGGTATCTATCAGCTGACTTGTAAATCACTTCTTCCCTTCTGTAGCCCTTTGGCTCCTTGACTTGAGGAGACCTCTTTAGCATCACCTTAGCATCAACAGTTTATTTAAACCCACAATTATTATGTTCTCTGTGAGAATAGAGTAAAGATGCCAGAGATAGTGGCTTTCCTGGAGTTAGGACTCTGCAGAGATTAAAGTAATGAGGTTAGCAGCCAGAGAAAAAAAGTGGGGAAAGCTTGAAAGGCTAGAGCTAGACAGAGAGTCAAGAATTAAATGGGTCAGTTTTTGTCTGAAAATATAGAAACTGGTGGGGAGTCATCCAGATGACAGTGAAGTCAAGGGAAACAATAAAGTGTTAGGCTGAACTCATGTTAGGAAAGATTTCTGGGTAATTTTAAAGGCTGGCTTTTTATCTTCTAGAGAGGTTCATGGTCACATTTGCATTGTAGCTAGATGGCTCCAAATGCTGAGGATAGGATAAGTGTGTAGAGCATATGTATTAGCAGGAATGAATAAGAAGGTGGGCAGAAGTGCCAAATAGAGGGAAGCAGGCCAGAATGAAAGAAATGTTTCAAGAAACATAGAGGTTATATCATTTTCTGGGACTGGTGTAAAATGAAGTTTCATTAAGTAAATAAAGGAGAAAGCTGAGTCTCTGGAATAAGAGGCTCTGGACTGTTACACAAGGTTTCAAATGACATATAAAATGAAACACAGGAACTGTTGAAGATCTCTGTGTTTACCATGTAGTATTTGAACTTGACATTTTTGTATGTTGAAAAGACTCATTTTGGTGCTTGGGATCAATTTTCCAAATCTTGGATTTACCCAATCCTCCAATGAATAAGAAAAAAAGCTTTGTGGTAAAGCCACTGCTTAGCATGCTAAAGTATCTGTGTTCATTTTCTACAATTAAAAACTAAACCAAAACCAAAAAAAACCCAAAACAACAACAAAACAAACAAACAACAACAACAACAACAACAAAAACACCACCACCAACAACAACAAAAACAACAAAAGAAAGCATGAAGAGGAAATTTATAAAATGGTTTGTGTAAGTAATTTTGAATTTACAACCCTGGGTTAAAAATAATCAGAAAATAGTAATTTCAAAAACATACTTTATTAGTTTTAAAGAAAATAAATAATATAAAAATGTACAATAATATCTTGTATTGCTTATTACAGAAATAATCACGAGTGATGATGGACATAGGATAAACAGCTGCATAAACTGCAACATTGGTTCAATGTATTTAGTCAATAAAGTGTGCAATACACTAGAATTTAAGTTAAATTTTAAGTGGGTTTTGTTTCACACACTATACTTAATTCCTGCATTTAAACACATATTTTTATGTCCATCTCTCAAGATTTGGAAATTATTGGCAGCTATGCAATGAGTTTTTATAAAATCTCAGAAGTAAATAGAGCCTCATAATTTACCTAACAGGTATAAGGATTCTGGGTAATTTAATTTTAAAGAATGAGATAAAGATTTTTTAGAAATCATTTTGTTGTGTTTTTAAAGATATAATTTTAAATTTGTATGCCAATATAGACACTGGTATTTTTTTTGTCAAATCCTCCTACTTCTTAGGAGAAAATATTCTAGAATTTAAAATATTTCAATATAGTCCTTTCTACAGAATATAGAATGCAAAATTTACCTGATTTGCATGTACTTTCTTCTGTTGTCTTCACTGTATTCTTTTGAAGAAAATACCTCCTGTCTAAGACAGGCTGTATAAGTTTGGAAAGCAGATATTAAATGCATGTTGTACATTTTATACTATTCACAGGTAATAATTCAAGATAAAATAGAAGTTTATTATTACCTTCACAAAAGGATTTGTGTAATCTGGAAATACTGAAAAGCAAAAGGGATATACAATACATAAAACATGAATATGACAAAACTTCCCACACCTTCCTGCTGAATCAATATGGAGTTAAGTTCCATGGGTTAGCTTTGATAAAGAATATTTTAGCTTTTGGGTTTCTATGATTGCTGGTTTTTGTTGAGTACAGCAACATGAATCAAATATCATGGAGAAGAACATCCAATATTAGTTTAATTAAACATGGAGTTTAGTTTTCAAAATTGAGATGACAGTTCCAATTACCACAAATATAATAGGGAATGTACACATACCAAGTAAAGGTGTGGATTGATTGAGGGAATGGGGATATCTAATCAGAGGAGCAAATGAGGACCTTTGGGGCATCAATATATAAAATGAAGAAAGTAATTTAACAGCAGATGTGTATATTGTAGCCAATCACAATCATTTAATTAACTAATTAAGTCCAAAGTTGTGATAATCATGTAATTAACTAATTAAGTCCAAAGTTTTGATAATAGTCAAGTGGAAAGTAGAATTCATTTGTATTGAGGAAAGTTCTCTGAACTGATCAGCTTAGATATATACTTATTACAATAATCTATATTTCCATACTCTTGTAGAACAGTGGTGTTTCTTCTTTTACTATATCCTCTGGTCTCACACACTCAAGGTTTCTTGATCCATTCATTAGAGTAGATATGGTAACTGTATCTAACAAATAATTTTAAATAAGCATAAAATATTAAAATATGGTAATCCAAAAAGGAAAAGTGAACTGAAATTTCAAAGAATTATCAGATATGAGTAACCTTTTATATTTCAAATTTATTGGCATATAAGCAAAGAATAACAGCTTTGGTATTCAACAAATTAACCTAAAGAGTCTGCTGTTTACAAAATGAGCCTGGTTTTGTATATCTTCTTAGACTTTCAAGGATTTTCATAAAATTTCTGTCTTATCAGAATACCAGCTCTCTATAGATAAGGACTTGGCAGAGTAATTGAGTGCATTCCTAGCATGCCCAAAGCCAGAGCTTCAGTAAAAAAAAATAATAATAACTATCTCTTAAAGTGCCCCATGTTTCTTAAACGCTATGTTTCTCATCTCAGCCTCTAATATCAATACTTCCCAATGCTTGGTAGTTATGTAGCAAAGAAATTAATAGTGGCTAGTTGCCCCAATTCTAATTGTTTCTCCCACTTAAAACCATCTCTGGACCAGTAATTCTCACTTTTGTTTGAAGGTAAATACACTGAAACTAGCTGAAATGCATTCTCTCGGTTTCCTTATTATTACCTTCAAAATTACCTAGCTAATTTTATTCCTCCCTTTGCTTTTCAAAAGCAATCTCTAGATCTGTGGTCTTGATTCTTTTTTTTAATATTTGTTGTTTAGATTATTTCCACTATTTTCTTCCTAATTTAGTAACTGTATCTTTAAAATACAATTTCTAGGAGCTGGGTTTTGACTCAGTGGTAAGGTGCTTGTCTAGCACATGTGAAGTACTGGGTTTGACCCTCAGCACCACATAAAATAAATAATATAAAGGTATTTTGTCCATTTACAGCAAAAAAAAATCTTTAAAAAATACAATTTCTATGTCTTCATCCATTTGTTCTTCCCCTTTGCCAACAGATATAATAAAAAACAAAGCAAGATTTATGTTTTAACTTAATCTGGTTATGCCCTTAACTAAGACACAATGGCTCTTAATTTAGATTTTCTAAAGGACAGTTCATTCAATTGCTCTTGCAACTCAGAATGTGGTCTGTGACTAAAGAAGCATTGGAAGCATCTTTGAATCTATCATGATGTAGAACCAAAGACCTACTGAATCAAAATATACATTTTTTACATGGTCCCCAATATTATGATTCACTAAAATTTGAGAGTCCTTATGCATGCTTAATCTTATATCAATTCCTCTAACTTGTCTATTTGATGTTTCTTTTTGCTTTGTTATTTTGTTATTAGTACTGAGAATTGAACCCATGGGTGTCTAACTACTGAGCTACATCCCCACCCCTTTTTATATTTTATTTAGAGACAGGGTCTTGCTGAATTTCTGAGGGCCTCATTCAGTTACTGAGCTGAGTTTGAACTAAAAATTCTCCATCTCAGCCTCCAGAGCCACTGGGAATATAGGTATGCAACATGTGCCTGGCCATTTAATTTACCTATTTAAAATTTTCTCTACCTTGTTCCTCAATTTGTAGTTGTATTAGAAGTCATAGTCTTTCCAGGGAATGTTTATCAGGCCATTATCAATGTGCACCTGCTTATTTTTTCTTTTCTTTTGTTGTTGTTCTCTATAGTCTTTTCTCATGCTTTATTCTCAATTCTTCCCAACCCTTCCTTATGTCCCAACTTTCCTCTAATTTAAACAGGTCTGGAAATGGACCTAATAATTCAGCCCCTATACTGACAGTCCAACTTACCTTGTGGTTGCAACTTGATAAGATATACTATTTAAATCTCCTTACTATTTATTATTTTCATTTCTTCCACTATTGAATCATACTAGTGCTAATGGTTTAAACAAAAATTATATCCAATGACTTTATAAAGAGTGGTTCTTACCTTCAATATGTCCATTTACACCTTCTTTTTATCTTTGATGTGCATCACCAAATGAATGACCAACATTATTCTGAGAAAAAATCTGAGAGACAAACTGGTAAAAATTAATATCACTAATGAGTTATATGAAGATTGACTAATCAGTATTCTAAGGAGACACCTAATTGTACAAATTTGAAATAAATTAGAGTTAAAAGTACACATTAAAAATTGAAATATTTTATATCAAAGTGTCATATATCCTCTGAAAATCAGCCAAGTATTATAATCATTTGTCTACTAACTCTATACAACCAGGATAGAAGGACAATAGAGAACTACCAAAATGAGGGTTAGGGTTGTTGCTCAGTGTCAGAGTGCTTGCCATGCATGTGCGAGGCACTGGGTTCAAGTCTCAGCACTACATGTAAATGAATAAAACAAAGGTCCATTGACAATTAAATGAATAAAAAAAGAGAGAAAACTACCAATATCACACTAACTGATGTGCATATTTTTATCAGGAAAGCAATTTCATTACACCTTAACACTACTCATAACTTGTCATTAAAAATAAGAGGACCTTTTACCATATATTAACATATATAATATATACAAAGAGTAAGTTGTATACACATACATATGTATATATACACTTGCTACCCATCATTAAACATTTAACACATTCTAATTATAAGCTTTTAGTGTTGAACTCAGATATTTTGTTAGAGAGACTAAATCATGTCACATCACGTAGAAAAGAAGCCATGTTCCTACTGTTTTATTCAGGGAAGAAAGGGCTTACAGAATTATAAATTTCTTTTGGTGAAACATTTACTGACAGGAAAACTAGTTTAATAAAATAATAAACTGGTTTTAAAAAAGTTTTCTTTTTTTAATACATGAGGGTAGAGTATGCATCAGTTTCCACTCAAGAAAATTTACAAAATATTATACTATGGTAAAAATCATGTATGTAGATGTATACAGTGGTTACTGACTGCACCCTGAATTTCAGTCAAATCAACTGGTGTGTGTCTGCACAAACACTGGTAAAGGGCATGCAATGGAGTGAAATTACAGAGAGGCAATTAAAAGGTAAGACCCACAAATATGTTTTTTAGAGTAATAAAATAGCTCATAAAAGAATTTAACTACTGCATTTGTCAGGAAAAATCTGGCTAGGTGGAAGCTCTTCTCTGGTAGGCTCACACCTTCTATAGTTTTAAGAAAATCATATTGTAAATTCCAGTAATGAGTTTCAGCCAGTTGGATTCTGCCTGAGATGTCAATGGAGGACAGGTGCCCTGCAGATTCTTCTCAGAAAAATTATGAGTTCTTACTCAAGAAACTTCTTTATTTGGTGTCCTTTTTTTAGACTTTCTTGATGGGAGATCAGAAACCCTGACCTTTTATTTTCTTATATTTTCAGGACCCAACAATGACATGAATTTGGCAGTTCAGGAAGCATCCACAACACAAGTCAGGCTCTATCAACAATAGTAACTGAGACACAGATCTGTAGCAAGCTCTGTAAAGCTGCAGTCATGGTTACATGGTCATCCAAGGGATAGAAACTGAGGTGAGTTTCAATTAAATGTGCCTGTAGGAACTATGTGTAAGAAGAGTGTCAGGATTGCTTCTGGTAGAAAACTTGCTGCTACAATCTCCAGAGAGGAAAGCTGGTCTTCAGAGTCTAGCCATCTCACTGTGCTCAAAAGCATGTTAAGGAAAAACTAAAGCAATTATAGTCACTTCTTGGTCATTCACCAAGGGTGTTCCCCCTTTAGAAAGGTCCCGATACTGAAACTCTGTCTTTGAAATAGCAACATCTCTTGTATGCTTTATCTCCAAGACAAAGGAACTGCCTCTCTTTACTGGAATTGTGGATACACACCCTCTAGGTTCAGATTAACAGCGATGTGTTGAAAACTCTGGTCAGCAGGAAGTATGGTGTGCCGCCTTATAGAATAAAGGGGAGTGGGGATATCTTGCTGATAAAACTTGTGTTTTGAGATTAGTAACAGAAAACATAATGAGTTGTGTGTGATTCCATGGGGCAGAACATTTTTGGAATGCTTTGAAAGGTCTTGTGAAAAGCTTATTTCCTGCATCTCCCCCAACCAAGCACAGATCCTGCACATAGTCCACTTCTACTATGCTTAGAGAAAGTGAAACCAACACCACAGGAGACATGGAGTCTTGCATGACCTTGAGCTCACTAAAAGTCCGGAATTGAGATTTTCAGCACAGACTGAAAAATAGGCTTCATGTGTGAGAGTTTTGTTGATAGCTCTTACTGTAGCCAGAGTCCCATACCCAGGTACATAAAAAACAATATAAAAATGGTCCTATAGCATTTCCTGGTAGGCACGAATAAAACTTTTCGACATTCAAGTCTCCACAACCAATACTGGCCTGTTTGGGCTAGAATTGAGAAGAAACAAGTACAACTATAGTTATTCCCTAGAAACACCCCCCCCCAAATGGTTAATCTTAAAAGTAGAAGTTGGATAAGAAACTGCATATATTTGAATTACATCAGATAAGAAAATCATATTTTTCTTGGCACTGCATCTTTAAGTGGCTTTTCTTATCATTTGTTTTTCACTTTCTAACTTACATGATCTTTTAATTGTTTAATTTTCTTTGTACTTGTTTTCTTATTTTTCATTTGTATTTGCATCATTTTCCTTTTTTTCTTATTTTTTTTCCATCTCACCTTCTGTGTATTATAGTATTAATTTTAGAATCACTAATGCCTAAGTTTTGGACATTGTTTATTATTACCACTTCTTCATTGGTTACCTGAGTTGCAGAGATCATTTAAAAAAAATTTTTGCTTTGGTTGTAAGTCAACATGTGCTTAGCTTCTAACTTTTTGATATTACTGGTGATTATTATTTCTTCTTAAAGTGCTTTGAATAAGTAATCTTAGCACTTCTGTCAGTGAGTTGGGCTTTGAAAATAGAATATACACTCTGTTTGGGGAATATCTGAAAAGAAATCTGCTGAACAAAATGACCCACATCTGAGAGGGGAATAGAAATCTATTTGAATATCTGCACAAACCTCTGTATATTAAAACAAGAAACATGAGAAAGCAAGGCACTAACACACTACCCAAAGTGTTTAAATCCCTAATAACTTACTACACCTACATTGATGTGTAGAATATGGTGAGCAAAAAATTCAAAC
Organism: Ictidomys tridecemlineatus; assembly: GCF_052094955.1. Taxonomy (NCBI): domain Eukaryota; kingdom Metazoa; phylum Chordata; class Mammalia; order Rodentia; family Sciuridae; genus Ictidomys; species Ictidomys tridecemlineatus. Next base: position 163,980 of record NW_027520959.1, on the reverse strand, counting down.
AATTTATTATGAAAACAATTTAAGAAACTAAAGGAGTAAAACATGAATTAATTAAGGAAAACCAAGTTTTGAAAGAAATCCCAAAAGGAAATAGTTTCTAAAAGAGAAAAGGCAGAAAATTTAGAAATTTTATTATAATTAACTCAAATAAAAGTCCAAACAAGAAGTACCGAAAATATACTACATCAGGTAGATGGTAGAATGTTAAGTCTTGAAGACAAGGTCGATGATGTAGAACTTTCCTAATATAATAAAAAAGAGAGACTTTAAATATATATAGGCATTTTAGGACAACCTTAAAAGACCAATTGCAACTAAGGTCTTCAGGGAAGGAGTGTAGATACAGACTAAAGGCATAGAAAACATATTCAGTGAACTCACATTAGAAAAAAAAATCCTTAATTGTAAAAATAAGATGAACATCAGGTACAGAAAGCACTTAGAAGGCCAAATAGACATGGTCAAAAAGAAACTGTCCACATTATATTATTTTAAATGCCAAAATTTAGGGCAAAGAAAGATTTTTATAGATTCAAGAGAGAAGCACCAAGTCATTGGTAAAAGGTAACACATCTGGGCCAGCAGGACATGCAATACTATATTTCAAGCCCTAAAACAGAAATACTAAAGTGGCACCTCCTCATTCACAAATACATCTTCATTAAGCTTCCCCACATACCCTCACCATAATTGTTCTTCTTTAAAATATATCAGCAAAAATCTCTACAAAATGGCTCAAATGTGGTTAGACTCCCTATTTCCTATTGATCTATTCTGACTTGCAGAAACTAAATTTACCCCTGGATTTAATGAATGCACTCTGCTTTTGTGGTATAATCTGTAAAATCCATGACAGTTATAAGAAATGAGATAATAGGTAACTTATGAGAACTCACAGAAAAAAATAACTTTCACGTAGATCTCTGCAAAAATGTATACTTTTAAGCTCCCCTCTCCACACCATTGGGTATAAAGCTCAACAAATGTCTAGACCAAGGATTCAGGGAGATAATTTGTTTTAGATGAAAGCTCCCTATGGAGTGGCTGCAGACAATAAACCTGCTTCCTGCTAATTCCTCTGGTGTCCAGTCTCATCTGTCTTACTTCAGTACTGCCAGTCTAAACTGTTTTCTGCATCAAAGTTTTTCTTCAGAAATAAAGACCTTTCAAGACAAGAATAAACTAAAATAAACTATGACAAGTAAGTGTAGAAGATTCATAATGGAATTCTATATACACAAGAAGAAGATTAAAATAAATCATGGAGAATACAAAAAAATGAATGTAACTGATGAGTGGATAAGCAAATGGAAATTAAGAGTGAATCCTCTATTATAAAAAAAACACACTTAATTATTTTGACACTGGATTCACATTGTGTTAATTGTCAACTTAAAAGATATTGACTGAAATACTCAATTAACAAAAAAGACCCAAATGTGTGTTGTCTACAAGAAACACACCTGACTTGAAAAGTTGTTCAAAGAATAAAAGTGAAAGAATAGAGAAGTATTCCATGTAAAAAGAAGCCAAAAAAGTAGTAGATATTTGCAAATATGATAAAGGTGACTTCAAGCAACAATTACTCAAAGGTATCAAAGAAGGTCACTACATACTGCTAATGTGAAAAATCCCACAAGAAGAAAAATAGCTGTAAATATTTACACGTGAAAGGCAATGCCACCAATTTTATAAAATAATAAGTATTCTACCTAAAGGGACAGATAGGGCCCAATAAAAAACTTAAGTGTAGGTGATATTAATACTAATATCACCAGTGACAGGTTAGGTGGTCAAAACATCAATAACTTTCCTACATATCACTTTTACTTTATATCATGTCAACTTAATAGTTGTCTACACACATCACAATGGATTGCTATTAGAAAGAAACACATAGAGCCTTTTTAACAAGTGGGTCTGGAAAAAAATAGATACACACATGAAGATGAAAAGTCAACTTAAGAGTGGATCAAATATTTAGGAATTACACAAGAAAATCTACAACTACTGGATAAAATTGTAAGCTGAACTTTTCAACATATTATCACAAGCATCAATTACTCTAACAAAACTCCTAAAGCATAAAATATGAATCCAAGAATCAATACCTAGGATGGCATAAAATTAAAACTTCTGAACACTAAAGGAAACAAATAAGAACATGAAGACAGAGCCTGCAGAATTGGAGAACTTTGCCACCTGATCAACAAATGTGGGTTAATATCCAGAATATACAAAGAACTCAAAAAACTTATTACAAACAATTAATAACTCACAGAATAAATTGAAAGAAAAAACTAAAGGGATCTTTCTTAAAAGAATTACAAATGAATAATAAATGTATTTTAAAATGTTCAACATCTCCAGCAGTTTGGGAAATACAAATAATAATTATATTGAGATTTTATCTCACTCTCTTCAGAATGACAATTATCAAAAACACAAGTAATAGTAAATGTTGATGAGGATGCAGAAGAAAGGCACACTTGTACATTGTTGGTGAGACTGCAAATTAGCACAAACACCCTGGAAATCAATAAAGAGATTCCTCAAAACACTAGTAATATATTATCCAACTCTTCCAGTCCTTGGTATATAGTCAAAAAATTTAATCTCAGCATATTTTAGGAATGCAGCCACATCAGATTTTATGGCAGAACAATTCAAAATAGAAAGGCTATCAAAAAAAAGCCTAGGTGCCAATCAACAGGTAAATGTATAAAAAAAATGTGGCACATATATATAATGGAGCTCTACTCAGGAAATCATCAATAAAAAAAAATAATGGCATTTGTTAGTAAATGAATGGAATTGGATAATGTGCTGCTAAGTGAAACTAAATATCCTGCTCAGACTCAGAAAATCAAGGGCGGAATATTTTCCTTATATTAAGAAGGTAGATAAAAATAAATGGAAAATGGGGGGACTCCATAAAAACAGAAGAGAGGTCAGTGGAGTAGAGGAAGGAGATCGAGAAGGATGGAGGGAGTGCCAAAGGAAGTGTGGTGAAATGAATCTAAAGAAATTTTCTTTTGTGAACTTAGTAATATTTCACACTGAATTTGACCTTTATTTATATCAATGATACACTAACTAAAACAACTACAAAAATAAATACAAGAAAGAATAGTGAAGTATAAGAAAGGTAACAGAGGCAGGAAAGGGAGAGTACTGGGGATCAAACTGGAAAAATATATACCATGCTTGTATGATTATTTCAAAATGAGCCCCAATATTATATGTGAAATAATGATATAATTAAGAAAAAGAAAAAAAAAGCAAGTAAAACTACAGAAACTACATGAATATTTTAAGAATGAATAATACAGTTGCATAATCAAAGGGACACTGATGAAATCAGGGGGAAAAAGTTTTAAATAAGCCTGAGAACCACATGAGAATAAAAACACAACATCTATACATTTATGGTATAAAGTAAAAGCAGTTCTTTTTTTGTTGTTTTTTGTTTGTTTCTTTTATTGAGACATTGTATGTATATATAATGGTGGGGTTCATATAGCACATACAGAAATGCATATAACATATTTTGATAAATCTTGCTTCCCAGTACCTTTTCTTTTCCTTCTGATGTCCCTCCACTAATTCACCAAAAGCAGTTATATGAGGGCAGTTTTTAGCAAGGGCTACATCCATCTGAGACATTTCAAATTATAAACCTTATGATGCACCCTCATGTCTAAGAAAAACTTCAGTAAATAAATTCTAAAACCGATAGAAGAAAATAATTAATTAATGTCAGATAAAAATTATAGAATAGATAATTTTTTAAAAACATAGTAATAATAAAATAGTTGATTGTTGAAAAGATAAATAAAATTGATAAACCCTTGGCCAAGGGACTAATAGAAAGAGAAAGAAGATACAAATGAATAAAGCTAGAAACAAAAACAGAAATATTAAAACAGATACAACTGAAATCCAGAGGATAACTAGAGACTATTGGAAAACTTATATTTCAATGAATGAAAAAAAATCTAGATTATTTTAAAGAATAAAATTGAAACATAAATAAATCTAGAAGATACTGATGAAATGTGGCCTAAAATTTTTGAATCAAAGGGATAGAGAAAAAAATAGCTCAATAACAAGAAATTAGGTTGAAGCAATAATAACAAGCCTCCTGGACCAGAGGTTAATGCATGGCTACATTTTATATGATATTTAAAAATAACTGTTGTTAATATCCCCATTACATGTAAGAGAAAAGGAAAGATGCTTCCAAAGCAATTCTGCAACGAATTACCCTGACTGAAAAAGTGAATATTGGACAGAACAAGGAAAAAACTAGAGAACAATATCCTTGAGGAACATAATATATAAATACTTATAAAATCTTCACAAACCACATTCAACAACACATTACAAAATAATATACAGTGTTAGGCATGGTAGTATATGTCTATAGTCTCAGAAAAGCAGCAGGTTGTTTGAGGAGCACTGTAATTTCAAAACCAGCCTGGGGAATTTAGTGAGATCTCTATCATAGTGAAAAATAAAAGGTGCTGAGGATGTGGCTCAGTGGTACAATTTTCCTGGTTTGAGTCTCTAGTCACATACAAAAAAAAAATTCATAAAAGCTGTTTTTGCTCCAGGATACTTCAATACATGCAAATCAATAAAACTAATACACCACATATAGAATCAAGGGCAAAATTACATGATAATTGAAGTAGCTGCAGGAAAAGCCTTTGACAAATTCAATGGCCCTTCACAACACAGCCCAGAGAAAATATAAATAGTAGAATTTTTATTACAAGTTAATAAAGACCAAGTATATCAAACCCAAATAATGAAATGAAGAAGAACATTTTTTCTAAAATGAGGAAAAAGACAAGGATGCTCATTGCCACCAATCTCACTAATCATAGTACTTAAAATTTTAGAGAAGAGAAAGAAATAAAAGGGATTCAAATAGGAAAGTTAAAATGTTAAATCACTTTTATATGCAAATGATATAGTCCTATTCTTAGAATGATATAAATGATATGCCATGAAAATTCTACTTCTGATGAATAAATTCATCAGAGTAACAGAATGCAAAGTAAACATATAAAAATAAACTCTTTGTCTATATACCATAGCAAACCTAGTGAGAATTCAGCAAGGGTAACATCTCATTCAAATAGTTTTAAAAATACCTAGGAATAACCCTAAACAAGGAAGTGAATGACATTTTCAAGAAAAAATACAGATTGATGAAAAAAGAAACTAAAGAAGACAATAGGAAGTAAAAGATCTCCTATGTTCATGGAGAGGCAGAATTAATATTGTGAAAATGGCCGTAGTACTTTAAATAAATTATAGATTCCATGTATTCCCATTCAAATTCAAATGATATTATTCACAGAAATGGGGGAAAGAAAGAACTACTTCTAAATTTGTATGGAAAAAAACCAAAATATACTTAGACAAAGTGATAATGATCATAAGAGAAACAATGGATAAACCAAAATGCCCAATTTCAAAATAGAAAACAGAGCCACAATAATACAAACCATGGTCCTGGTGTAAAGAAAGACCCATAGACCAATGGACAGAAGTCAGAAAGCAAACCCACACAGATACAATCATGTGATACTAGGCAAAGACACAAAAAAACATATTTTGGAGAAATGGTAAATGACATTTTAGAAATAGTGTGGAAAAACTAGATACCTATATGTAGAAGAAGAAAACTAGATGCCTATTTTATAACACTGTACAAGAGTTTATTTAAAAAGGACTAAAGACATATGTACCAGACTAGAAAGTTTACAACTGCTAGAAGAAAATATATGGAAAACACTTCAGTATGTAGATAATGACTTCCTGATTAGAGCCCCCTACAGCTCAGAAAATAAGAGCAACAATGGATAAGAGAAGGTGAATCAAACTGAAAAATTTCTGCACAGTGAGTGAAACACAAAACAGTAAGAAGTGTAGCCTCCAGAATTGGAGAAAAGAGTAGCTTTACTAGCTATCTTCTGAAATAGGTTAATAACCTGAAAATATTAATGCAAATATCTTAACACCTTTTCAATCAATAAGCAAATGCACAGCTAGTTATCAAAATAAGAGATATAAATGACCAACACTTCAGTGAAAAAAAACCATACATCTTTATCAGAGAAATGCAAATCAAAACAACATCAGGCTCCCATTTTCCACCATTCAAAGAAGCAATCATCAAGAAAGCAAATAATTCTGGGAAGAACTGAGGAGAAAATCTCTTATATGTGATTGGTAGGGACATAAATTACTATATCTCTAAGGAAATCCATATGAAGGCTACTCAAAAAACTGAACATAGAGCTACTTTATTATTCAACTATACTACTCAGTACTTAATGGAAAATATTAAAGTCAGCTTACTTTAGATATATACATATTCCCATCTTTACCATGACACTATTAATAATAGGCAATATACAGAATTAGGCTAGATGCTTTTTAATAAAAGAATGGATAAAGAAAATGATATATATATATATATATATATATACACACACACACAACACACACACACAAACACACACACACACACACACACACACACACACACAAGGAAGATTTCTATGCATAGAGAACAACAAAACTAAGTTACTTTTAGGAAAATGAATGAAACAGGGAAGCATAATATTAAGTAATACAAGCCAGATTCAGAAAACAAGTATCATATATTGCTCTCATATTGAAAACTAAATGTGAAAATTTTCAACATAAAAATAAATGAATTATAAATTTTATCCATCAGCATACATAAAATTGGAAATATGGAGGAAGAAATTTTGAAGATTGAATTGGGGGAGTATATGTATATGTATGTACAAATATGCCACCATGAAATTCTGTATAATTAATGTGTATCAATTTTTAAAAATTGACAAACGTTTTCTAATTTTTAGAAGTTCATTTATTTTTCATTGATCATGTTCATTACCACTATTACTGGTTTGTTTAGATTTATATTTTTTTTGAATAGCAGTACTGTATATATATGTATGCATATATTTATTTTATTGATTTATTTTTAGTTATATGTGACAGTAGTGTCCATTTTGATATAATTTAACAAGCATTGACCATCAATAAATTAAGTCTATATTAAATGTTACTAAATATAAATTTCTTGAAGCTTTAATAAGAACAGAAGCAAAGAAAACATTAATTTCTTAAGCATCTAAAATATGCCACATTTATTTGCTTATTTTTCTATTTATTATAATCACAAAATGATTGTGATTATAATCCCACAACCTGCTTTCTAGTCATTCAAGGATGTCAAGAGTAAATGATAGACAAACATGACACAATGTTCTATATGCCCTGCATGTACTTCCCTTAACATTCCTGTTTGGCCTAATACTGAGTTGCTGCTCTTATTAATTTCAATATTTCTTATTTTAAGTATCAGCCATCTTAACTCTTTTATTCAGTCTGTACACTTAACTTTCCCTCCATAAATTAATTCTTTGTATGCATCCCCTTTTCTCAGCTTCATATTCATAAAACTGTTCTTTTGGCTTCTTTTCTATTTCTCTCCTTCCATAAGGGCACACCAAAAAACTGTTTATTCCCACCACATTCTGTCAATGTTAATTCTATACATGTACCACACCTGTTGATATCCTTGTTTTCTACTATAACCTTATAGCCTTGTTTTTTTCTAGCATGTTTGTCATCATGGAAGACGATATGTAAAAAAAAAAAAATGAAAGTATTTTCTTAAAACACATTACCTTTCAGTCAGGTGATGGAATAGAAGGACAATCATTTCTTATTCTGATTGCCTGCACAAGTGTGGTTTCAACTACTTCCTTCTTTCGACTGGCAGGATTACTGTTGTCAGGTAAGTCTCCACTCTTTTGGTTCCCAGTGTCATATTTTACTACTGATGATAAAAACAAAATAAACAATATGTAAAAATTATGTAATTTAGAGTCAATAAGAAGCACAATTTCAGTTAGTCTTCAAATAGCTTACCATCCTTCATGGATTGTCTGGAAGCTTCAATTAATTCCTCCTCCTTCTTCTGGGATATTCTAGGAAGAAAAAAAATTATGGTATAATAAGTGCCAAAGTTGACAAAATAACTAATGTTCTTCACTACTGCAGAGTACAACAGAATAAGCATTCTGATGTATACTCAAACTACAATTCTCTCTCTAATGGGGTAAGGATTATGAGCCAAGACAGAAAGATTTCCAAAATGTCACTCCCCTTATATCCAATTGATTTTTACACAAATACTGAAATCCATTCTATTATTTTCTTAAGCTCAGTGATGTATAATAAAAATCGTAGCCATCATTATTTAGACTATTTTTGAAAAAGACTAATATTAGAAATTATATGTAATATTTTAATGTGTTTATGACATATTGGCATTAATTACCTCTTGAGGGGAAAGTTTATAAGATATGAGCTTTTAGAGTATCTATTAAAAATATTGATTAGATTCCTAAACAGTATAAGTTTTGTCTATCTTATGTGTTAAATTGCTAAAGATAAATGACTATACAAATTTTGCTGTTTCCAACAAAAAGAGAAATGAAAAAAAAAAACAATATTGTGAGGGTGATATCAATGAATAAAAACCTCTTGGAGTTGCTAAACAAAAACATTAACTCAATAACCAAACAAAAGTGACAGAGATAGCACAATGAATAGACACTGAAGAGATGTTTTCTGCAGGGAAATATTAAGTATTAGAGTAGGTCATTGTTTTAGAAAGCGATGCATGTTCTTTTTATTCCAGTACCTTCATATAATTAAATTAACAAAACAATAAGATATAAAACAATAAAATATTTCTTAAGAAACCAGATGGTGCTGCCAACCACATCACTATGTTTGCTTGATATAGGTAACAAAAGATAGTGGAAAGTCATTTTTTAAAAGATAGGCAAAAAGGAAGAAACTAGCAAATTTTCATCTGAAATCCAAATCTAAACTCAAGTTTGGAGCAGGCTTGGAGGATATTCTTGTTCCTACTAACACATTTATGACATTACTCTAACTTGTTTATTCTTCCTTTATAGCACCAATTAGAAATAATTTACTCAAAACTTTTACATCCCATATATTAAAAGAGAATGCAAACAAAGAATATTTTTTAATTCAGTAGACTTAATTACTAGTTATCTCATGCACATTATACTACTTAGGATGTTTCAGCAAGTAGACATTTATTTTATCCACATTTACTCATGTTCAACACTGTATATGACACCAGCTTTTAGAAATGGTGCATTTCTCCAGGCCAAATGAGCTCAGTTAAGTTATGAATAACACCATAATAGCATTCTAAAAGGAACACAGTATGATCTCTCTATATTTTTATCCTCAAAATAAAAATTACACTGTTCTTACTCACATAATATTTAGCTCTTCACAACTGAAATAAAATTAAAGTCATTTCAAAAATAAAAGATGTTTACATTTAACCTTATTTTAGTTGCTCCAGGATTTTTGCACATACATTTTTTAGAGAGAGAGGAAAGAATTTTAATATTTATTTTTTAGTTTTTGGCAGACAAAACATCTTTGTTTGTAAATGGTGCTGAAGATCGAACCCTGGCTGCATGCATGCCAGGTGAGTGCACTACCGCTTGAGCCACATCCCCAGCTCAGCACATACATTTTTAACCTGGAATAGTTAATAAAAATAGCAGTGTTTTAATAAGTAAATTTAGATACATTTAAAATTTTAAATTTCAGTGTTTGACATAGAATTTGGATATTTTAAGACAGTATAATGAAAAAAAAATTCTTAAACTAAAGTATAACCATGCAATTATTGAGAGTTTCTACTTCCAGTACTGGTTATTACTTTGCACATGCCATCTATTCTTCAATTAGATGAAGAGTAATTTTTACAAAATTTCATTACCTCACATTTTTTAGAATTTTTATTGGTTCTTCTCAGTTATACAGCAAAATAGAATTTACATGCTAGGATATAATTATAAAAGCATAGAATATAATTTGTTATAATTCAGGATCTAGTACTTCCTTCTGTTCTACTAATCTTTCTGCTCTTTACTTATAGTTTTTAAATTACTGTCACTTTTAGTGGAAAGACTCAAATTATGGATATGCAAGCCCTTTTTAATACAAGTATTAAGATACAGATTTTAGATTTCTGGGCTGCCACAATTCCCAATATTACTTTATTATAAATACAGAGCCAAGGAAAGAAATAGAGAATACAGGTCTCTTCAAATGTTATAATACCAAAATATCAAGGGTCCAAGTGAAAAAAAGAAATGTTATGTACAATGTATATTATACATTAAAAACTAAAGGCACCAGGGAAATTCCATAATTCTATAAAAATTAATTTAGGCATGTAAGAATGATTTAAAAACCACAGTAACATAAACTGATCCAAAAAAATCCTTGAATAAATATTATATTTTCTCTGCACTTAGAAAGCTGTTTCTAATGATATTTTTCTGTCACTATGTATTTCCTAGCCCATTGTTCCTTCCAGCCCCCAAGATCCCCAAGTACTGGAGAGAACATTGATACAAAAAAAAAAATTCAACATAATTCTTTAAAATAGATTCTTAGCAAATTTTCACATAAAATGTAAGAAAAAATAGAGCTAAATTTTAATCATTAACATTTAAAACACAAAATTCAGAACAAGAACATGAGTTTTTTACAAAATATCACTTTACCTTAATACTAGCTTCATAGCTGCCCTCAACCATTGCAAAGCAGGAATCACCTGGATGTAATTTTTTTGTTAGATCTTTAGAGCAAAAAATGTATAACAAAAATGGTGAAGTACTTTTCTTTTTAAAATAAACTCCATTTAAAGTTAATGGTGTATCTTTATTGATATAATTAAAATATGACCTCCATTTAAAAAAATAGCTTATATTCACCTCTTTCTGCCTCTACTGCTGTGACTTTATAAAATACTCAATGAAGGCACTCTTAGTTCCAATTCAGAGCAATAGAAAAAACATCAACATAACCTGATAATAATTTATTCTTGGAAATTTCCTATCTTGAAGGCTGAACTTAAAACCCAAGTAATGGCTGGCATTTTTTTTGTTTGTTTTTACACCTGAATTGAAACAAACCTCTGATAATAGAAGACAAGATAACAAGATGCCCAGTTCCCTCTCGTGGATACCCAGGATTCGAATACTAAGCAATGTTGTTCTTCAGTATGGAAATCACCAATAATAATACACAATTTATTCCCTCTACCCACAAACAGTGCACAGAGTTCTCTGGAACTTTAAAATATTTTGAAAGTTAAAATTTGACTATATTTGTTATTTAGAATACATTTGTCAGAAACATTGGAATAAATTATAAAATTGATTTTTCCTGAATAGGTCCGACTTTATTCAGGTCTTTATAAACTAGCATGCACTTTAAAACCTTTATGGACATTCAGACACTCAAGGGGAAAGACTTCCAGAAAAGCAGAGTCTTGATGTTTGTACCTCTGTTTCCCTAATTATTATGTAAATGTCCTCCTTGCTGTTGGAATCAACTTCCCAATCCCTCATCTGCAAAACTCAGTGGCAGTCTCCAAATTTGAAGTCTACATCCCTTGAATATGCAGAATCCTGATATAAGGTTAAACTAAATGGAGTCTCAATCACTGGCCTGTCTAAATACCTTACCAAATACACAACTGAAGCTTTGTAATAACTTTGCCTGTCAATCACTCCTGTGCCCAGCAAGGACATCAGCAAGTTGGAAAGAAAGTGAAGGTGAATGAAATCCTGCTTTGGGCCACAGATCTATATATTCTAAGAAATTTTACTGCTGTTTCACTAGTCTCTAATCCACTCTTGCAACACAGATGAAAACAGGCAAAATACAAGCTTAGGACTTCCTCTAAATTTTGTATTAATATGCATTTATAGAGAGCTTTTAATATCCTCTGTCCTTAATTCCTGTTTTGTGCTCATCAAACTGATCATAAACCCCAAGATTTTGGTTTCTTTTTTTAAACCCTTATTCCTACCCAACACAGTGTTGTTACTCATAAGAATATCCCTTTGCTTTACTAGTTAAATTTTGATCCTGTATCACTGTGTTCACTTTAAAATTCTAGTCTTGTCTTTTTTAGTTGGGATCCTATAGTCAATTTCAATCTATTATACAAAAAATTAGCCTTAAAAATAATAACCAGAAAATGTACTGATATCAGAATTAAGGAACTGGAGTTCAAATTTCATTGCTCTTATTGTTTGTACCCAGAAAAGCTTCTTTAATATATTTAAGTTTAAGGCTAATCCTCAAAACTATCATTTGGCCAGCATGTCAAACATATGCTAAAAAACTAGATGGTTGCTAAAATTCCTTAGAATTCTGAAATTTCTGAACTTTTGATTGTGTCAACAGAAAAAGAAATATTATTTAATTGACAAAGTAAAACAGAAACACAAAGAGAACAAAACAGAAAATACAAATAGAAATTAAATAAAAGTGTATAGTCATAGAAAAAGAAAAAAAGTATAAAAGTAAAAGTCTTCATAAAATGGTTAGGGGTAGTAATTGAAGAGAAACTAACTGGAAAATTGGGAAGTAGAGAAATTTGAATGTCCTCTAAGGATTAATATAATTAATATAACATTTTTTGAATAATATTATTCTTCACTTCCAGAAAAATAATTTCTCTACACCATTTGCTTGATCTTGTTTATTAGAAACCATGTGGCCACAGCTCTGTGAGATTTTCCATAAAAGCTTTGATATATTAACTAAAAAAATTGGTTACCAGTGGAACTGTCGATATCAGGACAAAATCTTGGACTATAACCTGACTTCTCAGGTAAAATATAAATCAGAATTAACACAAAACTTTCTTTGACTTTCTAAATTGATGATATACAATTAGAAAATTAAAAAGTGAATATATATGCTATTTAGAGTACATGTCAGACACATTGAAATAAATTGTAAAATTGAGTTTTCCTGTATAGGTCCCACTTGGTATCAACCTGTACAGTGGAACAACACAATGGAGTTGTCAGCCAGGTAAGACTACAGTCTAAACATAGCCCTGAAACTTATTAATTATGCAAATATGGGACAAATAGTCAACCTCTGTTAATGACAGTTGCTTTATTAGTAATTAACAGGTGATAAAATAGCACAGGTACTTTCAAACTGCTTATAAGACAACGTTAGGAAACAAGTGTTAACAAATGAATGTGGTGTCTGTCTCAGACTAGAATACTCAACAAATCCTTTTACCTTCACTCTCCACTTAGGTAATAGTCATTTAAAAAAAAAATCTAGAAATTCATACCATCTTAATGAGTCATCTTTAGAACTTTCTTTCACTATTAAAGATAACAGCAAAATATATATTTTATCAAAAATGGAAATATAAAATATTAAAAGTTTATGACTCTGATGTTTTGTTATAAAATATTCCTCCAGGCCCATACTTGGAGAAATTTTTAGAAATAATATTAATTGTATTTCTGACAGGTAAGTAAAGAATGCATTAATAACTCCTATGTCTCCCACTTTGTACTTATCAAATGCATTGAATAATCATGAGAATTATAAGTTTGATATTTAAAAGTAAATAATTGGTCCCATAACAATAATCCTTACCAAAAACTGCAAAAATGAAAGAAAACTATATCATTATAACATAAAGTAGAATAAAGATATAAATGTCAAACCAGGAGAGACATGATGGTGGATTAGCAGGAAGTGGCTTTTCCCACAGCTTTACCACATGGGACTCAGAGAGTAAGAAAAGTATTTCTCTGTGAGGTGGGTGATAAAAGCATGCCACTGATACTCAACATTTTTTTTCTTTTAGCCCTTAAAACTGGGGAATTTGGGGGTGCATCAAAGATGAAAAACAAAACTGGAGCTTAGGTTTTGATGTGAGTGGGGGAAATCAGTACACGAGGACAGAAAAGACTGAAAAGTGCTGCAGACAAGGGGCTAGGGTTGTGGCTCAATGGTAGAGTGTCTGTCTAGCATGCATGAGGCACTGGGTTCAATCCTCAGCACCATTTAAAAATAAAATAAAAATACTGTGTCCGCCTAAAATTAAAAAAATATAATAATAAGAATAAAAGTGCTGCAGACAGTCTTGGAATAAAAAATCTGGGACCAAAGGTTCAAGCCTGCCCTGGGAGGACCCAAGCTACTCTACTCTTTAATCTGTGTCATGAAAGTCACCACCGGTCTGCCTGCTATGTATAGGAAGCTGAAGCTGGAGACATATTTAAACATTTGTAATGTGGTGGCACCAACTCAGACTTGGAAATTAGATTGATGTGTTGAGTCTTAGTCTGATACATAAATCTGCAGACACTAGCCACAAGACTTAAACTGAGCCTGGCAAATCACAAGAATTTATGCCTTGGACAGTATTTTTTTCTTGGGGTATTGCAAGTCAGATGAGCCAAAGAAAGCCTGTCCTCGTCTCTTCCTTTGATACAGCTGTTTCCAAGACCAGTGTCAGTGGCTTCAAAATCTCAATGACCAGGAGTGATGGAGCTTGGTGCTTGGGGGCAGACCTTAGGATGTCAGAAAGAACAGTACCCTGGGAAAAAAGAACTGGTAAAGCACTGGCCTCCCTGTCCCATGAATATAGCCCTGGGGAAAAGAGTAGGGTATAGTCCTAGGTGTGCATTGATTTATTTATGCCCAGTAACTCCGCATGCAAAGACTGGACCTCACTGCCTCCCCTGAGAACATCTTGTAGAACCTAGCATAACTTATATCCTTGGGGTGGAGCTGACAGCACCTCTCACAGTTTCACATACCGTCCCATGGAGAAGAGAAACTGAGAGATGAAAAGACACTTTAGAACAGACAACAAGCACATACTCTCAGTAACAATCTTGTTTTTTTTTTCTTTTTAGTTTTTCTATGTGTACTGATGGATACATGATGGACATTTATATACTTGTATATGTACATATTTGTTTATGATTTCTCATTTGAACAATTCTTAAACAGTTATTTTTTCTTACTCTTTTGTTGAGGGTTAAAGTTTTCAATTAGCATATTTTGGATTGACTTTATATTCTGTTTCAAAACTTTTAATTCTTTTTGTTTCTATTTCTCTCTTTTTTCTTTCAGTCAAATTCTATTATTCTCTCTTTACTCTTTATTTCTTTTACTTTTTTTCTCTTTCTTCCTCATAAACAATATGTCCTGTATCACCTCTGCATCTGCCCTATCTACATCTTGAAACTACTAATCCTTTTCTATCACCATTGCTTCTTTCCTCATAATGAACTCTAATTTTAATTTCTCTCAGCACTCTTGGTTTATAAAACTCCACACTCCACCACTCATGCTAAAGCAACAATTAATACAACTGAAGCTATAGAAAACACCTCTTTTTTGTTTTATATAAATATAAATAATGATTACTTACTGTATTTACTAATATAAATTGATCCAGTTTTGTTTATTGTGCCAATTAACTTTGTGTGAAAATAAAAATTAAGTATGCAATTTAGTTTTATATATTTTATGCACAACTGGTTGCAATTATTTGCTCCCCCCATCTCTGAGCCATAGGATACCTATAGGATCACAAGAAATGCAAGACTAGAAGTTCTGTTGCTACATATCCATTTAGATACATGAGTAGACACACAAACAATATCAAGAAGCAAGGAAAAAAAGCATCCCAAACACACCAGAATGACTCAAAAGCAGATTCCACAAAAACCACAGTGAAGAAAACATCAGAAAAGGAATTTTAAAAGTTTATATTTCAACTGACCTATGAGGTAAAAGATAATGTAAAAAGTAAAATCACAGAGAAGACACAAGAAGTAAAATTTCAATAAGAAAATAGAAGTTCTAAAGAAAAATTAATCAGAAGTTCTCAAAATGCAGAAATCGATAAACCAAATTAAAAATGCAATGCAAAGCATCACCAATAGATGACTTTAATCAAATGTTAAGGTTTAAGTTAAGTACAAAAATGCCATAAGATAATCAATATATTCAGAAATGCCTGTTCACAATAATCAGCACACATTCAGGTTTAAAACACCAGAGGGACTAGTGATAGAAGGGCATTTCTTCAAAATTGTAGAAGCTGTAGTTGAGAAACTAAATGCCAATATCAAACTGAATAAAAAATTGAAACTTTGTTTCTGAAAACAAAAACAAAACAAGGATCTAAACTTTCACTACTCCTTGAATCCCCAGCCAGAGCAAAAAAGCAAGAGAAGAAATCTAATGATATATACATAGGAAAGAAGAAGTCCTGTTGCCTCTGTTTACTGATGACATGAACATTTTACTTACATGATATAAAATGCTCTGCTGCAGTCCGGCTGCAGCATAATAACGGGGGGGGGGGTGACGAATAACTTGTGTACGTTGATGCAGCAGGAATGGAAGCTGTTTATTGTAGGACAACAGAGCTATTTATACATTTTGCACAGCTTATCTTAATTAGCATAAACTAGATACATCAGTCAACCAATAAGAAATCTCAACACTTAAT
This sequence comes from Ictidomys tridecemlineatus, assembly GCF_052094955.1. Classification (NCBI taxonomy): domain Eukaryota; kingdom Metazoa; phylum Chordata; class Mammalia; order Rodentia; family Sciuridae; genus Ictidomys; species Ictidomys tridecemlineatus. The sequence goes on along the minus strand of NW_027520959.1, from coordinate 147,494 downwards.
GGCTCACTTTTGTTACTTCTCAAACCACTCCCTCTGGCATTTTGCCAGGCACCATCCAGACTTGTTTATGAACTCTAACATTTCTCTGGCAAAATACCACGTGTTATTTTGACTTGTCTACAGACCTTAACAATGCTCTATCAGAAAATGTATGGTGCTAATAACAAACCTACTAAAGAAGCTTATAGAAGAACATAATCCATAAATCAATTTTAATCCTATATTGCAATAGTAAACCTGCTTCAAAACAATTGGAAAAAATGTTTTATTCAAAAACCCGAAAAAGAAATACTTGGGAAAATATCTAACCTAAGAGATGAAAAAACTCAACAATGAAAATTATAAAATGGTGAAGAAAAACAAATTGAAGACAACCTTAATAAGTGGACATACTTCCAATGTTTTTGAAAAAGCAAAATTATTATTATCTAAATGTTCATACTACCTTAACCAGTGAACAGACTCAGTACATTCCCAACCAAAATATCAATGACATCCTTCACAAACCAGACATTTCACAACACACAGATCAAACAGATTTCTTAAATTCATTTTGACCCAGAAGTGACATAGAACAGCCAAACGTATCCTGAACCAGAAGACTGATGCTGAGAGGTTCACAGTACCAGATATCCAAATATGTTGCAGAGCTTTACTGAAAAGCAGCATTATATTGGCACCAAAACAGACCTGAAGATAAATGAAATAGAAAACACAGACAAATCCACAAAGGTGACCTGATAAGCAACAAAGCTTTCAAAAATATATGCTGGAGAAAAGAGAGACTATTTTTGTTATGGCTAATATTCCAGTGTGTGTGAGTGTACACACAAACACACACTCATAGATAAAGAATATATATATATATATATATTCTTTATCCATTCATCTGTTGAAGGACATTACTCTTCATTATTGGATTAAATATCAGGTCCTTCTTGTTCAAAAGTTAATTTTAAGTTTTTTGTAAAATACATAATGATCAACAAGGTAAGTTTAAAGTGTTACCATAAAAGAGACATCAAAAAGTGTAATACAGGTATTGGATTTTTTATCCCAGTTTGGGGTTATAGTATTATAAAAGATGCATTTTTTATATCTTTATTTTATTTATATGTGCTGTTAAGGATTGAACCTAATACCTCACTCATGCTAGGCAAGCACTGTACTGCTGAGCTATAGCCCCAGCCCCAAAATATACATATTGAAAGAAGAATACTTTATATATATTTTACTGTAAGCCAATTGTAGGTATACTTGTCATATTCTATGAAGATAAATCATATTATAAATGAATTCATAAATTTGAATGTAAACAATATGTCTTTAAAACTTTTTTGACTTGAAATTATCTTTTTAACTGGGGAGGATCTATAATAGTGCAAAAAATTCACCATAAACATGTCAATTTACCAAAACATTTCAAAAATTTTTTTCTGTAGTATCTAAAAGATTTTCTAGCAACAGAAACTTATCAAATAACAAAATAGTCTTTTATTATTGACTTTCAATTATGTATGTTTTACACAAGATTAAAGGAGAAATTAAAAATGTTAAACTAGAAAATTTTCAGAGAGCATTGAATTTTTAAGGATACTAAATCAGCATAGAAAGAGCCAGAGCATAAAAAGACATTTTTGTTTTCTTTCAAAAATCAATTAAAATGTAACCATATTTAACTTCAGATATACCTTGAAAGAAGATGAGGTAAAGAGAAAAAAATGATGATATGCTACATGAAAAAAATAAGAACCCGTTAAAAGAAAAAGAAACAGACTATAACAAAGAGGATCAAGTGAGAAAGCAAGCTGAAATCTCTGTTTGTACAATAGGTTCAGAATTCGAGACTTCAAGAAATCATTTTAATCAGGTAAATGGATTTTCAGTAAAGTTTCAAATGTTTACTTTATTTCATCCACATTATTTATAAAATCCCTTTAACTTACTGTATGTGGCCATGCTCATTTAATGATGGCAATGTGGTCTGAGGTATGTGCTGTTTGGCAATTTCACCAACATGCAGTCATCATGTGTGTGTACATCCACACATTTCAGACATCTCCCACAATGTCAGGAAATACAGACTTACAGGACCTCAATTTACATGCAGTCTGCTGTTTCTCAAAGCATTGGTATGTGGTGTGTGAACTACTATTTTGATTTAAAACACAATGTTTTCTGATTCTAAATTTAAATGATGACATTCATGACAAAACTATTTACAGCAAATCCTAGCATCTTGTAGATGTTCAGCATTTGTTTCCTAAATGAAGAAGTTTAGATTAATCACTAATATAGATTCCAATTTAGGGGTTTTTATGTTAAGATACAGACTAAATAGTTATGCAACTAGTTAAAACATTTTTTAGAAAGTGTTTCACAATTACATTTCTGTCTGTATTTAAGAAATGTTTTCTCTTACCCAAATTTATCTGTCATTTGTGCAGTTGAAATATAAGACATTTACTCATAAAGAATAAACACTACCTTTTAGAATTATTTTTTATTTTTTTTTAAAGAGAGAGTGAGAGAGGAGAGAGAGGAGAGAGAGAGAGAGAATTTTTAATATTTATTTGTTTTTAGTTCTCGGCGGACACAACATCTTTGTTGGTATGTGGTGCTGAGGATCGAACCCGGGCCGTACGCATGCCAGACGAGCGCGCTACCGCTTGAGCCACATCCCCAGCCCTAGAATTATTTTTTAGTCTTGAAGCTACCACTCTTAAATTTAGCTTTTAGAATTCTATCACCTACTGATATACAGCCAAAATCTTGCTGAAATAAATTTGTAGATTTCAGCAGAGCAAAATGAAACCTACAGACAATATCAATGAGACCAGAATGCCAGAATTTACTATATGAAATTTCAGTAATACATCTTTGCAAACAAAACATAGTTGAACAATAACTATTGATCATGGGAAAGTGTAGAGTGTTTTAAATCCATATATTTATAACCATAATGTACATACTTTGGAGGTAAGGGTGGCATTTTTTGTCCCATTGAATTAAGTAATGTTCTTAATTTTAACTCTATTTCTCTACAGCAATCCCATGATGACTTTCAGCATAGCCATATAAAGAGAACAGACTTTTAATATTTTACACAGGAATAGATAATTTTTCAATCATCTCAAAACCGTTGCTTCTAGTAGTAAATCTTCTATTTTGGGAATGTGACTTCACTCTCTTGTAAATCATGACCTATATTCACATATGAATACCTTACCAATTTTATGTGAACATAGGAATGTAATGTCAGATTCATTCTACTGTCTCTCCCCTCCTCTCTCAGCCCTTTATTTTTTTTTGTCTAATCCATCAAACTTCTATTCTTTCCTCCCCCACTGTAATGTGTGTTAGCATCCACATATTAAGGAGAATATTTAGACTTTAGTTTTGGAGGACTGGATTATTTCACTTGGCATGATAGTCTCCGGTTACATCCATTTACTGGCAAATGCTACAGTTTCATTCTTCATGTCTGAGTCCATTTTGTATATATGACACATTTTCTATATCCATTCATCTGTTGAAAGGCACCTAGGTTTGTTCCACAGCTTAGCTTTTGTGAGTAGCTGCAATAAATACTAATGTGGCTGTGTCACTATAGTATCATTTGAGTATACACTGAGGAGCAGAATAACTGGGTCAAATGGATGCTCCATTCCAGGTTTTCTGAGAAATCTCTATACTGCTTTCCTGAGGGATTGCTTGGTGCAATGTATGAGTGAATCTTCCCCACATTCTCACCAAAATATATTGTTATGTGCATTATTTATATTTATCATTTTAACTAGAGTGAGGTGGAATCTCAGTGTAGTTTTAATTTCTTTTTTTTAATTGCTAAAGATGTTGAACATTTTTTTTCATATACTTGTTAATTGTTTGCACATCTTGTTTTTGAATTGCCTGCTCAGTTCTTTTGTTCCTTTATTAATTGGGTTACTTGTTGTTATTTTTTGTGGGATGTCTTTGTGTGTGTGTGTGTGTGTGTGTGTGTTAATTTTCTGAGTTGTTTATATTTTCGGGAGATTAATGCTCTATCTGAGGTGTCAGTGACAAAGATTTTCTCCCATTCTGTAGGCTGTCTACTCACATTCTTGATAGTTTTCCTTTGCTGTAAAGATACCACCCAATTTATTGATCCTTTATCTTATTTCTTGTGCTTTAGAGTCCTTTTGAAGAATTCAGTTCCTACACCGACATGATGGAACACTGGGCCTGTCTTGTGTTGTAATAGGCCTAGGGTCTCTAGTCTAATGTCTAGGTCCTTGATACACTTTGTGTTGAGTTTTGTGTGGGGTGAGAAATAAGGGTTAAATTTCTCCTACTAGATATAGATTTTAAGTTTTTCCAGTACTATTAGTTAAAGAACTTTTCCTTTTCCCAATGCATGAATTATACTATGTTTGTCTAGTATTAGATAACTGTATATATGTGGATTTTCTCTGTGGCTTCTCTTCTGTTCTGCAAAGTTTTTTTTTTTACATTGGCAACTAACTAATCACTGAATCTATTTTTTTATCCTGATGTAATGAAGATTTTTTCAATCCTTAATTATTTTAATAACCAGGAATTGAACCAGGGTGGTCAACCACTAAGATGCATCCCCAGCCATTTATTTATTTATTTATTTATCTATCTATCTATCTATCTATCTATTTATTTATTTATTTATGAATGATTCAGTGTCTCGCTGAATTGCTGAAGACTGGCTTTGAACCTGTTATCCTGCTGCCTCAGTCTCCTGAGACACTGGTATTATAGGCATATGCCACTGAACCTGGCAGTTCTTACATTCTTTAAGTTGTAATTTTCTAATACTCTCATAGATTCATTTTCTTGAATAAACTTTTAAACTCTTGGGAATTTATATTTCTACAAGCTCAGAAATTTACATCTAATTTTTCTTCATTGAGGTATCTATTTATTGAAACACTTTCACCATATAAACACTTTCACCATATAACAGGTTATTCTTTCATTTCAGTAAAAATTATGAAATATAATTTTATTGAATGCTAGTTAAATGCATCCTTGGTTTTACTTAAGTTTCTTCTAGTGATGGGACAGAGAACAAGCTATTGCATAAATATCACAGGAATAAGGATGAAGTCTATTAAGAGACTGGCAATGGACACAATAAAATATCAGAACCAGGAAAAGAAGTATTTTGAGGATACTGAGATTTTAAGAGAAAAGAATATCAGCCTTCCATGGTAACACAAATTGAATGAGGAAACACATATGGAAATATTCCAGGACAATAAACAGTTGGATATTTGGAAAGCTGAGAGTACAGTGCAAAATTTCACACTGAGAGTGAAAAATAAATCATAGAAGACCAGGAACAGAAGCCAAATCACAACTTGCCAGACTTGGTGCTGCTTTACACCATCATGGTGAAAGTCCAAAACCAAAAATAAGTCTAGACTTGCTTTTCAGAGAACAAAAGATAAAGACATTAGTTCACAGGAAGAAAAGAATATTGATGTATCTAACCTAGAAGTTAGTAGTGAGATTCCTTCCCAACAGGTTCCAAAGCCTGAAATAAAAACAAGTAACCTAGCAAACAAGCTGTGTCAGATAAGAGGTACACTGAGAGAAACGACTTTGGCTACAGAACAGGTAAACAGACACCTAAAAAAAACATAGTGCTAACTGAAGGGGATGGAACACGGGTATCAAAATGAACAAACAAAAAGGAATGCACAACTCAGAAAGCAGGAAGCTTCTAGAGAAAATGTATCTAAACTACAAAGTGAAACTACATTGCATGAAGACCAATTGCATGACTATCAGAACAAAGGTGATAATAAAAAGATGGAGTTATTAATATCCAAATTCAATTTTTTGATGTTATAAGAAAACTTCAAGCTCAGAATGACAGACATAATCTCATGCTGGAAAACAAATATTTGGAACTAATCAATGAAACTAATCATTTAAAAGAACAACTGGATCAATATGGAAAAGAGAAAGCAGAAGAAGTACGTATCAAGCAAGCTAACTGAATAAAGGGTCTTCAAAGGAATACTCAAAGTGACATCTGCTTATGGTTAAATGTTGAATCTTGATGAATATAAAAATGTAGATATTGTAACTGTGTTTTATATATCAACCCAGAAGCAGAACCTGTTTTACAGCAAATATAATTTAAACCTCATTAGCAGCACAACCAATCTGTGTTTGAAGTGCTAAGTCTTCCAATTACTCTGCTCTTATTCTTACACACTGTGTACATATTTTAAAATAACTATAGGTACTCATGTGCCAACTGAACACAAAAGACTTAGATAAAAAGGATTTTTATATTTAAAAAGTAGGAAATTTTTAAAACTTGGGACTGACAGATCCCTCAATTTAAGAAATTATGTTTCTTATAAAGATTTAAGAGATTGCGTTACAGATTTTTTGTAGAAGTATATGCTGACATTAGTAATATGGTATCAATAATGCTGAAACAATATCTAATTTTGGTGCTGTTAATTCAACCCAAAGTTTACATATGCTCTACCAATGAGCTACATCCCATCTCTGAATAATAATTTTAATGTGTCCTCGTTGCCATAAGTTAAGATCACAATGAAATAGATAATGGAAATGCTCATATCTAGTTTCAATTAAATTAGTTACTTTGACATTTCATTCCAGATTTCCCAATTGAACTGAAATGTAGATGCTGTATTTTGTAACAAACTTTCTTCACTATATTTTTATATATTTCTAATTGGTAAATTTATTTTTGGTCATTTCAATTCAACTTAAATCTGAAAACTGTCCTGATATTTTTGTTTGTTTGTTTTCATTCATGATTTGTCCACCTCTTTAAAACCATCTATTTGTTATTATCATAAATTGGGACTAATGTGATGAATTGCAGCAAAACCGCAGTTGATTTCATCTGTAATTTATTGCATATATCCATGATAACTTGCTAATAGTTTTCTTCATTTCATGGCCCAAATCCTATTCTGTAAGTTACATAGTGTCTTTAAGTACAAAGATAATTGTAGCCATCTAAAGTTTATTAATTTGTCACTGAACCTCTATGTCCAGACTAATGAGGGTGGCAGGGTTTATGTACAGTAGGAGTGGTGTGAGAACCAGTGAGAATTCTAGGAGATATGGACAGGCAGCGAAGTGCCTTAGGTTACCAAGTGTCTTCTTTATTCTTTGTGAAAGTATATTGGAATTATTGTAGTGAAGATTCATGAACATATATTGGAATTATTTTAGTAAAGTTCAAAGATGTGAGGATGTGGGGTATTAATTTGATCTTCTAATAAGAGAGGGATAATAAACTCTGTAAAATTCATCACCACCAATGAGACCTGTGTAAACATTTCTGATTGAGAATTCAGTAGTTTTTTAAACATTGCAACTTTATCAAGGGCAGTATGTAGAGATACAGGGTTTGACCCTGTTGTCTAAGGAATTTGATAGTTATTAGGAAGGAGTACACAACCTTCTGTTTCCTTAGGAGAATTCAGAAAAAAACAGGAGTGTTCACACATAAAAAAAAGAGGATAAATTGATGTATGTAGTGATATTTTTTCAGATTAAACATAATTATAAAATATTATTAATATATTTTTAAAGTGAGCTGAGTAACAAAATCATTAACAGAAATATTAGGTAGTTAGTTGTGAGACATCTTGAAAAACAACTGGCTGGTACCCTGAAATTACAGCATGTATCAGAGGTTTCACTAGAATATTTACCACATTTTCACATAAATTTAAAAGATAGAGACATTAATAAAGACATTAAGACAAATGACAAATATGTACAAAATTGAGCATGTCAACTGTAAATCTACTCCTACTTAAGTAATAAAACATGTTCTGGAATAGTAATTTCAATGAACACCTTTCTTTATATTTTCATTATAATTGATTTTATTATATTTTGGATCTTTATACTGCACTTATTTCCTTACATTTAAAATTGTACATTGGAATATTTTTCTTAAAAGTCTTTCATCTTTTATTAAAATATCTTGTCTCAGGAAAGCTGACACTATTTTTCTATAACCCAGCAGCTTTTAATGCTATCTCTACTTCCATGGTACAATAAGGAAAATTAAATCAGAGGTACTATTTAATAGAATGTTTCAGAAAATTTTGTTATTCTTACTTTCATTTTTGTGCATCTATACAGAACCTGCAGGTAATTTAGTAAATTATTTTTTTAAATGTGTACAAAAGGTTTTTATGCATTTCTCAAAATACAGGTAGGTTTTAGGTTTTTTTTTTAATTTTTGAAAAACTTGGGCTGTTTCTTTTAATTTTATTTTAGATACATATGAAAGCATATAATAAATTTGATTATGTTGGGATTGATATCCAAACTAAAAAATAAAAAATGTTAGCCAAGGATTTTTTTTCTTAGATCTCTTAAAAGATATTTATTTTTATGATATATGTAATGCATATGACATGTAATTCACCCATTTTACATTTAAAATTCAGTGTCCCTTAGTTCATTAACAGAGTTATATAACCATTTAAACAGTTAATTTTTAGAAGATTTTCATGTTTTGAAAAGAAACCTGGAACCTCTTAGCTATCATCTTTTTAATCCCCATACTTCCAAAGTTCTAGATATCCACCAATATATTTTTAGTAATTTATAAATGTAAACAATAGTAATTTATCTATTTATTTTTCTTTTTCTATATGCATGACAGTAGACTGTATTTTGACATTTACATGCATGGAATATAACTTCACAATTTTATATTTGTACATAATGTGGATTTACACTGGTCATGTATTCATATGTGAATATAGGAAAGTCATGTCAGATTTATTCTACTGTTTTTCCTGTCTCCATTCTCATTCCCATCCAATTTGTCTAATCCAATGAAATTCTATTCTTTCCTCTCCCATTCTTTACTGTGTGTTAGCATCCACTTATGAGAGAGCACTTTCAGCATTTGGATTTGGGGGATTGGTATATTCCAGTTAGATGATAATCTCCATTTTTATTCATTTACTGGCAAATGCCACAATTTCATTTTTTCTCACAGCTTAGTCATATTCTATTGTGGGTATATGACATATTTTTAAAAAATATATTCATTCAAGTGCACCTCGTTTGGTTTCATAGCTTAGCTGTTGTGATTTGAGTTGCAACAGACATTGTTGTGGCTGTGTCACTGTAGTATGATAATTTTAAGGATTTTTTTTGTGTAAACCAATGAGTTAGATAAGTGGGTCAAATGGAGATTACATTCCAAGATTTCTGAGGACTCTCCATACTGCTTTCCAGAGTGATTGCACTAATTTACAGTCCCATCAGCAATGTGTAAGTGAACATTTTCTCCACACTGCCGCCACCATTTGTCATTACTTGTATTCTTCTAAATTGCCATTCTGACCCGAGTGAGATGGAATCTCAGAGTAGCATTTGCATTTCTCTAATTGCTAGAGATATTCAATTTTTTTTCATATATCTGATGACCATTTGCATATGTTCTTCTGTGAAGTGCCTTTTCAGTTCCTTTGCCCATTAATTGATTAGGTTATTTGGGTTTTGCTGTTATTGGTTTTTTTTTTGGTGTTAAATAATTTGAATTATTTGTATATTTTGGAGATTAATGTTTTATCTGAGGTGCACATGGCAAAGATTTTCTCACATTCTGTAGGCTCTCTGTTCATATACTTGACGGTTTCCTTTGCTGTGAAAAAGATTTTAGTTTGATACAAACCCATTTATTGATCCTTTAAAAAAATAGTTGTATATAGACCACAATAACTTATTTATTTTAATGGGTGCTGAGGATCAAACCCAATTCCTCACACATGGAAGGCAAGCACTCTACCCCTGAGCTACAGTCTCAGCCCCTTGTTGATTCTTTTAAAAATATTTTTAGTTACATATTGACTCAGTATCTTTATTTATTCATAAATGGTGCTGAGGATCAAACCCAAAGCCTCACACATGCTAGACAAGCACTCTACCACAGAACTATCAGCCTCTATTAATTGATTCTTGATATTACTTCTTGATTTTGGGGAATTTTGTTGAGAAAATTGGATTATAGTTCCAACTCTAAAATTACTCTGTAATGGATATTTTATACAAGTAGATTTATACAACAGTAGGTCTTTCTTATTTACAAGCTTCTTTGACTTAGAATACTGTTTGCAGGTATCCTCTGAAGAATCTTGTTTTATGACTATATCACTGAGACAGTCATCAGCTGGTGAACTTTAAAATGCTTCCACCTCTTGGCTACACCAATAGTACATGGCTGGGAACATATATTTACAAGTTAATGTTTTGACATATTTTTATTACCATGCCTGTTGGTGTTGTCTTCATGAATTGTGCTGATTTTACTATATCTCTGTCTTATTCATGCTGTGCTTTCTGTCTTGTCTGTTTTTATTCACTTAATCTATTTTATTCAGAGCTCACATAAAAATAAATTTTTCTTTTTCATGCACTTTCTCTGACTTTTCTATCACCAACAGTGTTTGCATGGTGATTATCTTATTGAGCAATAAATTTGCTCAAGATGAGAGTAATATCTAATATTCACACCTATTCTAGGATGAATGGAAAATATTACTAACCAATTTTTTTAACAAAATTACTATTTTATATCAACCAATAATTTTTGTTACTTGACCTGTCAAGACTTTTATTGTATTTCAGTGATAAAATATAAAATTAAATTAATTTAATCCAATAGTGAATTCATCTGTAGAATGTTCATACATTTGTTAGTATTGGAAAAAATCTTCTATATTGATTTCCCCAACATTTATTAGGTAGCCAGAATAGGGATTTATAGATCTGCAATCCTTGACCAACTGAAAAGCTAATATATCATATTATAGAAACTTAATATACTCATCATAATGCTGGTATGAAATATGTTTTGTTTCCATTGAGTTTATGTAAAAATTGTTGTTTGAGTTTGGGTCAAATATTTTAAATATCTTATTTTCATATTATGTTATTCCATACTTATTTTATCCATGCAGATAGATGATCTTACTACAAAGATGGACACTGTCTCTTCAAAGCATTTATGTTTGAAAGCAAATTATGACTGTTTTATGCAGATTTTTTTTTGATTTTGAAAAGTATGCAAGATACATTGGAAAAAAAGGGAGAAATCAAAAGAAGTTGGAAGAGATGTTATAAACTTCTTAAGGCACACACAGAGCACTAGAGTAGAATGAGGCCAAGGAGTATGGTGGGAAAGTGACATTGAACAATGAGCAAGATGGAATTTAGAGGAGATGCAAAAACAAGTACTTCTGGTTTTACAAGCTATCTTATTTTTCTGCAGTGTGTTATGATTCATTTAATTGTAAATTGTATACATTATATGTGTATTCTACATCTCTTGGGAAAAGTATTGTGCTCGAATTCAGGAACTCCAAAAGACCACCAGACACCCTGATTGACATAAGCAGCAAAGAGATATTTATTGGGAGCTACCTCGGTCCTCAGCGTGCACACAGCAACAGGTGACACTGAGAGCCCTCGAGCCCAGGGCTTGCAGCAGTTTTATACACTCTTTGGGGAAGGTAGGGACCCCACATACATCATAGCATCTCTTAGCAAATCATCACATAACGTGGGAAAATCAAACAACAACTCTAAAACATGAGTAGCACATTCAGTGGTGGGAACAAGTTGGGTAGGGGTGATTGGTTAGTGCAAGAGGGGAATTCATTTGAACTGATTGGTTTAGGCACGAGGGGTCTACATTCTAAACTATATGGTTTCCCAACATGTTCTCAACCACCATAAACTACTGGGAGAGTTATCTGGCATCCCAAGTATTTTTCTGGTCCCATGCTGCTCTGTGGCTGCTGGGGGGGGTTGCTATGGGTCCCCACCTACCCTGACTGAGTCAGAAAAACCTGGCCCAGCAGATCTCTCCTCTTATTTGTAGATAAACAAGGGTATGTTCCTAGGAGTTCTCTGTGAGTCTTTCCAAGCACAAAGGTTACACCCCCTTCCTTGGACATGCTTTGCTCTGAGGTAGAGGCTTGTTTTTCAAAAGTTGTTGTTTAGATTTGTAAGAGAAAAAAAAACAATTGATACTCCCATAAAATACCTCAGTTTGTGTCATTCTTATAGCTAATTCAATCTTAATAATGATTTTCATCAGATAACTGTTGCATATTTGATAATAGTGGGCATAAATAAGACTATGAGGAGAAAAGAAGAAAATGTGATGCAGAAATATAACAAACTTTTGAATTGTTAGGGTAAAATTTTCAACTTTTATATTTTGAATTGATTCTATTATTCTTTAAATTTTCAGATAATATAAGTACTAATATTATAATGATTCATGACTGAGAGCACTGTTCAATGGTACATAGCTAGCTTAGCCTTTGCAAGGGCCTGGGTTTCATTCATAATAGAAAGGAGCAGGAGGAGACAGGAAAGGGGAGAGGGATAGAAATGAGGAGGAGGAGAGCAGGGAATGAGGAAGGAAAAGAGGAGAGAAAGAACTCAATTATTACTAGTTCTTATTTTATGTAATTGATACTGATGACAGAAGTTAAAAGTCTGATATCTTTTTTCTTCAGATTCAAAATTACTGTCTAAATTTTTGACTCAGAACTAAATGAAATAAATACATAATAATTATTTGTGTTGTAATATTTTCTAAAATATATTCTTTTTATTTTCTTTAGGCACAAGCAGTAGTTGTGGAAATTTCTGAACAAAGAAAGACTAATTTTGATTCAATAAGAAGTCAGATGAAACTCAGAATTAGCAATCTGGAATCCAAACTGAATATTCTAAGAAATACAACTGAAAGAATATAGGCACTTCTATATAGAAGAATCCAAATTCCAAAAGTATGTCAAAACCTAGACTGAAAGGGAGCAGATTATTCTCCTTAATTTGCCTATACTGCATAACTTTGAGACAGGTTCATGAGATCAGTAGCATGCAAAAGCTAACTAGACCATATAATTTGTGGAAGTAATGTTAGGAAATGAATGTACTTTTGTAATATTAGACTAGGAAGTTTTTTATCTTTCACCCACCTTTGCGTTTTAGATCTTGAAGCAAACTATCAAGCTTTCTTCTCCTAGTGTTCTCCTATATGTAATGTGGTCTATTAGACTTTTAGGTAAGTATTTTTGAAGTTTTGTAATTCAGATAATTATATTGTGACAAAACTTTATCTACATAGAAACATGAACAAGTTTCACAATTTTTGAAAGATTATAACTTAAACTTTAAGTGTCCAGTGTTGCTATAACTACATTCTGAGCACATTCTGATTCCTAATAAATTGACTGCTTTGTATTTTAATCTTTGATATTATCCTTACATGTACCTAGAGACAAAATGTTCTATATATTTTTTCTCTCTACATTATAATACTTGTGATGAAGGAAAAATAATCACAGGGATGAAGAGAAGTATAACCTGCAGAGTGATTAAAACTATTTTCATGGTCAGTCTTGGGGCCTGTAAATAACAGAATAATTAGGCAGAAGTCTCTTGAATCCCTGGTAACAAACTCATGATCCAAATTTCTTGGCAGCAGCTTTAATCTATCTTGATCACCAACCCAGCTATCTTGTTCTACACCAGTGGTTGTTGCTCTGAATTGTCTCAGTGCCAAATGCTTAATTTACCTAGGTAATAAATAGAATATGCTTATCTGGTAGTAAATGCTTGAAAAAATCTTCAAGGAATATTCTTTAAGTCCTTGAACTGGTTCACTAAATATATATCTTTCTAGTCTTAGTAAAATTTTCTAGTTGCATATATTTAAGGAATCCATCATAATAAAATGGCTTTGGTAGTCAACTAAAATAATGTATACATTATCTGCTATATGTATCTTTAAAATACCAATATATTAAAGGCTTCCTCAAGAATCTTCCAAGGAGAGTCATTCAAGAAGGCAGCATTGTTATCTGCCAAGTTATACATCTCTGATTTCTGTCTCTCTTTCACCTACATTGCTTTAATTGCAAGTTTGAATATGCAATTAAATGTACATAGGTTCAGAAAAATTTTAAACCCATAATTGCATGCACTTCCTTTGTTCTGTTTCTTTTAAGTGTTGTGCTCACTTACTGAGAATTTCCACCTACTCTTTTTAAAAAATATTTTATTTAATTATAGATGGACACAATACTTTCATTTTGTTTATTTATTTTATATGGTGCTGAGGATGGAACCCAGTGCCTCACATGTGTAGGCAAGTAATCTACCACTGGGCCACAATCCTTCCACTTACTTTTATGACAAGTTTTAAAATTATTCTTTTATTTGATGAAAATTTAAAAAGTGCTTTTAAATATAAATAAAATTGAGGTTAATTTTGACATAAGCATGAAATATCAAGTGCTTTAATTCAGTTACCAGTACTTCCACTTTATCTACCTTGCTTCATCCCTGTGTTCTCTTACTTCTACTCTACTGATCTTACAGTTATTTGTAGATTTTTAAAAATTTTTTAAAAATTATACACTATGGATACACATGAAGGTGAATTTCACTGCGGTATGTTCATATTCCTATCCAGAAAAAAAATTGATCAGATTCATTCCACTATTCCACACTTAGTGCTATCCCCAACTTCCTGGGTTAGGTTGGGTTATTTTTAGGGTTAGGATTAGGGGTTGCATTTTGTAACATGAGCTCTTCAGTACAACCAGGTGATTTTCTTTATACTAAGACTTGTTTTGAATGAGTCAAATATTATTCCAACAATGATGAGCTATATTTTTTAAGAGCTGATAAGAAATACAATATTCAACTATTTTGAACCCATTTGAAGATATTTCTATAATATTTGAGAATTTTTTTATTCAGGGGTAATATTGCATCAATAAAATATCTGTTTGAAAATGAACAAATTAAAGATAGCATCTTGCTTTTATTGTGTACCATTGTTGTTAGAATAACCATTTGATTGCACCTTGGTTTATAGCTTCCATTTTTTTTTTTGTACCAGGGATTGAAACCAGGGGCACTCAACCACTTAGCCACATTCCCAGATGTATTTGTATTTTATTTAAGGCAGGGTCTCACTGAGTTGCTTAGAACCTCACATGATGAAGCTGGCTTTGAACTTGAGATCCTCCTGTCTCAGCTTCTTAAGCCACTGAAATTACAGGCATGTGGCATCATGCCATTCTTCCATGGTGTTTTGATGATCATCTTAATACAGAGTAAATCCATGCATAACAATGTTAAATGTGGCCTCAACCTGATTCTTTTATTTGGCATTTTCACTTAAAAAAATCACTGGAGAACAAATATAAGCTTTATAAAACAACACTGAAGTTAAATAGTTGTGACAGAAATAAATAATTTTTAATACATAAATTACAATGTAATTTAATAGCTGATATATATATATATATATATATATATATATATATATATATATATTAGTTTCTTAGCTTACATGAATATCTTTCTGAAGAAAGTGAGAGAATCAGGTTTGAAGTGCTTCAGAGTCATGAAATTAGATGACCATGCACAAAAAGAGAATGAAAGTTAGTTGTTATGCAAGATGCAAGTATAAGTTGTTCTTATTAGTTTTTACCAGAAAAATGAGATAATTTACCAATTACAAAACAATGATAAATTGTGTGTGAATGTAGACCCAATGCAAAGGGAGATTTTTTGGGAGCAGGCAACTCTCTCTCCTTAGTATTTCTGAGAGATAGTAAATTTCTTTTACTTATTCATAAACTAGTTTATTTAAAACTTAATCTAATAGTGTACATTTTCTGTGGAACATTAATTTGCCATATCATGCTAGCCTTAATGAGAGAGTTTAAAAAACCACTCTTCTACCAAGATACAAAGGTATGTCTCCTTAATCACTGCAGAATGCCTTCAAAGGTGAGGGGAAAAGAGGAGAAGATAAAATTACTAGAGAGGAAGAGTGATCAAATTATTTTATGTGCATATGTGAATATTTCATAATTAATTCCACTATTATGTATAATTAAAGTCACCAGTAAAATTTTTGTTTAAAATAATTTCCCTTAAAAATAGAATAGAAAAAGAGAAAGACAGGAATGGGAATTCTGTCAGCCAAAATAATTTGTTTTCACATCAAAATTGTAAAGGCATTGAATGTCACCTTATTGTTATCACTACAACATATTTACTATGTTCAGTAATATATTTTAGACCCTACTTTGGGAATTAGTAAGAGAACAGCTATTATACAAAGAACACTCAACATGGTGATATTTATATAAGAGTTGGAAGTATTTTCACACATTTCTCACCAATGCACATCTATAACATGACAAATTCTTACCTGGTAATAACTTCTGAGAAGAAATCAATTATAATTAAAGAGATATGTATTTTTCCCAAGTCTGAAAATCACCAAATCAAAGACCTTAAGTTTGAAACTGCTTTTTTTTTTCCACTTCTGCCCCACTATGAAACTGTCAGCCTATACGCTGACATTCTTCTGTGGAAAAAAAAATGGCTTCACCCATTTATGGTTTATGGCCAAAAGCCCAGACTGACCTAGTAACAGTCATGCATTTAAAATACCTAGTCATGACTTTGTCATAAGTTTACATTTTGCCCTCAATAAAAGTATGAATTTTCGTAGGCAAAAATCAAAATATCCAAATCAACTGGATTTTTGTCAGGTTACTCAGCCTGTCTCATCTCAATTGCTTTACTGTCACTTTTCTCTAGAATCTAGTGATACTGGGCCACTGTGATTCCACAAGTGTTCTTTTTCATCTCGGTGTCTGTATGCACCTCTTCCCCTGTGTCACAATTTCTCCTTTTATTTCAAGTGTTAACTCATGTATCACTCTCACTGAAGGACCTCAAACACTGACACAAATTTTGCACAAAAGTTTCTTCTAAGTGTCCCAGTAGTATCCTGTGTTATTCCTGTCATAATGCTAATGACTCTGTACAATCTGCCTGCTTGCCTGCTTTTCAAGCTATGGTATATGACTTTTGAGGTGTGTCCATTATCATCTCTATGTTGTCATCCCAGTGCTTGCCAGAATACCCTAGGATATGGTTTTCAAATTTATGCATAAAGGGTGGAAAACCCAAAGTCCTGATACTCAGTCATAATGATAACTGTGTATAAAAATTTGGTTATATTGCATTTCATAGTAATTTTGTATTGTGGTCATGTCTATTTTTCATTCTTATAAACAATGAAATGTTCTCAACTTCTTCACTGATTCATACTTATAAAATCTTTGAGACAAAAATATAATTTTTTTCTTATCACTTGCTGCAGAATTTTGAATCCTGACCATGGGAGCTTCTGCCTTAAGAATCACTAATGAACCAAGAAGAGATACAGTTTTGGAAACATAAGGATATACAGATTTTAAGAAAAAAAAATATATATGAAGGCAAATCTTTTGTTTTTTTTTTTCAGACTGCTGATATAATATCTAAATTGTTTATTGTATTTTTATTTATATGATGCAAAAACTTTATTGAAATGGATGTGTGTCTCATATATAATGATGAAATTCTCAAAATCTGAAAATTATTTACATCTGTAATAAAATTTGAAGTGGAAATGCAAACCAGTTTTTATTGAGATGTTTTTTTAAACTATCTAAATGCTTGCATTTAAGCTCAATTCAACAACCAAATGGTCAACAGTAATTTGGTAGATCTAAATATCACATTAATGATGGATTATTTTTAATATAAAAAATGTATCACTGAATATGGGTTTAGAGAATTAGGCAACATTATTTTGGTATGCTGGTTACTATATTCACTAATGTATAAATGTATTAGAATTAGTATACTGCATCAAACATACAATCTTTAAATTTTTATAATTTTAATTTGAGGCACTTACTTAACAATTTTTCCTAATAAGAAACAGTGTTTGAATATTATAAATATCATTTGCCTTTTCTTTCTGTTTATACAATCTTGGGAAATAATAGTAAATTTACAGATTCTAATATAAAGTACTTTTGTCTACTGAAGCATTTTAAATTGAATTGCTAGAATATGCTATCATTAATGATATTTTTAGTATTTTCTACAAGTCAGAACATGCTAGGTAACTGCAATACAATCTTCGTTCAGTATGAATTTTTCAAATATTAACAAGTAACAGCATACTTGTTAATCATATCAGTTTTATAATCATATCAGTTTTATAATGTTTATATTGTTATCTACTATGTTCTGACTTGTAGGTCATACTAAACATATCATGAAAGATGGCATATGTTAGCAATTCACTTTAAAATGCTTCAGTGGACAAAAGTACTTTCTATTAGAACTTGCAACTTTAGTATTATTTTCCAAGTTTTTATAAAGGGAAAAAAGAAAAAAAAATAAGCAAACGCTATTTCTCAAATCAATACAAAAATATCCTATTATAATGCCTTCAACCACTTAATCCTCAGGTAATTTTCATGTTTTTCTAGTAGCCTTATATTTCCTTCATAAAAAAATATTTCATTCAGAGCCATGAAATGAAATTAATTGTAGTATTTTATGGATGCCTTCAGATTTAAATATTCCTTAGTCTTTTCTTAACTTTCATGACCTTGAATCTTTTCAGGAAGAAAGCTCATAGAATGTGCTTAAGATGGATTCTCTGGTTTCTTTGTGATTGGAACTAGATTACATGGTTTTGGGCAACAGTATCACAGAAATAATTCTATGATTTTCTCTTTGAATCACATCATGTGACCTATAATATCCTTATTACTGATGATGTTAATATTGGTCATTAATGTGATATTTGCATAATTTTATTTTGTAATTTTTTTTGTTGGGAGATAGTTTGAGAGTATAAATATCTTTGTTGAACATTCACCACTAAATTTAATTATTTATTATACCTATACAGATTCATGGTTTATTTTATTGAGTATTCTATTACTTGTTAATATTTTTTAAAAAATATTTTTTCCAGAAATGTTCTATTTTGACAATCTCAGATTTATAGAAGATTTTAAACAGTAGTGAAAAGAATTCCTAAGAAACATTCCCCAAATGTTACAATTTTGTTAACTGGTTTTCTTCTTCTCAACTTCTAGATAAGTATAGGTAAAATAACAGTTTTTATCTCTGAACCATTTGCAAGGTGCACACGATGTCTTTTTATTCCTAAATACTCACATTTTCTAAAAATGAGAAATTATCTTCTATAACTCTGGTTCAATGATCAAAATAGGGAAAATATATTATAAATGTGTACTCTACAAATCTTATTCAAATTCTGCCAATTATTTCAACAGTTGTCTTTGAACCAAAATAATCTAATTTGGGGAAATTTTAATATCATTTTTTTACTGTGTCTAGTGGCCTTCTATTATTATTATTATTATTATTAATATTAATCTGGATGGTTCCTGAGTATTTCTGAGCCGTTCATGACACCTATGAATTTGAATGGTGTATGTCAATAGGATTTCTGTAGATTTTTCTTCAATTTAGGATCATATGATGTTTTCTCATGAGTGAATTTTGGTTATGCCATTAGAGGAAGACCATCATGCATACAATGCTTAGTTCTTACAATAGAGCATATTCTGGCAGCACTTACAGACATGGTCACAAATTATGATCAGCTTCTAGTAATGGTGAAGAATCTTTAGGATCTAGAGTAAGCCTCTACTTAAGAGTAAGCAAATATTTGGGGCCTCAATCACACAGGTATAAGAAATTATGGAGGTATACAATGTTACTTGGTTCCATCACTGGTTATTGTTGAATGATTATTTGGTTAAGTAGTGTCTGCCAAGTTGGTTCATGATGAACATAGTATTAATTTACCCTTTATATTTCATAAATATTTTGTGTGGAAATACTTTGAGAGTTTTTAAATATCTGTTTGGTCCTTAATATTTCACCCACTAGAATTAATATTTCATTGATGATTCCTCCTTGTGTCAAATTATCACTATGGTGGTAGCCAAATGATTTTTTTCATTTATTCTACATAAACAAATATAGTAAAACCAACCAAAAGTGGGCAAGATAAAAAAGCTTATCATTTTGGTACTCATGCTCCAGATATGGACAGCAACTGCCATTTCAAGATAATTACACATCTTTTTGATATGTTCTCATTCATCCTGGAGTACTTTTGACTGTCTTTCAGAAAAAGATGTTTCAAGCACATTGTTTATTTGCTTGTTCCAGAGCTGAAATTAGCCATTTTTTCTAAAAGTTCTATTTTTTTTTTTAGAGGAGAAATATCCGACAAGTATTTGTGGTGGTTGTCATTATTATCTTTGGGGTTTTCATGTTAAGGACATTTATCATATTTATAATATAAAAATGTATATATTTTTTTAAATATTTTTATACTTGTCAATTGTCCTTGATTTTCTTTATTAATGCACGGTGCTGAGAATCAAATCCAGTGCCTCACACATGCTAGGTGAGCACTCTGCCACTGAGGCACAACCCCATCCCAAAATGTTTATATTTCATATAAAAAACATGAAAAAGGGTCCTTTGTATATATTCTGATTTAATATGTATATATTAATTTATAAAAATATTTATACTGATAAATTACATATACACATGTAAAGAATGTTAAAGAATATTCTTATAATTAGAAATAGTTTAAATATTCTTTAAGAATTCTTTTTTTTTTACATCTGTAAAGTACTATAGTATGTAAAAATTTTTGACAATGAGGTGAGATTTAGAGAATATGTATTAGTTCAAATACAAAGCATATTTAAAGCACTTAGTTTGTGAACACATCTTAAGTTCATTTTGTTCTAATATTTCTAACAACTTGTCAAGTTGCAGAGATAAGCTGCCTGCCACACTGGCTCTCTACCTGGTCACAGAAATTGTATTCATAATTAGATTTTAATTTTTATTACCAGTGTATAAATGCTCAAATATTTGACTCTCAAATTAACCTTAACACTGCTGGTGGATTGCTCATAGGGATACCTGTTCCAGCAACCTGTCAATATATTTAGTGATATTAAAATCATATCAATGAATATGCAAAATATTCTTCAGAGGACTACATCATGAAGACTTTAGGCTTCATGGACCAGAAGCTCTCTGTGGTCACAGCCTAAAATCTGCAATATATTATAATCAAATGTCTGATGGCATTCCAATAACAGGGTAAGTGGGTGAGGCTCAGTGGTAGAGCATATATGAACTCTGAGGACAAATCTCAGCATGGCAAAAGAAAAAAACAATAGAAAAATTTTATTTGCCAAACAGGCTACATGCTGGATTTGGTCTTGATTTGTTGGTCCAATGTGCTGCTAATGCAGTGAAACTTCAGTGGTTTCCTACATGCATGTCATTTTTTTTTCTATGCACAATACACTTCATATGCACTACATCATTTTTATACAAAGACTTTTTGTACAATTCAGTTTATGAAATAAGAATACTTTCTAAATTTGCATTCCTATATTTTGTTATTAAATTTGTCATTTCAATATAAGTACTTTGCATATCTTCCCTTGAAACTTATTCTGTTATCTTTTTAAAAATATTATTACTAATTGTTGATGGACCTTTATTTTACTTATTTATTTACATGCAGTGCTGAGAATCAAAACCAGTGCCTCACACATGCTAGAAAAGTTCTCTGCCACTGAGCAACATCCCTAGCCCTCTGTTATTTTAAGTATAAGAAAACTAATACTCTTCTTATCTAATAGATCAGAAAGAAAATTTTAAGTTGACTATAGATTAATTTTTTATGAGTTCATTACTTAATATATTTTATAGCATTTTTGGTGTCATATATGCAATTTTAAAAATTTTCAAAATGTTTCATATGATTATTATGAAAACATTGAAAACTGCAGTTAAAGAAGAACAGACATTATTTTTCATTATCTCACATAGATACAATGTTTTCCAAAATGAGGGTCTGTATACACTGAATTAAAATCAACTTCCTTTTATTTTTTGTTTTACTTTATTTTATTTTTTTTCTGGTGATATTCTGGATCTAATCTAGGAAAAGCTCTACCCTAAGACATATCCCAAGTCTCCCATTCATTTGTGAAGCTCACTCTTGTGGTTTTCTCTTCCTGCATAACTCCATGAATTACTTTTCCCAAAGTTACCATTGAATTTCACTTTTAACACATATACACATAAATTCATGTAACAATTACTCATTCATCAATGAAACATTTCCACTTTGAATATCAAGAATTCCCAAGTGGCTGAATGGAGTTTAGACTCCCCACAAACAGCTTTACAAATGATGTCTCTTTCCTATACCCACACATAAATGTATATATACAGCCGTAATACCCAGCCAAATAGTTGCAGTAAAACTAATAAGAACTGGAGATAGAGGGCAAAACCAAGAAAAGCATCGCTGAATAGGGAAGGAAAACTTTTGACTTTCCCACAGATCAGCTTTTCCCCAAAGTTGACACACTGGTATGATCAGGATAAACTGCCCAAGACTCAGGTTTTCCCTTTTGGTGTCAGAGAAAAGAGGAGAATATAGCTCCAACATTCTGGATTTTAAGGGAACTCTTTTCTGTCTCCTATGACACAGAACTGGTGGCATGTTTTGATAATTAGGCACACTGAGTAAGAGAAAAAAACTAATGAACACAAAAGAACCTACAGTGCAGATACCTGGTTGCAGAATAATTTATGTACTTCTCATGGAAGCCCCCAGCTCTCTGCCTGGAAAGCTAAGTGTCTGGAGAAAATGTGTCCCCAAGAAGATATACAAATGAATGGAAGTGGAAAAAATCTAATTAGAACATATGTAAAGAGAATCTATATAACAAGAAAAGTAGATTCTAGAGATATAAATCCAGAAGTTAAAGATATCCCTCTCAGAGAATTCATGTCTAATCAACAGTTTAATGAGGAGTATAGATGAAGAAGCATGTTGGTGTGAACTTCTAATTAAAACCGCACTGAAAGTTGAAAAGAAATGAGCACCACTCTGCAAATCAGAAAACAGAAAAATTTTCAGATGGCAGAACACTTAATTTTTCAATTAAAATCTTGAACCTGAGGCAATTAAAAAATTAATTTTTAATTTTAATTTAATTATTGCTGTTTATATTCAAAGGTAAGTAAATAAATATTCACTATTCAAAAACTCCTTAAATAGGAAACAAAAACATTTAAGAAAAGAAAAGAGATAAATGATGTATGTACAAAAAATATTAAAAGTTCTTTATTATTAATCTTAGAATTGTTCACTTTGAAAACCTAACATATTGTAAAAAAAAAATCCCCAATATCTTAAAACTGTAATAAGATATGAATAAAAGATAACTTTGGAAAATAATAACTTTATTAATGTTAGGAATTGGGAATTAATGCATTTCAGTTTCTATTGTCTGAAATATGTAATAGACAATAAATTAATGGGAGTGGACCCATTTCAAATCTAGTTATTACCAGAATAGTAGTATAGTGATTGCCTACATTGAGTGTGCATGAGAGTCCCTGAGGTTGATGCTTAGCAGTTATAAAATGAAACAAATAAGTCAAAAAGGTGCCTTTATTTACAAATATGTCCATGCTTTGGATTGATCTACAGGCATTAATTTGCTGATTTTCATACTATATCCAATTTTCTGCTGATGAAGCATCACTTTAAAGTTACATTACATACCTCGCTCACTCCTTTGTAAGCATATCTCAACTGTGTCACACAATATTTTTCAAGTGACTCTATGCAAAATTTTCAAACATTCAGATTTCTAAATAGCATTACTTAAAATATTTCTTCACTTTTATTTCTGTTTCTGAATTCAGTTACTCCACATGACCAATTTGTATATTTGAATAGTACAAAATATCCTAGAATAAGCTAATCTATGTCTACCAAAAATATTGTCTTTGAAATATTTATTCTTCATGGAGCTTTTCTGTGCACATGTGAACAAAATTTAAAAATCAGCTTATATGACATGTTACTAAGAAATATTCAAGGGGTCTTTTAGTTAATTTATATCTTTATGAATTTTTTATTAACTACCTTGGTCTAATGTGGTTTCTGTGCCACATGTATGTAATGTAAAAAAAAAAAAAAAAAAAAAAAAACTAGTGACTGGATATAATGGTGCAGGCCTGAAATGACAGTAATAGGAGAATAAATCAGGAGGATCACAAAATCAAAGCCAGCCTCAGCAACTCAGTTTGGCACAAGGAAGGTAGTCTTGCTGAATTGGAGTGAAGAGGAGCAGTGCAAGACTGGTTGAAGTTGCCTGGTAACAGGCAAGAGCCTGCACTGCTATGCTTCAACTACATGGTGAGGCCCAGGTGTAACATAAAAATAATGAGCAGCATACACACATCTTACCATGTTTTACAAAAGAGCAGAAGGATACAGCTACACATTTTTCTGGAACTCCTTACTATAGTGTACTAGGCACCAAGTGTCCCACTGCAAACTGTGTCTAAGTCTCCTCACAGCTTGCAGCTTAGTGTGCAGAATCTGCCCATCCAATAAGCTCACCTGAAGAAGATCAGTGCTGTTCATGGAGGATGGAGCAATATTTTGAAGTTTCAAAATATTATCTACTTATCTTTCAAAATTATAACAAACATCAATTTATCAACATTTTATTTATATTAAGTTTATAGAGAAATTGGAAAACACATCTGGTTTTTTTTTGAGAAAACACACCTACTTCTTACCGATTTTACTACATTAATGCTGCTGCTACTCTTATAAAATTTTTAAGTTGGTCAGCTCCAGACTTGATAATCAGTGGTGATGGTGACACATTAAGTTCAAACTTCACAGTTGGTCCCAGAAAATACTAGCACACACTGTGGGTATTGAGAGACTCCATGGTTCCTCCTTACTTTTCTTTCCTTTCCTTTTTTTAATTAGAAGTCCTTAGTTGCTTCATTAAAATAGCATGAATTGGCCTTATAATCTGAAAACTTGTTTCTGTAGCTGGACAGCTCTTGAACCTTATTTTTCAGCTGCTCAAATGCCCTTTCTACGGAAACATAGGTACTTTTCTGA
This sequence comes from Ictidomys tridecemlineatus, assembly GCF_052094955.1. Lineage (NCBI taxonomy): Eukaryota > Metazoa > Chordata > Mammalia > Rodentia > Sciuridae > Ictidomys > Ictidomys tridecemlineatus. The sequence continues at coordinate 122,527 of NW_027520959.1, read as the reverse complement.
CATCCTGCTTTTTGCTGTTGTTGCTTGTAGGATCAGAGTAGATGAATTTGAAACAAGTCTAATTTCTGTCCATCAAGAATCAATTCATCTTTCTGAGCTTGAGATACTGAACAACCAACCCTTGGCCTGGCTGCAGACTTCACCTTGCAGGAAACCCAATGTAACACCTCTGGGGCCCCTGTAACTGCAGTAAGCACCTCAAATGAGATTAAGCTCCACACTGATAGAATAGAAGCCAGAGTTTTCTGGGGTCTGTCACCATGATGGTGTAACCCTTCAGAGTGACAGGAACAACTCCTTGAACATCCTCAGTGTGCAGTGGACTGTTTTTATGACAATTAACACAAAATATTGATCAAAACTCAGGAAGTAAATACCTGGACTGATACAATGTCCACTGTTGGGCTAATTTTTCTTCAATTTAAATGTCTTTTTTCATCTCTAAAGAAATCTTAAAGTGCTAACTTTATATAAAGCAGGCAAATTGTTCAAGTTATTTGCTATTAAGCCAATTTTTATAGAGCTAAATAAAAAAGGAAAAGTAAACTAAAGTGATTGAAGACAGACACGGAGAAAAAAAATGACAAGTTGTAAATGGACAAAGCAATAGAATGCTATTATATCATCATGGCCTTCTCGTTTCAATTGAACATATAAGCTAAATAGATTTAGGTATCTGCTGGTTTTTAGTACACTAACTCCCTTGGATTTGCTAAAATTTATACAACAATCAATAGGTATATATGAAGTCCTAAGGAAAAGGATGCTTCTTAAAAATCAATACTCGACACTAATTAAAGCAATCTTAAAAGGTTTTTCTACTATTATAAATGAATATAAAAATTAATAGCTCTTACAAACTAAGAACTGGAACTTTGTCCCAATCTTTAATTACTCCTGCCCTTTAGCTGCTTTTTCAAGGAAATACACATTAACCAAATGGCGATTGAGGTGTTTGCTGTAATCTTTTTCTTTCCTAAAAGAACGATCACAGAAGATGCAAACAAAATCTCCCCCAGTCCCTTTGCCTGCCAAGGCTTCTTTTGCATCTTTTGTACTAGCTTCTTGTGAAACTGGATGAGCCCCATGCAATCCAGAATCATCACTACCCTCTGACATGTTGTCACTTAGGTCACTTCCGTCATGACTGTGGATACCTTCATCTTCATCAATTTCCTGAGACTCATTTACTGTCACAGTAACAGGAGGTGAAGCCAGCACAGTTTGGGACACTGCTTCATGTTCATCTATTGGTGAGGGAAGAAGCAATAGTGAAACTGGTTCTCCAACTGCTGAGTCTTTATCAGGGAGATTCTCTGCTGGGTTATGATCAGGGTCCATTTCCACTTCACAAAGCATAGCTGAGTCAGTCTGATGCTTATCAGCTAAAGTTTCACCCCCTGGCATATTCAACTTTTGTCCAGAAGATGAAACACTAGTACTAGATTCCTTGGTACAGGAATCGGCTACACTCTTCTCTGCTTCTTCTGTTCCTACTTTCAGAAAAGGATCTTCTTTGTTTCCTTCAACTTCTGAGAGTAATTTTTGGTCTTCTGACTCCTCCTCTCTTAAGTCTTCCTTTGGCAGTGGTGTTGATGATGCCAAAAGTTCCTGCGTGCTTTTATTTTCCTTTAGAATCTGGATATCTTTAACAGGCACTAAGCCTACTTCAATAAGGACTTGCTCCTTACGTGTCATTTCACTCTGCATATTGGACCTTTCCTTTCTGTTATCTTTTCAGGGAGAAGTCTTTTTGGGAATTGGCTCATTGTGAAGAGGAGGATCTATGGGAGGAGACAGCTCCATCTGAGCAGTCTCCTTCTGAACAACTTCCATCTGAACAGACTCCATGTTAACAGGCCCCATCTGAACAGGTTCCATGGGAAGAGGCAACTCTATCTGCAGAGGCCCCTTCTGAACATCCTCTGTAAGAGGAGATTCCATAGGAGAGGGCAGCTCCATCTCAGCAGGCCCCTTCTGAACCTCTTCCATATGAGCAGACTCCACAGGAGGGGGCAACTCCACGTGAGAAGGCCCCTTGTGAACAACCTCCTCCATGTGGACAGTCTCCATAGGAGGCATCAGCTCCATGTGAGCAGACTCCTGGTGAACCACTTCCACCTGAGCAGGCTCTACTTGAACAAGCCCCTTCTGAAACACCTCCATGTGAGCAGGCTCTACTTGAACAGGCCCCTTCTGAACCCCCTCCATGTGAGCAGGCTCTACTTGAACAGGTTCCATGGGTAGAGGCAACTCTACCTGCAGAGGCCCCTTCTGACTAGTCTCCTTTTGAACAGGTTCCTTCTGAGAGGTGTCTTTCTGAGAAGGCTTGCTGCTTTTTTTACTTTGTTTATTTTTTAGGGTTTTCTTCTTGGTATTTTTCTTCACGCAGGTATTTTGTTTTTTATTCTCCTCCATTTTGTTATCACCCTTTGGTACTTCCTGGCTATTTTTGGATTTACCTTCTATCTTCCTTTTCTATTTTGTCATAGATTCCTCATCATTCACAGGATCATGCATGGAATGGGCTTCAGTTTCCATCTTCTTTTTGCTTTTCTTGGCTTTACAGGATTTTTCTGAATTATTTCTTGTATGCACATCCAGGTCTTTAGCTTCTGTTGCTGACTTGCGAGTTCTGGTAGTGACCTGAATCATTGAAACATTGCTACAAAGTTTTTTCTCTTTTGAAACATTATCTTTTTTCTCCACTTTTACAGACCTCTCATTTTTCTTTCCAGCTACATCCCCCTTTATTTTCGTTTGCTCTGTTTCTGTTTTTTCATTGGTAGTACTGTTATCAAGTAAGTCAGCCTCTCGCTTTTTGGTTTTCTTTAATTTCACTTTTGACACATCCATTGTTTTATTAGGACAAGTAGGATGCTTAGATTTGAAATGATACTGTAGATTACACTTTTTGGAAGCTGCATAGTCGCATACAGGGCAATTAAACTGCCGTGGGTCCACATGTAGCTCTACATGTTTTTTGAAGTTGCTTCTATCTGCTGTTTTGTAGTCACAGTGGGGGCAATTAGGAGATTTAGGCCCATTGTGAACCTGTCTTGCATGGCGGGTTACTTCATGTTGATTAGAGGCCACATAACTGCACTGATCACATTTAAATGGCTTCTCACCTGAATGAGTACGCATATGTCTAGTTAGATGAGTCTTCTGAGAACTTGAATAAGGACAAAGTTCACATTTATATGGGCGTTCTCCTGTATGAGTTCGAACGTGCTGAACATAATTGTTTTTTCTGTCTGAAAAATAGTTGCATTTACCACATGTGTATACTTTCCTTGGAAAATGGTTTCTTAAGTATTTCCTCCAGTGATACTCGCTTATTGTTGTGTAAGTGCAAATGATGCACTTGTAGACTCGCTCGTTATCTCCAGCTCTTGTGTGGTGTTTCAGGTGCGCAGTATAGTGATCATATCTATTGGTATTGTAGACACATTGGTCACAGCGAATGGGGCCCTTAGAGAAATCTCCCTCTTCAGCAGTGGAAGAGCCAGATTCTCTGGCTTTTGCTTGCTTCTCTGCACTTTCTTCCACAAAAACTTCTTGGCACTATGAACTCTGATATGATGCACAAATTGTTCTTCAGATTCTGCTTCATATTGGCATGGCTTACAGCGAAAGGTTTTGGTCTTCAAGTTCTTGCATTTGTCCTCTGCTCCAGGTGTTTCATTAGGAAGATCTTTATTTGAGCTGTAAATTTCTGGAGCAGCTGATGCCTCAAATACAGTCTGTGGTTCTACAACATTGACTTCCAAACTTCTCAGCTCCATGTTTTCGAGTCCATTAGGTTCACCTTTTATTTCAGGAGATTCCTCAAGTCCTTCTCCATCACTATCTGAAAAGTTGTTATCCCCAACAGGCATCAATTCTGCCCTCTGTCTTTCTTCACCAACTAGGTAATCACAGCAGCTGCCATTCACTTCCCCAGTTAAGGCCACGTTTGCTAGCATGATAAGCTGAGGAGCAGCCAGTTCAGCTTTGGAGAGGTCATGCAAGTCATACATGTCGTTGGGCAAGGCCATGCCAATGTTGCCACTGCCAGTGAACAGCCCTCCTCCTCCAGAAGACTGCCCCATCACCTGGGTAGCCATAACTGTATTCGGTCTTCCTCGTAGAGGGAGAACTGGCGACCCGGCGTCACCACCCCTCCGCCGACTACTTTTCTTTGTTGTTGGAGTTTTAGGAGGGGGGGGGGGAGGGGTGGAAAAAGTTGGGCGCTTGGGCTGTGTAGGCCCTTAAAGGCCAGGAGCGGGGCTGCAGAAAGTGCTCAGGCCGCCAGCCCTCGCCCAGCCGTCCGGGCTGCCGCCGGGGTCTGGGGCCAGGGGCCTCGGCGGCGCTTGGCCTGCTGCTGCGCCGCGAGCTCGCGGGAGCGGCACATTCCAGCACAGGACGCTGTGCCGCGCACCAGCCCGCGCCGCCGCCGCCCGCCTGCGGAACACGCCCCCTCCGCCGCCCGCGCGCGCCCGCGGGACACGCCCCCTCTGCCGTTCGCGCGCTTAGTTTATATTTCTTGAGAATAAAAACAGTGTTTATAAAGTGGGACTGGGGAAAAGGAAGATGGCTGGAATTATGCCAAAAATTGTCATCTGTTTTTTCTGGATGATTGCTTTTAAATCTTAGAATGTTTCTGAAATATCTTGCCATTACTTTTCTTGAAAACATTTTTTTCCGAGAGAGAGAGAGAGAGAGAGAGAGAGAGAGAGAGAGAGAGAGAGAGAGAGAGAGAGAGAAGAAAGAGAGAGAAAGAGAGAGAGAGAGAGAGAGAGAGAGAGAGAGAGAGAGAGAGAATTTTAATATTTATTTTTTAGTTTTCGGCGGACACAACATATTTGTTTTGTATGTGGTGCTGAAGATCGAACCTGGACTGCACACATGGCAGGCAAGTGCGCTACCACTTGAGCCACATCCCCAGCCCTGGAAGAATTTTTTTTTATTTTATATTATCACAATATTTACAAAATTTTTTGTTCATATTTATGATTTGAAAAAGATTTTCAGTCTTCTGACATTGCTTAATAAAAATATTTTTAAACAGGACAGTCAATTTATGGGTCTAGAACACTTAAATCTATTTTACATGGGTGTATTGGTTGTAATCATTTAAATGAAATTACATAACTAGCAAAATAACTGTTTTTTAATGTAACAGAATTTAAAAATCGATTTTTTTAATAATTTCATTGAAACTCTGAAAAGCCAACCTAGAGAAACATGAATTGCTACAAATACCATTTGACTAAAGAGTAGCTAATTGCAAACTGATTCAAGATTAACTTACAAAAATAAAACAACAAACTCCAGAAACATGAAAAAAAGATACTTTTGTGTACATTGTTAATCTAGATTTCTCACAAACTGTTATATCCAACATTTAAAAATTAGAGCAGTAACTTGATGATCTTATTACATGCAATTAATACTAAAGCTGATTTAAAATGAACACTGTTTCACAGTTGCCTTTGTAATCTCCAATTCTTACCTTTTATGCTTCATCATCTTATAAGTTATTTCAATTGCATTGGAGGTGTGATATTGCCAGTTATAAGTGATGAGTCCTGCTTCACCACATGTTGAAGTTTGATACATTAGAGAAGCATGTGGAGGCAAGCATATGAAGCGGGGCTTATATAAAAAGGGGTAACATAGACTTCACCCATGAGGAAGAAGGGGGCCATAGCTAGTATCATGATATCCCAAGACGCGAGGTGTTCTGTCCTTTTTATATGTCCTAAGCTTCCTTTGTTCTCCCACTTTCCCCCCTTATCTTTCTCCTTCCTGATTACTTGACTAGGGGCAGGAATGCTCAGTGGGATGGCCCAAAGGTGGGAAACAGGTGAGCTGAAGGGGGGAAAGCAAGACAAGTAGCCAAGGACACATTAACAACCTTAGAGCTCCCTTTAGGGAGGGGAGATTCCTGGGACAGGTTATGTTGGCAACCTGGAGCAGGGGAAAGATCTTCATAATATCTCTCAGGGGACAAGTCTTCAACTTCCCAGATTCACTGAAAATTGTTCTCCTTGACTAATCTAACTCAATTTACCTGTCTACATTGATTGCCTGTCTAATTCTGGCTTCAGGTAAATATGCCTATAAAAACATGTTTTTGACATGCTGTAAACAAGTCTTAAAAATATGAAACTGGAAACTACCAGTGATGTATTAAGTAATATTAAATAAAATTTACAAATATTTTTTAAAAGTTAAAGTTAGAAGCCGATGTGTAGCTCTGTGTTAGCCCTGGGTCCAATCCCCTGCAGGAAAATATGGGAAATTATAATTTGTGCAGTGTAACTAGCATTTGGCTTCAAACCTGCCAAAGTCAATAACAGGGACTTAAAATCTAGAGATTAGTATTATCATTATTTTCTGTAGTTCACCAGTTCAAGCTTAGTTTTCATTCAGAGTTTTCAAAAACTAATGGTGAAATATTTATCTTCATAGGATTTGGATTTTTATTTTCATAAAATACCATAATAGGGCCACAGAATCAAGCAGCACTTTCAGACAGAAAATAGATGCAAGTACACAAACAGCCCAGTTGGTTACATAGCTTCTCAGGTTGCAGATGGTGTTTGTCTTATTTTTTTATCTCCCTGCTGTTATTGGCTGAAACTTTCTGTCAGTTAGGAGCATTCTCCTAGCTAGAATTTCAGTCCTCTAAATAGTACAATAGATTACAAATGGTGGTAAATTTCAAAGTAGCCCTGAGGGAAGAAGAACTAGAGAAGGATCAGGTGTGCCCAAAAGAAGTGGAACAATGCTAAGCTCTTATGGAAATTTAAACAACTCAGGATCTTTTGCTTAAGGGAGTAAGAGGCTGTGAAGCTTCCAGTCAAATGGCATAAAGGCCCATTTGGTATGCAAAACAGCATCCCACTAGAAAAGGACAAAGTGTGTGAACCTGACTTCATCACACACATCAGCCACAGCAAAAACTTGCAGATTCCTTGGGAGACAAGACTCAGCAACAACTCTATTGCTAGTTAAGCATCATGTGAGAGAAGTCACCATCATTTTTCTGAGGCTGTGGTCACTCCTCCTGGTTTGGCCAGGTTTAAATGTTTGTTTTCTCTCTCAGAAGCTTAGGGGGCAGCTGGTCCTCCATATTTGCAGGTTCTACACTCTCATATTCAATTACACTTAGCTGCAACATATTATAAAATGCTGCAGTCTGGCTGGGCACAAATCCTGAGCCACTCAAGCAGGAACAAACTTTATTTCTGAACTCCTGTGAATGCCACGCACACAGCTTTCTCCCGGGACACACCACACACCAACCGGAAATCCGTCCTCTGGAAATCCCTCCTCTGGCACTTCCCCAACCAACACAACTCCCCAGTAATTCTAGGGAGAACTCCAAATTTGCAGGCCCAGGCGAACAGCAGGGGTCTAATATACAATTGAATACACAGCTTAACATAACCATCATCATCTCAATGGCTTGCTGGCTTCACCTCTCAACCACTCCATTCTGGCAAAAATGCCATGCATCATCCCGACTCTGCTGTGGCCCTCAACATATCCCCCTTTCTGTTTAATTAAACAACAAGCAATGTGGCTTAGGGACTGAGCCTGTTAGGTTGTCCAATACTACATATGGTCCTTACCCGTCATCAGATGTGCTGACCTCAAGGCGTTGGCCTCCTGTCTTAGGTTAGTATCATTGCAATTGGATTTTACCCATCACTGACTACTGGTCCAGCACACAGCCATACTTGTGGGTAGGCCTTTGCACCAGTGTGGGGGGTGAGGTTCTTTGCTTCACCTCTGTTGGCCCCCAAATTTTGCCTTGGTGCCAGTAGGGGGATGAGGTTCTTTGCCTCACCTTTGTTGGCCCACAAACTTGGCCTTGATGCCAGTGTGTGGGGGGGTGAGGTTCTTTGCTTTACCTCTGTTGGCCCCCAAATTTTAGCTGAATAACCATCACAAGCAGAAGGGAGGAGGTTACAGAAATGCCACGATGCCAAGCCAAATGATGGCTCCTTTGGAAAAATTGTACCACCGGTGACACCATCAGCAAAGATACTCCAGCACTACCATAATTCGCTGCACCAACAGATAGTTCACAATGCATACAAGTGATACAGAGTCCAGGCAAGTTCTGCAAGCAGTTCAAAGCAGGGGAATCTATTAATATGTTCATTTCCTCCCAAAGTAAATCGACTCATTGATTGAGCATCACTTGTTGAGTTACATTATTCATTGATACATCAGTTTATACAGTTTGTTTTGATAGCTATCATAGAAGCTGTAGTTTGGTTTTATCTTTGTCTGGGATGAAGATAGGAATTCTGACAATGATAGCTTAAAAAAATTATGTAAAATTCCACCAGGCACTAAAAGAAAGCAATTTTATAAACAATTTAGTATCCTGAATAGAATTTGATATAATGAAAAGGAAAGATGAAAGTAAACAAACTGATCTGTTAACCTCCTTATTTGTTCACATATTAAAACAATCCTCAACAACTGTTTACCCAATTTAAATTAAACCATTTAAATCATGTGAATAATAAAAATATTTGGATCCATTTTTTCATGAGCACTCCTCAAATATGATATATGGACATATGCACATACAGACATACAACACAAAACACAAGTGTGCACACATAACATACAACACATAAGACAATAGTAAAGGCCTTGTAGCTTTACACAGGTGAAATCTCCATAGCAATGTTTAAAAACTCCACAGTCAAAAAATAAAAATGATCAGAAAAACATTAACCTAGGTATGTATGAGCTCAAAAAATAAAATAGAACTTTATGATGTGGGAAAGGGCAAAATAAAATAGATATTGAAAAAGACATCCTCGTTACCACCTGGGTTTGACGCTTTTTTGGATATTCCATCCTTTTTTCTGTAACTTGCATAATGGGTCTGAAGGTATTCCCGCACACAAGCCCTTAGGTTTTTACATTTGAAATAGGCTATAGTGGTGTTCATTATTCATTAGCCTCCAGGTGTGGAAGAACCACAGATGTAAGAATAGCCAAGCTGGAGCTCTGGATATCAGCTGTTATAGATTTGAGTCAAACCATCTTCTTTTGGTCTGCATAAATGGCTTTGGTTAGTCTCTCTGGAATCCAAATTGGCTGCTGTTCTCCCTGTGGAAACACACAAACAGAACCCCGACTCCAGACAATCACTGGGTCAAGACCTTTCCATTTTCCTGTTAAAATATCCTTCCAAAGTATCTTAGGCTTATGTACATTTTTTTGATACATATGTCTTTCCACAGCACTAAGCCCTGATGAATCTAAATTTTAAAAGTTTAGAGTAAAAAGGGTTATTTTAAGGTTATCTTTGGGAGATATATATATATATATACCCCTTTCCAATTCCCTCTTTTTGCTTTAATAAGTACATTTAAATTGTTTGATGAGCTCTTTCAACTATGCCTTGTCCCTGTGGATTGTATGGAATTTTTGTTATATGAGTAATGCCAAATGATGAGCAAAATTGTTTAAAAGAGGCAGAAGTATAATCAGGACCATTATCTGTTTTTAACAGTATTGGAACGCCCACAGTGGTAAAATTTTGTAAGCAATGAGCTATAATATCTTTAGTTTTTTCTCCAGCATGAAGGGAGCCCATTAAAAATCAGTAAGAAGTATCAACTGTAACATGCAAATATTTTAATTTTCTAAATTCTGGCAAGTGTGTGACATCCATCTGCAAAATACGGTTAGATATTAATCCACTAGGATTGACTCCAAGATCAACTTGTGGTAAAAAAGTCAAACAATTTTGACATTGTTTTATTATTTTTCTAGCTTGTTCCTTCATTATTTTAAAATGCTTTTGTAAAGTATTAGCATTGACATGGAATCTTTTATGAAAATTTATAGCTTCTTATATTGTAGAGAAAATATGTATGTCATGTGAAATTTTATCTGCTAAATCATTGCCTAAAGTAAGGGCTCCAGGCAATCCAGTATGTGCCTTGATATGTCCTATAAAGAATGAATCTTTTCTGTCCCAGATTAGACTTTGTATAGTGGAAAAAAAAAAAAAAAAACAACAACAACAACAAAAAAAAAAAAACAGTAGAGGAAGGAGAAATCCTGCCAGCATCTTCAAGGGATACTATAGCATTAACTATATACTGACTCTCAGAAAATACATTGAATACAGAATCTTTAAACATCACAAAAGCTCACAATACAGCATTAAACTCTACTTTTGAGCTGATTGTTTGGGGACTAAAAATGTAAAAGTTTGATCAGGGGTAACTACTGCTGCTGTACCATTATTTGACCCATCAGTGAATATATTTGGAGCATTCATGATAGGTGTTTTTCTTGTCAGTTTTGGAAAAACTATAGGATAAGAAGACCAAAAAGACAGCACAGGGTTAGATGGTAAGTGGTTATCAAATGAAACATTAGATCTACACATGATTATTGCCCAAGTATTTAACTCATTAGCTAACTCATCAATTTGATCCATAGTATATGGAGTAATAATTTTATTGGGAGAAATTCCAAACACTCCATTTGCTGCTTTTATTCCTTTGAGTATTAATTGTCCTACAGCCTCAGGATACCTAATAAGAATAGTATTAGGAGAATAAGATAAATGTATCCACAATAATGGAGCTTCTTGCCAAAATACTCCTTGAGGAATATTTTTTGTTGGTAGTACAATAAATAATCAAGGCAAACATCAATTCTATCTAAATGCATATTTTCCATATATGTTTCAATAATCTTTAATGTCTTTCTTGTTTCAGGTATTAACATGCAGGGTGAATTTGGTTCTGATGGTCCTTTTAGGATATCAAATAAAGGTCCCAACTGTCCTGTTGATATGCCTAGAGAAGGCCTTATCCACTTACCCTCTTGCTCAGCCCAGAGACACTCACTAGCTGGTCTAGTGATTCTCCTCAACCTCTGCTGGAGGGTGGTCGGACACTGTTGTAGTTTTTTTAAAATTTTAGTGCTCTAAAAGATACATAGTATTACCTCAATGTGATTTTTTTTTTAAATTTTTTAGTTGTATATATACACAATGCCTTTATTTTATTTATTTATTTTTATGTGGTTCTAAGGATTTAACCCAGTTACTTATATGTGCAAGGCAAGTGCTATGCCACTGAGTCACAACCCTAGCCTCACATTGTGATTTTAATTTGCATTTTCCTATTGGCTGATGATGATGTTGAGCATATTTTATGTGCTTATTTCCCATTCCTTGGTAAAGTATCAAATCTTGTATGTTATTATTTATTGAGGTTTTTTTTAATTATGTTTTAAGAGTTCTTTATATATTCTAGATACAAATTCTTTATTAGATTTATAATATTTTGTCCCAGTTTGACATTTTTTACATTCCCCTAGCAGTGTCTTTCAAAGAACAGATGTTCTTAATTTTGATGAAATTTAATTTATCATTAAATATATTCCCCTTTTGGCATCATATCTAAGAACTCTTTTCCTAACCCCAAGTCACAGAAGTTAGCTCCTGTTTCTTTTAGGAGTTTTATTGTTTTAGGTTTTACACTTAGGTATATGACCCATTTTGAGTTAATTTCTGTATGTGATGCAAGGCAGGGGTCAAAATTCATTATTTTTGTATATGGGTATTTAGTTTCAGCACCATTTGTTAAAAATGAACATTGTCTCTTTGCTGAATTGCCTTTGTCCTATTGTCACAATAAATTTTCTGTGTATGTGGGTCTATTTTGGCCTCTATTTTGTACCATGATCTACTTGTTTATCTTTATATCAGTACCACATTGTCTGAATTACTACAGCTTTGTAATAGTTGCAAAGTTCTTTGGATTGTTCTGGGTCCTTTGCATATCCATTGGAAGTTTATAATAAGCTTACCTGTTTATACAAAACAGCCTGCTGGTATTCTGAGATATTGGATCTATGAATCAACTTGGCAAAAATTGACTTCTTAACATCATTGAGTCTTCCAATAAATGAACATGTTATTTCTTCCTATTTGTTTAGATTTTTTTTAAATTTCTCTCAGCAATATTTTAAAGTAGAAGTCTTGCATATCTCTTTCAAATTTGTCTTCAATATTTGACATTTTTGGTGTTATTATAGTATGTTTAAAAAATTCAATATAAATTTTTTTCTTACTAGCATAGAACAACAATTCAGTTTTGTATCATGCAGCTTTACAAAACTCACTTTCTAGAAGTAACTTTTTTGGCGTATATTTCATTGGATTTTTCTATATAGATAATCTCATAATTTAAACATATAGTTTGAAATCTTTCTTACTCTCTTGAATGTCACTCTTTTTTTTTTTTTTTACCTTATTCAACTAAGCAGAATATCTGGTATATTGTTGGGTAGAAATGATAGGAGTCGTCATCCTTGTCTTGTTCCTTTTATTAAAAGTAAAACAATCTTTTTTTATTATGTGTGCTGTTAACTGTAGGGTATTTTGTGGATTTCTTTTATCACAATGAGAATGTTCTATTCCTAAGGTTTTTATTGTTGTTGTTTTTGAACTATGAATGGATATTGAATTGTTATTTTTTGTTTGCTGATATAATGATGTGCATTGTGTTTTGCATGGCAAACCAGCTTTGCAATATTAGCATAAATCTCATTTAGTCATGAGCTATTATTAATATTAATAATTAAATACAATACTTTAAATATTATTGTATTTAATTAATAATTAAATACAATACTTTAAATATTATTGTATTTAATTAATTAAAATTTTGCTTGGGAACTGGATGTGGTGGCATATGCTTGTAATACCAGCTACTCTGAGACAGAGGATCACAAGTTCAAGGCTAGGCTGGGTAATTCAGTGAGACGCTGTATCGAAATAAAAAGGGCTGAGGATGTGGCATTAGCCTAGCCACATTAGAGTATTAGCTTAGCATGTGTAAAGCCCTGGGTTCTATCTCTTTTTACAACTCCCCATCCCCCACAATTTTGTATAAGATTTTGCACCTGTGTTTATGAGATGTATCACAACCTCTTTTAATGTCATTGTCTGGCTTTGATAGCAGGTTAATGTTGGCCTCAGAAAAGTTAGGAAGTATTTCCTCGTCTTCAGTTTTCTTATAGAATTGGTACAATTTTTTCCCCTAAATGTTTGTTCAAATTTTCCAGTGAAGCTATCTGGATCTGAAATAAATTTTAAGGGAAGATTTTCAAGCTACAAATTCTTTTAAATATAAACCTGGAGGTTTTCTTTGTAGATAAGTTTGGTGGTATCCTTCTAGAAATTTGTTCTCTTCATTTAGGTTGATGGATTTTTTGGCATATGTTCTTTTTATATTTCTCAAACTATTTTGATATCATCTTTTCTTTTCTTATATTAGTAATATATATATTCTCTCTTTTTTTCCTCATTAGCCCAACTGGAGGTTTACCACTTTTTTCTGTCTTTTCAAAGAACCAGTGGTCTTTGTTTCTTTCTTTTCTTTTCTTTTTTTTTTTTTGGTGTTTGGGTCAAGCCAGGGCCTTACACATGCTGAGCTCTCAACACACTGTACTACTGAGCTATACCCCAGCCCAAAAATCAGCATTTAATTAGTTTATTTTTCTCTAGTTTTTCCTGTTTTTTAAAAATTTATTGAACTTTCTGCTCTTTCTTTATTACTTTAATTTTTATTTTACTCTCTGCATATGATTTCATTATTTCTTTTGCCATATTTTAAAATTTTTATACATATAATGTGGTTCTTTGAAGATCATGATTTAAATTGTTTCTTCCCTGAGGCATATGAAGATATTGAGGCACAGAGAAGTTAAAACAGGCAGCCAGTTAAGATGCATAGCCTATGTTCTTTTTCTTCCAGTTTAATAAATATAATAGAGGAAGTAAATATCATGGAGAATATAGAAAGCCAGTGCTTAGCTTGTGAGGAGGGGAATTAAGAGGACCTAGGAAGGCTAGGGCTGTAGCTCAGTGGTAAAGTGCTTGCCTCACACATATGAGGCACTAGGTTTGATTCTCAGCACCACATAAAAATAAATAAATAAAGATTAAAAAAAGAGAACCTAGGAGAAAATGATGTATGAGGTACTTACTTTGTTGAAATCTGTGGAAAAAATTTCTTGAGAGCAATTCCTATGTGTTACATTTTTCTCATTTTCTTTTGCTTTTTTGCAGTGCCAGGGATTGAACTCAGGGATTCTCTGCCACTGAGCTACATCCCAGCCCATATTATTTTGGAGCAGGTTCTCAGTTGCTGAAGTTGGCCTTGAACTTATGATTCTACTACCTCTGTCTCCCAAGCAGCTGGGATTATAGGCATGTACCTGTGTGCCCAGATTTCAGGTGTTAGTTTTTTTTATTTTATTTTTTCAATTGACACAATATATTTATTTTGTTTATTTGTTTTTATGTAGTGCTGAGAATCAAGTACATGCTAGGCAAGTACTCTACTGCTGAGGAATAACCAAAGCTCCAGCTGTTAGTTCTTAAAGTTTTTTTTTTTTTTTTAACTTGGGTCACAGACACCACTCTCTGTTGCTGTCTTGTAAAAATGAATTAGAATTAGAAGAAGTAATTCTGAACACAGCTAATATTTCCTTAGACTTAATGAACAAATCTACTTTTTGTATATATTAACAAATCTTTTTATTTCTATTAATGTCTACTTTTTATTTCTATTTGTGATGGTTATGGTAACTATAACTAACAGTGTTGGCTGTTTTCTCTGTCAAGATGTGGAATAGGAGGACAATTAAAGGGGTAGAAAAGGAGAGATTTACCTACTGTGTAATTTACATATAGCTTTGATTATATAATTATAATCTTATATTTTAGTTTTTCACTTTTTTTGTAAAATATCTGAGTCTTGTTTTATGTATTCAATAAAATTTTAAAGTATATGTTCAGGTTTTTTTTTTTTTTTTTTTTTTTTTTTTTTTTTTTTTTTTACTTTTAAGTGCTCCAAGATGTATTTCATGAGCTCTTCATGCTGGCCTGATATCTATATTTATACCTCAGCCTTATTTGATGTTTTAAATCTTGACATGTTCTCCCAATAATATTCTAGGTCTAGATGGACAGTGATGTGTGGATGCAGTGCCATTGCCCAGTGTGCTTCAATTAATTCTGTTGTGAGAAATTGCCTGTGGGAAACCCACCTGAAACTGTCAATTCAGTAATCTCTTACATTTTAAGGCTTGTCTTGGAAAAAAAAAAGAACTCTTGAAACCACAGTTATTCATACTTAAAATGTGAATGGAATAATGTATTTTAACTTGGTAAATGTATTAACATTTTAAAACAACAAAATTCATATATAAGAGGATATCAAATTATTTATAAAAGTTAAGAATAATTTTTAATTTGATGGATTTGTCTAAAAGTTAATTAATAGTTTTGAATGCTGAGTCTCCTACATTAAAACAATTATAATTCCTACAGTAAAAAGTCACAAGCCACAGAAATCTGAATGGTGATATCATTGTATAGTTCTAAAATGGGAATTGCCATGAAACATTTATCATTCCGTGTGACTTAAGAATTGTCCAATGTCATTATGTGGTTAAAAGTGTGCCCCACTCCCCCTTAAAAAATAGTTGGGACATGTTCAGATGATTGATGAGAAGTGAGGAAACATGGTACGTACAGAAAAATGGTCTCCAGAGAATCATTTTGACTTTTGAATTCTTTCTCAGTTTTGATCCTTCTGTCCAGGGAGTGGTGACCTTTCTTTTTAACAAAGACCTCTTGTTTCTTACAGGACCACATACAGCTCACCCATGGCATATGATTATAAATTTTTTCTTCCATTCGATTTAAATTGTCACTAACATGTTATAATTTATAAAGTGTCACAAAGAGGTATATAGTCTCAAGACTATATATGTGCGTGTATATGTAGGAAGGTTGCAGGGAACATAACCCTGTTCATTTTATAATTTCATTGCAGTTCTGCATCTTAACAAGGCAAGTTTTGCATCTAAAAAAAGGTTGGAATATAAAGTCCAAAAATGGTGTAAGGTACCTGGGTGTCTCTTCCTAACTCTCAGGAGGTTAGGAACTTGGAATAAATACTATTGAATGTCTGATATAGTGCTAGCTACCTAGTAGGCAGTCACTAAACATTTTTTAAAGTAAATCATGGTTGTTTAACAAACTTTTGCAACTGTGGAGACCTCCAAATTTATGTAGGACAAAAATCTCTTTTCCTTTGGACTCTGTGTCTAAGTGTGTCTTGGAGACACTGAGGCCGGAAGGGCACAATCACACTGGATTCCATCCCGCCTTGGCCTCTTGGTCCAGCAAAGTCAATGTCTAGAGAAAACTAAACCACATCATAGAGTTTACCAATTCTAACTTATTCCTGCCTTCAGGGCCCTTTTCACATCCTAAGCAAAAAATGTCTCTTTCTCCCTTAATTCCTTCCTGTTCTTAAGGTCAGTAATAAAAAAAAAAAAAACTCTATAGGAGACACAAGAAAAGCCTTTCTTGTATCATGAAAAAAGCAATAAGTCACTCCTCACAGGAGAGTATTCTGGTTTTGTCCTTTATGTTTCTGGAAAACTCATATTCTGCTCTGGCCCATCTGTGCTGCTTTCAACTGAACTGGGACCATGGGCACACCTGGCCTGTGATGAGTGACTGAGAGGAGCTTTTCTGCAGCTGTGCCCAGCCTTCCCAGCCCTGCTGATTTGCATGTGCCCACAGCACAGCCCACTGCCCTGAGGACTTCTTAAGTGGCTACTCACATCCTGTGCAGGAGTCAGTCCTCGGCAGGACAAAGCATGGCCATGAGGGCCCCTGCTCATCTCTCAGGGGTCGTGTTGCTCTAGCTTCCAGGTAAGAAGGGACAGCACTGAGAACTTGCTCAGGCCAAATTGGTCAGTGGCAAGTCCTGTAATCTAATTGTGTTGATATTTACTTTATTTAATTATTGTTTCTAATGTCAAGTTCCAGATGTGATATCCAGATGACCCAGTCTCCTTCATCCCAGTCTGTATCTCAAGGAGACCGATCACCATCAACCGGGGTGGGGGGGGGCAGTCAGAGCATTAGCTCTACTTTACATTGATATCAGCAGAAACCATGGCAAGCTCCCAAGCTCCTCATAAGATATGCAAACACTTTGGAATCTGGGGTACCCTCAATGTTCACTGGCAATGGATCTGGGACAGATTTAACTCTCACCATCAGCAGCCTGGAGCCTGAAGATGTTGCCACTTATTTCTGTCAACAAGGTAACAGTTTCCCACCCACAGTGATACAGGCCATGATAAAAAACTCCCAGGGAAGCAAAAGTGTGAGACTGGGCTGCCCCAGCTGCTCCTCCTGCTGAGGGCACTGGTTTGTGGTTTGTGGAAGGGCCCAGGGAGGCTCCTCTGTGGCATTACTCATTTTCTTTTTCCTCAGCTTCAGAAATGCAGACGTGACAATGTGCCAACTGATGGAATTAAGTGGACATCAGTGCACCTGCCAGGGGTGGGGGTGGGGTTATGGCATCAGACACAGGGATCAACAGAGCTTGAAGAAAGCATTTGTTTTTTCCCATATTTATTGGCTTCAACATTCATGATATGCTGAATATGATTAATTTAGAATGGTAGAAGAGGCTGTCCCTTCCTCCACAATCATCTGTGGGCTCAACATGGCCCCATGAAGCTACTGGATGGACTGACCTGTGATGCAGCCAGAACTGAGGACTTCAGGCCAGTTCTCTGTGCGACCATAACCTGCGTGCTCCTGATACATCTCAATGGTTCTGTGATGCTGAGGTGGGAAATAGGGACATCTCCTGTCAAAGCAAAGCACTGAATACATGAGTTTCTCTGAAATGAAGGGGTGTTTGGAACTTTTACAGTTGTTTCTCTGATCATCACCATCTTCTGGAACAAGTTCCTGCAAGGACCAGTATCGAGGCTCCAGAGCAGCAGGAAACCTGTCCAGTTGACATGGTGTTATTGTAAAGGAATTTGGGGAAGGAAAGTATGGGGCTGCCTTGCTGGAAACTACACTAGAAAGAAAATCCTAATTGTGAAAGAATAGGAATGAGGACTAGGTGCCTGGATTTGGTCTTTTCATTCATGGGTACCAGGATCAAGGTGCTCCACATCCAGGCAGAGGAAGTACAACACCAGCAGGTTCCCCTGTGACCAGGGCTGAAGCTTTGGACACCTGTAGATCAGACTCACATTGCTCAACCACATGTCCTTATGGCTCTAAGACAGAATGGACAGGCTCTAGCTTCCCAGCTCTTCCTGATGGTGGACACCATGACTCAGTGATTAAGGAGTAAAGGAGGAACACTGTATTTGATTTTATGAATACTGCTGATGATATTCAGAAACTAAATAGGCAGGAATCCTCTGCCTTTTAGTCACATTTATTGTCTCAAAATCAAGAGTTTACTTGAGTTTTAGATCAGATTTTGGACTAGGACTTTTGCATAAGCAGGAATTGTTAAGATTATGCAGGGAGATTAAATGTATTTTTCATGGTGAGATGGACATGAGTTTCAGGGGTACAGGGACTGAATACTATTGTTTGAACATAAAGTGACCCTGAAACTCAAGTTGGTGCAGAAATTTTCAGATATGAAATGATGAGATTATAAAAATGGTAACCTCAGCAGTGGATTAATTCACTTGGTAGATTTTATAATTGGATGGATTAACTGGGTGGTGACTTTGGGCATACTGGGCAATCCTTGAGGAAGTTAGGCAACATTTCCTTGAGATTTCTACCTTGTCCCTGTGGCTTCTTAGGAACCATGAGATGAGCAGCTTCTCTTCTCCATGCCCATCTGCATTGGGCCATTTTGGATCAGAGAAAGGGAATCAAATCAGACAACCGTGAATTGAACCAAACCTCTGAAGGTGAGAGCCCAAGCCAACATGTCCTCAAAAGAAAGAAAGAAAAGTGAAAAATGTTTAACTCTTCCATGAGTATTGTCCAGTCCAAGCCTCAAACCTCATTCTGCTAACTCAGGTTCTGAGCTCCTTCCTATGGCCATGTCCACAGGTTCACATGCTTCTCTCACCCCAGCCCAGGCCTTCTCTTTTGGGTGGCCTGCAACCTCAGCTGCCCCAAGCTCAACAAGTTTCCAAACTAATGAGGTTGGAAGTTGCTTTAGTCAGATTTTTCCCTTCTCGAACCAGAAACCTGACAAGAACAATAGGCAGACAAGTTTATTTGGCACTCACTGTTCCGAGGTCTCAGTTAATAGTCAGCCAAGTGCATTGCTCTGGGCCCCAGCTGAGGCAGAACATCCTGGAAGAAAGGTTACAGGGAGAAATACCACTTAGGATGAGGTACCATGAAGCCAAGAGAGAGGCACTGCACATAAGATTCAAAATCTATCACTCAAAGGCATGTCCCCAATAATCAACCTCCAGCCACACCTTGCATGCCTACAGTAACCCCCTAGTTAAAGTTCAGGGGATGAATGGACTGATTTGAGATTAGGTGACAACTCATAATCTAATTATTTCATCTCTAAACATTCTTGCATTGTCATACACATGAGCTTTTGGGGGGCATCTTATATCCACATCATAACATTGTGCCCTGACCTCACAGGTGGGCTCATGACCACCTCACAATGTGAAATACATTTAGGCCATTGCAGGAGTTTGCATACGCTTAACATTCCTGGGTTGCTCAAGTCCAAGTTCAATGAAAACTAAGAGTGTGATCCCCTGTACAAATCAAAATCATGTTAAATATATCTAATATACAAAATCACCAAATAAGCATTTCCATTCCAAAATAAAAAAGAAGAAAAATTTAAAAAGGAAAAAAGTCCCAGGGCATTCAAAGAAGAAATGGGACCAGTATACCAATATCCAGCTGGGAAAATTTATTCTGTATCCCCACATCAAGCACAGGGCACATGGCACTCTGATATTCTCTCCAAAGGGCTGGGGAGCTCCACAGATGGCTTTGTGGGTGCAACCCACATGCCTTCTCTCTGGTCTTGTTTCTGCTTGATCCTGTAGGTTTTCTCAGCAGATGTTCTGTGTTACTGGCATCTCTCAGTCTGAGGGATCTCCAATGGGCCTTCCATTCCTTTCAGTTTCCCAAACATTGCCCTCTCAGAGGCACCCCACAGGGACTCTGATCTTGGCACACTTAGTCTGGCCTCCCAGCATGTCCTTTGAAATCAGGTGGAAGATTCCACAAACCCCCAGCTCATTTCTCCTGCATTCTTGTAGAACCAGCACTGTCATGACACATGACTAAATCCATCAGGGTCACTCCAAGTTAATTTGGGGAATAAATAAAAACACATACACAGAAAGTATCTTTTCTTTGGGTTCCATTACTGCTCCTCAGCACCAGCTCCCACAAGGGGGGCAAGTAGGCAAAAAAGAGAGCTGGGAGGAGGTGCTGAACACTTTTATTGGGAGAAGCCATTCAAATAAGTCAAGAAGTCAGGTTTACAAAGGACAGGTGAAGATAACTCAACCCCCGTGGGTGATGCCTATACCTGGAGCCATGCCTCATTATCTGAGTGGGCAACACCCAAGGTACTGCAACCTGGCACTGCCAAGCCAAACTGAAGTTAATAATTGGTAAGAACCTGGTGCATCAGGACTTGAAGGCATCTGCATCCTGGGTAGCTCCGACCCAGAACCACAGGGTTGATGTCAACATCTGCCACCATCTTGAAGAGTAACCAAGTCTCCAGGAGCCATGGCTGAGGCGGTTTCTGAGTGTCTAGGGAGGTGACATGGTGAAACAACTCCCTTCACCATCCCAACGCCTATGCAAATAGTCTGATTTCTATATTCCAAAAAAGTTGTATAGAAAATGTGTTTGACAGATTCTCATTAAAGTAATGATCAAAACCATAATATTTATTCTTTTACTCAATAAAAAATAATGCTGGGCTGGGATTCTGGCTCAGTGGTAGAGCTCTGGCCTAGCAAGTGGAAGGCTCTGGGTTTGATACTTAGCACAACATATAAATAAATAAAAAGAAAGGTATTGTGTCCGACTACAACTAAAAAATAAACATTAAAAAAAATGCTGCTCTGCCACCGTGGTTTGGGTGGCGGCGGGCTCGCCGGGAGTTGAGCTGCATGAGAGAAGTGGGACCCTGACCATGACAAGAGAAAGAAGAACCAGTTCAGATTTCAGAGCTTACGTAGAATCACAGTGAAGCATTCTGGACTCAAAATATATTATCAAAGACCATTTCCTGCCACAACTAAAATGCCAGAAAAACCAGGGAGCCATAAACACTGTTGGAAGAAAATGCACTCTCACAGCTATGACTTTCCAGTTATTTTCCAGCAATTTTTATGGGGAACAGGGACAAAAGATCTGTAATTGGTCCAGTAGAAGACTTCAGAAGAAAAGCAAAGAACTTTAGGCATCTGGTATGGCATGGGAGACTCACTAGAAAATTCCTTGGGATTAACTTTATGCTTCTTAACCAATGTACTTCATGCCAAATTGACAGCCGCAGAAACAAAAGGTGATCTTCCTGCCTCATATCTGAGATGAGCACCACCACAATTACTGTGTGCCCCAAGAAACTGCAGAGAAGAGAACAGAAATTACACAAATTGAAGTTGTATCAATTTGCAAGTTTGGATGTGATGTACTATTTGTTATTGCAAATATTGGTTCTTCTGCAAAAATAAGAAGCAGTATCAAACAAGTTCAGAAGAGAGTTAACACATTTGTGACATATATTGGTAATCAGATATTAAGGATTCTGCCATTTTATTAATTGGTTTGTGTTCTATCCTATTGCCAATTTGCTCAGCAATCAATCATGAGTTAGCTAATTTGTATATGGAATAGCAAACAAAAGTTTCACTGAAGAAGTAGTTGATTGAGGATACATTGATGGTTTCCATTTATATACAAGCAACTACATGTACCACTATCTGACTTAAACAATTCATGAATAGTACAGTTTTATTCATCTTGTTGCCAATGAAATTTCTGCTTTGTTGAAGGCTTCAGAAAATGTCAAAAACTAATTGGAGGGCTAGGGTTGTGGCTCAAAGGTAGAGTGCTTGCCTACCTTGTGTGAGGCACTGGGTTCAATCCTTAGAACCACATAAAAATAAAATAAAGATATAGTGTCAACCTATAACTAAAAATAAATATTTAAAAAATGCTTACACCCAAGACAATATTGTCTTATTGATGGTTAAGGAAACAATCTATTATACACTGTTAGGTTACTCTAAGGTGATGATTTCCACATTTAACATAAACATATTTCACATCTGTAAGTGGATGACAAAGAAAATATAATTTATGAGAAAGTGTTTGTAGCACAAGTCTTCATACTGCACTTGAACCCCTGAGCATGAGTGTGAACCGATATATCCAAAATTCTGTTGTCATTTGCACATGTCCTGTGTCTGTCCTGGAGCTGTCACCCACTATCCTGAGTAGGATGCTCACCAGGTCCTGCAGGTGCAGCAGCCACAGCACCAGCCCCCATGGAGGGCAGCCTTCAGGTGCAGCAGGAACAGCTACAGAGCCCAGGAGATGCTGGACACCAGGCTGGGCTCAGGGGTACAGTGCAGAGCCTTGGAGGTGGACAGGCAGGCCTGAGCCAAAGCATGGACACTTGTGTGCAAATTCTATTCAGGGCATGATCAGGATGTTCACAGAGACCCATCTCCCCTCATTGCTGAGGGCTCAGGCCCTATAGGCCCTCAAGGGAGTAGCCACATTGTCCTCCCCAGAAAAGCCACTGAGGTACAATTCTATCATCTTACTGCCTGAAGCTGGTCAAGACGCTCCTGCACCCTGACACCACCTACTGCCATCTCATCCCCTAGGGCAACTTCCTCCTCTCTTTGTCTAGTGAGTCCCTCTCACCAGGCATCAGAAATATGGAGAGAGGTCTTCCCAGCATGTCCTGTGCCTTTCTGTCAAGGGAAAACACACAGGATATCACACATGTTTTTAGTCTTCCTTTTTGTGTGACTGTCCCCTGTTGAATCTGAAAGCAGCATCTAGCGTGGCACCATCAGGACCGGGCCTGGCTGCTGAGCTCCTGCTGCCTTCTGCTGCCCTCTACACACCCTGCCTGCCTGGGAGGGCTGTGGGGCAGGGACACAGACCATTCTGTCCCGCAGCAGCCACACTTTCTTCAAGGCACAAGAATCTCCTTCTCCCACCACTGGGGATGAACATCTCCCCATATGCTCCTCCTGCCCAATTGCAGCTGACAATCTGGGGATTCTCAGGAGAGTTAGTTGGGAACAGCTCTAAAATCACATCCTCTCTCCCTTTCCCATTTCTTTTTTCTTGTACCTGGGCTCCTCCTTGCATACCTGCCTAGGTCTTCAAATTCTGTCCCCTCCTATCTGAGTTCCCAACTGTCAGTCCTCACTTCCCACATGGCTGTCCTCATGTGGGTCATAACCCTCTTCCCCTGCACATCCTGGCCCTTGGCCTGCTTCTGGCTCCACTCCTTGGATTCTCATGGGAGAGTCCAAGATGGTGCCTGGTGGTCTTTAGAGACCAGAAAGGAGAGCATCAGATGTTCAGAAGCTGTTCATGTGGCCAACATGGTCCACTTTGAACAGAGTAGACAAAGGAGCCATCCAGCTGCCGAAGGTACCTGTGTCACTCAAGTCAGAGGGAGGCCACCAGCACTTGTGGATGTGTTTGTCCTGCAGCCAGGCAGTCATAGAGCCAGCAGTTCTTCTCTGTGCGGGGCAAGCCAGCAGGGAGGAGCTGCCCATGCCCACCTCTGGAACAGAACTTCTGTCCTCTTAGGGCCCATAACCAATACTTAACTCTGTGACATATCTGTGTAGCTACAGATTCTGAGGTCACCCAGTGTCCTGAGCAATGGTAAGGTCACTGTTCCAGGCAGCAGGAGCACAGGGTCAGCCCTTGAGCTTCATGATCCTCAGTTCTCTGTAGTGGAGAGGGAGACATAGCTTCTAGTACAGACATGGGTTTTCAATGTCCAAGCTCACTGTAGCCAGCTTAAGGTCAGCAGACTCTGTGGCCCACAACTGTAATCCCAGCTACTTCAGAGTCTGAGGGAGGAGGATCACAGGTCTAAAGGCAGTGTGGGCCACATAAGTACTGTCCCAAATTAAAGTTTTCAAATACTTGCAGTGTTATTCTGACACTGTCTAGCCAACATGAGGCTCCAACTGATCACCAAAACTAAGCAAACAAACAAAAACTTTCCATTGTACAAATAGGCAAAGTAGTATGTTCATGGTTAAAATATTTGGATTTCTGATGCACATTGTATTTAGACTTCTCAATATAGTTTATATTTTAAATAGCATATACACCGCTTATTTTATTTCTTTTATTTCCAAGCACACTTGAACTCTGGCTGAGAGGATTCACTGGGTGGGTCTTTCTGACCCTCCTCTTTGGATCACCAGGGTTTCTGCCCCAGGACCTGTGAGCTCAGCACTGGGCACAGCCTCCCTGAGAGCCAGGTTCTGTCATGACTCCTGGTGCTTCTCACCTGGCTGTGGGCTCTCAGCTTGGCTTAGCCCCAGGGTGTGGAGCTCCTTTCTTTCCTGGATCCCCTGACAGGCAGCTAATAGGCAGGGCCTCTGCTTCCCCAGGTCCTCTGCCCCATTGTCAGGAAAGCCATGTCCTCACAGCCCAGGGTCAGAGCCCATAACTCTTGGGTGGCACCAGCCTGAGCTCAGCCTGTTGAGCCCCTGCCCCAGCCTCTCCCATTTAGTCCAGGCCTGAAGGACTGAGCTGAATTTTAATGCACAGACCTTATTTCCACAACTCAAACCAAGGTTGTCACCAGAAAAATTATGACTTACCTCTATTTGCATCCTCAGGTCCTGGCTTGCACCAATCCTCCAGACAGAGATTCCTTGGGTTCCCACTTTCCTTCTGAATTCCACATGAAGCATAGTGAGGCTCACAGGGCAAAGCTCTCCACCCTTGCTCAGCTTCCATCCCCCTCCTCCATTTTACTGAGCACCAGCTCTATGGTGCTGTGCATGGTGAGGACAAGCGAACCTCTCCCCAATCCAGGCAGGAACAGGGATAGGGGCACATTGGATCAGCTCAGGGACCTATGAGAGCAGAGAGGGGTGGGTTTGGTTTCTGAGAGGATTATGATTCCTCATGAGCAGAATGGAGCTGAAGCCCTTGGACGCTCTTCTCCATGGCTCATACATGTGTCTTCCTTGGCCCAGGAGGAATGAAACCCAGGTTTGAATGTCCAATGTGCTGGGGATGGAAAACAAAGAGGGAACCTGAGTCCTTTCTGCTTTCTCTGAGCTATTGCAAATCCTCACACACTCCAACATTCTTAGTTGATTTATTTCTTAAACCTTCCCTGGAGGGATAAATGAAACTCAAACTTGCTTCTAAAATCATTCTTACTTCTCCAGAAAGGATGCTTAAGTGAAACACATGTCTGGACTTGAGCCCTGCTGCTCAGGAGGCAGTGTCCTGTGTTAAGTGTCTGGGGAGACTGAGGCAGGCAGGCCTGAAATCAGGTTAGGTCCTTTCCTCCCCTGGCATCTGAGTCAGTCTAAGCCAGTTTCAAGTGAAACCCAAATGTCTCCAAAGACTTAAAATTCCACTCTCTTCTTGTGTGTATCGCTCTTACCTTACACATGAAAAATTAATCTTTTTTGTTTTTTCTTAATCCTGCTGTATTCCAAGGTCCTTTAATGGAATCAACATTAGGAAACAATACAGTCAGGCATGGTGGCACATGCCTTTAACCTCAGCAGCTTAGGAGGCTGAGGCAGAAGGCTCACAAATTTAAAGTCAGCCTCTGCAAACAAGCAATGTTCTAAACAGCTTAGCAAGACTCTGTCCTCTCTCTCTCTCTCTCTCTCTCTCTCTCTCTCTCTCTCTCTCTCTCTCTCAAACGCACACACACACACACACACAAAACAACAACAACAACAACAACAAAAAGCTATATGTATATATATACATATATGTCTGAAGATGTTGATCAGTGGATTGCAACTCTGGGTTAAATCCTGGGTAGCCCACTGGAAAAAAGGAAGAAAAAAAAGAAAGAAAGAAAGAAAGAAAGAAAGAAAGAAAGAAAGAAAGAAAGAATTATAGACCATTCTTTGAAGAATGAAGAGAGCAATAAGTTAAAACTCACAGGAAAGTGATCAAATCTATTCTATGGCTCCAGGGTAAGCATGTATTCTGTAGAAAAATTTATGTTGTCCTATTCTGACCTGCAACACCTGGGGACATGGGCCTGTGCTGAGTGACATATGAGCCAGCCCTGCACAGCCTGCTCGGCCCTGCTGAATTGCATGTGCCCACAGCACAGCCCACTGCCCTGAGCACTTCGTAAGAGGCTGCTCACACCTTGTGCAGTTCAGTTCCTGTCAGGACACTGCATGGCCATGAGGGCCCCTGCTCAACTCCTGGTGCTCCTGCTGCTCTGCCTCCCAGGAAAGGAGGGACAACACTGAGCATGTACTAAATGCACTATGGTCAGTGCTGACTACCCCTGCCCATAAGTTCTTTAACTGCATGTCTAATTATTTGAAACTTTGTTTGATTTTGTCATTTCAAATATCAGCTGCCAAATGTGACATCCAGATGGCACAGTCTCTATTGTCCCTGTCTAAATCTTGAGGAGAGAGAGTCACCATCACTTGCCAGGCAAGTGAGTACTTTAGTGATGATTTATACTGGTACCAATAGAAACCAGGTCAAGCTCCTAAGCTCCTCCTTTATGATGCAACCAGTTTGCAATCTGGGGTCCCCTCGAGGTTCACTGGCAGTGAATCTGGGACTGATTTCACTCTCACCATCAGCATCCTGGAGCCTGAAGATGCTGCTAATTATTACTGTCAACAGAGTTGGGATTCCCTTCCCACAGTGACACAGGTCATGACAAAAACCTGCCAGGGAGCAGAAGTGTGAGGCTGGGCTGCCTCCACCTGCTGAGGGCAATGCTCAGAGGCAGTCAGGACCTAAGGGTCACTAGGAAGTTTTCCTTGAAGGAAACTGGGAGCCCCTCTGCACTCTTACTCTCTTTCCCCTGCTAAACACTAGCAAACAGACATGAGAATGTTCCTCATTTTAAAATAAAGAACATGCATCAGTGCACCTAGGAGAGGTGCAATGGCATAGATATTGGTTCAAACCACAGTAGAAACCACTGTAGTTATGACAAGCAGAAGTTGCCCCCCACCCCCTCATACTTAGTACTGAGATTAAACTCCGAGTATTTAACCACTGAACCACATCCCCAAGTCTATTTTATATTTTATTTATTATTAGAGACTGGATCTCACAGCATGGCTTAGCACCTCACTTTTGCTGAGGCTGGCTCTAAACTTGTGATCATCCTGCCTCAGATGCCCGATCTGCTTTTAGGGCTGCACCACCATGCCTGGCACAAGCAGAGGTTTATAAAAAAAAGAGAATGGAAATATGAATGACAGCTTCCTGAATATTTAATGGGATAAATAATTGTATGCATTTGTGTGTTGCAATGTGAGATTTCCAAACCTGCATTTTGTGATCACGAAATCACATAATTAGTACATTCGTTACACTATATATTTATCAAACATTTATGGTGAATCTTTCCATCCCCAGTGACTTTGACAATAAAAGACACAGATCTAGACACGGGGATGCTCTGTTCCTCCCCCAGCAATCAGTGTCATCTGCCACAGAAGGTGGGAACCTCTACCCATGAAGCCCTTGACTCTCTGGGACCCTCTTCTCAATTATCACTTTTGAATCTCTGGTTGTCTGCTAGTCATTTGTCCTCATCTACAAGAAAGATCAGTGATATGAGCTGGACATCTGTGTTCCTTACAGAATCTGTCCCAGTGATAGATGCAATAGGGTCAGCTCCCTGAGCAATAGTGAAGATTAGCAGTGAAGCCTCATGGGACCCAGAGTCTAAAACCCTAACCATGTTATGCCTAAGATCGACCAGTAGATGGCAGACAAGCCCAGCCAACCAGTCACCTTGTCTTAGAAATATCGGAAATATTCGAAAACAGAGTGGACCAGAGCACACAGCATGCTCCTCAAACACAGAGTCCACCTAGCAATGGTCCCCCTAGTCCACAGTCACATCCTCGGTGCTCTGGGTGACTCTATTCTACTGCACCTTATTGTAGAGCAAGCTGAGCCTTTCTAGTCCTAATTTTCCATATCCAAAAAACTCAGAAGCCTAAAGTTTTGGAATAAATTCCAGTAGATTTTGGATTTTTATATGGGAATGATCAGTTAGTAAATGATAAAAAGTTTCCAGAATCTGAAGAAACACTTCCAGGTTTCCACATTTAGAAAATGGATCTTCAACCTGTGTTCTACTTTGCATCATTACAATGTTTGACAATGAGCACATGCAAACAGGAACATCATGGACCAAGATTATGTGCAACTATAATGCCTTAAAATATTTAAAATATTCCGAATAAATTTATTAGCCCAAAATTGATTTAAAAATACCCCTATTTTCTAAAACACTGTTTTAGGAAATGTGCCTCTTGTGCATTTCCAGAGACCCTAAAAAAGAAAGCTGAAGGAATTCTAGTGCAGCAGACCCCAAGTGGAGGTGGTGGGCTTTTTTTTGTGAGTCATTTGACAAATATTATAGAGAAGGTTAAAAGACAAAACAAGGGTCCCCTGAGCAGGAAGGCTGGGACATGGCCTGTGAGGGTTTCCTGAGGTGATGGTTTGAACGTAACTGGTGAGAAAAGTAAAGTGATCAGCTCTAGTGGCTGTGATGGGCAGTCCAGTAGATATTTTATTGCAGATCAAGACAAATAAGTAGAATTCAAGAGCTGAGAGAAGGTAGTGAAGATACCGCCCAGAGCCCAGTGAGGCTGTGGGGAGAAATTAAGGCTGAATCCTGTTGGTCTCAGAGAAGCTGCTCTTTGACAGTTGTGAGGAGCATTTTCATGGTGGAGACAATGATATCATAAAAAGAACAGAGGTGTTGAGTTTCTTTGGTCAAGGGATCATCTTAATTAACTAGAAGTTACACCTGCAAGGAGGGTATTGCTAGTGTCAGAGCTTCACTGATATGGAATGTGAGTTGAGGGCAGCTGCAGAAAACTCCACCCATGTCCCTTGATCTGTGGGACAGCTCTGTCCCCAACCTGATGGCCTAACTCAGGGCCAGCATGAGAGCTAGGCAACTGGGTGGACACTTTTCAGCTGTGGTGAAGCAGTCACAGCTGGATGATGGGGATTCCATGGGAACATGGAGCAGCGTCAGTGCAGGAGCTTCCTGGAGACAGAGGAAGGTCAGGAGAGCAAGAGTTCACCTGCTGGAGGATGTGGCAGATTTACAGGTGACAGTTGTCTCCTGTTAAGGAGAGAAGGCCTGAGCAGGCTGGCAGTGTGCATGTGCAGGCAGGATGGTCACAGAGTACAGAGGATCATGGGAGGCAGAGCTCTTTCCTGCTGGACAGCACCACCATCTGCCTCAGGAACCTGGAGCCAATCACCAAGGAGCTCAGAGCCTGTCCTGCACCTCTCTGCACTTGAAGTTTCCTTGCAGCTACACTCGCATTGCAGGAGAGTGTTGCTCTTCACTAAATTTTACAAGGGTGAAGTTTCTTGCTCCTCCAATCCCTTCCTAGGGTCAGAGCCATATCAGTGCCTGGGCCAGATCCCCCGGGGAGCTCTGCCTCAGAGAGACCCACAGGGAGCTCCTCTGCCTCCTGTTCCCCTGGCTCCCAGCTGAAGAGAACATGTGATGGTTCTGCATGTCTGTGTAAACCCCTTCAATGCTTTGAACCCTTTTTCCAGCACGCTGGATCAGCAAGCCCAGTGACCAAAACTGCAGTGATTCAGTTCTATTGTGGAGACTGTGGTTAGACCCTAATTGAACAAGAAATGATTCAGTCTTAGTTCTAATTCAAGTTTCAATTGACAAACTGTGCTGACACAGACTTGGTGAGAATCCTGTCTGTCTCCAGGGGAATAGCAAGGTGGAGTGTGGGCAGTTAGTGACCTTGGCATCAGCAGAAGCCTGGGAAGACCCCTGGAGGCCTCAGCTGTGCTGCAACCTGCAGGCCCAGTGGTGTCTCAGCCTAAGGTGCAGTGGGTCATCGAGAGACTTCCCCCTAACCATCAGCATCCTGGAGCTGAGATGGTGCAGTTAATTACCCTCAGGAAGGCCACAGTGGCCTCCAGAGCAACCCAGATGATTCCAGAGGGAAATAATAGCTGCCGTCTGCCTTCAATCTCTTTCTGCCAGTGCATAACTGTTCTCTCTAGTGACATAAAAGCAGACTTCTGCAGTTTTCTGCTTCTTTTGACCCATGGAAGTGAGAATGTAGGAGACAGCAACTTAGCTTAATTCATGTAGGAAAGATGCTTGGTCCCTTATGCCCTCTTTTGCTTCCCAAGGGACATGGCAGAGACAAAACACTATGGGAAATTCTTAGTGTTATCTGTAGGGTAGTAGGAGGAAATGGAGAGTCAGGAAGATTCATAAACACCCAGGGCTCTTCTCAGGGTTAACAGTGACTACACAAGCCAAATCATATGCCAGGGTCCCTGCATACAGGGTCCTGACCCGATGATGGCTTCCTCTGTCATAGACAGAGGAATGATGTTAATGATGGGTGCAGCAATTCTCAGGTCCTGCTAACAGGTCATTTCCTCTGCATTCCAGGATAAGGCCTTGGGACACTTCTCTGTATTGTGATCTGGAATATGAGGGTCCCAGCTCCTTTTGGCTTTGAGTCTGCAGAATTCATCCAGCTATGTCTTCTCCTGAACCCAGAGCAGGACTCAGGGCTTCATGGAAGTGGGGATTTGTGAACACTCAGACTCTTCTGGAGTCAGTGTCCTGTGCCCATTCACAGGACCTTATATCCTAACAATATGTTTTGTGTCTCTTTTTCCTCCGACAAACCAGAATTTATCTATTTGCTAGGACCCAACAGTGGAAATTTTGAAATCAGATAAAACAAGTACATATCTGAATATAAATTCACTAACAAAGTATTTCAGGCATTTTTCAGAAACACCATTCAGAATCCACTCAAGGATGGTTTGAAACAGGCTTTCCCACAGTAGACCTGGGCATAAGAGGCAGCTTTTGTTACATTCACAAGCTCATGATTCTTTATATTGACCCTGAAACCCTTCTCAGACAAAGCATGTGACTTGTGAAGATGACAATAACCTTCTACACCCCTGTGAAAGTCCCCCAATATATTTCTTACTATATAACAAATAAGCAGCTTCTCCATTGTCTGCAAACTCTGCTGCTGCACCCTAGTGGGGAAGCCAATCTGAGCTTCCTGCTCCTGGTCTCCTTGCCAGTTTACCTCATAGCTTAGACTTTTTTTTCTAAAAACTGATGTCACACTGCTTTCCAAATTAGCTGCACCAATTTGCAGTCCCACCAACAATGAACAAGTGTACCCTTTTCCCCGCATCCTCTCCAGCACTTGTTGTTGTTGGACTTCATGATGGCTGCCAATCGTACTGGAGTGAGATGGTATCTTACAGTGGTTTTGATTTGCATTTCTCTGACTGCTAGAGATGGTGAGCATTTTTTCATGTACTTATTGATTGATTGTATGTCCTCTTCTGAGAAGTGTCTGTTCAAGTCCTTGGCCCATTTGTTGATTGGGTTATTTGTTATCTTATTGTCTAATTTTTTGAGTTCTTTGTATACTCTGGATATTAGGGCTCTACCTGAAGTGTGTGGAGTAAAGATTTGTTCCCAGGATGTAGGCTTCCTTTTTATCTCTCTTATTGTTTCTTTTGCTGAGGAAAAACTTTTTAGTTTGAGTAAGTCCCATTTGTTGATTCTAGTTGTTAACTCGTGTGCTATGGGTGTCCTATTGAGGAATTTGGAGCCCGACCCCACAGTATGTAGATCATAGCCAACTTTTTCTTCTATCAGATACCGTGTCTCTGATTTAATATCAAGCTCCTTGATCCATTTTGAGTTAACTTTTGTGCATGGTGAAAGAAAGGGATTCAGTTTCATTTTGATGCAAATAGATTTCCAGTTTTCCCAGCACCATTTGTTGAAGATGCTATCTTTCCTCCATTGCATGCTTTAAGCCCCTTTATCAAATATAAGATAGTTGTAGTTTTGTGGATTGGTTACTGTGTCCTCTATTCTGTACCATTGGTCCATCCCCCTGTTCTGGTACCAGTACCATGCTGTTTTTGTTACTATTGCTCTGTAGTATAATTTAAGCTGGGAATGGAACCACCATTTGACCCAGCTATTCCCCTTCTCGGTCTATTCCCTAAAGACCTAATAAGAGCATGCTACAGGGACACTGCTACATCGATGTTCATAGCAGCACAATTCATGATAGCAAGATTGTGGAACCAACCTAGATGCCCTTTAATAAATGAATGGATAAAAAAATGTGGCATTTATACACAATGGAGTATTACTCTGCATTAAGACATGACAAAATCATAGAATTTGGAGGGAAATGGATGGCATTATAGCAGATTATGCTAAGTGAAGCTAGCCAATCCTTAAAAAACAAATGCCAAATGACTTCTTTGATATAAGGGGAGTAACTAAGGACAGAATAGAGACGAAGAGCAGGAGTAGAAGATTAACATTAAATAGGGATGAGAGGTGGGAGGGAAAAGGAGAGAGAAGGGAAATTGCAGGGAAAGGGAAGGTGATCCTCAGGGTTATACAAAATTACATACAAGAGAAAGTGAGGGGTAAGGGAAGAATAATACATGTGGAATAAATGTTTTACAGTAGAGGTGGTCGAGAGAAAAGAGGGTAGGGGAGGGGAGGGGAGGGGGGATAGTAGAGGATAGGATAGAGAGCAGAATTCATCAGACACTAGAATGGCAATGTGTAAATCAATGGAAATGTAACTGATGTAACTGATGTGATTCAGCAATCTGTATACGGGGTAAAAATGGAAGTTCATAACCCTTTTGAATCAAATTGTGAAATATGATATATCAAGAAAGATGTATTGTTTTGAATGACCAACAATAAAAAAAAGAAAAAAAAGTCATCTAAATCACACAAAAAAAATTAATAAAAAAAATAAAAACTGATGTCACCATATAGACCTCTGTGTGCACCAGGCAGTGAGCCCTTTGTTGGTGTTAATTGCTTTCATAGAAAAGGTTCTGGTTTACAGAACAGGCAGCCTATGGAGTCCAGGTCACTAGAGGAACAAGTCACAGGAGACCACTCCTCATGAATCTCTGCAAATACTTCCAGGAGGAAATAGACAAACCTAATCCCTGCCCCAAGCACCACAGAGCTTCCCGTCTAGGCTTTTATCTCCTGGGCAACGAGACTCCATTTGCCAAAGTATGAAAGTCAGGCTGCTTCTCTTCAGGGACAGAAAGGGGCCTTAGCTCTTATGCCAGCTCCCCTGGGTCTGAGGATGCTGCACCCAGCACACTATGTGTTCATGAGAACCACAAGTGGGTCACAGGAAGGCCTGGGTCAGTCCAAGGTCACCTGCAGAACTGTTGTGCACACACTTCCCCCAGCCTTTCTTTCTGTGGGCTTCATGGACACAGAGCAATAATGACCAAAGAGGACTCAGGGACTTTGTACATGAGTGGTGGCTGAAATCCTGTCCCCTCTGTCATGTCCTATCCCCACACAGTGCAATTATAGGCAAAAGACCCCACAGGAAAACACACACAAGAATGTGCATGAGCAAGCTGGACTGTCCTGTAGGGAAAAGTTGTTCACTAGGTCCCCAAAATTTGGTCTCACATTCACCATTGATGGGCAGCAGGTGGACCAGGATCCATGGCCCCTCATCTAGGTGGGAGAAGGTGCTCGCCCTGCAGGTCCTCCTCAGGTCAGTGGCCCAA
Source organism: Ictidomys tridecemlineatus (assembly GCF_052094955.1). Classification (NCBI taxonomy): domain Eukaryota; kingdom Metazoa; phylum Chordata; class Mammalia; order Rodentia; family Sciuridae; genus Ictidomys; species Ictidomys tridecemlineatus. Next base: position 88,797 of record NW_027520959.1, on the reverse strand, counting down.
CCTATGGGGTCTGTGACTCAGACTCATGGTTGGTCACATCCATAGTCCTGGCTCCAGAAATGAGATGAGCATGGTCTAGAGCCCAGCTCTTCAGGAGCTGAGGACTCTACCAGTTAAACAAGAGAAGGTGGAAATCAGTGCTTCGCATAGATTTTGGCTACCAGCTGCCCTCAGGATGGAGAAGTTAGTCCTTCCTTCCTAGGGTCATGTGAGGATGAGGTGAAGACCTGAGGCCACACCCCCCCACCTCAGCAGGACTCCATACAGACAGCTCTCATCCCAAAACTGCAGTGTACCTGTAGCCAGGACATGGACATTAGTGCCCTGTCCCCTCTCATCTCCATGGCATTTCACATGTGCCCAGTCACCGCCTAGTGTCTTCTGTAGCAAATGGTCCAGTGGAGACCCACCAGATGCTGTGGAGCCAGATCTCCTCAGCCTCCTTCAGCCTGGGGTGGCAGCCTCTGCTTCCTTGGATCTCGGGGTCCTGTCTCTGTTGAAGGTGCTTCACAGTGGCCCTATAGAATACCCTCACAGAGTATGCAGTGTCCCTCAGGACTGAATTCTGCTCCTGCATCCAGCATTGTGGTCACTCTGCTGCCATAAATAAGGCCCCCACTGGGAAACTTCACATCAAAAATGGACTTTCCCATGACTGTAGGATCTCAGGCCAACATCAAGTCACCAGCAGGTCATTCTGCTCCCCCTTGACTCTCAGGTGGCCATTCTCCTGTGTCACATGGCTTCCTGGTGTCTCTGAGACCTTATTTCCCCTTCCTATAGGGACACCAGTAACACTGCATTAGACCTATACCCACAATCTCACTTTTATATAATTACCTGTGTCTCACCCTCACCAAGATTGTCACTATTTCATCTGGACACCACACATGTCTTTCAAGGAAAAAAAAAATGTTTACACTCAGGACAACATAGTGGTAGTTATGGTTAAGGAAATAACCTATTTTACACTGTTGGGTTACTTCAAGGTGATGATTTCCATTTTAAACACAACAATATTCCATAGCAGAAAGGGGAAAAGTAATTTGTGGGAAGATGTTGGTGGCACAAGCCTTCAGATTGCACTTCTACATGTATGCACACCTATGAACACACACACATCATTGATTCTATGGATGTCACCAACACAGGCCCTGTGTGTGTCCTGGAGCTACTACACCCTTTCCTGAGCAGGATGCTCACCGGGCCCTGCAGGTGCAGCAGTCACAGCACCAGCCCCAAGGGAGGGAAGCCTCCAGGTGCAGGAGGAGCAGCTGCAGAGCCCAGAGATGCTGGACACCAGGCTGGGCTCAGGGGGGGGGGACAGTGCAGAGCCTTGGAGGAGGCCAGGAAGGCCTGAGACAAAGCATGGACATTATGTGCATTATGTGCAAAGTCTGTACAGGACATGGCTAGGATGTCCACAGAGACACATTGTTGCTCTTGCTGAGGGCTCAGGCCCAAAAGAACTCCCAGGGAGTGGCCACCTCGTCCTCTGCAAAACACACACGAAGGTACTGTGCTGCTCTCCTGATTGCCAGGATAGTAGTAAAATCCCTCCCAAACATTCTGCACCTTGACACCACCTACTGCCTCCTGATTCCCCAGGACACTTTCTTCTGCCTTTGTCCAGTGATGTCCCTCTCACTATTCATCAAAAATGTAGAGAGAGCACTCACTTCTAGTAAAGTGAGAACATACAGGTTGTCACTCATGTTCATCTTTCTTTCTGTGTCTCAAGACAGAGGTCACTGTCCCTTACAACTCACCTAGAGCATTAGCATCATCGAGCCTGGCACCCTCAGAACCAGGCCTTGCTACTTAGCTCCTGCTGCCTCCTGCTGCCTTCTGCACATCCTGCCTGCCTGGGAGGGCTGTGGGCAGGGACACAGGTAATGCTGGCCACCAGCAGCCACACTTCTTTCAAGGAACTTGAAATTCTTCCTGTCCCCACTAGGGGACAAACCTCCACTCAGATGCTATTTATGCACAGGGCTACTGACAGTCTGAAGACTCTCAGGGGAGAAGATTGGGAACAGCTCTGAAGTTACACCCTCTCTCCCCCTCCCATCCCTTCTCCCTGAATTCTGGGCTCTATTCTGCCCTCCTGCCTGGGTCTTCTCTGTCCTGTCCCCTTCTACTCTGAGTTCACACCTGTCATTCCTCACTTCCCACATGGCTGTCCTCATGTAGTTCACAACCCTGTTCTCCTGCACATCCTGGCCCTTGGGCTACCTCTGTCTCTACTACTTGGATTCTCATGGGAGAGTCAAATTGTGGTGCCTGGTGGTCTTCAGAGACCAGAAATAAGAGCAGCATATGTTCAGCACTTTACGTGTGGATGCCATGATCCTCTGTTAGCAGAGTCCCTACATCATGTCAGCTGTGACATCATGTCAGCTGTGACATGGTGCTCATGCTCAGTCCTGAGAGTGGAGAGGCAGCCGTGGGTTTAGGCAAGAGATGCCAGCTTTACCTGCCCAGGCTCAGGGTGTCTGCACTTAGAGTCCAATGGGCAGGGCGGCACACGCCTATAGTCCCAGACACCTTTAGACCGAGCAAGGAGGACTGCAGTCTCAAGGCCACCCCAGGAAAACTATAGAAACAATGGGTATGAATAAAATGAAACTGATTTGGCTGTAGTTCATGCTGGCCTAGCATGTAAGAGACTTTGTGTAGATCACCAGAACTGACAAAGTAACAAAGGGAAAAAATAAATATAAAAACTCATTTTTGAAAAGTTAAAAAATATCTGTATGCAGACATATACTCATACTAGAGATGCAGAGGAAACACAGGTATATCCACATAATTTATCTCCTATACATTCTATATGTGGCATATAATATTCCTTTCATTCATTTCTAAGCAATTTGAACTCTGGCTGAGATGAGGCTCTGGTGGGTCTTTGCTGATCCTCCTCTCAGGTCCAGCAGGATCTCTGTCAAGGACAGTGGGCTTAGCACAGAGTGCAGCCACCCCACAGAGCAAGGCCCAGCACTAACTCCTGGACTCTGAACCTCCCCTGTCTGTGGTCTCTCAGCTTGGCTCAGCCCCAGGGTGTGGAGAACCTTTCTTCCCTGGATCTGTTGCCCACAGCCTGAGGGCAGGGCCTCTGCTTCCCCAGGTCCTCAGCCTCACTGCTAAGTGAAGTTAGTCAATCCCTAAAAAACAAATGCCAAATGTCTTCTCTAATATAAGGGGGGCGACTCTAAATGGGTAAGGGAGAAAAAGCATGAGAAGAAGACTATCACTAAATAGGTAAGAGAGGTGGGAGAGAATGGGAGGGAGAAGGGGAATTGCACAGAAGATGGAAGGAGACCTTAATTGTTATACAAAATACAGGTATGATGATGTGAGGGAAAAAAAGAAATGTGTCACATTAGATTGGATAGAGAGAAGTGATGGTGGGGGAGGGGAGAGGAAGGGGGATAGGAAGGGCAGCAGAATAAAGTAGACACTAGTATTGCTGTATGTATATACGTGTCTTTATAACCAATGTGATTCTGCAATCTGTACACTTGGAAAAATGAAAAACTATACCCATTTGATTCAAATGTATGATATGTCAAGATCATTGTATTGTCATGAGAAACTAATAAGAAAAATATTTCATTGTAGTATCCCTTCCCTAAGGAACTTAGCAAAAGTACAGGGATATTTAAAATAGAGTGAAGCTTTTAAACTTTCTCCTTTCCCTTTAATTTACTGCTCACAAGCTCAGTCCTGCTGTTTGTGGTAGGAACAGGTGAGCCCTCCCATACCAGGGCAGGGGGAAGTATCAGGAGACAACTATTGATCCCAGAAATGATGTATAACTGAGGGAGGCAGGGGCTGGGGCTCTGCCTCAGAGGTAGAGAACTGTGCAGTATGCACCAGGCCTTGGGTTCAGTCACCATTACCAAAGGGAGAAATTAAAGAAAAAAATGAAACAAAAGAAAAGAAAAAGATTGTGAACAGTTATTGAAAAGGTTTTTTATAACTCTTAGAAGAGCAGGGGTTTTATTTCTGGAAAACGTACAAAAGGACCTGATAGAGGACATGATGTTTAGCAAAACTGGAGCCCTCTTTAGATCTTGAGGCATTACTAGGACTTAAAACACATGTGGTAACACTGGTAAAGCAGAATTATACACAGAATCTGGATCTTTACTGTGTTTACTAAGATGCTGACCATGCCCTAATTCTCCAAACTTCAAATTCTAAAGTTTTTAAAATCTCTATTGTTTATAAAATTATTGTTACTTATCCTGAAAGATAGTTAAGTTGAAGATCCTGGCTGGCCTTAGACCTGCTGGTCTGGAGAAGATGAGCACCATGATAGGTATAAGTGTGCTCTGTGGGACTCTGAGGCAGAGAGGGCTGGGTCCATGGGTGGGTCCCTCCTTCCCTGATTCTTACCCATGCTGTGGCAATATCCAGAAACACCAAACACCTCAGTGAGTTTATACATCTTCCTCTCTTTTTGTCTTTATTTCTGTTTTTACCTCCAAAGATAAATTCTATCCCCTTGCTTCTGTAATGCCTCCTCCTCCTCCAAGGATCACCAACACAGAACTGTGCTCAAGACACAAGGACAGCCTGTCCTCAACCAGAAAGTGAATACAGATCACCTCTCACAGCTCAGGGGGCTGACTATATCCTGTGGCCCCAGGGAACCATGTTCACCCCAAGCAAATATGAGCTGCCCTAGTCTGACCTGGAACACCTGGACACACTGAGCCTGTGTTGATTGACCAGGAGGAGCCTCCCTGCAGCTGTGCCCAGCCTACCAAGCCTTGATGATTTGCATGTGCCCACAGCACAGCCCACTCCCCTGAGGACTTCTTCAGTGGCTGCTCACACCCTGTGCAGGAATCAGTCCCAGTCAGGACACAGCATGGCCATGAGGGCCCCTGCTCAGCTCCTGGGGCTCCTGCTGCTCTGCCTTCCAGGTAAGGAGGGACACTAATGGGGATTTACTAATCAGAGTGTGGTCATTGCTGCCTGGCTATACAGGAAAGTGCTCTTGTAACATCACTACTTACAAGGATATTCCATTTATGTTTCAATGGCAGGTATCATATGTGACATCAGGATGACCCAGTCTTCATCCTCCTTGCTTGTGTTTCCTGGAGACAGAGTCACCATCACCTGTAGGGACAGTAAAATAATTTTCAGTGGTTTCAGCAGAAAACAGGACAAGCTCCTAAACTCGTCATCTATAGTGCATCCAACCCACAATCTGGAGTACCCTCAAGGTTCAGTGGCAATGGATATGGGACAGATTTCACTCTCACCATCAGCAGCCTGGAGCCTGAAGATGTTGCCCCTTATCACTGTCAACAGAGTAACACTGTCCTTCCCACAGTGATACAGGCCAAGACATAACCTCTCAGGGAGCAGAAGTGTTAGGCTGGGATGCCCCAGCAGCTCCTCCTGCTGCCTTCACCTCCTGAGGGTACTGCTCAGCTGCAGCCAGGCTCTGAGGTCACTGGGGGGTTTGATGGAAAGGCCCAGGGAGGCTCCTCTGTGGCCTTACTCATTTTGTTCCTCCTTAGCTTCAGAAATGCAGGCCTGACAATATGTCTCCTGATGGAATTAGGTGGATATCAGTACACTTCTCTGGGGTGGGGTTATGATATCAGACACAGAGTTTGAAGAATACATTTGTATTTTCCCATATTTATTGGATTAAATACTCATAATATCCTGGTTATGATTTACTTAGAATGGTAAAAGAGCCTGTCCCTTCCTCCACAATCATCTGTGGGCTCAACATTGTCCCATTAAGCTAATGGATGGACTGACCTGAGATGCAGATAGAACCGAGGACTTCAGGCCAGTTCTCTGTGAGACCATCACCTGTGTTTTCCTGATACATCTCAATGGTTCTCTGATGCCCAAGGTGGGGAAAAGGGCCACCACCTGTCAAAGCAAAGCACTGGAGACATGACTTTCTCTGAAATGAGGGGGTGTTTTGTACATTTACAGGTGTTTCTCTGGTCAGCACCATGTCCTAGAATAAGCTCCTGCAAGGACCAGTAGAGAGGCTCCACAGCAGCAGGAAACCTGTGCAGGGGACATGGTGTTGTTGTAAAGGAATTTGGGGAAGGAAAGTTGGGGCACCTTGTTGGAAACTACACTGAAAGAAGATCCTAATTGATAAAGAAAAGGAATGAGGACTAGGTGCCTGGATTTGGTTTTTTCATTCATGGGCACAAGGGTGACCAGGATCAAGGTTCTCCACATGCAGGTAGAGGAAGTACAACACTGACAGGTTTCCCTATGACAAAGGTTGAAGGTTTGGATACCTGAAGATTAGACTTACATTGCTCAACAACAGTGTCCTCATGGCCCCAAGACAGGATGGACAGGCTCTATCTTCTGAGCTCTTCCCGATGGTGGGCACCATGTCTCACTGACTGAGGAATAAAGGAAAAACACTGCATTTGGTTATATGAATACTGCTGATGATATTCTGAAGCAAGTGGGCAGAAATCCTTTGCCTATTAGCGACATTTATTGTCTCACAATCAAGAGTTCACCTTGAGTCTTAGATCAGAATTTGGACTAGGAGTTTTGCATAAGCAGGAATTGTTAAGATTATGGGGACTCTTGCAAGGAGAGTAAATGTATTTTTCATAGTGACATGATAATGAGTTTCAGGGGTACAGAGCAGAATGCTATTGTTTGCATATAAGGTGGCCCCAAAACTCAAGTTAATGCAGGAATTTTCAGATATGAAATGTTGAGATTATGAAAATGGTAACCTCAGCAGTAGATTAATCCATTTAGTGGTTTTATAATTGGATGGATTAACTGGATGGTGACTCTGGGCATTCTAGGCATTCTTGGAGGAAGTTAGGCCACATGTCCTTGAGAAGTCTACCTTGTCCCTGTGACTTCTTAGGAACCTTGAGATGAGCAGCTTCTCTTCTCCATGCTCGTCTGTCATGGGGCTCACTTTGGACCAGAGGAATGGAATCAAATCAGACAACCATGAATGAACCGAACATCTGAAGGTGTGAGCCCAAGCCAACATGTCCTCAAAAGAAAGAAAGAAAAGTGAAAAATGTTTAACTCTTCCATGAGTATTTTCCAGTCCAAGCCTCAACCCTCATTTAGCTAACTCATATCCTGAGCCCCCTCCTATGGCATGTTCACAAGTCCACATGCCCCACTCACCCCAGGCCAGGCCTTCTCTCTCGGGCGACCTCCAAACCCAGCTGCCCCAAGCTCAACAAGCTTCCACCCTAACAATGTTGGAAGTTGCTTTAGTCATTTTTTCCCTTCTGGGACCAGGAACCTGACAAGGACAATAACAGGACAAGTTTATTTAGGGCTCACTATTCTGAGGTCTCAGTTAATAGACAGCCAAGTGCATTGCTCTGGGCCCCAGCTGAGGCAGAACATCCTGGAAGAAAGGTGACAGGGACAAATACCACTTAGGATGAGGTACCAGGAAGCCAAGAGAGAGGCCCTGCACATAAGGGGCAAAATCTATCACTCAAAGGCATGTCCCCAATGACCAGCCTCCAGCCACACCTTGCATGCCCACAGTAACCCCCTAGTTAATCTTCAGGGGATTAATGCACTGTTTAGGGATTGGATGACAACTCATAATCTGATTATTTCATTGAACCCTTGCATTGTCTCACACATGAGCTTTTGGTGAGCATTTTATATCCACATCATAACATTGTGCCCTGACCTCACAGGTGGGCTCATGACCACCTCACAATGTGAAATACATTTAGGCCATTGAAGAAATTTGCATACTCTTAACAGTTCCTGGATTTCTCAAATCCAAGTTCAATGCAAATTCTCAGTGTGATCCCCTGTACAAATCAAAATCATGTTAAACATATCCAAATACAAAATCACCAAGTAAGCATTTCCATTCCAAAATTTAAAAAAAGAAGAAAAATTTTAAAAGGAAGAAAGTCCCAGGGCATACAAAGAAGGAATGGGACCAGTATCCAAAATCCAGCTGGGAAAATTAGTCCTTTAGCCCTACATCCAGCACCGGAGGCACACAGCGCTCTGATATTGTCTCCAAAGGGCTGTGGAGCTCCACAGATGGCTTTGTGGGTGCAACCTACATGCCTTCTCTCTGGTCTTGTTTCTGCTTGATCCTGCAGCTTTCCTCAGCAGATGTTCTGTGTTACTGGCATCTCTCAGTCTCAGGGATCTTAAATGGGTCTTCCACTCCTTTCAGTTTCCCAAACATTGCCTTCTCAGAGGCACCCCACATGGACTCTGACCTTGGAATACTTAGTTTGGCCTCCAGGATGTCCTTTGTAATCAGGTGTAAGATTCCACAAATCCCTTAGCTCATTCCTCCTTCATTCCTGTAGAACCAGCACTGTCATGTCACAGGAAAATATCTATCAAGGTAATTCTAAGTGAATTTGGGGAATAAATGAAGACATAGACACAGAAAGTAACTTTTCTTTGGTTTCAGTGACTGGTCTTCAGCAGCAGCTTTTACAAGAGGAGCATTTAATGCTAGTGAGAGAGGAGCCTGAGATATGTCTTTCTGATAGGACAAACAATAATGCCCGTGATCGTGTTTTCAACATTGAGAAAACTATCAACCAAACCAAACTATTATTGTTGCATAATGTGAGCAAAACACAGATCTTTTTGATTTTAAGCCGTTGAAATTTGGGGGTTAATAACTATCATAGCCTGCTGTAGTCTATCCTGACTGATTCAGCTGGCCTCCTATATCCATAGTTTCACCAGTTGAGGATCAAAAACTTTCTTTAAAAAAACTGCTTTGAGGGCTGGGGCTATAGCTCAGTGGCAGAGTGTTTGCCTAGTATGTATGAGGCACAGGGTTTGACCCTTACACTGCATAAAATAAACAAACAAAATAAAGGCATGCTGTTCATTGACAACTACAAAAATAATTTTAAAAAAACCTGCATTTATGGGATGTGGTGATGGCTTAGTTGTAGAGCACTTGCCTAGCATATGTGAGGAACTGGGTTTGATTCCTAGTCTCACATTTAAAAAAAATAGATAAAACCAACAAATAAAATAAAGGTATTGTGTCCATATGTAACTAAAAATACTTTAAAAACTGCATTTATACTGAACATGTATAGAAATTTCTTCTTCTCATTATTTCCTAAACAATACAGTATAACAACTATTTTCATATAATTTACATTGTACTATGTTTATAAGTAATTTAGAGGTGATTCAAAATGTACCAAAAAATATGTATAGGTTATTCAAATATCCACTTTGTATAAAGTGAAGAACATCCATGGATTTGGGAATCCAGGAGAGATCCTGAAACCAGTCCCTCAAGGATACCAAGGGACAATTGTACATACAGTGTGATTGTTTACTCATTGATTCAAACATTTTTCTGCCAAGCTGGTCAAGAGTAAAAGCTCAAGCCACATTCCTGAAGGTCCCAGTTTAATACATCTGGGATGGGGAACAGACCTGTGCACTGTCTGTTATGCCCAGCCAATTCTAATGGTCTAGCAAGGTTGAGATTCCTGCATGGCTACATCTTGTGATGGTAGATTAAAATATGGTGTCTACCCTTGAGGGATACCTAGACTGGGAGGACAAGCCCAGAGCCAGAAAAATTACACTACTAACAGGGAAAATGACCTGAAATATGCAAAAGTAAGTAAGAATATATAAGCAATTGATGAAAACTAAAGTTATACATGTAATAGAAAGTAGATATGCTTCCTGGAAAATCCATTCATCAACTCTGTGACCACAAGACCAGATACCCAAGCTGTCAGCTTAACATGGAGACTATTATCTGTCACTATGCTTTTCAGTTATGTAAAACAAAGCTTAGAAAAGCTTTAAAGATGTGGCCCAGATTCAAAATAGTTAGCACAGGGCTAAATTGGACTCCAGATCCATTCTTTTATCTATCTAGGGCCCAAGGCCTTGGCTGATTCATTTAAGGTCCCTGCTTCTCTTCCAGATTTCTTTCTTGTTTTTCCCTTTACCTTTAACCATGTATTCTGACCGCATTAAACTGCCTGTCACTGCAGGCCCATACCATTCCACTTACTGCACACTGCAGTGCTTTGGCTCCAGCTGTCCTGTCTGTCTGGCATGCCTTCCCTCAATCCTCACCACCTTGTTTCTGAACCCCAGCCAGGTTATTGAATACTTTATTGGCTGGCCCCATCCTTGGTGCTATGACTGCCCCCAACAGCAATTCCTTTACTGGCTAACTCAGCATCTCCATCATTAGGTTGCAGTTGGGTCTCAGTTTCCTTTCTCTGAGTCATGTAACTAGCATTTGGGACACTGTGCTAAAGCGCCAGCCATGACCCCATGAATGCTTAACTCAGCTAAATCACATTCCTACAACCCACAAGACAGATCCTTTCAACAAGACCACACAGTGAAATATTTATGAAATGCCTTTGTTTTCTGGTAATTTTGTGACCACTGTACAATTCTCCACCTTTGTGAATCTCAGTTGTCAGAAGTAAAGTAGACTAATGGGAGTAACTGCCTCATGGTTGTGAGAATTTATTAAGATGTAAACTTGAGTGCCTTGCCTGGTTCATAAGGGAGACATGAACTAAATCCCAACCACCTTGGTTGTTATGAGTATCTTCTTATTTCAACACTGCTATTTTCTCTACTCAGCATACTCCCATAGATGTCATCATTAATATTATCACTCATACTTCCAACCATGTCTAAGTGACTGTGCTAAACATTCCTTCCTAGAATGCATAGTATTCTCAGAATCCTCAAAATGTATTCTTCAAAGTCTTGTATTGGTTGGGTGTCCCAATCATAAATTATCTCCCTGGTACCTCCAGGAATCTGTCCACTGCATCCTTGGGAAGTCTGTGGCTGCCAGACAGTTCCATTCAGGCTTTCTGGATATGGCTAAAAAAACATAGGTTCTCTTTAGCCTCCCACTTTCACTTACATTCTTCTCACTATGGGTGTTTCCAATTCATTTATGGTCAGCCCAGGCCACTGTGGAGATGGCCCCTATGTCTCCCTATGGAAGGATCAGGATGGCAGTCAAACAGGCCTGAAATAATTGATAACTCTAAAAGGAATAATACCTGCACAAAGCTTATTTTTTTTTCTTACTAGAAGGAACTCTAATAATGGGGATTTTAGTTGGGAATAATAATGCCCTCAGAGTGATCTAATCTTGTCCCCCTTCCCTCCTCATCTTTCACATATCTGAAGCACAGTAGGCAAAATTGGGGTTTTGGTGAGCATTTCCAGTTGAGATTGCCTGTTGAATGAGTCTGGGCTATTATAAAATGACAAGAAAACAGATCCTTTCCTCACTACCCAAATGTCATCAGAACAGGAAACCTTTGAGGGAAAACAAAGCTTAAGCTACAGAATAAAGAAAAAATGGAATCTTGACTTTTCTGATTGAAAAGATTCTGAAGACCCAAGCTTTGAGTGGTGTTTGCTGAGACCCCACCCTGAGATAAACACCCAGAGGGCATGTGGAAAATAAAGGAGAGACCCATTTGTAGGAAGAAAAGAAAACAGCAGGTATGTTGGCATTGTTGGTATGAGAAGAGACCAGAAATCAATGAAGAGATAAAGAGGTGGCCCAAGAGGCAAGTTGCCTCCAGGAAGGTCAATGACCAAAGTGAGAAGGCCTCAGATTGGGAATTTTTCCCAGAGGGATGGAGTGAGAAAAAGCTTTTTTTTTGTTTTGTTTTGTTTGGTTTCAGAACCTTGTTGACACACAATGGCTTAAATAAATGTTCATTCCCATCTTATCTGACTCATTTTGCTGGAACAATGAGCTTACATTCCACAGCCTGGACTGACCCTCCTGTACCCCACTACAGATAAAGCATAAAGGGTATGATTAATGCTTTTTGCATGAAGAAGGACCATGAAATCAGCTGGCTTCTCTTTTGTGTAGCTTCTGACAGCAATATATAGCAACCAATCTTGTATTCTTGTGTCAGCCATTTCTAGGGGAAAAAAAAGTTTGGGAGGCATGATCGAGGAACATTTTTCACAATTTAGCAATATGTAAGAAACAGCCTTTCAATGTAAAAAAGAAAAGGAAGAACAAATTCCACAGTTACAAGTAAGGAAAGAGGACATTAGATGGGTGCAGTAGTGCAGGCCTGTGATTCCAACTACTCAGGAAGCTGAGGCAGCAGGATTGAAAGTTTGAGACCAATCTAAGCAATTTAGTGAGACCCTGTCCCAAAATAAAATAAAAAAGGCTAGAGAGGTAGCCCAGTGGTAGAATGTCCCCGAGTTCAATCCAAGTACAAAAAAAAAAAAAAAAAGATGGCATTAGGATGAACACTGTGGTAAAGAATTGAAATTAGTAGTATCATTATAAACTAAAGCTTTTTAATGAAAGGAAAAAGAAAACAAATAAAAAGAGATGTATGTGTATGCATGCATTTATAGACAAAACATAGTTCCAAATTCTGAACACTAAGAGGACTTAGAACTCTTGTTCCATAGAAATGAGCAGGACAGATCTCCACCCAGATCTGGATTCTAAATACTATTCTCCAATAATAGAGACTTGAAGAAATTGTTGCTCCCAGAAATGGAGCAGGAAAATAATATAAAATAATCCTGGAACACCTTGTGGTGGCAGAAAATAGAGAGATACTTAATAAGGAATAAGGGGCTTAATTTTTTTTTAAATGGTAAATTATAATTACATATATCAGGAGGATTCCTTGTAACATATATGTGATGATTGCAGCATAAATTGGTTGATTTGATAGGGACTTATTGAAAAGATACAGGAACCAATATGAAAGAGTTTCCAACAGCCAAAGTTGGAACATTTTGAGCAAATAAATATAGTATTGGACTGTAAGTCATAGAATTAAATAGATAACCATAAGTCCATATGAATAGAAAAAAATAAGAAAGAAAAGAATAGAAAAAGAGAGAGTTGTTTCCTTAAAGATAATTACAGTTTATAAATAAAGAAAAGATAAGTGAAATAAAAATAAAATAACCTTTAGGAAATCATAATAATAAGTGTTATGGGTAAGATCTATGAATGGATGCCAAAAATGTAAGTGAGCAAAAACATTTTTTTCCTCTAGTATGGGAATTTAATCTAGGGCCTCATGCATGACACACCAGTATTCTATCACTGAGCCACATCCCCTAAATAAGTAAAAATTGAGAGAGAAATAAAATATTTTCAAGGTATCTTTCCCAAGATATTTATTAATCACAAAGACAGAAATAGTAAGTTTATAATAAGAAATCCAAGAAGCATCACAAGATTGAAATTAATATCACTCCTAACCAGTCATGTTGATGTATCCCCCTTCGCACAAAATAATCCCATAAGAACCTTTCACCTCTATGGCATCTCCAGGCCAAATCATAAGTAAACACCAAACTCAAGAGGAGAGACCTTGTGCAAAACATCTGAGCAGCATCTTTTAAAAGGATCATGGTCATAAAGACTAGAGAGACTGAGGCACTGCCATAGACTTGAAGAGACTAAAAAGTCATTATGACTAAATGCAACACAAGATCCCAGTCAGAAACAAGACCTTAAAGGAAAATTGGTGAAATTCAAATAAAGTCTATAGATTATTTGATAGTTTTATACCCAGTTTTTTGTCTTTTTTTTGATAGTTATACTATAATTATTTATTTATGTATTTGTACTGGGGATTGAAGCCAGGGGTTCATGGCCATTGAGAGAAAACCCTATCCCTTTTTATTTTATTTATTTATTTATTTGAGACAAGGTCTTGCTAAGTTGCTTAGGACCTTGCTTACTTGCTGAGGCTAGCCTCAAGCTTGATATCCACCTGCCTCACCCCCCTGAGTTTCTGGGATTACAGGAATTCACTCTTGTGCCCAGCCTAGTTAATCCTTATAAGAGTTAATATGAGTGGAAACTGGGTGAAGGGACTGCAGGAATATTCTGTGATTATGTAGAGGGCGAAAAATACTTTAAACAACACCAATACAAAACCCTTGGTTAATAATGATAGAATCAATCGAGAGGTGAGCTTCACACCAGCATTTTAGGTTAGGTGTGTGTGAGGGCATGTGACAGAGTTCACATCAGTGGGCAAGTAAATCTCTCTCCTGCTCTTTTTCCCTGGCAAAACCTGATGTGAGGGCAGGAGACCAAATCAGAGGGTGTTTCTCAGCATAGCTAGATCATCAGAAGAGAGAGGTGCAAAGAGAAGTCCAGAGCAGACTTTGAAATTAGGGAGTTTAAAAGAAACAAATTGTTCTGATAAGGGAAACAGTGGAGGAGAATATTGGGGAAGGGCAGGGAATATAAAATTTGGAAAGGGACAGAATTTCAGGGAGCTTTGAAGGAAGATTCCTAGCATTCACAACTTATACAAGTTGTTTGCATTAAAAACTCCTTCCATATCCCCAGACCTTTGTAAAGTCTGCTGCACATACAAGCTTGGTGTCTGTGTCCATGGGTCTCTATGTCTATTAATTTGTATGTGTGTGTGTATGTCTAACTATGTCAGTGTCTATAAGTATGTTTGTCTATATTTTTATGTTTTTATTTTTTTGGTTCTGTGAGGCAGTCCATATCTGTGTGTGTACATTTGTTTGTCTTTATTTCTATGTATTTGAGTCCATCCATAAGAGTGCATCTCTGTGTGTATATTTTTGAGCCTGTATGTATTCTTTTTGTGTGTATGTGTGTTTATTGGAAATCCCAGCAAAGGACTGATTTCTTGTGACAATGGATTTACATACAAAGTCACAGGACTCAGAGGACCAACAAGACATTAGCCAAGACAAAAGGAAATTGAGCCCTAGGTATCATAAGAATGTAAGGTGTTAGGAATTCAATGACATCTTTGCAAAGGCTTTGGAATTTCCCCCAGGCACTTGGAATGCTGGTGGGGGTGGAGTTTAATGTCAGTAATAGCTAGAGACTTCAGAGGGCAGGATGACCCTACTCCAAGTCAGCTTACTCTGTATTATCTCCATTTCACAGGTGGGGAAACTGAGTCTCACAACAGCACTTTGATGAGACTGAAGAGAAACAGCCAGCTGATGAGCCAGCAGAGGCCTCTGGGTGAATTGAACACAGTGAACTGCAGTGAGGAAAATCAGCATCCTATCTATTTTCTTTCAGTCTTTCTGATAATAAAGTCTCTTGGGCATAGTCCATCTGCAACACCTCTCTCTTACTGCTAGTGTTTCTTTATTATCAGTCAACACATGCTAGGAGCATCACAATCTCAGGATACAACCAAACATATTCTTCCATGAATGTGCAAAATGACAGCTCTGCAGATATGTGATGTCACAATCATAGCACACCCTGCCCCACCCCTCCAAAAAAAGAACAAGTCTGTTTGGATTCTTAGATAACTTGGCTGTTTTATCTACATAAACTTAATGACAGGGCAGATACTATTTTTTTCCATTTAGGAGACATTTTAATTTTGATAATAATTTTGGGTATAAAACATGAATCATTAAATTCACTAAAAACCATTTAACTTCTGAAGGCCTCCTGAGCTCCTAAAAAATTTTAAAATAAATTTTATGTATTTTTTAGTTGTAGATGGACACAATACCTTGTTTTTTTTAATTTAATTTTTATGTGGTGCTTAGGATTGAACTCAGTACCTCACACATGCTCAGCAAGTGCTCTACCAGTTCTCCAAAAAATTTTTTTTTGAGATTTGTGCCATGAGAAGTAAATTCAAGAGTGTTTCTGTTTGTTTGTGTAATTTTTTATTTTAGAAATATTCAAGGCTATGAAAGAGTTACAAGAACAGCAAAATAATCTTTTATACACTAGATTTGACAGCTATTATTTCTGACCAATTTACCTTGTAAGCTCTTGTGTGTGCATGCCTCTCTTTCTGTACGTATTTATATGTGTATAGGTATATGTATATGCACATGCATATTACACACACACACTATTTTAAAGCATTGAGATTCCAATGTTAGGATCTTTAGTTCTAAATATTTCAAGTATTTCCTAAGACCAGGGACATTCCTTTGTATAACCACAATATGGTTACCAAATTCTGGAATGTAATGTGGACACCATGATATTATTCAACATATAATCTATAGTCAAATCTTCTGGTTGTCCCAATGAAGTCATTTTCAATAATTTTATTTTTTTCTGATGCACAACCAATTAGGAATCAGATTACACATATTTTTCATTTAACCTGGAATAGTTCCTCAGTCTTTCTTAATCCTTAGGACCTTGATCACAGCCTATTTTTAACAAAGAGAAAGCAAGCTTCAGGTTTGGAGTCTTGAGCTCATCACAATATCCAGCTAGAATGCCATAGATTTTAGTTTTTTGAGTATGTATCTTCCAATTGTCATCTATTTATAGAAAGTGACACGAGTTTCTACTTTTGGGGAGTAATTTATGGTGTCTTTTCAAACTCTGCTTTAAAAGTAAAATATTTAAAGGAAAATACTAGATAAATAAAAAAGCAGGCATGTAAGTCAGCCACATTTTCTCAGCCTCAGCACTATTAACACTTGAGGCCACAGAATTCTGTGTCATGGAGTGTCCTTCATATTGTAGAATATTCTTCAGTGTTGCTGGCCAATACCTACTAGAGGCCAGTAGCATTCCCCCACTCTCTCTCTAGTTATGATAGCCAAATATGCATGCAGATATTACCAAATATCGCCTTGGAGGCAAACTTACCCAGCTGAGAGCCACTGACCTAGCCAAAAGATGTGAGTGGAGGGTGAGTTGATGCAGGAGCTCACAGATCTTAGAGTAAAGTACTCGCTTCTGTCCAGTTCAGTTCAAGCCATGTTGATCAATCACTGGCCAAATGTCTTGCCCTGTGCACACCCCTGGAGAGACAGATGGGCAGGAAATAGTCCAGTTCTTCAAGAGCTTCCCTGAATTAAGCAGCAGGCAGGGGGTGTGTAAGAGAAAGAAATAATTAACCAAGAGGAAGGAGCTGTGAAAAACTATAACATAACCTGGAATTAGATCTTCTTATTAAGCCTCCTCACTCTCAAAAGAGCTCTCTTCTGCCAAAGTAATTGTTTTTAAAACATGAATCAGATCATGTCAGTCCTCTGATGAAAAGCTTTCACCTTCCCACTACACTTAGAACCAAATAACTTTCAACTCCTTGTGGAACCTGCACCATCTAGCTCCTTTCTCTCTTTTGGCCTTAATTTTGTTTGCTCTCTTTTGGTCTTGAGCTGCAACTACCCTGGGCCTCTGTCTCCTGAGATCTCCCCATGATCATTTCCAAACAAAGTTCTTTGCATTGTGATGTTCTCTATGTGGAAAAGTGTCCCAAGTATTTTCAGGGTTGGCTCCTGGTCACAGAGGTTCAAATGTCACTTTCCCTGACTACCTTTTGCACTGAATCCCTCTAACCAATTACCCCATGTAAATTTCTTCCATGGTACTTTCTGTATCAGGCACTGTTGGTAGTGGACATGACTTCCAATGTAACTGCTCTTCTTTTTTGTGGCCAGCTGGGCAGAGGTGGCCCATGAGAGATGCAGAAATCTGCTTGCCCTACCTGATATAGACACTGTCTCCACCTCTTTACCTACTGCTGAAGTACAGGAATGAGGAGAGGAGGGGAGGTCTTTGAACACTGCAGGACCCCAGGGAGAATGCAAATGTCAGAGCCACATATCCAGTACCAGCATCCTCCTATCTTCTGTTCCAGGGAGAAAATCAAAGGCCTAGGGTGTGAGCCATGATAATCAGGTTATCTTCTACTTGCCTCCAAAAGCATGCCTAACTAAAATACTATTTGAAATTACTGTGAATTTTGTTGCTTGCTTTAATATGTGTGTATGCATTTAATAAATATGTGTATATAATTTTTTTTAAATAGAGAGTGAGAGAGAGAGGGGGACAGAGAGAGAGAATTTTAACATTTATTTATTTTTTCTTAGTTCTTGGCGGACACAACATCTTTGTTGGTATGTGGTGCTGCTGAGGATCGAACCCGGGCCGCATGCATGCTAGGTGAGCGTGCTACCGCTTGAGCCACATCCCCAGCCCCTGTATATAAATTTTAATTGGCACATAATTGTCCATGTTTATGGGGTCTAGTGTGACATTATGATACATGTATACAATGCATGGTGATCAGGTCAGGGAAATTGGCATAGCCATCACCTCAAGCATTTATTATTTCTTTCTACTGGGAGCATTACAAGACCTCTCTAGTGGCTATTTTGAAATATGCAATTGAATGTGGTCAAGCGTAGTTACCCCACCATGTCCTGAAATATTAGATGTGATTGTTGCTTTCCTGCAAGCCTGTACCCATTAACCATCCTCTCCCATTTCTTGCCCCCAGTTGTTTGGCTTTTGTGCATATTCCACCCCTAGGCAGGATGAGGAAGACCTGTCTTACTTATTCACTGCTACATCTTTGGCCCCTGGGCACAGAGTTAACTCAGGATAGAGTTCCAAAGCTACTGACCTAGATGTTCTCTAATTCATCTCATGTATAAAATAAGAATCATCACAGCACCTTGAAATATTTTGAGGACTGAATGAGCAAATCTGCATATAGCACTTAGTGCAGCACGTGGCACCCTGTCATTGCTCAAAGAATTGCTAGTATTTGTTGACTTAATGAACTAATTAATGTATGGAGAAAGGGTTCTTTCTCTGCTTGTTTTTCAGCCCCATGTCCTTTGGCTCTCTCTTTCTCTTCAAATCAAAGTTGTTTTACTTGGTGCTGACAAGTCAGGCTATTGATTAAGAAACATGACCACACAGTGAGAAGAAATTCACACCTCTTACTTTGAGCTGCTGGATCAGCACTTTCTGGAGGTTGAGAAGAGACAAGCATTGCAAATAGAAGGACAGGGTCCATAAAGCCCAGGCCAGGAAGTGCTGGAAATGAAATTTAATAAGCTGTTTTGCTTTTGCACACCATGGGATGGGTAGAACCCAGCCAATAAGTGCCTGACAAAAATCACTTGGATGTCAAGTGAAGATTATAGGGACAGAGATTCAAAAATGTAGTGGGGGAGGCTGAAACCCATCTGAACCTAAGAAATATACTTATTCATTAACTCAACAGAATATTAAGCACCTACTCTGTGTGATGTAGACAGGGATCTGGCAGAGAAACAATAAGGGGATTCCCACAGAGATTCCCATGGACTCCTCTGACTTTCTTTCATACTAGCCTTGCCACCAAGTAGACACTAATTCAAAATTTTAGATCCCATTTGGCTTAGTTCATGATAAGTATTACTGCCACTAGCTAATAGTTCCAGTACTTACTCTGTACTAGGCACTCTGCTGAGACCACTTTACCAACTGTGGTCAGGGACACTTGCTAGGAACCTAACCAGCATCTATTTCCTTCTTCCTTACTAGAACAAAAACTCACTTTTATTCAAGGTGGCACCAAATAACACAAATCCCTCCAAAAATGGCACTCAAACTTTGTCACTAGCATCCAAACACATGTGTGAGTGGGACTTAGACATGTTATTTCACCCCAGGAGTCAGTGAGGTGAGGGTTAATGTTATTCTTATTTTACAGCCAAGCATACTGAGGTTTAGAGTTTAAATGAAATGTCATATGTCATACGGCTTCCTGCTGGTGAAGGTCGGATGTGAATCCAAGCCATCTGTTCTTCTGGTCTATTCTTATTTGAACAGATAGCATATATATGCACAATGGCATTTAGTCCTCTCAAGAACATCAATGGGCAGGGTAACTGGTAAAACTTTCTGATACCTGCCACCATATGTTCTCTGATCATCTGACATCTTCCCTGGGGTCACCTCTCTGGCAGCTTCAAAGGCTAGCCCCTCTCCAGCCCAGTGGAGCCTGGAGTATGGAAGAAAAAGAAGAGACAGGTGGGGAAATGGTCAGATTTTAGATGTTCATCTAGGCAGAACTCCTAGCAGAAGATTCCAGATAGAGGGCATGGAAACGTCAGAAGCAGAGAAGATTTGGCATCATTTCCTATGTGAAATTCTGACTAGGGACAATGTCAAAATATAATCAGCATACAGTGTGATTAGGCAGAATGAGAGTTTGCAGTTTGCATCCAAAAATTTCTAGAAAGTTCCATGTGTCCTGAAGAGGGACACAGAAAGAAACTGATTGTGGTAGTGAGACTAACAGGAGTTGCTGTGGGAGGGGTGAAGTGGCTCTGAGACTGCAAGTTACAAGGTGACCAGAGATGACCAAGGGAAAATGGGTGGAGCAACAAGTTTTCTAGCAGAAAATTAGCACCAGAAAGGTAGGGCTGGTCAACTGGGAGGTGCCAGGATTGGACTGGGTGGACCATCACTGTCCAGAAGTCAAGCAGCTGTAGGACGTGCAACTGTAGCCTGCTGAACCAGTGACAGAGGGCAAGGAGGTCACTGTCCCAGAGACTGGCAAGGGCTTACAGAGCAGTAGCTTGAGGCATTGGATTCTCTTCCACAGCCCCACACCATCTTGGTGAAACTAGAAAAGAGGAAGGAATTCTGAAACAATGGAGTCTTTTTGTGAAAAGACCTCTTAAACGAAGGGAATATGAGTCACGGAGTAACCATTTTCATTAAAGTTCTAGTTTCTCTCAACAGAGGGTTTAGTCTGGGATGAATACTGGGGGAGTCACAGACCTCCAGAAGTAGCTTAGTTCCACACACTCAAGCTGTGGGGAGAGCGTGCTTATGATGGGTCCTGCCGTGGCAGATACTGCCTTCCTCCAGGTCTCCCAGACAAACAAAGTGGAAGGCACCATGGAAATACACAACTGTCTCTGGGCCTCAGTATTTTCATTTTTCCAATGGGAACCAAGGTCACCTCCCAGTGTCAACAGGACTGATGAGGGGCAGAGCCATGGAGCAGCTTGGCAAAGTCACAGGCTAGACAGTGAACCTCTATTTTCATTTTCACTTCCATCCTTTTGGCTTCCTATGGACACTGTCAAAGTTGTGCCTGGAGCCAGCTGGGACCAGGGAGGGGACTCAGTGACAAAAAGATTGACAACTTCATTTTAATGCTCAAGTTGTATCATATCACCAGGAGGTGTTCATGGATACTTAGTAAACTGATTGAATGAATGAATGAATAATTATGGGAGTCATAGACATCAATGATGTCCAGCGAGGCTCTGATGTGCTTTTGGTGGGATTGCCTAAGTAGCAAAGGCAGTCATTTTTCAGCCTCAGTTTGAATATCACCTTCTGCAAGAGGACTCCCCTGATACCCTCGTCAGGTATAAGTGCCCACTTTGCACTCTTCTCTACCCTTCCCCCATATACTAGATGGTTCATTGTGGTTTTCACTTGACCGTGAGTTCTTAGAGACAAGGTTACATCTCATTTAATTTTCCTGCATCCCTAGCACAGGGTCTAGACCAACGAAATAACAAGAACATTTTATTAAGTGTTTTCCAGGTACCAGGCATTGTTCTAAGTGCTTTAGCTATCAATATGCTTGACTACCTGAATATCAGGTTTCAGGGTGACATTCTCATGCCATTGTGCAGGTAAGAACACTGAGGCTCAGAGGAGGTAAGAAGCCTGATATTTCTTCCGGCTTTCTGCATCCTTCTCTATCAGACAGCCTAATTTTTGAGGTTTGAGAACAGTATGAAAATCTCAGTGATGGGACAGTCTGTCTATCTGACTGGGTAGGTGTATAGAAAGAGAGAACAATGAAGAGACAGCACATGTTAGCAGCTGACAACCCTGCCACATGCCAGACACAATGCATTCTTTGTCACAGAACTACAACACTGATAGCACACCAGGAGCAGTGCCTCTGAATGGGGATTGTTTTCTTTGGGCACTACAGGAACCATCTGCTAGTAGATTCAGAACAAATGGGTACACGTATATGCTGTTAGGGGTATGATATTTCTGGCAGGAATACCAGGGAAAACAAAACCAAGGTAATGTCTCAAAACCTCAGCAACACACATGGAAATGTGCAGAAGTGAGCTCATGTGGAATAGAGACAGTAACACAACAATATCGACACCCACAACCAAGAGTAAAGAAAAGTTCAACACCCTGTTGGCACATTCAGTTTCAAAAATAGAACAAAATAGGGCCACAATCTTGCTTTTTGAGGGAACTCCTGAAATCTCCCAGAGGATCTGTTCTTTCATAAACCTTTCCTGCCCACACTTCTTGTTACCCATAAATCTTACCCTCTACATGGCAAGGGGGCCTGAAGAGCTTGGAGATTTACTGGAGCAAATAACTTTGCAAAAATAATGTATCCCATAAACAATTTGGTGGAAAGCATCCAGCCCCATACAATGGAGCTAATCTTCTGGTCACACATTTCCCATCTGGGGTATTAGCATGGACGCCACTTTCTTCCAGGTGGAGGCAATAGCCACTTAGCCCGCATGTCCAAAAACAACAATGCTTGGCAGATTCTCTACTCATGTGGAGTTCAAAAGGCAGCAATTCAGAAGCATGGAGCAGCTCTTTCTCCCCTACTTTCTTTTCTTAAAGAATCACTGCAAATTTGAGGACAGGGTGACATATTGATGCATATAGCTTTGTGGGCCATGATCCTGACTTCTACTTTAGCTCTATCACTGATGAGCCCTGTACTCTGAGGCAAGGGATTTAACTTCCCAGAAGTATAATTTCCCATTGTTCAAGAGGGATTGTGTATAGATGCCTAAACCCACTGGTTCTTGGTAAGGTATAAAATCAAACTGTTGAGTGGTACTTTTAGCACAACAATGACAAGTGTTGTTGAGAATGTGGAGAAATTAGAAAATTTGTTCCCTGGGTAGTAATGTAGAAAGGTGAGTGCACTTGAAAACAGCATAAAGGTTCATCAAGGAATTAATAACAGAACTGCCATGTTGCCCATCCATGCTATTTCTGGAATATATGTTTGGAAAAACTGAAAAAAAAAATTATACACCTGTGTATATAGCAACATTTTCCAAAATAGCTGAGGTATGGAAACAACATAAAATTCCATCTATAGACAAATAAGGAAAAAAATATGGCATATGCATACAATGAAATATTATGCAAACTTGGAAAGAAGGAAATCCTGTCACATACCACAATTTAGATGTACATAGAGTTCACTATGCTGAGATAAAGCCAGATGCAAAAAATACAAATATGTACTATGTACACATCTTTATGTATCTTAAGTAGTCAAATTTCTACAACAAAAAGAATTGTAGCACCCAGGGGCTGAAGAAGGCAAATGGAGAGCTATTGAATGAATGTGGGTTTCAGTTTTGCAAGAGAAAGAAGTTCTAGAGATCTGTTCCACTACAATGTGAATATAGTTAACACTACTTAACTGGTCACTTTAAAAATGGCTACATTGGGAAATTTGATGTGTTTTTTAACCAAAAATAAAAAAAATATATATATATTTTTTATGTTTCAGATTGGCAAAATTTAAAATGCCCGGCTGCAGGGAGAGTTGGTTATATCAAAGAGAAATGGAAACATTCCTACTCTGTGAACAGCTGTGAAATTCATGTGACTATTCTAAGGGGCAATTCATAATTAGATACACACATTCTACAACCCAGCAATTTCTTTTCTCATTATTTATCGTAGGGCAGGTACAAAGATTTTCACTGTTATAAGAACAAAAGTTGGAGACGATCTAAATGACCATTAATAGGGCAAAGGATAAAGAAAAATGGCAAATACTCACAAAATTAATAAAGGAATCAGATCTATACCAATGTATATCTCAAAAACATATTATTGAGTAAAGAAAACAGGTTATACAATAACACAGACAGCATGCCACTCAAAATAATGCAGAAGATTAAACGTATAAACTTCTAGTGTACCAGTCTTGAGATGCTCCCAGTGATCCCTGATAATTATGCCTTTGTGGAGCTCTTTCTACAGTGAATAAAGCTCAGCTGTATCTTACTCATTCCACAGAGACCTAATAGGGTTCTATGAATGTGGCTTCCAAGGCTAAATATAAGATATGCTGCTACCATGTTGCTCTCTGGTTTTTCCTATTGCTCATTCTGAAGGAAGTCAGCCACCACACTGTGAAGATGCTCAGGCAGGCTGGGCAGAGGCCTGGAAGATAAAGAACTGAGGGCTCCTGCCAACTGCCAGCACAACTGGGAGCCACCTTAGAGGTGAATGCACAAGTACAAGTGAAGCCTTCAGATGACAGCAACCTTAGGAGAGAGCATGAATCAGAAACACCCACCTAAGTCATTATTGAGTTCCTGAACCTACAAACTTTGGTATATCAAAGGTGCATTTTTTTTATGATTTTATTTTTTATTTTTTTATTTTTTTTATAACTGAAAACATTTTATGGATCGATTTATATTGCTCTGTTACAAATATATTTTGAAACTGTAAATTTTTAGGCCAAAAATTATTTTTTTTAAGTATAAAACTTTGAATGTTAAATTATTTTTCTGTATTGTGTATTCTTTTTTTTTTCTCTTTTTATTTTTTTTATTGGTTGTTCAAAACATTACAAAGCTATTGACATATCATGTTTCATACATTAGATTCAAGTTGGTTATGAACTCCCATTTTTACCCCAAATACAGATTGCAGAATCACATCTGTTACATATCCAAATTTTTACATAATGCCCTATTAGTAACTGTTGTATTCTGCTCCCTTTCCTATCCTCTACTATCCCCCCTCCCCTCCCCTCCCATCTTGTCTCTCTACCCCATCTACTGTATTTCACTTCTCTCCTTGTTTATTTACCCATTCCCCTCGCAACCTCTTATGAGTGCTTTAGTATAACAATGAGCGTCTCCCTCCATTACCATGCAATTTCTCTTTTCTATCCCTTTCCCTCCCACCTATTGTATCTGTTTAATGTTGATCTTTCCTTCCTGCTCTTCCTCCCTGCTCTGATCCTGGTTATTCTCATTATATCAAAGAAGACATTTGGTATTTGTTTTTTAGGGATTGGCTAGCTTCACTAAGCATAATCTGCTCTAGTGCCATCCATTTCCCTGCAAAATCCATGATTTTGTCATTTTTTAGTGCTGCGTAATATTCCATGGTGTATAAATGCCACATTTTTTTTTATCCATTCATCTATTGAAGGGCATCTGGGTTGGTTCCACAGTCTAGCAATTGTGAATTGTGCCGCTATGAACATCGATGTGGCAGTATCCCTGTAATAAGCTCTTTTAAGGTCTTCAGGGAATAGTCCGAGAAGGGCAATAGCTGGGTCAAATGGTGGTTCCATTCCCAGCTTTCCCAGGAATCTCCATACTGCTTTTCCAAATTGGCTGCACTAGTTTGCAGTCCCACCAGCAATGTACAAGAGTACCCTTTTCCCGACATCCTCGCCAGCACTTGTTGTTGTTTGAGTTCATAATGGCTGCCAATCTTACTGGAGTGAGATGATATCTTAGGGTGGTTTTGATTTGCATTTTTCTGACTGCTAGAGAAGGTGAGCATTTTTTCATATATTTGTTGATTGATTGTATGTCCTCCTCTGAGAAGTGTCTGTTTAGGTCTTTGGCCCAATTGTTGATTGGGTTATTTGTTTTCTTATTGTTTAATTTTTTGAGTTCTTTGTATACTTTGGATATTAGGGCTCTATCTGAAGTGTGAGGAGTAAAAATTTGTTCCCATGATGTAGGCTCCCTATTTACCTCTCTTATTGTTTCTCTTGCTGAGAAAAAACTTTTCAGTTTAAGTAAGTCCCATTTATTGATTCTTGTTATTAACTCTTGTGCTATAGGTGTCCTGTTAAGGAATTTGGAACCCGACCCCACAATATGTAGATCGGAGCCAACTTTTTCCTCTATCAGGCGCAGAGTCTCTGTTTTGATATCTAGCTCCTTGATCCACTTTGAGTTAACTTTTGTGCATGGCGAGAGGAGGGGATTCAGATTCATTTTGTTGCAAATGGATTTCCAGTTTTCCCAGCACCATTTGTTGAAGATGCTATCCTTCCTCCATTGCATGCTTTTAGCTCCTTTATCAAATATAAGATAGTTGTAGCTTTGTGGATTAGTCTCTGTGTCCTCTATTCTGTACCATTGGTCCACCCGCCTGTTTTGGTACCAGTACCATGCTGTCTTTGTTACTATTGCTCTGTAATATAGTTTGAAATCTGGTATCGCTATACCGCCTGATTCACGCTTCCTGCTTAGAATTGCTTTTGCTATTCTGGGCCTTTTATTTTTCCATATGAATTTCATGGTTGCTTTATCTATTTCTACAAGAAATGCCGTTGGGATTTTGATTGGGATTGCATTAAACCTATAGAGAACTTTTGGTAATATCGCCATTTTGATGATGTTAGTTCTGCCTATCCATGAACAGGGTATATTTTTCCATCTTCTAAGATCTTCTTCTACTTCTCTCTTTAGGGTTTTGTAGTTTTCATTGTATAGATCTTTCACCTCTTTTGTTAGGTTGATTCCCAAGTATTTTATTTTCTTTGAGGATATTGTGAATGGAGTGTTTTTCCTCATTTCCATTTCAGAAATTTTGTCGCTGATATACAGAAATGCCTTTGATTTATGCGTGTTAATTTTATATCCTGCTACTTTGCTGAATTCAATTATTAGTTCTAGTAGTTTTTTTGTGGACCCTTTTGGTTCTTCTAGGTATAGAATCATGTCGTCCACAAAAAGTGATAATTTAAGTTCTTCTTTTCCTGTTTTTATGCCTTTAATTTCTTTCGTCTGTCTAATTGCTCTGGCCAGTGTTTCGAGAACTATATTGAATAGAAGTGGTGATAGAGGGCATCCCTGTCTTGTTCCAGATTTTAGGGGGAATGCCTCTAATTTTTCTCCATTCAGAATGATGCTAGCCTGGGGCTTGGCATAAATAGCTTTTACAATGTTGAGGTAAGATCCTGTTATCCCTAGTTTTTCTAGTGTTTTGAACATAAAGGGATGCTGTACTTTGTCGAAAGCTTTTTCTGCGTCTAATGAGATGATCATATGGTTCTTATCTTTAAGTCGATTGATGTGGTGAATAACATTTATTGATTTCCATATATTGAACCATCCTTGCATCCCTGGGATGAATCCTACTTGATCATGGTGTACAATTTTTTTGATGTGCCTTTGTATCCGATTCGCCAGAATTTTATTGAGCATTTTTGCATCTAGGTTCATCAGAGATATTGGTCTGTAGTTTTCTTTCTTTGAGGTGTCTTTGTCTGGTTTCGGAATCAGGGTGATGTTGGCCTCATAGAATGAATTTGGCAGGGCTCCCTCTTTTTCTATTTCCTGAAATAACTTGAAAAGTATTGGTATTAATTCTTCTTTAAAGGTTTTGTAAAACTCCGCTGTATACCCATCCGGTCCTGGGCTTTTCTTGGTTGGAAGTCTTTTGATTGCTTCTTCTATTTCATCTATTGATATTGGTCTGTTTAAGTTGTGGGTATCCTCCTGACTCAGTCTGGGCAAATCATATGACTTAAGGAATTTATCGATGTCTTCACTATCCTCTATTTTATTGGAATATAGGTTTTCAAAATAATTTCTAATTGTCTTCTGTATTTCTGTTGTGTCTGTTGTAATATTGCCTTTTTCATCCCGTATGTTAGTAATTTGAGTTCTCTCTCTTCTTCTCTTCGTTAGCATGGCTAGGGGTCTGTCAATCTTATTTATTTTTTCAAAGAACCAACTTTTAGTTTTGTTAATTTTTTCAATAGTTTCTTTTGTTTCAATTTCGTTGATTTCCGCTCTGATTTTAATTATTTCTTGCCTTCTGCTACATTTGCTGTTGTTTTGCTCTTCCTTTTCTAGGGCTTTGAGATGGAGTGTGAGCTCATTTATTTGTTGGTTTTTCCTTTTTTTGAGGTATGACCTCCAGGAGATGAATTTCCCTCTTAAAACTGCTTTCATTGTGTCCCATAGATTCCGATATGTTGTGTCTGTGTTTTCATTTATCTCTAAGAATTTTTTGATTTCCTTCTTTATGTCTTTTGTAACCCATTGTTCATTCAGTAACATATTGTTCATTTTCCATGTGATGTAGGATTTTTCCTTCCTTCTTTTATCATTGATTTCCATTTTCATTGCATTATGATCAGATAAAATGCATGGTATTATCTCCACCCCTGTATATTTACTGAGGGATGCCCTATGACATAATATATGGTCTATTTTTGAGAAGGATCCATGTGCTGTTGAAAAAAAGTATAGCCACTTGATGTTGGATGATATATTCTATATATGTCAGTTAAGTCTAGGTTGTTGATTGTGATATTGAGTTCTATAGTTTCTTTATTCAACTTTTGTTTGGAAGATCTGTCCAATGGTGAGAGAGGTGTGTTGAAGTCACCCATAATTATTGTATTGTGGTCTATTTGATTCTTGAACTTGATGAGAATTTCTTTCATGAACGTCACAGCCCCATTATTTGGTGCATAAATATTGATGATTGTTATGTCTTGTTGGTGAATGGTTCCTTTTAACAGTATATATAGATCTTCCTTATCCCTTTTGATTAATTTAGTCTTGAAGTCGATTTTATTTGATATGAGGATGGCCACACCTGCCTGCTTGCGAGGTCCGTGTGCGTGGTATATTTTTTCCCAACCTTTCACCTTCAGCCTGTGTATGTCTTTTCCAATCAGATGCGTATCCTCGAGGCAGCATATTGTTGGGTTTGTTTTTTTAATCCATGTTACCAGCCTATGTCGCTTTATTGGAGAGTTTAAGCCATTAACGTTTAGAGTTACTATTGATGTATGGTTTGTACTTCCAGCCATGTTTGATTATTTATCTTCTTTTGGTTTGTTTCTCCTAGCTTAGCTTTTCCCCCGCCCTCTGGCTTTATAGAGGCACTTCCCACTGATGGTTTTGGTTATTGTTTTTCATTTCTTCCTCATGTAATGTTTTGCTCAAGACGCTTTGCAATGCTGGTTTTCTGGCTACGAATTCTTTTAGTTTTTGTTTATCCTGAAAGATTTTTATTTCGTTGTCATACCTGAAGCTTAATTTTGCTGGATACAAAATTCTTGGTTGGCAACCATTGTCTTTCAGTGTTTGAAATACGTTGTTCCAGGATCTTCTCGCTTTTAGCGTCTGTGATGAAAAATCCGTTGTTAACCTTATTGGTTTACCCCTAAATGTAATCTGCCTCTTTTCTCTTGTAACTTTTAATATTTTCTCTTTGTTCTGTATGTTGGATATCTTCATAACAATGTGTCTTGGCGTTGGTCTACTGTGATTTTGTGTGCTAGGTGTCCTGTATGCATCTACAATTTGTATATCTGTTTCCTTTTTTATTTCTGGAAAGTTTTCTGTAATTATTTCATTCAGCAGGTTACTCATTCCCTTGGTATTAATCTCTGTGCCTTCTTCTATCCCGATGACTCGTAAATTTGGTTTTTTTATATTATCCCAAATCTCTTGGATGTTTTTCTCGTGATTTTTTACCAGCCTATCTGAGTTGGCTAGACTCCTTTCAAGATGAAATATTTTGTCTTCATTATCTGACGTTCTGGCTTCTACTTGTTCCACTCTGTTGGTGATACTCTCAATTGAGTTTTTAATTTGGTTTATCGTTTCCTTCATTTCCAGAATTACATTTTGATTTTTTTAATAATCTCTATTTCCTGATAAAGATGCTTAACTTCTTCTTTTATCTGTTTCTGTAATTCACTTTCAATGTGATCTTTAAGATTCTTTTCCATCTGTCTAAGGTGTTCCTTGAGTTCTTTATATGGCCATTTTTCTGATGACTCTAAGTCCTCCTGAATATTTAAGCTGTCCTTCATTGTTTGTACTCCTTTTCTTCCTTGCTTTTTTATGCTCATGTTACTTCTTGTTCTGTTTGACTGCTGAGTTACTGTTTACTCTTATAAATTTATTTGATGCTTGGGAGGAGAGATAATAGAAGGCAAGGGAAGAAGTCAAATCCGCTGATGATTACGTAATCAGCTTCTCTGCCAGTAGCGAAGTGAAAGAGGCAGCAGATGGGCGCAGAGCACCCGCGGCTCTGAGCAGAAAAGCGTCTCTCTTTCAATCTCTTTGTTTTTTCTGCTGCTTGGCAAGGTGGTCCACTACAGATTAATGGTGAAAGGAGCTCTAACACGCTGCTTAAAATCTCGATTAAAGTCGCTGCTCAGAGCCCCATGCTCAGCACTTCAGCAACCCCTGTACGCAGCGGCCATCTTCAAAGGTGCATTTTTTAGTACTTAGAGTTTGAGGGTGATTTGTTACACAGCAATAGGTAACCCATATATTTATGGTTACCACCTAAGGGTCTGTGCCTGCGGCCTGCTTTCCATTTGTACCACTAAGTGTCAAAAAGATGTTAAAGACACATTACTATCAAGCTGAACACTTCCTTCTTCAAGTACTCAGAAAAATGGATAGTTCTCTAAGTTTGATTTCTCTTTTGACATGAAGTCATCTTCACCAGTAGCAGCAGCCCATGGTTTGGACAATGCTGATCTGGTCTGTTATTGACTGAATTCCATGCCTTTAACATTCAGATGTTGAAGTCATGACCCAAATATCTCATGATTTGGAGACAGGGTCTTTAAAGAGATAATTTATTTAAAATTAGGTCATCAGGATTTGCCCAATACAAGTTATCAGTATAAGAAATTATTAGGGGGCTGGTGTTATGGCTCAGTGGTAGAGCACTTGTCTCACACGTGCAAGACCCTGGGTTCAATCCTCAGCAACACATAAATAAATAAATAAATAGTAAATGAATAAATAAAAAAATAAAGTTTAAACAGAAAACAAAAGATTAGTACATAGGTGCACTGCAAGGGAAAACTATGTGAACACAGGGAAGATGCTTAGAGTACCTATAAGAAGGGTGAGAGGCCTCAGGAGAAACCAACACTTCTGACCCATAGGTCTTGGACTTCTGGCTTCCAGAACAGTGAGAAAATAAATTTTCTTTGTGTAAGCCACCCAGTTTGTAGTCCTTTGTTTATGACAGCCCAGACAATGAATGCACAATCCAACACCCTTGCTTCATACCTGATGACCTTAGGTCCAGAGGTAGAAGTGACTTAGCTAAAGAAACAGGGAAAACAGAAAGCAGAAGCACAGAGAGCCCATGTTTTCTTATCTCAAGTGTGGTTTCTCCATTAGGTTAGCCCAAGGCCCCAAATGTGGAAAAGATATCTCAGGATACACTGTCAGCACCAATTTAGCTCCTCGTTCATTCCTATTCTTGATGGCAAAAATTGTTCCAAATGTCATGGAAGAAGCAGGTAAGAAAAAACTTTTTTTCTTCCTTGCTGTCATGAATTATAGCAGCAGAAATGAGAGAAATAAGGAGAGAGAGTGGACAAACTTCCAGTTGTATAGGTAAGTCTCCACAGGTTCTGAGATTTTCTGAACATAGCAAAACACTCGTGTGCAGAGTCCTGTGACAAATTCTGATTATATTTTGTGATTCTTGCAGCTTCCCTTCAGGTCTTCAGGTACAAAACTTCTTGCAGAAATAGCACTGTGTTTGCCCATTTGTCCAGTTGGAGGAGCCAACCTCCACCTCCTCACTTTTTGGGAGAATGGCAATGCTGAAAGATGTCAAAAATATCTCACCACCTTTTTTTCTGGCCTGGAAAGTGCAACTCCTGGTCTGGTCTGCATGGAATACTAAGTAAATAATAATTGTGGACAACAGCCACTCTGAGCAAATAAAAAGTTGTATTTGGAGACTGGGGTGAGCAAGTACACACCTGGATTGTTTGATAAAGGCCATTTGTAGCTCCCAGGAGGCTGAATAGTAAGTTTGAAATGAGCAAATGCTCTTCAGTAAAAACCCATGGATTTATGGGAGGTTCCCATAAATCCATGAAAGCAGACTGCATAGCTGGCAGCCTTTTCTGCTTATGCCTGAGGTCAGTCTTGGACATAATAAGCACCAGGATTATCTAGCATGAAGGCAAATCCCAGGACACCCTTTCTGTTGGTTGGTTTTTCTATTTAAGCATTTTTTCCCCCTTTTTCAAGGAAGACGCTTGGGTTATAACATATTAGGTGGTTCAAATACACGAACTCCAGGGGAAAAGGCCTCTCCAGCCAGCCTTCAACAAACAGAACAGTTGGTCTCCTTGCTTCTTGACTCAGCTTCCCTTTTCTTTTTTTCCCCTTGGAGAGGCTGATAGAGCTTGTTCATACACGCTTAAG
This sequence comes from Ictidomys tridecemlineatus, assembly GCF_052094955.1. Lineage (NCBI taxonomy): Eukaryota > Metazoa > Chordata > Mammalia > Rodentia > Sciuridae > Ictidomys > Ictidomys tridecemlineatus. The sequence continues at coordinate 56,766 of NW_027520959.1, read as the reverse complement.
TAAGTCTGTCCAGGCAAAGCTTTGCACAGAAAGGAAAGGGAAAGGAGGACAAAGCGATGGAAAGCCCACAGAAAAAGTTTGTGAGGAAGATTTAATGATTTCCACCCTAAGGGAATTATTTGTTTTCTTTTAAAACTTTAATTCTGTTTCCCATGTATGCCTAGCAGTATCACTCCATTTAAAACTGCTTATGTCATTCCATGTTGGATAGCATCCAAATCAATAAAATATTTAGAGATAAGTTCAACAAAAGAAATGTAAGACTTTTAAGTTAAAAACCACAAAACATGGCGGAAAGAAGTTCCATCAGTGAAAGACATCCCATGTTTTATGGATTAGAAGACAATGCCATGAAGACGGCAATACTATCCAAAGTGATCTACAACTTCAGTGTAATTTCTGAAAAAATACCAGCTGCTTTTTTACTTTTATTTTATTTTTAACAAAAATTGGTAAGACAATCTTGGGTTCCTATGGAAATGCAAGAAACTCACGGGTAGCAAAAAATAATAATAATAATTTGAAGGAACAAAGTTGGAGGACTCATATCCTGATTTCAAATCTTACTTCAAAGAGCTACAGCGGTGCTCAGCTTTCCATTACTATGACAAAATACATGAGATGAACAATTTTAGAGGCAGGAAGGCTTATTTTGACTCCCTGTTTCATAGGTTTCAGTCCCTGGTTATTTGACTCCATTGTTTCTGGGCCTTAGTGAGTCAGAATCTTCTGGAGTGGAACACGTGGTGGAGCAAAGCTTCTCTCCTCATGGTGGCTGGGAAGAAGAAAAAGCAAGAGAGAAAGGAAGGTGCCCCTACAAAATATAGGCCCTAAAGGCATGCTGCCAGGGACCACTCCCTCCAACCAGGCCAACCTCCTAAATTTCCCCTACCTCCCAATAGTCCACTAAATTGTGGCTCCATCAATGGGTTAATCCACTGATTAAGTTTGAACCTCAGGATCCAATCACTTCCCTAAGGCCCACCTCTGAACATGCTGCATTGGGGACCAAGCCATTGACATGTGAGCTTTGGGAGGCAATTCAGATCCAAATGACCACATTTGTGCTGTACTGGCACAGAGTAGACACATAGACCAACAGAACAGAATTAGAGCCCAGAAGCAAGCTCTTATGCTCAATTGATTTTAACAAGCATGCCAACACAAATTAACTGGGAAAATGATAGTCTTCTCAACAACTGGATCTGGGGTAATTGGATATATACATGCAAATTAGTGAAGTCCGATCCCTACCTCACATCACATACAAAGGTTAACTGAAAATGGACACAAGATATAAATGTAAGGTTTAAAACGATTAACTCTTTGAAGTGCAGATAGGTGTTTATCTTCATGATCTTATGTTAGGCAATTGTTTCTTATATATGAGCTCAAAAGTACAAGCTATGAAAACAAAAATAGCTAAACTGACCAAAAAAATCAAGACAATTGTGCTTTCAAAGCACAGCATCAAGAAAGTGAAAAATTCATTGAAGTTTAAAAAAAAGAGAGACAAAGAAAAGACAACTCACAGTGGGAGACAATTTATATATACCATACATCTAACAAGGAACTTGTTATGAACAGTGTTGCAATCTGGATGTTTGTCCCCTCCCAAACTCATTTTGGAAACTTGACCCTCAAATTCATGTGTTAATGATTTGAAGGTGGGACCTCTGGGAGATCCAAGATTAGATGGGGTCATGGCACTGATGCTTATGGCAGTAGTGGCTATTATGAAAGAAGAAAAACACAAACTAGTACTGTGCTCTCTCTCACCAAGGGATATCCTCTGTCATGTTACAAAAAGGTTTCAGAGGCTAAGCAGATGCCAGCACCGTCCCAGCCTCTAGAACCATGATCCAATATCATAGTCTTTATTTTATTATAGCAACAGAAAACACCCCATTCAGACAGAATTGTGCTCCCCTCAAATTCATAAGTCAAAACCTTAACCCTCAATGGAACAATAATTGGAGATGAGGTTTAGCGTGAAGGAAAGGTCAAGTAAGGAGACAGCAAGAAGGTACCATCTGCAAGCCAAGGAAATGCCCTCACCAGACACTAACCTGCCAGTACCTTGACCTTGTACTTCCAGCCTCCAGAACTGTGAGAAAACAAAATTCTGTTATTTCAGCTACCCACATTGTGTTATTTTGTTATGGAAGCCTGAGTAGACTAATTCATACTTGTATCTAGAGTACATTAAAAAAACTATTAAAACACAGCAATAAAAAGACAACCCAATTTAAAAAATAAAAAATGATATGAATAGTGTTTCAAAGATATATGAATGGCTAATAAACACTTGAATCATGCTCAACATCATTGGCTATTAGGAAGATGTAAATCAAAATCATAATGACATGCCACTTCATATCAACACTGATGGCTGTATTCAAGAAGACAAAAACAAGTGCTAGTAAGATTGTGGAGAAATTGAACCCTCATACACTGCTGGTGGAGATGTAAATAATTCAACCACTGTGGAAAACAGTATGACAGTTCTTCATAAAGTTAAACATAGATTTTTTTTTGTTTGCTCCAACAGTTCCTTTCCTATGTATGTATAGTCAAGAGAAATGAAAACAGTTGTCCGTGCAAAATCTAGTGTATGAATGTTGATAAAAGCATTATGCATTACAGCAAAAACAGAAACTAAATCCAAAAGCCTTTGAACTGATGCAAAGACAAAAAAAATGTTATCTCCATATTATGGAATGTTATTTGGCCATAAAAAGGAACAGAATACTACATGCTACAACACTAAAGCACCTTGAAAATATTGTGCTAACTAAAAGCCAAATACAAAAGGTAATTTATTCTATGACTCCACTTATAGGAAACATCCAGAGTACGAAAATCTATAGAAAGCTGAAAGGTGGTCTCCAGAGTCTGGGGGTGGGGATGGAAAATGTGAGTAACTGTTAAGGGTACAGAATTTCTCTTAAAATATTCCATGAAAATGTTCTGGAATTATCAATGGTGTTGACTGTACGACTGTGTGTACAGACTAAAAATCTATTGGATTATATAGTTTAGAAGAGTGAATATGAAGATGTATTAGTAAAACTGTCATTACTTTTAAAGAAAAAGGAAGCTAATACAGACATACAAGTTAAGATTATCTTTAAAATTAAACACAGTAGCCAGATATTGTTTTGTCCCTTAGGTTAAAGTACTTTGGGAAATCACCAGGCCACTTACTGTATGGATTTTCTTCCCTGGTTTTCCCCCTTCCCTGTAGGGTGGGTTCTGTATGATGATGTTCCATCTAGTCACCCAGCCTGCCTGGAGCTGCAGCCAGAAGATAGCTGTCAGCAAACAGCAGCCCTCCCTTCACCCCTCTCCTGCTCTGAGGAGGACACAGGTCACAGGAGTGTTGGCCTGTGAATTTTGCTCCTCGATTTCCACCGCAGGCCTGAGTGAGGCCGACACTCCTTTCTGTAAAGATTGTACCCTGTGATCTCAACCTCGAAAGAACTCCCAGTCAGAGTCGTGTAAGATGGGCAAGATTATATGCATTTGAAGGGGGAAGACTAGGGGAAGTATTTTCCAATATGCCATTGGCTATGTTTTGAATTTTTACCACACTTTATGGACAGAACTGTGTCACATTAAAATTCATATATACAAGTCCCAATCCTCAGCACACCTTGGAATGTGACTGTCTTGGGAGATGGGCCTTTAAACAGGTAATGATGGTTGAATGGGGTCCTTATGGGTGGACCTTAATCCAAGAGGACTGATGTCCTTGCAAGGGGAGAGGCTGAGAGAGTTGCCAGGAAGGAGAGCACAGAGGAAATGTGGGAGGACAGTGAGAAGGCAGAAGCTAAGGACAGGACAGGGCCTCACAGAAACCAACCTGTTAGCACCTTGATCTCACACGTCCATCCTCCTGCACTGTGAGGAAATGCATGGCTGCTGTTTAAGCTACTTAGTCTCTGATGATTTATTATAGGACCCAAGCAGACTAACACACCGTTGGAATGTGATTTGGGGGTTTGGGTTTTTTTATTTACCTCCTGTAAGAATAATTATGGTAGACAGTTGTGGTAATGCACACCTGTACTCCCAGCTACTTAGGAGGCTGCAGCAGAAAGGATGGCAAATTCAAGGCCAGCATGGGCAGCTTAGTGAGACCTGTCTCAAAATAGAATTTAACAAGGGCTGGGGATGTAGCTCAGTGGTAGGTAGACTGAGTGTTCAGCTTGTATAAAGGTTGGAAACTCGGCACTGCAAAGCAAAACAAAACACACACAAAAATAATGCAGGGAGGAAATGAGGTAGCATTCTGTCAACTTTCAAATTCATGGGATGAAGAGGGTTCCTTTTTCATTTTGTTGGGGAACTGGGGTAATATAGTGAAAATTTTCAGAGTCATGGGATGAAGAAGATGAAGGATTTTTTTCTCTCTTTTGTGATAGGAGTGTTCTGCTATTCTCTCTCTCTCTCTCTCTCTCTCTCTCTCTCTATATATATATATATATATACATATATATATATATATGTATATATATATATATTTTTTTTTTAATTTAGAGACTGGGTCTTAGTTGCTAAGTTTCTCAAGTTGGCCTTGAATTTGCCATCCTCCTGTCTCAGCTTCCCAAGTACCTGGGCTCCCAGACGTGCCCACCATGCCCAGCTGGGAGAGAGTCTTTTTATTCCTGCTCTCAAGTGCTCCTTCCTCACAGGTCTCCTGCAGCCAGGTCTCTGTGCTCATTCTCTGTATCCTCTATTTTTGTTCCATCTCTGAGGCTCCAACTCCAGTTGGCCTCTCCTTAGGGAGGATGTTTTCCACCATTTTTTTCTAATTTAAAATGACATTCCAATCTGGAGTGCCATCTCATTTACACCTACTCTGTAAAATTCTTTCAAACACTTTAAATGTAACAAAGTAGTACATAATTTTATAATATATGTTGTTCTTCAAACTTAAAATGAAAAACAACCCCTGATCCATCCTGTCCCCCAACCTCATGCCTGTCCTACAGTCTCTAATTCTTTTTGCACTTTCTTGTGCTATGTATCTTCCTGTTTTTAAACAATATGCTTCTGTTACTGATGCTTAATTTTCAGTGATCCAATATAAGATTAACTTTTCATTATAAAGTGTGAGGATTTATTTATTTATTTTAAAAATTTTAACTGTATTGGAGACTAAACCTAGGACTTCCCTCTTACTAAGCACAAACTCTTAACTTGGAGCTACGCCCCCAGCCAGAGAATTTGGTTTAGTTTTCCAACTCTTATCCTTCCCTCAAACCATAGGATAACCCCCACCCCCGATTCTTCCACTGTAGCAATATAAGAACATTTAGTTAAAACCAACATTCAGTGATTTGGTTTTTTTGCTTAAATTAATACTGTTCACAGATAGGCTGGATCTGTATATAGGACGGCATATTTCTCTCCTTGTAAAGCTTAGCTCTCCTTGGTGTTGAGCATTCCTCATTTAAAGTTTTGTTTAATTATCTCACCATTCAGCCCTAGTTCTTTCTCTAACTTTGTCAGAGCTGTCAAGTTCCTCTCAAGGCTATTTCTCTCAATCAGATAAAGTCTCAAGCTGCTGGTTCCCCTGGTGCCTCAGACTTCCTGTCTCACACTAGATCTGGAGCTTTCTGGACCCTTTGCATGGCCTGGATCCTTGCTGGGGGAGTTCCCTTTGAGTCATGTTCTTTAGTATTTTCTGAGAAAGTATATTTGGAAAGTTTTTGAAACATCAGAAAACATCTTCATGCTACTCTCATTCTTGATTAATAGTTTGGGTCTAAAATTGTTTAAAATATTCTCCCTCATGCTTTTAAAGGTTTCGTTCTACTGCCTTCTAGCTTCAGTGTTTTCTTGACAAGTTGAACATTGATCTGGTTTCTAATCTTTTGTTTGTGATGTTTCCCTTTTTCTCTCAGGAAGGGCTTAGGATCTGCTTTCTGGATGCTCTAAAATAGCATGAGCATCCGCCTCAGCATAGGCCTCTTTTTGTTCATCCTCTTCAAATTGAGACCTTAAAGTTCATTTTTCATTGAAAGTGGGCCCTTGTAATGTGGAGACTCGAATTCTCTAGTTCTTGGAAATCATGTGCTTTTTATTTGTTTGACATTATTGTACTTTTCTCCCTTCTCCTTTGTCTGTTCTTTCTTTACAAACTATTTGTCAGATGTACAGTCATTTAGACCAACTCCTTGTCTTCCCCCTCCTTCTTTCTGTCTCTTTATTTTTTTCTTATCTTGGCTTGTTCACGTCCTACAGGAGCTCCTGGGAAATCATCGGCAACCTCAGGCTCCAGCCCTTCTACTTCTATTTATTTTTGCAATTATTATTTCTTTAATTTCCTTGTTTCTGTTCCACTTTTTAAAAAACACTCTCTGGTTGTTGTGTAAAATGCATTATTTTGCTCATCCTTCTCTGAGAACTCTCATTATAGATTCTTAAAAAGCTCCTGTCTGCTTCTTGTGTTGTCTCTTTTTATTTTTCCATTGTCTTCTGCTTGTTTTCTTGTTTCTTTGTTTTGTTGTATGTCTTTCATAAAAAGTCATTTTCCAAGAATCTGAGATACTCTGAGATACAAAGTAGTTTCAGGTCCTGGGTTCATGCTGGATAGTTTTGACCTTGTCCCCTCACTGTGGGGACAAGGCAGAGAGCTGGCTTTTTCACAGAGGTAAGCCTAAATGTTAGTTGGCATAGGCCTTTGTTCTTGAAGTAGGCACTTTCTTTACTTTCTTGATGATGCATGTGAGGAAAGGACCCTAAGGTGTCTCTTAAACATCCAGCCAACACTTCTTATTTTCACTCATGTCTCACCTGTGCCTTTAGAGGAAACAGGAAATGGTCAGAGCTGCTTGGCACGACTTTCCTCCTCAGTTTTGTGCGATGACAGACCTCCCAAGTCTCTTTAGACCTGTGATTTGTTCACCCTCTAGACCATTTATATCCCATTCCAGTTCTAAAATGTCATTGCTATCTAGCTTGCTGTTTTCCACCTTCTTGTTCCCTTTCTTTTTGCAAATTTATAGCCATTTAATACCATCTGCTTTCATTTTCATCAAGTTTTGGAAGAGAGAATAAATGCCTGAGTTCTAAACACTTTATTTAACCTAAAGTCTTCTCAATTTTTAAATCACTGAGTTAAATTCAGCCTCAAATGTTCTTACTTATAAATTCTAGGAGGATTAATAGCAAAGGGATTCAAATCTGGCCTTAAAGATTATTTAGATAAACACAGAAAATTGACAACACATGGGGGTATAAAGAAGTCTCATTATGAAGTCCCCAGTGGGCCCACATAGTTTTATCTTGTTGCCCACAGGGACAGAAGTTTCTGTTCTCCATGGGTATATAAAAAGGAGCAGGAATCCGTGATCCCTTTTCTGCTAATGGGATGTGACTGCCATGGTGAATTAACACTTTTCATTTAAGGTTCATTTTGTTTTGGTGAATGGCACAGGTAATATTTCACTTGTCAGGTATTTACTTATATTTGTTCCAAAGTGTGTTTGAAGAAGAGGGTGGGTGGGAAATAAAGCTAATCTTGATGGGAGAACAGTGTGTATTCTCTTTACTTAGAGAGTTGAAAATTTATCATGACATATGCTGGCTGCACAGTCAAAACTTATCACTGCCCACAACGTTGGAAGCACGACAGGATAGCTCTGTGGGAGCTGCTTCCTCAACAGATGAGGTTTGATATGTCAAGTGCAGGACCTGAGAAAAGCAAAAAGTAATCCTTTTAGCTGGGCTCTGCATTCATGGGGTGGTAGAAGAGATTTCATTAATCTCTTGTGAAATGTTTTTTAAAAGTACTGATTTACAGAGCTTATAATTCTTGGATAAAATTTGATCATGACTTTTAAGTCAGGAGACATCAATCTTCATATTAAAAAACATTGATTTATACTGTTCAGAAATGCAGATGAAGGGAAAAATATTCAAATCTAGCAAATTTTGTTTGTATTTTAATCACAAATATTGGGAGTATTTTTCCCCTGTAGAATGCAGTGACTTTAAATACTATGGTGTTTGCACAATTCTTTTTCAGACTTAACACTGAGTTGACATAATGATATCCTATGGTGGTGAGCTTTACAAAGATATTGGCCTTTTCTGTAAGAGCTACATGTCACATAATCCAAAAGTTAAAATTTCAGCTAATGAAATATTTTTAATGTTTATGTCCCTAGTCAAACATTGTGACCCTTTTTATAGATCATAAATGTTTTAATGGATTAATACTGTGACATCTTTCAAGTATATAGTGTCAGCATCTCTTTCAAATAGGCTTTTGAAGATTTCTAACTTATGACTGCAAGGTCCTTCTTCCCACACTGGATACTAGTCATTAAAATTTGGCATTTCTCTGATCAGAGTTCTCTGGCCTTTTAATGATTCATCATTTTGTGATAATTTGTCCTCTAAATCTGTTCACCATTACACATGAGTGTGTTACCAATAACTTTTATTCCTAAATGAAAAGTTTGGATTAATATGTGTATAAAAGTGCTTCGAAACTTGAAATCCTAGCTTCTTTTAAAAATGTGCACATTGTATTCTCTTCCACTGTTTGTTTTTCTCTTTGCATTTTTCTGACATTTCTCTTGCCTTTCTTATGCTGTGTTTCTCCCTCTGCTTTTTCACTGTGTTTCTATTCCTGCAGGTTTGTCTGCTTCACTGGGGCTTAAGGAATCAATTCTGAATTTAAATGATCTCTGAAACCTGTATTTCTACTTCCATTTTACTACCTGTTTATAAGTGAGGGTGCTTAAGATAGAATTACCAGAAACATAGAAGATCTTCTCATATGGGAAAGAAATCTGTAGAATTCTAAATGATATCCAATTATAGATTTTTTCCAAATATTCCATTTTCCCTATCTCATATCTCAATATCTAACATTCATTTCATCCATAGCAGCAGAGCGCATATACTATGCATATTTTAGGCAATAAGCAAATAACTAGAATGGCACAACAATAATTAACCATTATCCCTTCTGAAAACATTTTACAGAAAGCATAAGTCAAAAACACTTATCTGAAAATAACATTATTAATGGAACACCAGCATGATTCATCAAACTTTTATTCTATAAATTGAGAGGATTTGAATAGCATATAATCTATACTTAATCAGAGGACTTTTTTAAAATAAAATTTTACCTCTAATGAAGTGGAAGGCAGAAGACATGACTTATCACAAAGAAGATGATATCTTAGTGGAATAAAAAGGACAAAAGGATGTTAAAACAAACTTGTATTGTTTTATAGTTGCCCCAGAAAATAAACAAACATACAAATGGAGCTTTAAGTTACATTTCTTATAATGTTAAAAAAAATAGTGTGGATACTAGAGTCAGTACAATGATCTAGAAAATATATAGTATGGTAATACAGAATTGGATACTAACCCAGCCACAGCCATCACATACTGATAAGCCTACAAAAGGTGGGTTTTCTTTGCATATGACAGGGAAATGTGCATTTTTCAAGGTTTTATTTAGATGCATAGAGTAATGCTTCCCCCAGCTGTGAATTGCTTCCTAACCAAGGCTATTAATTATAATATGGTCACAAGCCAAGAAATGTGTGAGAATACTCTAAGCATGTAAAATATTTCACCAATTAATGCACTTTATAGGATCGGTCCTCCATTTTTTATTAAAAAATGAATTATTGTTGCTATATTATAATTCTAGTAATATCAGGTTTTATGTCCTAGAAGACTAGAAATGGAAAACATAGAAACTGGAGAAGAAAAAAAATGATAATTTAGATCAAATGAGTCAGGCATAGCTCAAATGATGAACAATGATTGATGACTGATGATCAACTCACAAAAAAGAACAAACATGTAAATAGCATGTATAAGAGCATGAAAGTCTATGGCCACAATAATAAGAACATTCAAACACATTCTCAAAATGCCTGAAAGTACTGATAAATTTCAAACTGGTTTTATTACATACCAGAAATATTTATTGAAGTTTTATTATGTAGTATGTTACTTGATTAATAGGTGATACTTTCAATTTTTAAACCAATTTAAAAAATCTTACATATACAGGATACATAGTAATTTACAAACATTATTTAGAATATTTCTATTATAATGCTAATTTTAAAAAATAGAAAAAACTGGGAACTGTGCAATTATTTGCTCAAGTGGTAAGAGCCAAGTGGCAAAGCTAGACCTAATGTTCTCCCAAAAAACATCACCCTTTCTATATCTGGATTGAAAACAATTCTTTAAAAAAACAACAGTGTTTTCTACTCATTCTTTTTAATGAATCATAAAAATATATAACCTGTTTAAGAACAAGTCCCATCAAAATCACTATAGTAACTTATAAGAGGTTTCTAGTTTATATGGTGAAAGGAACATATATAGAAAAGCCCCCAAGTAAAATAAAATAAAAATGATATATGAGTTTAAAAGAAAAGGAAGTTTCAAGAGAAGTGAAAAAAATACATAGGATCTTAAAGCGAAGGCAATTAATAGAAACTAAAGTAGCAGAGATCTTGGAGGTAATGGAGAACAAATGTTATTTACCAGGAAGAAGTGATACTAAGACGGTTTATGCTGTTGGGGGAACTGTTAAGACTTACTCCTTGGTTTAAAAAATTAGGTACAATGAGATAAAAATGAAAATTCATTATTGGTAGCCCTCACAATCAAATTGCATCAATAATCGTCTGCAATTGAACCCCAGAAAGAACCCACCAAGTGTTAGAATGGCTGGCTTCCCTTTTGCTGGACTGGAGTCTGAACAAACAAGCTGGACAGGGGTTTAAGTCTATGACTGTCTTACTGCATCTAACCTTCAGCCACCATGTGAACACTGTTGTCTCCCCAGATAGAAATAAACTTTTCGACCAATTTGAGATTCCCCAACTTTAGCCCAAAGTGTGAAGGATATGTGAGTGAAGAGTAAATACCAAATGTGTCAAACTTTTCAGCTAGAGTTATCTTTTGGTGAGGTAAAGTGTCCACCTATTTACAGTTAAATAATCCAAGTGTTGTTTAGCTTAGAGAAGACAGGCCTTTCCAAGGTCAGCAATCTGTAGCAAACTGTAAGCCAGTTAGTTGGACAACACTTCCAAAGTTGTGTTTATTTTTGGACAAAGCCATTATTCTTAAATTGCTGACTTTATGGACACAAGACTATAATAATGAAGGCCAAAACCACATCTCAGCTATAGCTAATGAACGAAGGACACTTCTTCTGGAGAATAGCAACTTGGTAGAAAGGTAAAGAGGAAGGAGGTGTCATGATACCACCAGCAGCTCACATTCACTGGATGTTCTCTACCAGCCACAACTGTTTCACACCCTTTACACATTCTGAGTCATCAAAGCCTCACAATATTATTATCTCATGATATAAATTCTGCTGTTATTCTCATTTTTTTTAAAAAAATATTTTTTTAGTTGTTGATGGACCTTTATTTTATTTATTTTTATGTGGTTCTGAGAATTGAACACAGTGCCTCACACATGCTAGGCAAGCGGTCCACCGCCGAGCCACACCCCCAGCCCCTGTTATTCTCATTTTAATCAATGAGGATATACTTAATGATAAGGTCTTTGAAAAGACTTTTTGGCTCCATGAAATTTCAATGAAAGGTGGAGATAAACATTTTCAATGTTATTTTTGTTGAGTTAAATTTCTGATTGTGGGCAAAAGATAGCTCATCACAGGGAATGGATTGGAGAACACCTTGAACATTCTCCCCTTGACAGAAACAACATCCTCACTTTCTGCCACAACAATTCAATTCTACTGTTAATATCAATTCTTCTGAGTTCCAAAGAAGTTTATATATTCCAGAATTTCATATTCATTTGAAAATTGTTTACCTCTGTTAGGGGTAATAAATCAAACATCTCTATTCCGTAGCTTATGCTTCTAAATGTAACACCTGGCTAATTGTACTCTCTATGTTAAAACAAATATTATTCGATACTAATAAGCTCTAAACAGTAGATTAGATTTGAGGGCTATAAAGATATTCTGCCATCATCTCATCTGGAAGGAAACAAGAGGAAGAATGGTCACTGGGGTGTTGGGGTAAAAAGAAACCTGAAGGAGGAAATGTGAAGCTTCTAAAAGCCAATTTTGTGCACTTTCCAACTTTTCCTACAGTTAATATGAGTTTTATTGTCATTATTTATTTTTTTAAAGAAAAGACTTAAAAAATTTTTAAAAGATATATTTTTCTTTCTATGTGATGGATAAAAGAAGTTGTTGATTAAGTTAGTAACATATGGAAATTCAAAGTAAGGACTGACTAACAGCTCAGGAGACCATGCTGTTAATTCTGTCCCTGAAATGACTTAGCTGTGTACTCAGTGTTCTCATCTACAAAACAGAGAGATCCCACAAATGATCTTTAATGGCTTCTGCAAGATTCCTGACTCTTGAAAGCCAAGTTTAGGAAGAGATTAACTAGAACAATCACCCCACACTGCTATGTAACTACACATATTTTGGCTTATTCTCTATTCATATTATACTGAAAGTATAAAATGAAAGCATTTTCTAAATATACCTGCTTATTAGTTTTCTTTCTCATTTTATTAATATTATTAAAATTAGAGATCTCTTAAGGGAAGAGGCTATTACTTTAAAATTTATTTACAGTTCTGTCTTAACACAGTATTATTTATAGTTGTCAATCAATTTGTTCTATTAAAACTCATATATCTTAACAAGATATAAGTAAAAGCAAGAAAAATCAATATTCTAAGTCCTCAACTGCTTTTTAATTTCCTTTTCTACTTGTCTTTATGCATGCTTTCAGTAGTTGAGCTACTGTAGTAATAGTTGAACATTTTAAATTTGTATTTGTTCACAGAGAGCCACTTTCTAGCCAACTACTACCAAGAAGTAAAACCTAAGACTTTGGTAGTAACTGACATTTATGCCAGTATATTATATGGACTCTAAAGACAAATGTGAAAAATTCATTCTGAAGTGAAGATTTTATAATGTTGAGTGCTCTGTATTGAAAGGCTCTCAACAGCTTTAAATGAGTGAATGAGAACACATTAATTATTTGTCATTAAAAGTAGATGAAAATTTCATTCTCTGATATATTCTTTCTTTGACTCTTGTTAAGTGGCCTTCATTTGGCACAGCATCTGTTGCTTCTCTTTTTACAAAGTTGAGAAAACAATAACTCATTGGGAGGTCAGCTGTAAATCTTTAAGTAGAAACACATTCTATAAATGAACATTATCATTGACATCCTTTTCTCAGTTTACAACTTTATATAACCATCAAGTTTTGGTTCTTACTTTGGTCACATTATAACCAGATTTTTGTGGAGGAGGAAACTTCAGTGTAGTAGAAAGTACAAATACTTATTATTACCTAATAGAAGATAAAGTGAGAGAATAATAAGAAATGCTTGGTAGCTATGATTAACAAATAAAAAATATCTCTTGCTTCCTTCTGTATTCAGGAGCTTGCAGTGATTTCTACTATCTTTTAAATGATGTCTAAGTAGTGTGGCTAAATTTCAAATTTGTCTTTCAACTGACACTTTGAATTTTCTCTCTTGTGAAAATTCCAAAGGGACTTTCATTTGCTTTTCCCAGATAATTCTGTCTTCTTCCTGCCATATATCAATAACAACAATAACAACTAATATTATCTGAGTACTTGTTATGTTAAAGAAATATTTTTTAAAATCTTCATTATTTATTTCTTATACACAAAAACCCAGTGAATTAGAGGGAGTGACATCATCAAGAAGGTGGAAATCCTAGATCCTTGTTTTGCCCCTGGAGACAAAAATCAACATTAATAGATGGAACAATTACTTTGTGAGGAATCCAGAAACCAGTTAAGAGACTCCTACAGTGCAGGTGAGTACAAATCTAGCTGCACTGAAGTCAGTAGGAGAATTCCTGGACCTCATTCATCACAGTTCCCTCCTTGGCTCAGTTTTGTGTGCATGTGGTGTCACTGGGGAAAACAACTCCCAGCTCCTGGCTTCTCCTTGGGAAGGAAAGAGAAGACTCAAACATGTCCAACATTCAGACTTTTTGGAGACTTGCTGAAGGAACTGATTTCTGTCTGGTCTGAATCTCAGGAGAATAGTAAAGGGCACTGGATTGAAAGTCATTGAAAACAATAGTGGTGTTTTGTAGTAGTATACATTAGTTCAAAGTAGTCCCTCCCTCTAGCCCAAGAAAAAATAAGTTGGAGAAAAGTTCCAAGTCTCAGTATTCCCCAGGAGAGAGAAATAATTGAGGTATGTGTCCATTAGTCAGGATTTGGGGGAGTTCTGCCCAAGAGATTGACTTCTATTTTGCCCATCTTTTAGTGTTTGTAGGACTTAGCATACCCTAAAAGTCTGTAGGGCACTGAAAATAAAAGAGAGTTGGAAAGTTTGTGGCACTGCCAGAGAACATGCATTAATGCAGATATGTGCAAAGTGAGCAAAGGTACATAGCTTCTGATAAAAAGCAATTGTCAAATTCCTGATTGGGAATTTAAAAGCTCACATTTAGAGGATGCATCCACAAAAAAGTTTTGAAGAACTCCCAGAATCTGTATCCAAGATGATTGGTGAAGATCTTTTGGGGTACAAAACCAGTTTGTGATGTTTGGGAAAGGTTGCTTTTTTTTCCCCCCCAAATGTGAGTCTCAAGGAAGAGTTCAAAGACACACAAAGAAACAAGGCACTGTGATACAAAGAATATCATAAATCTCCAGAAATTGACTCTAAAGAAATGGCAACATATGAAACATCTGGCATTTACTTCAAAATAACTGTAGTAACAATGTTCAATATCTTTGAAAAATGACATGTCAACAAAATGAGAAAATTTATAAAGAAATAAAAATTGTGTGAAAAAGAAACAAAAATTAGAGCAAAGAATACAATAACTGAATTAAAAATTCACTAAAAGTTTTCAAAAGAAAACTTGGTTATGCAGAAGAAATCAGAGAATTAAAAGATAAGTCATGTGAAATTAGCAAGTAAGAGGAACAAAAAGAATGATTAAGAAAGTTAAAGAAAGCTTAAGAGACTTCAGAGAAGCCCAAAGTATATTTGGTAAGTATGTTGTAAGTGCCTATTAAAGATAAATCTCACTGACTCTTGCTTTTATGGAATATATAGATAGTCTGACAAAAGGTCATCTTTTACTCTTTGAAACTGGATATATTTCCTTTCCTTATTCAAAGTTTCAACCACATCGAGTTCAAAACATTGTCTATAGTAAAAAAGTAAAAACTTGATTGATTGACAAACATTTAGAAACAGACATAATTTAGCAAAATCCAATCTGAGAGTTTATTCTAGAAAATCCCTGCTGATATATTAGAAAGGTGACAGGGATAGAAGTTCCCGTATTAAACACTCACATAGACAACTTTGGTAGGGATGTATTTCATGCCTGATATTCCTAAAAATCATCACCTTGATGATGAAGGTAAAGATAATGAATGCAATTTAGCTCCCTGGCTCACAGAATTTGATTTTCTCTATTAGTTGGAGGCATGCATCATTGCATACTTGTAACTCTTTGATCTCACTTCTCTGAATCTCAAAGTAATATCTGTAAGTACTATGAAAGGGTATTAATGAGGCACAAAAACATGGTCAATGTAATTTTCCCCTTCAGAGTAAGAATCTAGCCAGTAGTACAGAGTTAAGAATGGCATTCTAGTACACTTCATAAATATGTAGAACAATCTTCTCTCTCTTTAAAAAATGTATTCATTGTCAAGGGAAAATAACTATTATATAGTATTTGGTTGCCAATTTAAAATTAAAGCTAACTGTCCCTCTCTGTGCTTAAATGACCTCAATTTGTAACTACCTGGATTGCCTCCAGAGTCATCTATAATTTAATTATCTGTATCCTAGCTCACCTAGAAGGGCTCAAAATGAAATGGTGACTTTGGTTTCTGAGGCTAGAATCAATAGCCATTAGGAGAATGAGGAGATTTTTTAATCTAGGAAAAAAAGCAAGTACTTAAAATATTCATTGCATCAGCCTCAAAACTCTAGTACCCAGACAGTACAGGTATGGTGGAATTTTTATCACGATGCCCTACACAGCTTTTATGCCTGGAAAGGTATGGGTTAGGGTAAGAACAGATTGTCAATTAGAATAAGAGCTGAAAGTTTAGTTTTCAGAGAACTGTGAACTTGTATGGCACATTTACAGAGGCAGACAGATCCTGAAGAACAGAAATAGATGAAGCTAGAGATAAGAAGAAAATCTTAATGTAAGCCAATTGTGTGAGTTTTCTCTAACCATGTCATTGGCATCATGTAAATTCCAGACATCATCTTATATACAGCTTAAACATAGCAGATGTTGGCATTTAACTATAGGTTGCTATGAGAGAAAATTGCCCTTGAATGAGAAAGGAAGTTTACTGGTAAGGAAAAATGATCTTTCCTGTTAACAGTTATACCCCAATAATAGAATTGTTTCCAACCAGCGATTGTGGGGTAGGAAAGGAGGAGAGATGTAATGATACCTCAATTCCAATCTAAAAAAGAAAGAAAATCAGCTTCAGTTTAAATTGCAATGTGTGGGTTGTATACATAGAACTTTCTTCTCCCTCTCTTCTCAAACCTCAAGGCTTCATGTTAAATGGGACAAATCACATCCTTCGTAGTTCTGCTCTGTTTGGTACAGCTGCTTGCTGCAGGTGGTGCCCTAAAAATATATTGTTTGTTTATTTTGCAATATAGCCGTCTGCAGAGTGGTACCTAAATGTGCAACTGCTCCCTTCTCTTTCTGTCAGTGAACCGCATGATGAAAGACTAAGACCTCTGCCAAACCTAGCATGAAAAGGCCCAAATAAGAGGCACAGGTAGTGCTTGAGGTTCAGCTTCTGATAAGTTCCATTTTCTCTGGATTCATGAAGCAAAGCTGACAAGCAGACTATCTGTCATCAGAGACTGGATTTTAGCGAAGCAAAGCCAGGCAAAAACTGCCTTTGTTAGGAGAATAATTGTGCTACTCAGGAGATTAACATCTGTAAGCATATGGGATGTAAAAGGAAAAAACTCAATAACACATCACAAAAAATAATAAAAGCAAAGACTAATCTCAGTTATATATTTATGTAGATATATTCAAATAGAGATTTTAATGATTTTTTAAATTTATAATTTATATGATCAAATAGTTTTTCTGTTCACATTGGCAGAGTGCAGTATAATAATTTACATGTAAAATATTTTTTAAACTATGGTTAATATAATGATACACAAAGTTAATATTACTAATGAATATTATTTTAGCGTTTTCTCATTGAATGAATCCTAGAAAAACACCTCCCAGGTTGGGGGGGTGCAGTTAAGTGATATAATACTTTTGTAGTATATGTAAGGTATTGCATTCCATCGTTGGTACCAAAAAATAAACAAATAAAAAAACCTTTCCCAATATTATAAGTTTTATACGAACTATTGCTGCAATAGAAAGAATAATAATAATGAGTCATGCCTATCCAATCCTAGGCAAGTCACTCTTTTCTACAGAAATTTTATATAACATCAATGGGATGCTGATAAATAGGTTTTATAATGGTTAAATAAGTAAAATGTAAAACTATAAACATTTTCTAGAGATATTTTGAAAACAATTGGCTTCTGGTGAACAAGTCACTAATATTCTCCTAAAATTTAGTGATTTGTAAATGCATTTGGATTATTAACACAGGAGGAAAGAACACAGCAAGAGTAAAGATGAGGACATGATTCTAACCTTCAGAAATAGGAATGATGTTGTTTCCACTGAGAGTGATGTAGAGAAGGACAGGAAAGTGAAGACTTGAGAAAAGAAATAATGACTCAATGTCAGGCTCATCAGGCAGACAGAAACAGAGAAATGGAAGAAGGCAAAATGAATAGAAAAAGTTGAACAAGTAAGTCTGAGACTAATTCCAATATGAGAAATGGAGGGTGGAAAGGATGACCAGATTCTGAAGGAAAGTCATGAGTCATTTAAAGAGAGCAGAATTTAAATAGAAAGTAGATTATATGAAATAGAGTTCAATAACTGAACTTACTTTTGAGTATGTGAGCTGTATTTGCTGACTGAAGATTGCAAACCTGGTCACAACTCCCATGTGCTCTCATGTAGAGGCCATAGTCCTACCTTTAATGCTGCATCTCCACATGGCTCAGTCCTCATACACAGTCAGAATTTAGGTAAAACGTCACGTATCTAAGTGGCCTTCTCTGGCTATTCTCCAGTGGCTCTCTTTTATCTTACCCAGCTTTATTCATCAGCAGAGCATTTACATATTGGACATACTATATATATTCTATACATATATATATACATATATATGTATATATATATATATATATATACACATACATACACACACTATATGCATGCCTCTTCTCATAAGAACATACATTGCATGGGAGCAGAGGCTTTGACTCACCCTTGCATCTCCAATGAGAATACCAATACACTCAGCAAATATTTGTTAACTGGCAGAATGTATATAAAGCAGTTTCAAGCTCCAAGCAGTTGAAGAATATGGAGGAATCAACTTTTTAATTTGAATATTTAGATTAAATCTACACAACTTTAAACTACCATTTGAAAACTGAAAATCTGTACCCACTGAAAGTTGTAGTGTCTCATACTTAACTGATTGCAACTTTTAATTGAAACTTGAACATAGCTTTGTGGCATTTCAATTTGACCTCTCTCCAGAAGCAAGAAGCCTGGGAAAGCTCTTTATCCTGAAATATAAAGCTCAATACATGATAAATTGAATCTGGAAAAAAAATCATCTTTCTCTATGAATAAGAGTCTCTGTATCAATTCCATATAAGTGAAATCTGTGCAGCTAATAAATGAAGAAAATGTGTCTTCTGCACAGAGCTCAGTTTTATCTACCAGGAAAAGAATAAAAGTAGGGAGTGATAAGCTGTTTGGTCTTGCTGTGGACTACTAGTCAATCTAGATACTGATGAAGCTCCTGAGTGTATTAGCAGACAGCAGTTTATGACCCATTATTCCACATCTTATGCTGGTGATACATTGTCATGCGGACTGAATTGGTAGCTGAGATATATTATTACCCAGGACACAAATCTATAGCATTGCTTCAGTGGGGATCTTCCAACTCAGTTCCAGGATAATTATAACAGCACTTTGGAACTTTAAGTCTATAAGTGTGAACCAAAGAAAATGTGGGCAATACATCTATGTAATTTCAACTCATATCACACGCTCATAATTAAAGGACAATAAGGACAATGTATTTTTCCATATGGTTTGCCCTCTCCTTTATGACATTTTTAATATCAAGCTTTCTTTGATAACTTGTCTAAATCTTTTAATTATAAGCAACATAAACTTTTCTAAGTTTGTGAAATAAGTGCTGAAAATGAATACCCGACCACCTTTGAATAACTAACTTGAATTTTTTTCTGTACTTCACAGTATAATTTCAGTTAAAATTAGTTTCCATAGTAAATACATAGTATATTAGGATTAAATCAATGTAAACATGGCATTCAACTAAAAGAATAACATGAAATTACAGCACGGGTGAGCTGTAAAATTTAGAAATTAAAAACAAAAAGAGAACTTACCCATAATTCTGTGATGAAGAAATCAATAAGGTTGTAGATAGAGAAGTAGAGAAAGTGAAGATGAATGATTGGAAGATATTTGATAGTGAGAGCAAAAAGGAATGATTTGTATTTATAAAGTTGCTAATAATAAGCAGCCCAAGCTTTAGAGGTGGAGCTATTCAGAATCAATATAAAAGAGCAGAGCAACTCATATGTTTTAGAATATAAGAAGACAGAAAGAAACTCATAATATCCTTGGAGCCATAGCATTCTCCACTTAATTCCATGACTCTGGAATCATGTTTCCAATTAGCATTAACAAAAATAATCATGTGGCAACTACCTCATTAAGTATAATAAATGTATCATCATGAATTACGTTAGGAGGACTAAAAGTGATAAACATATGTGTGTGAAAAGTTGTGGTCTTGACTCTCAGGTTCTTGCTTGAGAGGGATTTAGCATGATGGGTGGCGGAGAGGACAAATGGCGGAGTCAGGGAGAAGGCAGCCATGATGCTAAGGAAAGGGAGAGAAAGAGAGGATCCAGACTAGGAATGGCAAACCTTGCCATGTGGAAGGGTGTGTGGGTTGAGAATAGAAGAATTTTAAATCCTGTTTGTAAGATTGGTAAAAGCAAAAGGTACAGAGAAAATATCACAGATGGCTCTTCTTCCACTGTGTAAACACCATTTAGCCTAAGTGTGTTTGCCCATATTTTTATTCTTTTCCATTCAAGTATAACATGCTAAACAATAAATTATCCCTCATATTATAGCTGTCAGTATAAATCATGTTTATATCCCTCCTTTGAGAATACCATGCTCCTACTTAGAAATGCTAGCAGATCTTACTACTATTGTTCTATCACTGTGTTTAATTTCCAGTGAGAAGGAAATTGCTACCAAAGATGTTATTTCTTAAGAATTTTGTATCACAGTAATTGATCACGACTGGAAAAACATCCTAAAAGACAATAGTATTGTACATTTCAAAGGAAGATGTCAACCTTTCGTTCTCAGGCCAATAACTTGTAATATTTTTCACAAGATACTATATTTAGTGTATTTTAATATACTTCACTTGTTTATAAAATAATTTGTGACTTAATACAATTTATTTAATTCTGAAGCAAATTTATGATCATACCACTAAATATAAAAATAGTATTGTACACAGTTCATTGTACCATATTTTATGCACAATACTTTATTCAATTTAAATCTCCTATTATTAAGAAAATAAAATTATTAGTGATTGGTCATGTCTTTAATCATCACTGCCATTTGACTGTACTAATGTGTTTATTATGTGGTGTTTTCTAACATTCCCACAGGTACAGTGAAGTGCTTAGAAGGTAAGCAAGTCTTTAAACATAACATACAGAACAGATAGATATTGCATGCTGATTACAATAATTGATAAGGGTCTGTGCACATAGGCTAGTGGTGCAGTACACTAAATAGTATTATATTGGTTTTTAGAATCATGGTAATATCTGGGGAGTAAGTAAACTTAGTAGGATTTAGTTCATTTTTTGCACGTCATTATGAGTTATTCTGAAAGGATTAAAGTATTCTCAATGAGCAGTGAAAGAAACTGAGCTAAGGAGAAAATAAATAATTCTACCTTTATTGTTTTTCAAGGCAATTTCTTTAATGTTATCTCATTTAGTTCATAATTACAAAATAGTTTATTATACAACTGGGTATAAGATTTAAGGATTGTTACTCTCAGACTGTGAATATTTTACCTTATAATCCTAAATTTGCATGTAGGGAATACCAGAGAATATTAAAAAAAAATTTACATTTAATTTGACCTCAGAGGCTGGTTAAATTCTGGCACTCTGCTTCTTCGTGTGTTCACAGAACTACATAACAATTTACAAGGGCACTTTTCAGTAATAAAGGAAAATAAAGTCAAGAAGCTGTTAACTGTTTTGTGATTACTATACCCAAAAGTTGATTGGCATCTGCAGATAAGACATCAGGGCTTTACCCTTTAAATCGATATTGTTCAAAGGAATTTATTATGGTTGAGAGGAATAAGAAATAAGCTTATTCAATAAATTCCTTTGAACAATGTCCTTTTAAAGGATAATGCCCTGATGTCTTATATATGTCAACCAACTTTTGGTTAAAATATTCATGAAAACTGCATACTTTAATATCTATTGAATAGTATTCATTCAATAACAATAGTATTTCTTACTCTTCAGGGATAGATCCAGTTGGAGTTTTCAAATAAGTTGAACTTATTTATTTATAAGTTTTGTTACATTCAATTGCATCAAAAAATATCCTTTCTGGATTCAATTTGCCATTCTCCTATTTCAGAAAGTATCCTTGGAAAAACTCCCTATTTATACTAATACTTTGTTCTTTTCCTCATATTTTGAAATTTTCATAAACTGTTCTGATGCTACAGAAAGACATGCCACTTTCATTTTTTTTCTTGGGCCACTAACTTTTGACAGGGAGATCTGTGCTTCTGAAAATCTGCACCACAGCTGGAGTAGCAAGTCCAACAATCAAACCAAGCCTCAAGCTGTGAAGCCCACCTGGAAGTGGGGAAAGAACCCCAGTCTTCACTCTAACCCTTGTGTACTGTAGTTAGCAAGCAGTTTTGTCTTAATAAGAAAATGATTGCATCACCTTCAACACTGGACTAGTCATCAGAAGATTCAGTTTACAGTTCTAGAAGTATACCAACTCACTCTTTTGGTGGAAATACAGAACTCATGGTATAGATGCACAGATTCATTATTTGATAAGAAGCTCATTATTTGAAGGGCCTGACCTTGATGTCCAGAAAAGGAAATGATTTTCAAGACCCAGGAAGAATTTGATGAGGCAGCCAGAGCCCTGATGCCCTTTGGAATGAGAGTTACCTTCCCTGACCAGACTCCACTTGGTTCTAAGAAATTCAGGAAGTAAGAAGGATCAACAGTGAAGAGAAAGGGAAGGCACTAATATTTTCAGTGAAAATTTTAAAAATCACATTCACCAAAGACTCTACCTGAGGTCTAAGGAAACGGAATTTTTAGGAGTTATGGCATGGCAATCCTTTAAGAAAAAAAACCTAAAGAAATTTCTATTCTCAGTCAAGTTGAATTTACTGTTTTAGAGTAGTTCTCATTTCTGTTGCTGTACATTCTGAGAGAATTTTAAAAAATTTTACCTGAAAATTAAGTATATTTGAAATGTAAGCTTGATAATTTTTTTATTAGTTTAAATGACATCCTTGTAAAAGATCAGTTGACCAAATATGTGTGGATTTATTTGGGGGCTCCATTCTGTTCCACTGGTCTATGTTTGTCTTTATGTCAGTACCATGCTGTTTTAATTACTATAGCTTTGTAATTCTTTTAAAATTGAGAAGAATGATACTTCCAACATTGTGGTTTTTAAAACTGATTTGGTTATTCAGAGTATTTTTGTGGTTTCATATGAGGTTTAGGACTGCTTTTATGTTTCTGTAAAAAAAATGCCATTGAGATTTGTATAAGAATTTTATTTAATCTATACATCATTCTGAATAATATGAACTAGTTTAGCTGCAAAAGATGTATTTATTTTGATATATTATAAATATTAGTATATTTTAAAGAGATCTATAGTGTCATCCATTTAAATATGTCCAATTAAATAAGAATATCACTGTGATTTGAAATTCACCCTAACATGCATACACATACTTAAGGATTATAAATTTTAAGTAGTTCATTTTCTTTGAATTTGCACTGCTTCTACACTGCTTTCACAGAATTTTGTTCTAATTAAATATGTTTATTTACTTGAAAGTTGTATTATTGCTCAGTATCTCATACTACTTTGTAATAAATTTAGATGTATATGTATAAGTGTGTATATTCATTGAATATGTATAGATTTCAATTTTATATTTTTCTCAGGTCCATGAGGCAGAAAGTGTTAAAAATTCTCATTCTGAATATTAATAATAATACTATTCTCATAATTATTATTTTACACACTTGATTTAAAACAAAGTAGTCTGTACAAACTGATCAAAATTATTATGTATGAAAATAAATTTGTATTTGAAATCTCTTTTTATTTATATTAGAATGGGACAGAGTTCAGCATGATTCAATTTTTAGCATTTTTTTTTAGGTTTAAGTACTGAAAAATCTTTTTCCTAAATAGTAGATGCAGTTTTTATAATGACCAATTTCTACAACTTCTCCTAAGTTGCATAGCACAATTTCCATAATTATCTATCACAAAAATTATTTCAAATAATGTACCAAGTTACAAATTTATTAGGGTTTTCTTTCAATTTTAATGAAAGCAAAGAATTGGAAATTGCTCAATTTGCAACAACAATTTCTGGGAAGTATACCAAAAACACTATCAAGACATAATAAATAGCTATTAATTATAGCCATCTCTTAAAGGAACCTAGCCTAATTTTATATATGTAAAAACTTTAGAAATATTGAAATATTATATAATTTCAAATATATGTTTTTTGATAAAATGTTTTTTCTTAATTAAAAATCATGTGCTTTGAGTATATTTTTACTTAAGCTATGTAGCTGCAGATCTGGCTAATTTAGTTCATAAAGTCAACCAGAACAAACTTATTTTTTTTCTTAAAATTCTGTTTTAATTTTTCAGTTTAAGTACATAGAACACAGGATATCCCCATGGCAACCATATGACTTCTGAATATAGCTGTAGCTGAGTAGCAGCAAATACTATTTCTCCACTTTTCATTTTAGAACTACACAAGCTCTTAACTTAGATATAAAGCTTACATTACTGATAGCAATGCCGAGTTGACACGAAAATCATGATTTCATGCACTATACAAAGTTTTCCAAATAGGGACGTGATATAACTGAAGGTTGAACTTGAATACTTGAATTTAGCTATGAGCTGTGCAAGGGGTATTGAAACTTTTTCTAGCTGGGTGTTGTAATGTACTGTTGCAATCCCAGCAGCTTGGGAAGCTGAGGCAGGAGGATCCCAAGTTCAAAGCCAGCCTCAGCAACTCAGGGAGGACCTAAGAAATTTAGCAAGAACTTGTCTCAAATTAAAAAAAAAATAAATAAAAATGGATGAGGATGTGGCTCAGTGGTTAAGGCTCCCTGGGTTCAATCCCTGGTACAAAAAAAAAAAAAAGTAAAGAAAAGAGATGTTTTCTAAACTCTTCAATGACTTCCTTGATAATTTGTATATAATTTCTAAGCCATATCTAATGGCTTTTGGAACCGGTAAGCTTATTTACATTTTTATCAATATCTTCTGCTAGTCTCCTAAAAGAAATTAATAGTCAACCTGCCATGAATTTAGAAGTATGTCAGAAGTAAAGGAAATAATAAAGGAAATAAAGGAACACAAGACCAAGCAATTTTTGTTGGAGAGGTTTATATAAAATTTAGAAATATTGATTCTCTGGATGTGGCTAAAGAAAAGAGAGAATAAAGGCTTTATTTACCAATGAATTAGTGGGAATTTTAATATGTATTTTAACAAATATAGTTATTTCAGGTATTGTAATACATGTTCACTCTTAAAATACCATTTATGTATATTTGTTTGCAAAACATATTCATTTTTCATTGTGTTGGATACAGGGAGTAAGTCTAATGTGTGCATAATAAATATGAGGTACATACATATCCATTCTCCTCACCCATGGCAGATGTAGCCAATCAATCACAGCATTCTTTGCCTCTGAGAAACTCTGAACATTTAGACTTCAGTAATCCATTTTCCATTAGCTGTTACAGCATTCAGGTTGAAGACTATTTCTCAGCCTTGTTTCAAGAAAGAGCACATCCATAATCCCTCTTTACTAGCTAAACATCTTAGGAAAGGTTTCTAACCTGTTATGCTGCACTCATAGGATGGTTACACGGTCATAAGATTAAATTCATGTGAACATATTTTCTAACAAATCATGCATTAAGAAATCCAATCAATTATCTTGTAATGTAAACAACACCATCTCCCTAGTTGATCTCTGTACTTTCCCTACACACATTTTATTTCTTGGTAAGTGTGTGTTTTTTTTAATGGTTTTATTAAAATTGTGCACACCTGTATGCCTTCTGAGTGTTATATCTGATACTAACTGGAGAAAAAGACTGCTGGAGGAGGAGAAATCTGGAAACCTTACTCCTGGCTCATCATTATGATGCTCTGGCAGACTTTTTTGCTTGGCTGGAGGCTGTGTGATTAATAGCCCCTCTTCTCAATTATGAGGATATTATACTCATCTTCCTTTGGCTGTAAATGGGAGATGTCTATGTATGTGAGATGCAAATGTGGGCTCTATGAATGCTAATTTCAAAATCAGCCAAAAGTTGATTGGCAGAAAACTGAACAATGCTGTGATAGGCATTCTGGGGGTCAGAAATCTGTGAAAGAAAGGCTGAGTGAGAGTGGAGAAAAAAAGAGCTGGAGAGATTTGGAGTTAATCAAGAGAAATAGTTGGGAAAGCAGCAGTTTATGAAAGCAAGTCTAAGCCAGATATCCCAAAAGGAAATCTGGGATGACGAAAACAATAAAAGTGAGAGTTTAGCTGACATTACAAAAAGTAGGATGAAACTAAGAAGCCAAGACTATGCCCCAAACTGCATGAACTGCTGCATCCTCTGTCTCTTACGTCCCTGAAATGTGTCTGTTTGCACCTGGTTTGTGCCCTTAGGAACTCTGCTCCATTTTTAACTATAACATCCTTCATGTCAGGGATACTGTTGTCTTTGCTTTTCTAGATATCCCAGGGGACAAGCACTCAGGAGTGTTCCCTATATTGGATTGAACTGAATATTTGATTGTCAGAAGGATGATCCGGATAATACAAAAGGGGAGGAGCAGAGAATCCAGACACTATTTAATTAGTCAATAATTAGAGCAGAAGAGATCAGGATGAGTACAGGAAAAAGTCTTTGGTTCATATCGATTACACATTCACATTTTTACATAATGCCATATTAGTGACTGTTGTATTCTGCTACTGATGTGATCCTGCAATTTGTATTTGGGGTAAAAATGGGAGTTTATAACCCACTTGAATCAAATGTATGAAAGATGATATGAGCTTTGTAATGTTTTGAACAACCAATAAAAAATAAAATAAAATAGTAAAATTATGCAATGAAAACAAGAGGTTTAATAAAGCATGTACATTGAAATATATTTTTAAAAAAGTCTTTGGGCTGTTTCCAATGAATAGGCAGAGCAAATATTTTAAGATAAGACCTTTTAGGTGGGTTTGCATTATCAACTCAGATTGACTAAGTATTTTGTGTAGCGGACATTTTCAGCCCAAGGTGGCTAGACAAGCAAGCCTAAAGTCCCAAAGTGCTGAAACTTCCATGGATAGTTTCTTAGGTAAGAAAGTTGGTAACTTAGTCTCTGGTGTTCCTGAATCAGCATCACAAAAGAACCCCTCCCTGCTAAAGGAAGACCTGGTGAAGAGAAAGAGATAAAGGTGCCACAGCCATTGATACTTGGTTAAAATAAATTTTTCACTCCACTGGGGGACAGTGTAGACAGAAGGGAAAGCCATTGGAATTATTTTCCCCATCTGTTCTTAGGGACTTTCATTCACCTTCACATTCTAGTCACCTTGCCTTTACAGATTAATTTTACTTATGTAAAAGTGTTTTTCTCTGGGCAGTATGACAGACTCAACATATGCTTTCATATCCAAATGCACTTCTTTGCAAATTCCCTTTGCCAAAATTTTATGTGAATATAGTTATACATACACACACACACACACACACACACACACACACACACACACACACAAATTCCAATAATCCTCTTAAAGAGTCATATACAACTGTCCTTACAAGTAAACTGCATCTTCACATCATCCTTAAAATATAGGTGAAAGTTTGCCAAAATGTTGAAGATATTGTAAAAAAGGGATGGGAAGGATAATTCAAATAAAATTTTGTTTAAAACCCTACTCTAAAACATTTGTATTGACATTTAATTTGTCTCAGAGGCTCAGAAATGTTTCACTTTTCTCATGTGAGATTTAACACTATTTAAATGGATTTTAAAAAATGAAATAACTACTTTCATTTCACCAAATCTAACTTGTCTTTAAGATAAGCAAAAATGAACCATTTTAGATTTCAACATGAATACAGAAAATTTTGTTTATTTGAAGAATTGTCTCAGGTTGGACATATTAGGGAAAGATCACTTAGTACTTTAGCTAAGAACATAATTCAAATTTTCTGGAATTTATTCATGTTGATCTTGAAATATTTCGAGTTCTTCCTTCTTGGCTATTTTGTGATTGATGGGACTGTATGACTATAGTGCTAGACAATAAACTGTGAAGAATGAGCTCCTTCTCCCTGGAAGGACCATGTATGTACCAATATGGATCATGCATATCTTTCTGTGATCTTGGGCATGGCAACCCAATGATAATTGGGTTTGTGGTTATTACACTAGGCTTATATCCTTATTGACAATGAGTGTAGAGCCTCCTGCTGACACAGGGAATAAACCTGTATGTCACAAAGACTTAGGAAATGTTTTAGTAGCACTGCATACATGTAGTCTATCATAACATCCATATTATATATATATATAATATTAAATGGTTTTAACTCTTAAAGAATTTTATATAAAATGATTACTGCCTTTATATGCAGAACTTATTATCTCCTGTTATTCAATTGGGTGTCCATATCACCTGTTATTCAATTGGGAGTCCATATCACCCTCAAAGTAATTCACTGAAGAAAGAGGTAAACATCAGATTGCACTTGAATTATTTTTGGCTAACAATTGTAAGACTATGAACCTCAACTGCAGATCTATATGGAATCTAAAAAAATACATGTGGCTCTAGAATCTGAAATGATTAAATGGATTCATATAAAACAAAGTTGCCTTAACAATGTAAGTCCTACAATATTATGCAATTAACCTTAGTGATAGTTCTTCTTGAGAAAGAGATGTCTTTATCTATATTTTTCATAATAATGCAATCTAATATAACTTATTTTATATAACATAAGCATACATTACATAAATTTGTTATTTATTCTCCTACTTCCTCCTGATCGGAGGACTCTTTTTATGGTACAATCCTATGAAACATGGCAGCATGAAAGTCTAGATAGAATTTCAAGGAAGGATGACTTGTTCAGAAAGGAGGAGTGTGGATAATAGGTGATGAACAGTGCCCAGGGGAAATCTAGGAAGAAGGAAGTACGGCATAGGGCAGAGGAAGAAAGAAATCCATGTACTGGCACTTCCAGAAGAAACACTGAGGGAGAAGGTGCATTGAAATCTCATGTGTTTAGGGAAGTTGAATGTTAGCTGTGAAAACTCTCTGATATTCCTGTAGATCTTTGGAAAATTCTACCAAATCAGATAATTTAATCTTGACTGATTAGATTTTTTATGAAAAATGCTGATGATGTTGAAGGCCAATTAATGATTGATGAAAAAAAATCAGCATGCATAGTCCAGAGGATGGCTTGGTTTAACATATTCTTAATAAAAGTGGCATTAATTAGGAGGAACACACACACACACACACACACACACACACACACACATTCCCTTTGTGTGCACTGAGTTTGCCCAGAAATAAAACAAATTCCAGAAGGACTAGAGGAAGTGGTTGGCTGTCAACACTGCGAGGATAATCTGGAGGGAACTATGAGCCACTTCTATGTACTGGTACTCCAGAAAACACCCTGAGACCGTGATGTAGCGATGGTCTTCTGGGGCCCAGTCTGGGGCGGGTGTCACTGACGTCACCATACATCCTGGTCCATTCTCCATCCACCAAGATCGGTGCATTGAAATATTAAAAGTCAGGATAAGGTCTGTTTCCTGCAAGAAGGCAATTTATAAGGATGAGAATTACTTCATAAATGTCAGCTTATTTGGGACTGAATTGTTTTCTATTTGTGCATTAATTGTAATACTGAAATGTCTTTACCATTAGGGATCATGAATATTAAAAAGGGAATGATTTAAACTATCATCAGGTTAAAGTCTTATATTATAAATCTGCTGTATATTTTTTCCTTGTCAGAATATTTACTTATACATTTTAAATCTCAAAGTTGTATTTCAATGTGGCAGCATTTCACTTGTAGCTAATGCTCATATTTATAAAATCTTTATGTAGTAAAAGACAATATAGCTTATTTTCCTCCTTTTTATTCTAGTTGTCCCTCTGTATCCATAGGGAATTGGTTTCAGGACCCTCAATCCCTGAAGATACTAAAATCCAAGGATGCTCAAATTCCTTTATATAAAATGTCAGTTGGTTGAGTCTGGATGCAGAATCTGTGGATATAGAGGCAGACTGTGTTTTGGCAAATCAGTGTCTCTTCAATCTCATCAACTTCTGTGAATTCAGTCATAGTATTTTTTTTCATGGAATATCATTAGCAAGTTCTTGTAGGGTGGAGATAATACATCAATAACTCTTTAGATGAATTTCACAGCTACAACTAGAATAAAAGGTACAGTTTCTGAACTCAGAGAGCTTATAGTCACATACACCAAGAAACTATCAATAGAATATGGAAAAAAAATGTCATATTCTAGGAAGATAATGGTTAAAAGGAAACATGTTCTATTACTCTGCAAGTTATGATTTTTATTCACAAATCCTAAGAGTGAGCCAATGGTGGAACTTGAACTCTTTTAGCCTCAAGGACAGTTGAGGCTACATGATAATAGGAGCCAACTACTCTCACTCAAAACTGAGAGTGAAGCGCTAGTGTGACTAGGTAGACTCTAGATAGAAAAATGTCTTAAATCATGATTAGTGACCTTGAGACTCTTACTGACATTGAGAATATGTAAAGGTTGAGCTGGAATGGCCAAGGAACTTGGAGACTATAAGGAGGATTCTGTTTGAGGTGCTAAGTGTCACCAACTTCACAGTGGTGACTGGGGGAGAGAGGGGATATTTTTGCTTCTTTTTGAGACCATTGAGAAAGGCTTTAAGCATCCCCTGGAACCTGGGAGAAACAGCAACTAGTGTCTGGTTCAGGTTTAATAAGTCTCAAAATAAAGCCTGGTGTTGGAGCTACCTGCTTAGTGGCCAAACAAAAAGTAGGCAATGTTTGGAAGCAAACTGAATTGCTACATTTGATCATTCTAAGAGCAGAAATGGGCCATCAAAATAGAGAGCTAAATGGCCTTTTTATTAGTGCTTTCCCAGAAGAACTATTGGTGGGGGATAATGGCTGAGAGTACTGACACACATTCCCATGGTTTGAGGGAAGAATTGTAATACAGTGAACAGAGAAGATACACCCACTAAGTCATACATACAGGAGAAATTAATGAAGTCAAGTGTCTCTGGAAAAAAAAAACAGAAAAAAACCCAGGGGCCATTACTAAAGTAAAACACTGAGCCTACAACTTTTCCATGTAGAAAGGGAAAAGCTTAATTTTGAAAAAAAATTTGGACTCTTTATTCAGAAGGACATAATCCTTTCTGAACAGAAACTATTTGGGGAACAATAGTGACAACAGATAGCTTTTACTATTTAAGGGTCACCACAAGAATAGGTGTGCTGTTTATTTTTTTCCAGTGGCAGAAGAACTAGGTCCATAGGTAGATTTGCAGGGGCAATTATGAGAACAGACCAATGCTTTCTATTTTTTCTTACAATCTTAGCCATTTAATGTTTTGTTACCAAAAACTGGACACGACACTGAAGTGCTTTAGAGTGCTTGATCTTCAGCATGCACTTCTCCTGAATGGCATAAGTTCAAGGAGGCAGGACTATGACCATTGCTTTCAGTAATCTGAAATACCAAGTTGGTATTTTCCTTACTTCTGGTGATGAGGTTATAGAGGAAGGCCTCTATAGAGAATCATTATCACCTGAAGTCCACAGTTCACATTAGTGTTTGCTCTTTGTAATGTATATTCTGTGGGTTTTGGCAAATATATGACATGTGCCCACATTATCATATCATTCAGAATCATTTCACTGCCTTAAAAATCCTCTGTGCTCTACATATTCATTCCTTTCACCTCCAAAACACTGGCTACCATGTTCCTCTGGCTGTCATCACAGTTTTTCTTTCCCAGAATTCCATGTAGTTGGAATGACACAGTATGTAGGCTTTTTAGATTAACTTCTTTTAAGTTCCTTTAGTGTCTTTTCATTCTCAATAGCTTGTTTTTAGCACTAAATAGTATTCCTTTGTTTGGCTAAATCAGTCTTTGACCCATTCACCTACCCAAGGACAACTTGGTTGTGTCCAAGTTTGGGGCAATGACAAAAAAAGCTGTTATAAACATCCATGTGCAGGTTTTGTGTGGACATAAGTTTTCAATTCATTTGGGTATATAATGAGGATTACAATGTCTCGATTGTATGTAAGGGTATGTATAGTTCTATAAGAAACTCCCAAACTCTCTCCCTATTGGTTATGCCATTTTGCATTTCCACCAGTAATGAGTAGGGATTCCTGTGACTTGGCATCCTTGACAGAATTTGGTGGCGTCATGTTCTGGATTTTGGCCATTGTAATAGGTGCATGGTGATAGTTCATTGTTGTCTAACTCACATTTCCTCTGTGATATTGACATTGAGCCTCCTTTCCCATATTTACATGCCATCTGCAGGTATTCTTTGGTGAGGTGTCTGTTAAGGTGTTTGGCACACTTATTATCCAGTAGTTTGCTACTTATTATTGAGCTGTATAGGCTCTTGGTATATTTTGAATAATAGTCCTTTATCAGTTAAGACCCTCACAAATATTTTCAACTGTCTATGGCTTGTCTTAAATATATTTTAAATGCAATAGGAATTTCTGAGCTTTATCTACTCCAAGCGTAATCAATAGGTTATTTAATTCCTGTATATTTTGTAAATTTTGAGCTCAAAATCATAACTTTTGATATAATGAACATGACCTGAGAGCACAAAATACATCAAAATCACAACTAATCTTTTACATTCTTGGTGGATTCACACAAAAAAAAAAACTTAAAAGAAAATCAGCTCAGAATTGTAAGATACTAGAACTTTTAAATTTAAAGAACAGTATAATAATTATATATTCAGATCCGTATAGTGACAAAAAAATCTTTGTATCAATATATTTATTCATCTCTCTAAGTAGTCTTTAAAAAGTTCAGATTAAAGGACCCCATTATTTGTCATGTCATTTTCAAAATAACAGGGTCTGATGTGTTACATGAAAGCTGTGATTAGCGCTAAAAATTTGTTTCTGACAGGGCTTGTGTGTATTCAGGTCAATGAAAGAAGCCTAATTGCCCAATAAATAATAAGCATTTGATAAAAAAAAAAGTTGACAAGTAAATGAGAAAATGATACTAGTGACATTTCAGAATTTCAATAGAAAGTGAACATTTACTTTCCCAGTTTCTGGCATTTGAAGAAGAGCACACATGACTATGGCACTGGTAAGCAACAAAGGCTACATTGCCGAGATGAGAAAGCGGAGAGAGTGAGAAGAGAAGTTTTGATTTATAATTTAAAAACATGAAATAATTGTCTTAGATTTCTGGAGTTTTCTGTTGCCTTCTTTTGAAATAGTATTGAAAATTTATATTTTCCCATTTCTAGACTATTTGATTACTATTAGAAAAGCTTGGAACTGCTTTTTTTGATTACTATTAGAAAGGCTTGGAACTACTAAATTGCAATGGTTTATAGTTATCATCATAGTTATTAAACATAGAAATGATTCATAAACCACATGCAAAAAACATTCTACCAGGCCATAATGATGTGAAGTTATGCAAAATGGTATTATCTTGTAGAACATCACATTGTGAGGTTTATTGTCTCTTTTGGGAGATTAGATATAAGCTAAAATGTAACAATATAAGAAAGCATTTGGCAAGTACCTAATAAGTGGTAAGTGGACAATCCATACTATGAATTCAGACTATGGTGCCAGGATACTGTAGTCAGGGTCTGGAGGAATGGCAAAGCTTAGATAGGCTCCTGGACAATTTTAAGCAGAGATCAAAAATTCAAAATTAAGACCTACAATAACTTGTATGTTTAAGTACTAATAGGAGGCTTTATAATTGTGAGAGGGGGAGTTTCTAAGAGTAAAATAGCTTTGGAAAGATGAGATGGGCTTAGAATGGGGAGGATTTAGAGGCGAGTTCAAAAGGCCATGAGTTTTTAAAAGATTTTTGATCAGTGACAGGCCATGGGCACTATCAAACATGAAACCACAGGTATTACAGTAAAAATCACGGAGTCTGGGGTGGACCCTGTAGAAGACACAGGGAGACCCGCACAAATGAAAAGCATGATGCAGGTGATTACACGGATGCTTTGAATTCTGAGTGTTTGACCTCCACTGCCACGAAACATTGTCTTGGGTAACAAAAGAGTCTCCTGGAAAGGACCAGGACTAAATGGCTTTTTGTACTCCTAGGGTGAAAGTGGGACAGGTCTGTATTCTCACCTTAAAACACCATTCTGGTAATGATATTAAAGGAATCCAAGCACTTGCATTTAATGTATTGTAGCGTATTTTAACGAACAAGAAATACCCTGAGAGGTTAAAGTGTTTTTATTAATAAAAATATGTACATTTAATCTTTAGGATTGTGAGAAGTAGTTCAGGAAAGCCCATGATGAATACAATTTTTAAACTATCTGAGCATGAAAAAATTGGAAGAGAAACAGAGGCTATATTTGAAACCAAGAATAACTTTTTTCCCCCATAAACTCTTAAATAAGATATTAAAAGCATCATCAGAAGGATGTGTACTGTATCTCATAGCCAACACCAACATATGGATACTAATTCTAGGAAGTCCTAAAAATTTTCCTTAAAATTATTATTATTCATGGATCATTTCCTGCTGGTGAATTTATTGTAACTCTTAATATAGAATTTTTTTCTGGTGATACTTGTGTAGATATATGCAAACCTGCTTCTATATATAAAAACCCCAATGTGTAGGTTATTTTGGTAACAGGAAAATCAGTAAAAACAAATCACATTGCAAAACATGCCAGGAAGAAAAAAACTGAGTGTTTGACCTCCACTGCCATGAAACATTGTCTTGGGTAACAAAAGAGTCTCCTGGAAAGGGCCAGGAGAAAATTTAAGATTGAGAAGATAAATAAAATTACAAGTATACTTTCTTTAACAAATTGAATGAATTTTAATTATGAAAGAATGCAGTCCAGAGTACAAGGACGTGCATGCCTACCAACTCCCAAATCCAAAGTTGGGAATCATTTTTCTATATGATGATCTGAAGAAAAGCTAATGAAACATCACTTATATATTTATTCTCTTAGTTGGTTCTAGACTCTTTAACCATCATAACCTGAAGATTGACTGATTAGGGACCATAATTCATTATGACACCATAGCTAATGCTAACTCCAGCTCCCACTTCCTCTCATGACTTATTCCAGAAGTGATTTTAAAAAACATGTCTGTGAGTGGTGAAAACATTAAAAAACATTGCTCTAAAAACACATGAGGAAAGTCCAATGTTCTTTGGACTTCTAAAACCTAGAGTTTTAACAAACAAAATGTGATTCTTCACTGTGCGGAAAGATTCACTAAAGATTTAATATAAAATATTTAAAGATCAATGCTGTTATGTTTTCATGATTTTTTTTTGCCAGAAAACAGGCATCTTGTATCCATGTTCCAACAAAGATAGTTACTTCTCTTTTTAAAATCATATCTCAACTTCTTTCTTAGTCTCTAAATTTTTTAAAAATTAATTAAAATTTGTGTTCTAATTAGTTATACATGATAGTGGGATGCATTTGACACATCATACATAAATGGGGTATAAATTCTCATTCTTTTGGTATTAACTGATGTAGAGTGACACTGGTCATGCAATCATATAGGCACATAGGGTAATGTCTAATTCATTCTACTATCCTTCATAACCTCAAACACCCCCCCTTCACTCCCCTATGTTTAATCCAAAGCACCTCAATTCTTCCCTACTCCACCCTTATCATGAATTAGCATCTGCAAATTCCTAAAAATTTTCCTTAAAATTTTTTGCCTTAGGTTTTTGGGATTGGTATATTTTACTTAGCATGATATTCTCCAGTTGCATCCATCTGCCAGCAAATGCCATAATTTCATTCTTCTTTAAGGTTGAGTAATATTCCATTATGTACATACATCACACTTTCTTTATAAATTCGTCTTTTGAAAGGTATCTAGGTTATAGTTTAGTTATTGTGAATTGAGCTGCTATAAACATTGATGTGGCTGAATCACTGTAGTATGCTGATTGTAAGTCCTTTGAGTATAAACTGAGGAGTAGGAAAGCCAGTCAAATGGTAGTTCTATTACAAAGTTTTCTGAGAAATCTCCATACTTCTTTCCATAGTGGTTGCACCAATTTGCAGTCTCACCAGCAATGTATGAGTGTGCCTTTTCCCCCACATGTTTTATGCTATCCCACAACTGGTCTGAATCTTCAGTATCTTAAGCATTGCTGTAAAAAATTGCATTTTTATTAAATTCTTCTCACTACCTCTTATTAATATCCTGTGTGTCTCTCTTCACTTGAATTAATTCTTCAGTTTACCCCTTCCAAAATGACCTGATAGTTCTATTATTTTTTTTTCAACCTCACATGGTTATACCTGGTATTTCTATATGTAAGTCAGTAGTGATGTATCTTGGTCTTTTACTTTTTTCTTAGGGGTAAAGGAATATGGTAAGTCCAATATGGGCACGGTTCTTGCTCAAGAAATACAAATTAAGTCTTATCTAGAGAAGCAAGGCAAGAAAGGAAAGAAGGAAAAAAGGCAGGGATAAAGGAGAAATCAAGGGGGATTACAAATGGAGCAAAAGAAAATAATTCAATAAGGAAGTGTCCACTCCATGCTAATTTCAAAAGAACCCCCAGGCTCAAAGAACTCAGTGTTATTTTAACCTCTAAAGTTATAAGTCATCAGCTATGAATGGGATCCCCGTTTATCAAAATAAGTCTTTCCTTTTTCCTAAACTTAAAACTAGCAGAGACTTAGAGGCAGAATTTCCTCAGCTGGTTACAAGAATGAAAGATCCACTTCTCCTTGACATTATGGTTTTCAATGTACTAAATAAACCCTTTTAAGGTAGCTTTCCGCTGTTTTCTCACATTCCAGTTTTTTCCTTCCCCACAAGTATCTTTTCCCATTTTGTGAGTGTTCCTTTTCCTATCTAAAAGCTTTGAAACATGATCTGCCCTCACTCTAGAGGCTTGGTTAGGCAAAGAACAGGTGAGCTATTTCCAGAGATGTTCCTGCCATCCAAGTACTCACCTGAAGGCTACCCTTTTGTCAGTTTTTAAAGCACATTTATGTGGATTTTTAACGAGCATGGAGGCACAGAGGTGCTGATGATATTGAAAACTTAGAGACATTTAAGGAATACTAAATCTCCTTCTCAATAGCTCCTCACTGGGCTGGGGTTGTAGCTCAGTGGCAGAGCACTTGCCTTGCACAGGTGAGGCTCTGGGTTCCATCCTCAGCACCTCATAAGAAAAGACATAAATAAAAAGAAAGATATTTTTTACATCTACAATTCATTTTTTTAAATAGCTCTCTACCATGACTCCAATTATTTCTCACTGAAAGGAACCAGTGTTGTCTCTGTCATTTGCCTAAAACCTAAAACTCTGATTTCCATAGCATCTGTGCTTGGCTTCAAGGATTTTAAGTCATCAGCAGACTTGGATTAGGTGTCTGAACTCATTTTGTTCCATAGTTCAGGTTGTTCCCTTGTTAAATTTGTTACCATAGAGGCTGATAAAGTTTTATGTCATTTTCTTTGTTGATTTCGTTCTCTGGAAGAGAACAATTCGTGGAAAAATCAACAATAAATGGTAGGAAGCTAGAGATAAACCAAGTGTTGACGTTTTTGATGATGAACTTCATAGTTCATTTTCCAGTTATTAAGAACAAAAATAATTGCAGGTGAAATGAAACATTAACTAACAAAACATCTCCATACATTCTCTATGAATCTTTTAATTTTGAAGATGACAGGTGATCTCCTGGTTCTTTATAAATTATGTAACTTGTTAAATTTCAGGCAATGTATACTACAGAAAAGAAATGAAATAAAATTTATGCATTAGTAACCTTGTCCTGTTCTACAACAGCATTTAGAGGTAAGGATTACTGCCTTCACTTACCGGAAGAAGTAAATGAGGCTGAGAGTGCATATAAACCTGCATCAAGTTCTCTTTCTTAAGGATGGAACTAAATTGCAAACCACATTTTGTCTCACTTCATGTCTTCCAACTATACCTTGTTTACCTCTTGAAGAAATTTTCTTGGTCACCCTACTAATCATTAGCAGACCAGTTTCATTTTCCTGCAGGTTTTTCTTTTTTAAGTGGATACATTAAAATTTTTTAAAATAGTGAAAATATACACACAAATAAATTTAAAATTTTCTAAATGCTCTTCAGAAACCCACCCCAGTACTATAAGCAACCTTGAAATGCCCTCTTAGGTAGTTGGCCAACTCTAATCTGCAATTTATTGCACCCTCCATTTAGAGTAGAGTTATATTTGTCATGCATTTGGATGAAGAAGCTTTTAAAGATATTTTAGTTGTACTTTATTCTCTTGAGAGAATTTTTTAAGTGGTAAGATTTGTATCTTGTCTTGTTTTATCCTGGCAAGTACATAGATCAATACTGCTTAGAATTCGTGGAGACAAATATAAATAAACCTCTAAGTCTAAATAAAACACCTTTAAGCACATGTACTTATTTCATTTGGATTACTTCCAAAGAGCTCTTTGCAGCTTTTGTACCACGTAAAGCCAAGAGGCTACTGGTGGAAAGGTCACTATCCAAAAGAAAATGTTAAAAAATCGTTTTTTAAAAATACTACTCATCATCCATTTAAAGGAGCACTTAATTTCTTAACCTCCTTTAGTAAGAGGGGGTATTCTGCCAAGAGGAGAGACATAGAAATTGGGGGCACAAATTTGTGTAATAAAACAAACAATTCAGTCATTTTTTGTTTTTCAATAATAGAAAGAGGATAGGAATGGGACTGATGGACATGATAGTTTTTTCTTGTAAGAGTGCTAACATTTCAACAGCATTAGTTACAATTGGTATTCTACATTTAAACGATACACTTTCTTCCAACTCTTTCTTTCTTCATTTTTGCAAAATGTGATGGTTTGGATCTAAAATGTCTAAAGACTCGGTTGCTAACTTGTGATAGAACTGGGAGGTGATGAAACTTCAGAAGGTGGAGACTAGTTCAGGGGTAAAATTCACTTAGGGGTCTATACCTGAAGAATATATTTTGTACCTGGACTCTTCTTCTCATTCTCTGTTGCTTAGCTTGTCATGAGGTGAGCAACTTTCCTCTACCAAACCCTTGCACCATGATGTCTGCCTCATCACAGGCACCAAAAGAATGGATGAAAATGATGGTGAACTGAAGCCCTGAAACCAAGCGCCAACATAAATGTTTTCTCCTTTATTTATTTTTTATTTTTGTTTTTTGGTAATAGAAAGCTAACACACACAAAAAGTATGGTTATCAACTTTTCCCCCCTGTGTTTTGATAATTCTTGCTTTGACTACCAAAAGTAACTTGAGAAATTGTAGAAAATACTGGAGCCTGATAATTCCCTATCAAAATTATTGTTCACAGGTATGAGTAAGGCAGCCATTTAAATTTACATGTTAGCATGTAAAGTATGAAATGGAAAATCACATATAGAAAAATATAGTGGTATGATTTTAAATTTACATATGTATTCATTTAAGTTTCCTCAATGAAAGAATATGAAGTAACCACTTATTATCCTGCAATGGAAATAAGGAATTCTGTATCATATATTTAATATATTATATAATTCTCTGATTAGACTGTTGGGGTTTTTTCTTTTGTAATACTGGGAACTGATCCCAGAGTCTTGCACATGCTAGGCAAGTGCTCCACCTCTCTAAGCTACAGCCCCAACCCTTAATTTTATTTTGAGACAGGGTCTTATTAGGTTGACCAGGATGACTCGGACTTGTGATGGTCCTTTTGAGTAGCTAGGTTGCAGATGTGCACTGCCACACCTCACTTTTTAATAGTTAACTCCAGGAAGTTAGCAAAGAGTCAAGCTGATGAATATGTCTAGAAGGGAAGGCAGGCCACTCCCAAGTATTCAATGTGCTCCTGAAG
Source organism: Ictidomys tridecemlineatus (assembly GCF_052094955.1). Taxonomy (NCBI): domain Eukaryota; kingdom Metazoa; phylum Chordata; class Mammalia; order Rodentia; family Sciuridae; genus Ictidomys; species Ictidomys tridecemlineatus. Next base: position 17,023 of record NW_027520959.1, on the reverse strand, counting down.
GAATGGGTAGTGTGCTGAATAATTAATGCCTGTGGCAAAGTTTGGCTGGTCCTATAAGATGGAAAACTGTGCTCAAAGACAGGTATAATATCTTCCTGCAAGAGGGTTCTGTGATTATAAGAGTAGAGAGGGACTAATGATCCAGTGTTACAGTATATTATTTTCTGTTGTCTAGGTTTATTTCTTTCCACTTAACTGAACAGAGAAATATGAACTACTGGGGATATCAGTCAATCTAGTTTATAATAATTAATTTAGAAAAATGTTCTATAATTTCAAGTCTTATAAAATGAGTATTTATTCCCAATTGTTAGTGATATGCCTTCATTGGCAACTACTCACTATTAGTTCTTAAATACTACATGATGCTGTATTTAACAATGATTACATATAAATTTTGGCCCCTTGAGAATCTCTTTAGGAATATTACATTTACTTAAACACTATAGTGAAAAAGGAGAAATTTTAATAATTTTTCCATCAATCAGTGATTATTCACAGCTATAACCAAAGGAAAAATTCAAATTTGCACAATGAAAAGATTCAGTCATCAGCTTTCCATTACTATGGCCAAATGTCTGAGATATTTACCTTATAAAAAGGAAAGGCTAGTCTTGGTTTTGTAGGTGCCAGTCCAAGAAGAGGTGGACTCATTTTTTTGGGCCACTGAAGGTGCTGATGGCAATGATAGGGTATGTTTGGTGAAGGAGACTGCTTTCCTCATGGCCAACAAAGTGAAAAAGAGAGGGTAGTCCAGGGTGTCACAGTCTCCCCATAGGGCATGTCCCCAATTACCTGGAGTCCACCCAAAATGTCACCCCTCTTAAAGGTTCCACCAACAGTGTTACCAAGCTTTTAACCTGTGGATCTTCGGGGGGCATTCAACATCCAAATGATACCAGATTCCTACGAACAATTCAAGCAGTTTAAGAATTTAATAAAAAGGTTACTTACTATTATAGAATATGGCTACATGATTTTGAGGAATTTTGCATTTTAAGAAATTCAGTCACAAAAGAACTGGAATTTATTGTAGATCCTAAGGCTAAATTCAAACCTAACATATCTTACTCCTTTCACTGTAAAATGTGGTAATTAATTTTCCCTGGTGCTACATTGTCACTTAGCATGGATTGAAGCTTTAGTTTTTATTAACTGTATAATTTGATTTCTCTCTAGTTGAGTCTGTGTTAATCATTCTCCATAAAGAGAGATGTATGAGTCCATCTGAGTTCACTGAGAATAAGAAAAGAATAAAAATATTTTATGTTTGGGAAATTTTAAAAGAGCTTGTGTAATTCATAGCAATTACTTTTTCCACCTTGTCCAAATTATCCAGGTAATTATATAATTTTTCTGCTCTGTTTGACATTAAGAAAAGGATAGTGATAAAGGTAAAGGACTGTGAGTGAGAAGACTTGAGCACATGACCCTGGGCATCATTCACTATCCTGCTTTCTCATTCTGTAACATAGAGGGGATAATGGCCATCTTCTTTCCAGTAATTGAGTACCAGAAAAGTAAAATGGGAATTGTTACCTTTAATAAGGATAAATTTGGTCTTTTAGGGGAAGCTCTGAAGGATCTTAAAATAATGAGATTTCTTACAATTTATAATAATTAACCATTTTCATCTGAAGAATCTCCCCTTTGACTAAGGATAAGTCCACAGCTGAGAACGCTACAGCAAGGGACAGTATTGGCACACTCTTACCAGCATTACTGCTCAGATTCTCTCTCCTGGCCATCCTACCATGTCACTTTGCACTGAGTTTCCTTCTCACCCCTCAAGCTTGATCTCCACCAAAGTGCAAAGAGTCTGCATTTGCCTGTGTTTCTAAATGCCCATAGTGGCTCATCTACTCTACTCTAAGCCTTCTTTCCACTCCAACAAAACACCCCAGACTATGCATGGAGTTGGTACCTTTTCCTATGCTAGCTGTGTTCCTGCAACTTCTTTCCTTCATGCTATGTCTTTAGATCCTCAGCCCTCCAGTCCTTCTCTACCCAACCAGTTTCTATGGTCCAATGCATACTAATATAGAACCCAGAGTCTACATATGCTCAACAACTAAATACTGGCTTAAGTATCTCCTGGATATGACAAATGTCTAGCATGGTTTCTTAATTAACACTTATTGACAAAGTTTTCATGTATTTATTATGAAAATATTGTCTTATGAGTTTTGTCTCTTCATAGTTTGGTTTAACATTTCTTTTTAACTACAATATCCTCAATACCCAGGGATAGCATTTCACAGATACAACAATCAATGGATCAAAAATATACAAAAGAATGAAAGTTGCATCTGTACTGAAAATGCATAAACATTTTCCCTTGTCATTATTCCTTAAGTAATATAATAATTATTTACATAGCATTTACATTGTATTAGGTATTATAAGGTGGTTTAAAATATTTCAGGGTATGTATGTAGGATACATGCAAATACTGTGCCATTTGTATAAGGGAGTTGACTATTAGCAGATTGTGGTATCCACAGAGGGTTGTGGAACCAATTCTCCTTGGATACTAAGAGAAGTCTGTATATCTAATATTTTAAACAATATCTTTATGTTGGATAACGGTTTGGAATCTATTATATTTAAACTACAAACATACATGCAAACATAATTGAATAAGTGACTTGTATTTGATTAATGACTGTAAGTAAGTGTAGTTTTATTTCTCTTAAGCTCTAGGGAACTTATTTTCTTCCTTAATATAAATGTGCACACAAGTAAATTCTTATTCCTCAGAGGCCAAAAGGAATAGGGATGAGAAATATAACTGAGTATAAATTTGGGGGCTGGTAGAATCTCATATAAATAATTTCTGAGGATTCAAGAGGCAAGAGCAACTTGCTTATCAGGGTCTGGAGAAAATACCTAGAATTGCAAAAGTTAGTTTTGGGGAAACAATCCCCTGAAAGTGGAAGAAGGACTATTGGGGTTGAAGTTTGCTCTTCTCCCTTCTGAGGGATTATTATATCTCTGGGGCCCAATTCTTCAACTCAATAGATGAGGAGAAAATTTTTAAAAAGTACTTATTTCCCATACATCAGATTTTCAGAGATGAGAAAGAATTTAATTTCCTTCCTCCTCAGGGAAAAAAAGATGGTAGAAACATACCCATTTCTCACTTTTCTACCACTTAGCACCACTGCCAGCAGAATGATTGACTTCTCTGATAGACAAGTTTGGAAAAGGGACTGTGCATTTTCAGCAGGGTCATGCCTTTGCCGTTAGAGCCAGCTAATCAGTACAATGCACACATGCCAAGGGGAGAGGGACAGAACAACATGGTTTGTGTTTTTATACTAATGTTTGTATGGATAGTTTATAACATATGTTCATAGTTTTTATTGCTATCCTTTACAAAATATGCAGCTCAACTGAACTTATGCCTGGAAGCTGAGCAATATTGAACTGAACATAATGCACAGAAACAAGAATTTCATGGAAAGTATCACAGAGCTTGTGATAATCAAAAGATCTGCCATATCTATTTGTGAAGAAAGGTAAATTTGGGCCTCCAAATAACAGATAATTCAATTATGAATGTAAAACTTACATTAGAGAAATCAATGAATTTTGTTAGATGCTGTCTTTTACCCAAGAATAGTGTAAATTCAGATAAAAGAAGCTGTATAATATTGAAGTATCCATCCTCAAGTTATTTAAGGTATTCTAAATACATCTATATTCCTTCAAACTTGCAAGTTTAGTTCATGGAAATTAGTTAAGGTTATAGTTCTCTACTATAATAAAAGTAATTAATGTGAAGCGTGAATGATAAATAAGACATGCTGATATGTTTTTTCCAGGGCATCTATGGGAGATTGGTTCCAGGATCCTTTTAATGTTGATACCAACATTAAAGGATGCTCAAGTTTCTTATATAAAATGGCATAGTGTTTGCATATACCTAAGTACATCCTCCCATATACTTTAGATCATCTCTACAATAATACCTGATGCAATATAAAGGCTGGGATACAGTGAAGGCAGTGAGGCTGTGGGTGGGGTATGCTATTGGAAAGGTGAGAATCATGGAGTAACAAAACAAAACAATTGTGTTTATGAAGTGCCTTGGGATAGATGTGGCATCATTGACTATGATACCGACAAGTCCTGAGTTTACACAATTTGGGAACCATTTTGGATGGCTCATAATTTAGAATTGGATTGCATAAAGATGGTAAAGGATGAAAACTTAAGATCTGTTGACTTTTACAGACTTTGTCTCATTTCATCTTCATTATAGTTCTTTGAAAAGAACATTCTTAAGTAGCATGAAAGAAAAATGAGGCTGACCAAGTAAGTGGCTTGCTAAGGAACAACTAAGAACGGATCAAAATCATCTGTCTTACTCCAAAGCGTATGGTCTTTCTGCAACACCAGTGATTTTAAAATTTAATTTGTTCCCATATTTTCTTTCTGGATTTGCTTTATCACCACTTGTACTAGCTTTTTTAAACTTTTTTTTTGGTAATTAACTTTCAGTTATAATTAAAATAATTTATTTCAAGAGAGGAAGTTCACATCATTATTTAATATGCTGGTTATGTTTTTCTAATACATATTAAAAATCCTCATATTACATGGAAGAAAAGGGGCCTCTACCCCTCTGGAAGTGCTCTGGCTTGCCTTAGCTCTGAATGAAGAAGAATTTGGTGAGTTAAACTGTATTTCAGCCTCCATTTAATCCTTTAGTATCCTGCTTTGAGGCAGAGTACAACCTGCATATGTGTGTGTAGTCACCCTAAATATAGCTATCAAATTGAAACAACAACAACAAAAATCTGCCAATGTACCTCCTGACATCACCTAGCACAGTTTTGGAAATGCTGCATTTCACAGAATAATAGGGTCCATCAGCCATCTTGATGTCTGTAAAATTTTCCTTTTAGACTATTGCTTGCGTATGGGAAGCATTTAATGAGGCATGAGTCATTTCACAGAATAGATTTCCTGGATGTTTAATGCATCTTTAAATGTGCATTAAATAGATGGATTTATACACTTGGGTATGTAAATGCTGCTTCTTCGGTTCATGAATCTGAATTGATGATAAAAGATCAGGTATCATAGGACCTTCCCCTTGACAAGATTGTTCTATGTCTCTGTGATTTATTTACTCCATATTTTGTCAGAAGTTCCAGGATTTCACTAATTCAAAGCTGATCTCAACACTCCTACTAACTTAGGTGAGCGGCCTTTGAATGGAACCTTTGGAATCTGACCCTTCACCTCTGCTTTTATCTCATTTACTATATTCCCATAGTTCAGACCCTGGCGATTACTTCCTCTTTGGATATTGACACAAGAAACAAAGACTCATTTTTCTATTTTAAAGAGTAACACAAATAAATTCAATTTGGTTATAAGTATACTTTTTAAAAAACTGCAATGTGTTACAGGAGAAAGAGCAATGGTTTTGGAAAGAGATACCCTATTTGAATTTGGCATTTAATAATATCTCACTGTGTGGCCTTAGCTGAGTTAATTAAACTTATTATCTTCCTGTTTAAAATGTGGATAATACTTGTACATTTTTCTATGGGACAAGAATATATAAAGCATCTGCAACACAAGTCAGTTCTCATGAAGATCATTTCTCCCTCCCTTTCAACATAAATTTAAATTATAAAGGGTGAAGTGAGATTAGCTATTCAAGAATTTGAAATATGGTTTCAATGCACTGTGGGTTCTTATCCAGCTATTTAGAATTATCAAACGAAACTGATATATCCTGCTCACCAGCATTGTAAGCAATCATTTCTCCCAAAATGAAAATGAAGCAAAGGACTATCATCTGCCATTACTAAATCACAAGAGCCAGCATTTTCTTCCTTTGGTTAGTAAGGTCACAGGTTGAGTGAAGAGCATTATCTACCAAGACTCCTGACTGCTCTGCAATGTCAGTGAGCAAAACCTTGTTTAAGGAACATGCATAGGGAAGTCTCCCACTCGGTTGCTGTCTGTGTGGTTTAAAAATTAGATTTCCAAGAGAAAATAGGTACCAGGGAAAGAAAGAAATTATGCTCGACTCTCACTTCATGATTTATGTTTAGACTCTTTGATGATTGTATTTAGAGCTGAAGAGAAGTAAAAGCAACACAAGTGTCAGGCAGATGGAGGGGCAAAGAGATGGATATTGAGGATGCTCAAGGAGATGAGTTTCCCTTCTTACTTGGTATTTTTGTTCCATGAATGATGCTTCTCAGAGATTTAATTATCTTACTGTAAAACAGAAGAAACCTATATAAACTAAATTTGAGATAGAAGTTGATATTGGAAATTTTAAGAAATGAAACAACACAAATGAGCCTCTGGAATCTAAAAAAAAACTGTGAGAAAATTCAGTGATGCATATTATTTTTATTTACATCATATAACCATTTGCTCAAAGGATATTTTCAGATTCAAACCTCTAATTTTAATAGGTACATACCCTGAATCAAGACAAATAGACACATATCACAAATAGAGTCAAAGACCTTGAGGACAACCTGTTGCCAAAATGAAAAGTCCTATCTTAAGAAGTTACAGTTCTGTTTCCTGCTTTTGGAAAGGTGCAGAAAATAAATCATATTCAGGTTGTAAATTTTTGATGAAATAAAGTAAAAGTTGTCTATGAGACATCTATGAAAAGATCTCCTGCTAATTCCACTTCATTTCATGTCCTACCACTTCATGATGGCATAAGGAAATTGGTATTTCAGCAGTACAAGTGAGCTGACTTTTTATCTCTCCAACTTATATAATCCTTAGACCTCAGAAATTAGAATATCTGCCATAAGTCACAGAACCATATGGAGTCCCTCGGTCTCCAAAATCTCATTCCAATGTTTCATTTTAGCTCTTATTCTTCTAGAGTGAACAAATTATGCATTATTATCCTGTGGATCTCAGAAGACAATCTTATCCAAGGAAAATGTCCTGCCTCTTTTCTCTTCTTTCTTCTACATGTGGAATTTGCTACTGTGAACATGCTCACTAACTACTTCTATTGAACACATAGAATCTTTTCTTTACTTAACATAGGGTCCTGAATGTTTCCCCTTCTTCAGAGATTGTAATTGGGCACAGCTTACTATTAGCCCTTTGACCCTCCCCCCACCCACCCAACCATAACAAGAATATTATCTCTGTTTTAGGATCTATCTTTTCACATGATTATCAAATTGACCAATCATAGTATATCAACCTGTTAAACATATATTTGTAAAAGGGAAAGACCCTGTGTCCATCAGAGTCCACTTCTAGAGAGGAAAATGAGGCTCAGAAGAGAGAAGGTTCCTCTTTTTGAGATGGATAGTAACAGACTGAGAAAAACCTGAAAAAGCGTAGTGTCAGCTCTTCCACCACACCAGGGAGCATGTCTGGGAAAATCCTTCTGATAGAAGTTCTAAAGAAATTCCAGATGGGGATATATATATAATTTACATCTTCAAATTATATATATATAATTTACATCTTCAAATTTTAATGATCCTGAATTTAACAGCCCCTCATTAGATGCCTAGTATATGGACCACACTGAGTTCTTATCATTGATTAAGTTGTGTTTCTATCATTTGAGTTTAAAAAGTTCAATAAAATTTATCCTTAACTTGGATCCTCAAATTTTCCACAGCCAGTTGTACTTGTTTTATCACCTGCGCATCCTTCTCTGTGACCAGAAGATCTAAGGTACACTGCCTTTTCTCTTGTTTCATTTTCAACTTATATTTTTAAGTTCAATGATATGTGTTGTGCTCTGAAGAGCTAATTTTAGTCTTCTACTGATATGTCATAAATGCTGAGGAGCTTCCTATCTTAAAAGCTGAGTGTTCCCTTTCATTATAGATGAAATGTCTCTGGTAGTTCTTCCCTTACAGTCTAATCATGCCAACAACAGTTCTAGAAGTAATTAATACCATTTAAAATATGTTTAGGATAAAATGGCCAGAAGCTAAAAGACAATGAGCATTTTTCATGGGTTTAAAGTCTTCACCCTGCCCCAATATACCACTGACTGAATCCTAGGAACCTGTGAATATGACTTAATTTTTTTAAAAAAAGCTTTGTAGATTTAATTAAGGATATAGAGATGAGATCATGCTGAAGTATTTGAGGAGGCTCTATATCCAGTCTTTAATGTTCTTATAGGAGCCACATGAATAATCCATACAAAGATGAAAGCAGAAATTGGAATTTTCCAATTTTGGAGTTATGCCAAAAACAAAGAGATGCCTCCAGTCACCATAGATGGAAGAAGCAAGGAAGGATTCTTCCCTAGAACACCCAGAGGGAGCTTGTGCCTGCTCATATTTTGTTTTTGAACTCTGGCCTTTGTAACTGTGAGAGAACAAGTTTATGTTATTGGGAACAACAAAGTTCATGGTAATTTGTTACAGCAGCTACGTGAAACTAATGCAGATATTATAAAACAAAAATGTGAACATCAATTATTCACATTCAGAATCAACGAATGTTCAAATTGTTATTTCCATTGCTGTGGTCTCCAGCCTGGGACACAGCCCTTGGGATGCCTTGGACAGATCTGAGTCTGTAGCAAGAAAGGGGGAAGGGAAAATTGAGTTGGGAGAGGTCTTAAAAGGCAAGCAAAGTCTTATCTAAAAGTCTTTATTTCTCAAATTTTTCATTGAAAAACATACATTTTATTTGAGTAAAATTAGGGATCTTAGAGACACAGATAGATAGTAAAAGGTGCAAGAAACCTGTAATTAGAAAGACTTGAGTGCAAATTACAGCTACAGCCCTAGTTCATGGATGTGGAACAGTCTTTGACATAATAGAGATTTCTAATCTGAGTTTAAAAGAGGAACCCTTGCTCTCCTTTTATGGATTTGAATGTGAGAAGAACATTAGGCTAGAGTTTACAGTTTATCTTCTGACTCTAAAGGAACCATCTTTTATTTATTTATTTATTTATTTATTTATTTATTTATTTATTTATTTATTTTTGTTTGCTCTCAATGCTGAGTAGTGGGTGGCCAAACGAGGTCTTTCACATGCTAGGTAAGTGCTCTCCTACTGAGCTTCACCTCCAGGTCTGACGTATATCTTAGATAGAGTCCAACAGAAAAATTCAAGCTGAGAGTAGTAGAAAAGTGAGACATTAATTACATGATTTAAAGTTTTGAATTTAGCAGTGTTGTATATCCCAAATTTTTTTACTTATAAGAGTCAATAAATTTCATTTTGTCCAAGGTGCTTAATCCACCAACTGCTGATATACTGTGTACAGCAATAGCATAATTCCTGAAATGTAGTGTATACTTTATAAACGTTAGTATCCTGTTAGGCTAAAATTCTATCAATGTATGCTGAAGAAATTGCCTTAGATCAGTGGGTTTTCAACCTTGGCTGCATATTATAATCACCTGCACAGCAACAGCTTTTGAAACCTTCCTCTGTCCAGTGGCACTCCATACCAATTAAATCACAGTCTCTGGGAGTAAGAAAGACTTGGGATTTACTATGTTCTTAGAGCTCCCCTTGCTTATTCCAATGTGCAGCCAAAGGTGAGAACCACTGTTTTACGGCTAGCTCACAAACAGAATTTCTAGAGAGAGAGAAAATAAAGATGGCTTTTACTTTAAATAGCAACCCTAAGTATTGCCTATTTATTGTGTCAAGATTTTGAAGTTCACTACCTCTGTGGAGACAGCTTCTAATCTTGTTTTTGTTCCCTCTGGCAAATTGTTGCTAGTTTTCTTTAGCAGGAGTTAAAAGAATATCTTTCTAGCCTCAGTAGGCTATGCTGATTTATTTTTATTCTGTGAAAACCCCTCCAAGCATTTGAGCTTGTTATTTTATTAGGGACTAATAAATTTAACTTGATCATACACAACTGCTAAAAGACTTAGTGTTCCATATGAGACAGGCTATAGGCAGTGGTATCTTCAAAACCTTCAGCTTAGTTTATGAAAGGAATTAGTGTTACATTAACAGCAGTAGCCAATGTGAAATTGTGTAGAAATTATGGATTTATTAGTTTCCAACTTCTGCTTCCAAGGCTCTATGAGCATACAGTAGTGATCCATAAAAATCCTAGAATATTGGGAATTTGGTGTCAGTAGGTTGTAGAAAAAGAAACACTGGATTTAGAGCCATAAATCAAGCATTTCTATCACTTAAGAGATGAGTTCATCATTGAAAGTTTCAGTTTTTTTCTCATTTGTAAATGAGAATAGTAATGTTTCAGCTGTAAAACTTAGAGGATAAATAAATAATTTTAGCCTAGATGAGGTTTATAAACCAAAAATAAAGATGAAACATTAGATTTTTTAAAAAATGGATTATATATACATGAGTTTTGCATGATCTGAAGAAGAAAGATAATTCAACAAACTCTAAAGTAACACTTATCCAAAAGGTGTCTCTCATGTATCACAGAAAAATCAGAAACCTGGAGAATCATCTGGTTCTCTGGTATTATGTATTCCTTTCCACAAAGTCACATCAGAGGAAAATAATTCCAATATTTGTAGGCATCTATAACGAACCACACAGCCTTAAAATACCATTTTCTAATTTAACATTATTTGAGTGCCTGATTGGAAGCAGGCACTGTCTTATTAACCCTCACAATAAGCCAGTTAGGATCCTGGGCCTAGTGTTTTTAAGAAATGTAAAACTATGTTGCAAATAAATGGCACAAGTAGAATTTTAAATAAAGTCTACCTCTATAGCCATGTGTTCTCAATGATGTCACACTGATTCCTAGTTCTAGCAGAAAGACATTTTTTTTTCTTGTAAAAAGGAATATGTAACACTGACAATCATTACACATTTTCCATACCAATTATTTTTCACACTGTAAGTTTGGAAGGTACAATTCAATGCAGAAAAAGTGCCGGTACAGACTGTTTCCCTAGCCAGGCCATTTGTCAGATTTTCATTTGTCATCTTAGAACCTCCAATGCTTTCATCACCAAAGCAGTAGCACTTTTTCGAGAACTGGCCTCAGTAAAAGGACAGGATTTGCCAAACATAGATGCATTCCAGTTTCAGCATACAATTACTTACTTTAAGAATTTTGGATTTTTCCCTCCGCAATTGAAGTGCAATTACTATTTGGAAGAACTGAATGATTTTCGAATCTATCAAAGTTTATTTAGAAAACATCTGTTAAAATTATTTCACAGTTTTATGACAATGATACTTGAAGCTTTAAGAATATGATACCTCATTTGCAGCAATTATTTTTCAGAAGTAGTTAAAACCATTTCTTTACCCACAATCTTTAAATATCAACATTTCTTTACCTACATCTAAAGAAGAAAAAAAATATTGGTAGAAAACTCCCTCTTCCTTTTTAATAGAAATGGAATTATAATGCTAACATGGCTCAGGCTGAGGATCCTTGCAAAACTCAGGCAATGTGGGTGTGCACTGTTCAAGTGTGTGTTTTCCTTTGTGCACAAGTATGTCTCTTTGATTCTCCAATAATGAATCAAAATTGAAAATAATTTGGTTTTCATGACATGTTCTAATTATGTTATGTAATTCTCTTTCTTAAATGTGATGATTAAAGTGAAAACCTTTCCAGAAACTTTTAGGAGAATAGTTTTTCTTTTTTAAAAGAAAAATGTTGTAAAAAGAACTTAGATAGTTTGTCTTTCTATTAAATTTATTGAAAATAAACCAGTATTTTGTTTCAAAAATTCATTTTCATAGAAATACCTGGTCTAGAACATGATTAAGATATCAACTATATCAAGGCACACTATAGAAAAGAAGTGGTTTATGAAGGTAACACATGAACCACTTTTATCTCTGTTGCTATATTTAGTGAGTCTACATGCCACTGTCTCAAAATATGGTTTCCATTAATGGTTTCTTTTCCCTATCCACCAAGGCATTAAAATAATTTATGAATTTGTTCTTTATAGCCACCACATTTTTCCTGATGAATATATTTGTCTTTTGGAGATATATATATATATATATATATATATATATATATATATATATATATATTTCTTTTCTAGATTTAGATACATTACTAAAAGGATTTTGGATTTAATGCCTTGTCTCTTTTATTGAAAAACAACCTAATAAAGCAAAATAAATAGGCATAAATCTCTAAGTATTTAAATATGGTCATGAGAGAGGAATTTATAGGACATTTTTTTAAAAGAATATGTTCTTTACTTAAACAATCTAAAATAAGATATTAATGACCTAAGTACCAGAACCTTTAAATAAAAATTAGGGAGAAATTAGTAATTTTAAAATTGATGCTATTGCTGATATAAATTTGCACAGAATTGTGCTCTATTATTCACTACATTCATTATTTTAATAAAATACCACTTTTGTATTCAACTGTGCAACTCTTAGAAATGTATTTCACCCTCTGCCTCCTACACTGTGAAGTTGTCTTTAACTGTTCCTTATGCATGCCTTAGTATCTCTCAGAATTCCACCAGCTGGATGTCTGATTCAACTTATTATTTAAATCATCCACAGATAATTGTAAATGTGCCAAAAATCAATCTTTTGTCAAATCCATTTTATTAGTATGCCACTTCTAATCAATCTTCTAATTTATGATAATTGAATTGTATAATGCTATCATAGTAACTATCTGTATGACCACACAAATGTTTTAGACTCATAAATCCAGTTATGATTTTTATAGTATATATCCTATTCTTTCAATGTAGCAAATATCTTGGGTATGAATGATTACTTTTACTGAAGAAGTTGATAATTCAGCAAATAAGTAAGTTAACATAAGCCTATGAAGTAATATAATATGGACTAGAACCTGATTAGGTCAAATTATGCTAAAGTGACTTATACGGCGAGAAGGTCTTGGAAAGATTCAGTGCAGATATGATATTTAAGACGTCCTTGAGGGATACTTAGAAATTCATCAAGCAGAAATGAGAGAAGGAGAGAATGGCTTAAACAACACCTTCATACTGAGAAAATATGAGACATGTTTTTTTATGAAACTGAGTGACTTGAATAGTGTGGATGAATAGGAAAAACATGAGAATAGATGAGAAATTAATTTGAAACCAGATCAAGGAAGATCTTGAATAAGGGAGGAAAAGATTTTGATTTTATATTTTAAAATAATAACCAGTTATTGAGCACTAACTAATTAATTACCAGGTACTGGAGAGCTACTTAATTTGTAACTTACTTATCAATTCCCCCAATTATTCTTTGAGACAAATATTATTCTCCCTATTTAATAAGTGACAAACCTAGTATCCATAAACATCTTGACTAAGGCTATAAAGGTGGTCCATGACATATCTTGAGATCAAACTCAGATTTATCTGCCTTTCAAGATCATGTCCTTTCATGACACCACAATCTGGAACTTTATTCTTTGAGAAAGGGAGAGCTGTTGAACTCTAGTGAGGAAAAGCATATCTATATCAAGCCATTCTCTTTAAGAAGTAGCATAATCAGATCTGTAAACAAATATACTCAACTAAATACATCCTGGTCAGTTCTTTTCAGGAGGAGAAGGAAGATGCCTAAATAAATACATAAAAAAGAAGAGTTTTACCCAGAAAGTGACAGCAGAGACTAGATTATTGAAGTAATGAGTATGTACTGCAAAAAATAGGACATCTGTATTTAATACATTCAATTAATGAAAACACATTCCAGTTTCTTATATGATCAAGTAAGCTAGTGTCAGACTAATGTTTCTGCACATAATGACCTACCTTATATCTAAGTGAAATGCAGAATGAAAGGTAGAGGAGCACAGGCAAGAAGTGGAGCATAGACAGGAAGTGGAGTACAGGCAGGAAATGGAGAGGAGTTAACAACTAGAGGAAATAGCATACTGCTTGTAGTGTATATAGTTCTAATTAAACCCCATAGTCTCCTGGACAGAAGAACAAGAGCACAAAGTTCAGGGCAACAACAAGTATTGGGAAGTAAGCACAAATGCAGCAAAGAAGATATAGAGGAAGAAACTCAAATTGTCTTTATGAATCTTCCTAAATCTCTGGATGTCCCCTGAACCACACACACATATGAAAGATTCCAAACAAAAATTAAAGAATCAAATGGTGATTTCAACAACCCTTTAAGAGTTTGTTTTGTAGTTTGAATTCAACCAAATTCAATGCTTATTAAAACTAACAGATAAAAAAAAATAAAAAGCAAACACTCTTCAGAGAAAGATAACAGAATCCTGTTGTCACAACGTAAAAATGATGATGTTCAGGTACAGCTCATAATAAATCCATATATTAAGAGTCAAGAAAACTTGAATACTCTCAAGTGAAAAACAATCAACCGTGTGTTAACATGTTTTCGAACTAATAAGATTTTAAAGCATCGCATATCATATTAAAGCATGGGGATGAACACACACAAACAAACACAAACATACTCATACTCTTAATGAGCGAAAAGATAGCATATTTTTACAAAGAGGTAAAAAGTATAAAAAAGAACAAAATCAGAATTCTAGTACTAAAAATTATCACTGGATATGCTCAATAGCAGATTGAAGGTTACAGAGAGATGAATCAGTACACATGAAGAGAGAACAACGTATTCAATCTGAAGAATAGAAAGAATTAAAATAGAAAATGCCCAGAATCTTGGGAATCAATATCAAAAGGTCTAATATATATGTAATTATACTCATAAAATGAGAGAAAAGAGAGATTGGATCACATAAAATATTTGCAGAAATAATGGCTAAAATTACCCCAAATCTGAGGAAAGGTATAAAATTACAAATTTGAGTAGGATAAATATGAGGAAAATCAAATCAAAGGACATTACAGACAAGCAACTAAAATGTGAACCTAAAGACATTTCTCTGGCATACTGTATCAAGAACAGTGGAGACAGCAGGCACTGAAATCATGCTTTTAAAGTACTAAGAGGAAAAGAGCCATAATTCAGAATTCTGTATTCAGTGAAAACATTCTTCTAGAATAGAGGGGAAGTGAAGATATGTCCTATGTGGAATAGCATAGGAAGATTTTAAAGATGAAATTAAGTACAGAAAAATGGAAATTCAGATCTTTAGGAAGGAATTAAGAACATTCAAATGATGAACACCTGGGTAAATGTAAAGCACTATATTTTCCTCCTAATTTCTTTAATTTTTTTATGACTTTAATGTTAAAATGTAACCATTGTGCTTTGGAGTTTATAATGTAAGTAATTAAAATATATATGATAACCGTTTCATAAAACATGATGTATAGGTAATAGATCTACATGGTGGTGAGATACCAAGATTTTATGTGAAGTATTACACTGTAAATTGCCAAATTCATTTATATAGACAATGAAAACTTTAAAAAAAACTAGTAAAGGGGTAAAAGTAAATATTCAATAGATAATTAAAATGGAATTCTAAAGAAAGTTCACCTGCTCAGTTCAATCCTTTGAAGACAGATTGAAGAAATGCTTTTTAATACCATGGTATATGTAACAGTGGCTATGCTTGACATCAAGGTGCTTTAGGGAGGAGGAATATTCAAGTTTTCTAAACCAAGCAAATGATAAAATGTTGTCATTCTTTACTAAAGTGGGAAATGTAACAAACAGAAGATTAAAAAACAAAAAAGTTCTTCTATCTGTTATAGACAAGTTAGTTGTACAGGAGTTGTCTGCATGGTATCATCTGATTTCCAGGAAGCTAATAGAAATGTAGGTCTGACTTCAGTGGAAATGAAGGGGCGAAGATGAACTCAGGCCTTTTATCAAAACAGTAAGTAAAAAAGGAGAGTGTAGGGTGAATAAGGTCAGCACTCCAGTCTGGGGAGTGGCTGTGTTTGAGAAACTAAAGTTTGTTTGGAAGAGAGAGAAAGACTAATATCCATATGCAAGGAATTACATTGCGAATTTGGAAGATACTTGAGCATATAAATCAGAGGAGACAAGACACAGAGATGGAGAAATTTAAGGTGTAAAGTTAAATAGTTGAGTAATGAAGTATGTCCTGAAGCTATGATAAAGCAAATGGTTAGATCATTATTTTTGTCTTCTTTGATATAAGGAGAGCAAACAAGAACAGAGCAGAAACGAAGAGCATGAGAAAAAGATTAACATTAAACAGGGACGAGAGGTGGGAGGGAAAGGGAGAGAAAAGGGAAATTGCATGGAAATGGAAGGAGATCCTCATTGTTATACAAAATTACATATAAGAGGATGTGAGGGGAAAGGGGAAAAAAAACAAGAGAGAGAAATGAATTACAGTAGATGGGGTAGACAGAGAAGATGAGAGGGGAGGGGAAAGGGGATAGTAGAGGATAGGAAAAGTAGCGGAATACAACAGTCACTAATATGGCAATATGTAAAAATGTGGATGTGTATCCAATGTGATTCTGCAATCTGTATAAGGGGTAAAAATGAGAGTTCATAACCCACTTGAATCAAATGTATGAAATATGATATGTCAAGAGCTTTGTAATGTTTTGAACAACCAATAATAAAAAAAAATAAATTAAAAAAAATGAAAAAAGTAAAATGGGAAGAAATTTTCTCAAGCTGAAATATCCCTGATCTTTTTAATAGAATATAAATTGTGGTTACCTGCTTAAAATTACAATGATGAATGATTGAGGTGATAGTAAGTATGAATAAGCCCATTTATTTAACATGTATTTAGTGGCATCTTTTTTTTAAGGCAGTGTACTAAGTACTGGACATCAAGTGTTTGTTTTTTTTGAATCTTCCATATTTGTGGGGAATGAGAAAGAACCAGAAGTTAAATATTCATTGTTTAGCAATTCTTCTTGAAGACCTTATACATGCTGGGTCAGTACAATGGAAAGATATTTAAGGTACTTTCATATTTGGATATTCATCTACTCCCAAATTAACTGTCTCCAACCTACAAAAGAAGATTCACTTGGTCGAATTTCTCTCCATATTTTGAAAGAGGTTGAGGAACACAATGTCATTTGAAGACAAGCCAGATGGGTTAAGGTAAGACCTCACGAGGTAGTGCCTTAACCACCTCAACCCTCTGCTTTGAAGAACAGGCATTTCTTGGCATCCT